>NC_143251.1:13899375-14527916 GCF_984573655.1 Nuphar pumila | reverse complement strand
CAAGATTTCCTATATTCATCCGCATCCTTTATTCACCTTGCCATAAAATACAGAAAATGGTTTGGTGATTACCATGCACATCTTTAAATCAATCCACTCAATGCTATGCTGATGGGAATGATAAATATCGTGTTGTCGAGCTTTTCTTGGGTAGTTGTTTTGTTTATTATTGCTGTCAATGGCATCTTTGTATACCTGGCTATCCATTGGTGGCTTGACTGTTATGCTATGTCACATGGGTGTGGGTACGGGTACGGGTACGGGTGCGGAGCAATTTAAAAAATTTTGGACACGGGGACACGGCTATATATATATATATATAAGATTGTAAATTTTAAAGCAAAAATAAAAAAGTAATTCTATTGAAGTAACAACACAAACTTACCAAAATAAATGGACAAAAGTAAACTCGGTCAAAGTTGACCGAGTCCAAAATGTGGACGGACTCGGCCCGGTGCGTTGACCGTGTTCACCCCGTGTCCGAAGCCGCACCCGTGTCCCCACCCGTGTCGGGTACGGGCGACGCGGGTGCGTCGACCTTTTAGCCGAGTCCGTGCGACTTAGTTGTTATGTCATAGCTGGTCTATTATTGTGTAACTACAACTTTTTTTTTTAAATTTTGTCTGTGCCTAAGATTTTTTTGCAGAATGTCAGTGGAATGACATCAAATGCTTATGTGCTATGTCACACGGACTCTTCTAACAGGGCACCACACCCGCGTTGCACCCGCACCCAGGCGGGTGTGACACTTGAACACAGCTTCCTTTGTGTTAGGTGAAGTCCACCACACTGAGGTCCATTTCTATCCAAAAATAGATTCAGTTAACCCTAATCAAGTCCATTTTTATCTATATTATATATATAAATACATAAATGCACACACATACACATATTGTTAACTTAAATCTGTTAAAATTATATATATATATATATATATATATATATATATATATATATATATATATATATATATATATATATATATATCCTCCCCGCACCCAAGTTTTTTTAAAGCGCCGCACCCGCACCTATGTGACATAGCTTGTGTGCTTTTCTCATCCCTCCTTTCCCCGATGAGGAAGTGTTTTTTTTTCTTTTTTTCTTTTGGCAACATTTATGGGTTTATCAAATCTCTGATCATATGTGATTACGGTTGTTGAAGCCAGGAACTTTTTATGCTTTACCTCAAAGTCCACAGTTGTTCAAGCAAATGCTGATGGTAGCTGGGTTTGACAAGTACTATCAAATCGCAAGGTCAGTGTTTCTTTTGGTGGTTGTTTTTACTATATAATACTTTCTCCAATCTTGTGGCTCAATATTGTTCTCTTTTTCTAAATTAGACATTCTTGCATCTTTTGATGGGAATTAACTGTTTGTGCCAGCCTGGTTTAGTTATTATAAATTTAAAACATTAAACCATTATGGAAATATTTATATGGGTCTCTAACATTTATTGTCAACTGGTATCTTGTTAATTTGCCACGATCTATTGGATACTTAGACCATTTTTTATTTTAAGGTGTTTCCGTGATGAGGACCTGAGAGCAGACAGACAGCCTGAGTTCACACAACTGGATATGGAATTAGCTTTCTGTCCTTTGGAAGAAATGCTCAGACTTAATGAAGATTTAATGAGACATGTTTGTTATACTTAATTATGTTTCACTTATTTTTTTTTGGAGATTTGATGTATCCTAGAGAACAGCTCAGCTGATGCACCTCACGTTTTCTTTCTTGTGATGATGAAATTGCAAATATGGTGATTTCAGGTATTTTCAGTAATAAAAGGGATTGAACTTCCAAATCCGTTTCCTAGGATTACCTATGCAGAAGCCATGAGCCGATATGGCTCAGACCGACCAGACCTTCGATTTCCTATGGAGCTTAAAGATGTAAGTTATCCTTGCAAAATGACTCATATTACCTATAAGGGCTCACACCTCAATAGGTTTTGCAATATACTATTGCATTCAAGATTGTTCAGTTATTGTATGTTATGTTTTTGGAATATTTTGTCTTTGAAACTTACAGTGTCTAATGCATGTTCCAAATCAAACTTAAGCTGTATTCTGTCTGATTACTGCAATGCAATAGTAAAACAAGTTTAGTTCTTGCACAATGAGTTCGAGATGGCTAGTTAAAATTTAGACTACTGCTAGGTTAAATGTGAGCAGTAAGGAACTACCCTCACACAAATCATGTGAAGAAGAAACATGAACTAGCAATAAGTTCCACACCTGCGGAGGTAATGCCGTATTTCACTAGGTCCTTTCTTGGCCATTTACCCATTCTTGGACGTTCCAGTGCATTTCTCTGATTAATATGGAAGTTTAGTCCAGTAATGAAATCCAAGAATCTCAATATGTGATATTTGCCGAATGGACTAGCATCCTCTGCATAACGATAAGGGACCTTCTGGAGACTGTCCCTCCTAGACAAGCACGATGAGCTGTAAAACCAGTAGCACTTGACTTCCTTGATGTACAGGAGGACAATTATTAACCGCCCTCCTGAGCAAGCCCTTCCTAATTGTTCCTTGAATCTATGTTCACCTGGCAATGGACAATGACCCTCCACCATCCGTAGTTTTCACCTCATTGTTGCTCAAGCATTGATTGACCATTTGTTTGCATGTTCTATCCAGTGTTCCAACAATTAACAGTGTGTATTGTGTAACTGCAGGATAATTGCTAATGTGGCTGCTTTGATACCCTGCCATGGTCTGTTTCATATATATGTATATATATATATATATATATATATATATAGAGAGAGAGAGAGAGAGAGAGAGAGAGAGAGAGAGAGAGAGTTGATTCATTCATCATGAATATAATACTTGTAATATTATGAAATAAAAAGCAACAGCTCCCTTGGTCATCTGTAAGACAAACACTCATATTCAGTATAGATGTTCCTGAAATTTTTGGACAATTAAAAACTATTGTCATTTATTTCCAGATGTCATGGTAAATATTCATTTTCTTTAAATTTTTTACCAGTATATAAAAGCAATATTAACTTTTTCTCTTCCAATATGCAGGTCTCTGAAGTTTTTGAGGGCTCATCTTTCAAAGTCTTTTCAGATACTTTGGCTAATGGTGGTGTCATCAAAGCACTATGTGTTCCTTCAGGTGCAAATAAATATTCAAATACAAGCCTTAAAAGAGGTGATGTTTATAGCGAAGCAATTAAATCTGGGTCCAAAGGCTTGCCTTTTCTCAAGATATTGGATGATGGTAAGGGAAGAGTGCTCTTCCTCATCCCATGGTTTCTTTTCTCTTTCTCTTTTTCTTTTCTACTTTTGAATTTCCAGAAAATGTGCATTAACTTATGTTAGAATCTGTATTTGCTAATTGAACCAGGAAATCTTGAAGGGATTCCAGCTCTGGTTTCAAGTCTAGAATCTATAAATAAGGAGAAGTTGATAAAATTGTGCTCAGCAACACCTGGAGATCTTATTTTGTTTGCACTCGGCGATCATGCATCTGTCAATAAAACTCTTGATCGACTTCGGGTATTTACTGCCCATCAATTAGGGATGGTGGACCATGTAAGTTATTAGGGCTATGTTCCTTCCCCCTTTGTATTAGTTCTTGTACGATGTGCATGCTTGCATTAATTTGTGCCGCTGAAAGTTTTGGAAAGGATAGGAAACTCCTTATGTCTTGATATCAATTCTTCGTGTGAGTTCATTTATTTCAATTCTTGACTTACCTCAAAGCTTTTACAAGCAGATGCCTTCGGTTCTGTTTACTCTGGATAAGTCGAGAGTATTCTTTGTCGTCACTGTCTTGGTTTTTTTCTGCAGTAAGGAAACACTTTGTTTTGATATGGTTGGCATGTTTGGTTTCACTTGCATTTTGAAAAAGTGCAACTCTGATTCATGAAAGACCATTCTTAGAAAATAAAGGAAAGCCACTTGTACCCTTTGAAAACAGTAGAATGAGATAGGTACCCCTTGCATCTTGAAAATAGTTCTATGCTCCTAATCATTTTTTCATTATCTAACTTGAAACTATTTAAATTATAAAGTTATTCTTAAAGCCACTATATTCTATCAAATAGTTCCACTTAGTGTTGTGAAAAGTGTTGAGGCGAGGCGTAAGCCTCGAGGCGCAAAGCGTAAGCCTCAACTATTTTTTTTTAACTTAAAAAAAACTATAAAAATTATCTAAAATTATAAATAAATAAGAAATGCTTTATTGATGAAGCACCAACCAACACGAAATAAAAAATCTCAAATAAATACTGAAAAAATATGAGATTAACATGTAAAAGTAACATTAATGCAACAACTTGATCTATGTAAGTATCTAAGAAATAAAATATGAGCATTCATTCAATAAAAAACTAACATTAACAACAAAATGCATATTAGCACTAACAACATCATGTCATAATTAGAAAATGTATATTAACATTAACAACCAAATGTTAATGTATTTGTCCAGGACTCTTCAAAATGAGTGTTAACATTCACAATTACAACTGAAAGACCCCAAAAACATATAAATGGCCAATAGCTCTATGATATGAATTAGGGCCTAGGCTCTTGTTGTGTCTCGTCATCATCAATATTTAAGTCTTCAATATCATCATCTGAAGAATCCATATAAATAGATTCTTCTTCATCTTCATTCTCTGACTCTTCATCATCTACACTTTCTTCATCCACGTCCTCAATTACTTCTTTTGTTTTTCTTTTTCCTTCAATAAAAAATCATGTATTAAATATTTATGTTATATAATTAAAAAAATACATTTATATTCATAGCTAGGTAAAAGGAATATAACTTTACTTCGATCTCTTAAAGACATGTCTTGCCTATAACCACTTTGTGAAACATGAGGTGAAGTGACTTTTTCAATAGACACATGCTCAATGACATTTATGTTGAAGTTCAGATCCAACCATGAATCCTCCAACCAATTGGGATCACTTGGCAACACTGGATCTTCATTCTCCACAATCCACTCATCGTCTGAGTTTATATGATCTAGACATATAGGGTCTTTGGTAGCCCTCCTCTTCGTATTTCTCTCTCTTAATTTCATATTGTACATTACAAAAACCAATGCATTCATCTTCTCTTGTTCAAGTCTATTCATTTGTTTTGTATGCACCTATAATTTCAAATCATTGATAATCAAATATAAGATAATTAAACTTATAAAAATGTATTTCAAAAATAAAACACAAAGTCACAAACCAATAAGAAAGTACTTCAATTTTTCTCATAGCCCGATGCACTGCATGTCAAACTTAGAATTCGAATTACAAAATTCATCAACTCAGGATTTTCGTGCCCAAATGAACTCCACCAATCAGTTTGCATTCAGATAACAACATAATTGCAAACTTACCAGGACTTTTTAATTTTCTTGTTGTAACAACTATGTCTCTGCCAAACAACCCATTTGCCTTTTTAAATGCATCAATTTGTGTTGTAATTTTCAATCGAATATTTGCATCAAAAACTAATTTTTCAACACAATCATAAAAGCCACTCATAACTTCTCCATCAGGGTTGAAGTTGTCAACATAATGAAAATGTGGATTTAAATAATAGGCAGCTGCATGCAAAGACTTATGAAGTTGCAAGTCCCATCGTCTATCAATGATATCCCAAATAGGTTTATATTTTCTTTCGACATTGTTAAGGTTTAAAGCAATTTCCTCCTTTGCTCTATCCATTGCCTCATACAAAAATCTCATAGCAGGTTCGTCTGTATCAACGAGTCGCAACACTTTCACGAGAGGTAGTGTAGCTTCAATTGCATATGATATGGTAGCCCAAAACTTATGATCATTAAGAACAATATAAGAAATGTTCTTAGCATCAGATTTCTTATAGTAATTAGATGATCTAAAATTTGAAGATAAGAACATCGACTTTAACTCTTTCTTATAACATCCAATACTATAAAGTATAAGATATGTTGTGGCAAAACGAGTGATGGATGAACGCATAAGTTCTTTCTTCTTTGTGAATTTTCTCATTAAATTTAATACCCATGCATGACTATAAATGTATCTTGTAATTTTTTTTGCCTTTCCCACTGTATCTTTAAAAATTGATATCTGTACAATATTTTCTAACATAAGATCCAAGCAGTGCGCTGCACATGGTGTCCAAAAACATGTTTTTCCTGCTGTTAATATATTCTCAGCTGCCACATAATTTGGTGCATTATCTGCAATGAATTGCACCACATTACTTTCACTAACTTCTTTAACAACTTCTTCAAACAACTTACACATATTTGCACCAGTTTTTTCCATGTCGCTGATATCAACAGACTTAAAAAATACTATCCCAGATGAGTTGTTCACAAGAAAATTAAGTTTCTTCTTTTTCCATCTGTCCAACCATCTGCCATAATGCTGCAACCAACCTTTGGCCATTCTTTTTTGAACTCTTTTAAAATTTCATGAGTACAATCTACCTCGTCCTTCAAAATCCACGTTCTGATCTCGTGATAAGAATGCGGTTTGAACCCTCGCCCATAATTTGCAATAGCTTCTACCATTGCACCAAAATATAGACTGTTGCAAAGATTAAATGATAAGGCATTGACATAAAAAATCTACCAATGGCACGACATACATTTTTTCTTTCATCCCTTTTGAAAGCAGTGTTTATTGTGGTTTGTCATGCTTCTTTGTTCACAAAAAGGTCCATAGGACCACCTGTACTTGTTTTTGCATCACTACATGATCCACTAGTTTCTTTATTCACATTATTGTCTATTGATGATCTAAAATAAATACTTCTCCCGATATCCAACTTGTTTTGTTCTAACTCTTCTTTCTTTTGCTTCTGATCCTTTAGATGATTCTGAAAAAATCTTTTCACATCAAGTGGAACCGCTTCGCACATGCTTACATGTACTTGTTTTTGCATCACTACATGATCCACTAGTTTCTTTATTCACATTATTGCCTATTGATGATCCAAAATAAACACTTCTCCCGATATCCAACTTTTGTTCTAACTTTTCTTTCTTTTGCTTCTGATCCTTTAGATGATTCTGAAAAAATCTTTTCATATCAGGTGGAACCGCTTCGCACATGCTTACACCATGTTTTGTACCAGCTAAGTGATGTTTTAGCCTATAGATGCCTCTTGTAGTCTCTTTATGATAGTAATTGCAAATTACATGTTCTACGAGTTTGAGATCTTTAGTAGGATTTAGAACTTTAACTCCATGATCCCATCCTACATCTTTTGCCATTGTTCAACTGCAAAAATACATATAACAAAATATATATTAACAACATGCATTCTGCTGACCACATTACATGAAAACAAATGCAAAAGGGAACCACAACTAAAAAGACCAAATAAGCCTGTCCATGATTTGACACAATCATTTTATTTAATTATGGTTGCTCCATTACAATCCTGGTGTATAAGCTATATAGGAATCCTAGAAAAAAACATAATTGAGCAACAAGAGCTACACTGCTCATGTGTGCCAATGTAATAGAAACAAAACAATGACGGCATACATAACTCTTCTGTAATGTAACAGACTAATATACAAGATGCTAACTGAAGGCATAGTAGTTAGGAAGTTGCAAATCTATCAAAATATAATGTGAGTTAAAAGGTCCTTTAAGTAATTTGTCCATCTTAACCAGGCTTGGTCCGTTGCAGGTTTTGTAAACCAAACCCATGATTGTGATCTCTTTAGTTCTTTTAGTTGAAAATACATACCACATTCAAAACTTATCATGTTTAGTCAGATTATCAACATACTGTATTACACTAAAACTTCAACATAAGTATTAATGTACTGCAGTTTTTTTAACTAGTCTCACTAGTATTAATGTATCTAAAAACGATAATTAATAAATTAACAACTAAATTCTAATCTAAATACAGAAAATAAAATTTCTGAGATTGAAAATAAACTTAACAAGAAAATGTAACAAGAAAATGATGGCAAATGCAAGCAAAACAATAAGACACCTGATGTAGAGAACTATTAGTAGTGATGCAAACACAAATTAGCAGCTAAAAGTAAAGATACAAGTTCAGCAATCCGCAGAAATGTATTACAATCCTAATTGATTCAAACATTTGCATGAATTTTTTCACAGAACAAAGCAACGTAAAGTAGAGAAAGATATTACATACGAAAAAGATAAAAAAGGAGAAACAGAACAAAACGGTTAATGAACCAGCACCATAATCAAGTAAATTACAAAAATCGTCAACGCACAAAGCACAATCAACAGAACTAAAGCAGAACCAGCTCCAACCCCCCTGTCGACAAGGAAAATTGGCAGGGGGTTGGAGCCCCCTGCCAGCAAAGCAAGAAGGGCAGGGGGTGCAGAGCCCCCTGCCTGACGACAAGGTGAGCGACAGGGGGCAGCGCCCCCCTACCGAAAAAGAAGGAGACAGGGGGCTTCGCCCCCCTGTCGATCGACCAAGAGAGAAAAGCAGAGGGGGGGAACCCCCTGCCCACAAAAGGTGACGACAGGGGGCACCGCCCCCCTGTCGGTCGACCCCAAAAGAAAGGCAGGGGGTAACCCCCTGTCGACGAGAGGCGACGACAGGGGGCGGAGCCTCCTACCGAAAAAGAAAGAGACAGGGGGCTTCGCCCCCCTGTCGATCGACCAAGAGAGAAAAGCAGAGGGGGGGAACCCCTTGCCCACGAAAGGCGACGACAGGGGCTCTGCCCCCCGATCGACCAAGAGAGAAAAGCAGAGGGGGGGAACCCCCTGCCCACGAATGGCGACGACAGGGGCTCCGCCCCCCTGTCGGTCGACCAAGAGAGAAAAGCAGAGGTGGGGGGGGGGGAACCCCTGCCGACGAGAGGCGACGACAGGGGGCTCTGCCCCCCTGTCGGTTGACCCCTCAGAGAGAAGAAGAAGCAAAGAAGAGGGTTTACCTGTCACTGGAAAACTCAGAGGAAAGGCGGCATCGGGGATGTCGGTCGAGGTCGTCGGAACGGACGGCAGTGGCGGTGAGTTGTTGGCGCCCTCGCAACAGAGAAAAGAAGACGGTGGTGGCCGGCGGGTCGTCGACGCCTTCTCAGCAGAGGAAAGAAGAAGGTGGAAGAGGTGATGACCGGCGACAGCGGTCGCGGGGGATGAGAGGGGACAAAGTGGAGAGAGAAGGGGCGAGGGCTTTTGCCCCTCGCCCGAGGCGCCTGTGTCTTTTTTAAAGACACAGGTTCTCGATCCTTCGAGAATGTGGGCCCGGGTCCGGATCGAACTCGGGTCTAGGCCATCTGATTTTTTAATGTGCGCCTCGCCTCAAGCCGTACACCTCAAGGCGCATGAGGTGTACACTTTTATGGTTTTGTGCTTTTTGAGTGCGCCTCAAGGCAAAAAGGCCCTCGCCTCGAGGCGAGGCACGCTTTTTGCGCCAAACTACGTGATATCAGTTGTACCTTGCAATATGACAACTATGCTGGTTTTTATGGATGGCATTTTTAATGTGCTCTAGCTAAACAGAAAAGCTGACATATGAACGCTCCATTCCGAAAATTAAAAGGAAATAGTTAAGGGAAGTCATGAGAACCTGATGTTCATGAACATGTATTTTGCTTCGCCCTTTCAGAACAATAGTTTGTGGTTCTTTGTAACATTTTCACCTGTGAGCAGTATGCTGCATAGGTGTTTCTTTTCTCCCTTGCATTCTTTATTTAAATGGCTTTTGCTTTACTGACTAAACTTTTATTTTTTGTGTTCTTCAAAACTGGCTCACAACTTAACAGGATACAATCATATAATTATGCTATCTAATATGCTGTTGAAAAATGCAATATTAGAAACGCTGGAGTAAGCCAATTTATGGATCCATGTTGAATTTGGAAGATTAAATTTGTGAAATAATGTGAATATCCATTAATTTTTTTGCAGTTCAGATTTTAGGATATGTGGTTTGGGTTTTGTGCTATCACAATAGAAATTGTGGGTTCTTAATGCTCAAAAACCAGAAATATACAGATATTTAGGTTTGTTTTGAACAATCGGAATTTGAATTCTGTTTATACTCTTATACTATAGCATATGTTTAGGCATAATCATTCTTTTCTGTTATCAGTCAGTGCATTCCATTCTGTGGGTGACGGACTTTCCAATGTTTGAGTGGAACAGTTGTGAGCAAAGATTTGAGGTGGGTTACATTTATTTTATGCTCAGATTTTTTCTGGTCATTTTATGCCACAAATGTTTATACTTGTTAGTTACTCTCTTTGCTGGTAGATTAGAAAGATATTACATTGCTTATTGTGTGGGATAATAGATGATGATATAGGTTGTAACTTAGTCATGTTTGTGTTTTTCTTCGATAAAGAAATGCTCCTACTTACCGGCCAATGAGCCACATACAAACAATTTCATTTTCAGTTTGCCTGCTTATGTGCACAAAATACCTGGTCTTGTACCCATGGCTCTTCTGATTATTCTATCTCTAGAATTTTTGAACATATTAATAACTGTGTTTTCTGGATGATACATTTTAGAAGAATTTTCTTTTTGAGAGTGAAGAAAATATCATCAAATACTCATGACAGGGAATATGGATTGTAACTTGTAAGAGGTCAACCCTGGTAGAAAACTGAACCATGTATGATGCAAGACAAACAGTATTAGCACAAAATCAACCATTCCTATAACTAACCTAGTCTTGCTAAAAAATAGGCCATTGGTTTGTAGCATTTGGTTTAATCAAAATTTTAAGATCATCTTAACTCTTCTCTCAACATTTTGAATGCTCCCATGTAAGCCAAGGGCATCACTTGGAATCCAATTAATATATATATATATATATATATATATATATATATATATATATATATATATATATATATATATATATATATATATATATTCCACCACCATCTTTCCCCTTTACTTCTAACCCACATGTTTAAAAATTAAGACACATGAAATCTCTGAAGAAGCTCTCTAGGCCAGACTTGGTGTCAAAGTGAGGACAAAGCCAAATTAAGAGAAATCTCAGCCTTAACATCAGGCCAGAAGATTGAAACCCCTCTATAAAAAGTTGAGCTGTAGGAATGCATTCATCGACCTAATCCATACCAAAATGCTTCCCTAGGATTCAGACATGCGTGCCAAATTTCACTATTTGGAAAAGGTTGCATTGAATGATCCAGCTAAAGTACATGATTGGAGTCTGTTGGAAAAATACTTATTTCCATATAAGTCCACAACATGTTATCTTCCTCTTCCCTCTCAAAAAAAAAAGAGAGGATGATAGCATGTTTTTTTTTCTGAGAGGGAAGAGATATTCTATCTTCCTCTTCCTTTTTCTTTTAAAAAAAAACATGCTATCTTCCTCTTTGTTATGGAAAACACCATGGATACACTTCTTCAGTTCCAACCATTCAGCTGTTTCCTCATTCATTAGGTCCTGACTAGAAGGAGAAGCAAGGCAGGCCCTCATTTTTTTTTTCGTAATGTATGGGATGCAAACATGAGTTACAACCAAGTTGTGTCTGCAATATGTTTGATAAAAATGGGTTTCTACCTTTGGTTGATGCAATCACAGATGGACAAATCTGATTCTGCATGCATGCTTGTGCTCACAAAGAAAACAAAGAGTTGGATGATGAGAATTGTTAAGATGGATGTATTCTTTTATATATCCATATATATATATATATATTATATCTTAGTCAACCTAGGTTGACTATTTCTAGCCATTGGAGGCTAGTCCAACAGCTAGCGGCTAGATTTTTAGCCGTTGGACTCCCTCCAACAGCTAGAAGGGGATCCTTCCTTCTCCCTTTTCTCTCCTCTTCCCTCTATAAATAGGTGGGTGTGTGCATAAGTGAGACTTGAGAGAGTGATGGGTAGTTTTAGGATTATTTGTGTGATTTGAGTGTAGTATAGTGGAGATTCTTTGTAATTTTTATTTCTTTTGTATTATTTGAATTTCATCCTTAATGAAATTGTGTATTTTTAAGTCTTGTTTTCTATAGGCACTTTTATTGTGAATGTGTGTTTAACTACATTGTATTCTTAGTCTATGAGACACATTTTAGAGTGCATTGGGATATGTGTCATTTTGTGACATGGTATCAGAGCAAGGCATCGGGGTCTTCGAAAAGATTCGTATTAACTCATTTTGGAGTGCATTGATATTTTATATCATGCTTATTGAAGAATGCTATATGAGAAAAAAAATCTCTTGTTTTATGTGATAATATATGTGTGGATCTTTATGGCTCTTTGGGAGTATTTTATCAAAAACATCTATATTGTTTTTATGAAGATTGTATGTAGCCCTTAGTTTAGTTTTTGTATGTATGTGATGTGCTTAGTGCACTTGTTTCTCCTCGTTTGTGGATTTATGATCTTTTGAAGGATTCTCAAACATCATGTATTGCATATTATTGCATCAATTGACATTATGTTGTGCATATGGTAAAAGTATCTTCAACAAGATACTTTAGTCGATAACACAACAACCTTAAGAATAAATGTGTGAACATACACACCCAAGAACACTTGTGCACAACAAACACAACACACCGAATCACAAATGTGCACTTGCACCCATAAGTTTCATAAACACTAAAGAGGTTGGGCTATAATCCCAAATCCCTTAAGAAAATACAAGAGGAGCTGCCCATATAAATAGGGCTTGGAGGAGGCCTTGGGAGGGGCTCCACATAGTCGTTGGAGCCCCTCCAACGGTCACATTTGTGACCGTTGGAGGGGTCCAACGACTAGTGGGTTGGGCCCCTCCCAATGCATGTACAATGCATTAAATGCAAAAAAACAAAAATACAAAAAGAAAAAGAAAAAAGAAAATACAAAAAAAACATATTCTTGAAAAAAGAATATGTGTAAAATTCCTAAAATACCCTTACTATGACTATATATATTTTATATATATAATTGGTAAATACATATACATATATTATATATATGTATATGTATTACCTTATATATATAAAATATATATACGAAATTACAAGTTTGATTACATAATTTAACACCCCCCCTCAAACTTAGGGCAAGATGACCGATAGTTTGCCAAGAAGGAAGTTGAACCGCGGAGCGCACAGGGCTTTAGTAAAGAAATCGGCCAACTGATATTCGGACGTGACATAAGGAAGGTCGATAACTCCTCGGAGATATGCTTCACGAACATAGTGACAGTCCATTTCGATGTGTTTTGTCCGCTTATGAAAGGTGTGGTTCTTTGCAATGTAGATTGCACTTTTGTTGTCGCAACATAGCTTGGTGGGTCCTTCAATTTTGATCCCCATGTCTTCTAGCAGTTGGTGAATCCAAACAATCTCCATGGTAGTAGTGGCCATGGCACGATATTCAGCTTCAGTTGAGGAGAGCGACACCTTTTGTTGCTTCTTGCATCTCCACGAAATTAGTGAGTCTCCTAAGAACACACAAAAACCAGTGGTGGAGTGACAGTTATTTGGGTCACCTCCCCAATCTGAGTCAGTATAAGCAATCAATTTTAAATCAGAGGAAGAGGACAGAAAAACTCCCTTATTTAGAGTACCCTTTATGTATCTTACGACCCGTAAGATGGCACTCATGTGAACGGATGTAGGCGCATGCTGAAATTGACTTGCAGTATGGACTGCGTGGGATATATCTGGTCTGGTAATACTCAGATACATCAGGGACCCTACAAGCTG
Source organism: Nuphar pumila (assembly GCF_984573655.1). NCBI lineage: Eukaryota > Viridiplantae > Streptophyta > Magnoliopsida > Nymphaeales > Nymphaeaceae > Nuphar > Nuphar pumila. Next base: position 14,514,263 of record NC_143251.1, on the reverse strand, counting down.
TCTGTAAGGTGTAGGATCCAATAGGGGAACTCCATCATCAATTTTCATCTTTGCTCCTACTACCGCAGGAGTTTCACACAGCTTCTCATCTGTAATACCTGACCTGTCAATGATCTCAGAAGCAAGCTTAGTTTGAGATAAGAAATATCCTCGAAGAGAGTATGCCACTTCAATTCCCAAAAAATAAGTTAAAAAACCCAAGTCAGACATTTCAAATTTATCTTTTAAGATAGATTTTATACTTTTAACCCCGTTAGAATCACTCCCAGTGATGAGCATGTCATCAACATACAGAAGTAAAATAACAATCCCTGCATTGGATTTTCTAACAAATAGAGCAGTGTCAGTAAAACAAGAGGAAAAACCATTCTCAATCATAACAGAGTTAAATCTATCATACCAAGCCTTGGGAGCTTGTTTTAGGCCATAGAGTGCTTTCTGAAGACGAAGCACCTTTCCCTTAGGAGTCTCCATTCCAGGAGGAGCATCCATGTAGACTTCTTCGCTTAAATCGCCATTTAAAAAGGCATTTTTCACATCCATTTGATAGATGTTCCATTTGTTGATAGAGGCAACAGTTATAAGACATCGAACAGTGACCATACGAGCTACAGGAGCAAAAGTTTCTTCATAGTCAATACCATATTCTTGACTATATCCTTTTGCAACCAAGCGAGCTTTATACCTTTCAAGGGATCCATCACTTTTAGTTTTTACTTTGAAAACCCATCTGCACCCTATTGTTTTCTTGCCTTTAGGAAGATTTTGGAATTCCCAGGTTTTGGCTCTTCTCAGAGCCTCAAGTTCATTGTCCATGGCATTAATCCATTCAGGGCATTTACGTGCTTCTTCAAAATTTCTAGGTTCTATATAAGAGTGGATGACACTAAGGCAGGCTCTATATCTTGGTGAGAAAGAGTCATAGGAAATGAACCTAGAAGGAGGCCTTCTACTTCTCTCAGTTCTACGAGGGATCACTTCATTCTGAGAGGCACTGGAACTGGCATCATTATATCTGTCAAGAGCACTCCTAAAGTTGTTTTGATCTCTATGAGAGTAGGTGATAGGGTCTCTAGGTAATTCAATAGGTTGATGTGACGAAGGAGACAAGGAGATGTTTTCCTCGGTTTCCAGTTCATTTGGGTTACCTTGATCTGACTCATTATCACTAGTATCATCATCCTTATTCAGTAAATCAAATAAAAAGGAGTAATCCATATTTTCATTATGGGGGTCACAACTTTCAAATCCACTAACATTTTCCAAAAAACTCACGTTCCTGAAAACATACAACTTATCACTTTTGATATCATAACAACGAAACCCCTTTTGGGTTTCAGAATAGCCAAGAAAGGCACAAGGAATGGCCTTTGGAGAAAGTTTGTCATTCTTATCAGTAAGAACAAAACACTTACACCCAAAGACCCTTAACCTGCTATAATCAGGTTCCTTATCATACAGTTTTTCAAAGGGAGAAATTTTGTTTAAATTTTTCGATGGAAGTCGGTTTATGAGATAGACAGAGGTAAGAGCTGCCTCAGCCCAAAGATTTTTTGGAATGTTTTGAGAAATGAGCAAAGTCCTAGTTGTTTCAATGATGTGCCTGTGTTTTCGTTCGGCTAACCCATTTTGTTGAGGGGTTTTTGGACATGATTTTTGGTGAAGAATTCCAAAATTTTTAAGATAACCCTTAAATTCATTTGAGAGGTATTCTCCTCCAGAGTCAGACCTAAAAATTTTTAAAGATCCATTGAATTGATTTGAAATCATCATGTGAAAATTTTTAAAGGTTGAAAAAACTTCATGTTTATGTTTAAGGAAATAGATCCAACAAAACCTAGTATAGTCATCCACAAAGATTACATAATATGAAAAACCTCCTTTAGACATTACCGGAGCCGGTCCCCATACATCGGAATGGACAATTTCAAATGGTTTTGTCGTAAACATGGATCTTTGAGGAAAGGGCAAACATTTCATTTTCCCAAGAATGCATTCATTACACAAAAAGTCACTTTTACAAAGATGTTTAACAAAAGGCAAGTACGAGATTTTAACAATATTGGGATGACCCAATCTCTTATGCCATACATGAATGTCTTTGTTTTGGACGACGTTGCAAAATTGACTCTTGGGAACTTGAAGAAAATCTACGTAGTAGAGGTCTCATCTTCTAGAGCCTTCCCCAATCAATCTCCCGGACTGGCGATCCTGTATCCAACATTTATTAGAAGAAAATTTTATATCGCAACCATGGTCCGAGAGTTGGGAAACGGAAAGAAGATTTAGGTTAAGGTTTGGGATAAAACGAATTTTTGGAACAAAGAAGTCTTGTTTTTCAAAATTACCTATTCCTTTAATCTCAAGAGATGTACCGTCCGCGGTTGATACAAAGGATGGAAAAGCACTTTTAGAAAAATTTGAAAGAGTGCAATAACTAGGGGTCATGTGAAAGGATGTCCCGGAATCTAAAAGCCAAGATGTCTTACCGGGGGAAGAGGATGACATAGCGGCTTCGGAAGTACCTCCCTTGAGAAGAGGTTGTAGGGCTTCCACGATTTGTTGAAGAGAAAGAGACTCACTTGATAAAGGGGGTCGTTCTTCAACTTGAGATGCCATAGCCGTTGCAATCAATTTCTTCCATTTAGGACACAAGGGTTTGATATGTCCGGGTTCTTTACAATGATAGCAAGTTACTTTGCTATAGTCTCTTTTGCCATACCGATCATTTCCTCCTTGACCTTGATTCTTGAAATGAGGAGGTCTATAGGTCCTCATGTTATTTCCCGGTCTTGACACGGCATTAGCCATTTCACCATCTTCTTGAGTAGAAGAAGTAACAAGAATGCTAGGGTTATTTTTGCCAATCCCCATACGGGTTTCTTCACCACTTAGCTTGGTGATAACATCTTCGAGTGAGGGGGATGTGAAGGCGGAGAGAAGAGAGGACCGAACTTGTTCAAATTCGGGTCTAAGGCCATTTAAAAAATTGAAGAACCGGTCTTCTTCAAGTTGTTTGTGCCTTAATTCGATAGCCTCACCACTCCATTTAGGTTCAAGAATTGCGAGTTCGTCCCAAATAGAGGATAATTCGGCAAAGTACTCCCGAATGGTCATGTCATTTTGTTGGAGAGTCAAAGCCCTCTTTTGAAGAAAGTACTTGTGGGATAGATCTCTTGAGGTGTACATTTTCTCAAGATATACCCAAGCTTCGGAAGCCCTTTTAAATTTGATGATGTTGGCATTTATCTTGGTCTCAACGGATGAGAAAATCCAAGATAATATCTTGAAGTTCTTCATTTCCCAATCATCATGTTTCTTAGAATACTCTTTAAGGGCCTTTTGTCTTTCATCCCCTTCAAGAATCTTAATATCACCTCCTTCAACAATGGTAATTTTGGGTTCCGGTTCCGGTATGGATCCATAAACGTAACCCCAAAGCCCCTTTCCTTTAATATGGGCTTCCATATTACCGGCCCAAACATGATAGTTTGAGTCATTAAGCTTAAACCCAAGAGAGAAATGGGAGTCTTTTTCGCCCATTAGAGAGGAAAGAATGCAAGAGATAGTATGTACCTTAATTACTTTTTGCGTCTTTCTTGACAAAAGGAGCTCCTAAAATATTGCTCGAAGAAGATGATCCTCTTTGATTTCAAAAAACTTGAAGGCACGCTTCCCGAGGAATGCAAAAGAAGGCGAGTCGCAATTTATTCTTCTTCAACGAGGCTCTGATACCATGTAAAAGTATCTTCAACAAGATACTTTAGTCGATAACACAACAACCTTAAGAATAAATGTGTGAACATACACACCCAAGAACACTTGTGCACAACAAACACAACACACCGAATCACAAATGTGCACTTGCACCTATAAGTTTCATAAACACTAAAGAGGTTGGGCTATAATCCCAAATCCCTTAAGAAAATACAAGAGGAGCTGCCCATGTAAATAGGGCTTGGAGGAGGCCTTGGGAGGGGCTCCACATAGTCGTTGGAGCCCCTCCAACGGTCACATTTGTGACCGTTAGAGGGGTCCAACGACTAGTGGGTTGGGCCCCTCCCAATGCATGTACAATGCATTAAATGCAAAAAAACAAAAATACAAAAAGAAAAAGAAAAAAGAAAATACAAAAAAAACATATTCTTGAAAAAAGAATATGTGTAAAATTCCTAAACTACCCTTATTATGACTATATATATTTTATATATATAATTGGTAAATACATATACATATATTATATATATGTATATGTATTACCTTATATATATAAAATATATATACGAAATTACAAGTTTGATTACATAATTTAACAGATTGCACTAATTTTATGCTAAGGTTTTTACCTAACTTTATTGGATTTGATTTGAAACTTGTTTTTCTCAAATCGGATATTTGATATGAATTCATCGATTTGGAAATTGATGTATGAGAGTATATATTGCTTTTTTATGACATTTGAACATTGAATTTTATATAATGCATCATTTGTTCGGCCTTATCGAGGTGAGTTGCACACACTCCTATGTTGTGGGACCAGAGTTAATTGTTGAGGTGAGTTATGTGTGCACCTCTATCTTCTTGTCAGTATAGATTGCCAAATGATTTGTCTTTGACTGATGGTTGATTGACCTCTGGTTCTATGAGTGTGTTGTATCACTCATTTGTTTCTTGTGCATCTCGATGTTGTGGAGTCAAGGTTAGCCATTAAAGTGAGTTATGTATGCACCTTATGTCATCTTATCGGTCTAGATTCTCAGGGGTTATGAGTAACGTGTTGTCATTTGCCTTGGGTTTGATTGATGGTTGATTGGCCTTTGAACTCATTGTTGTTGAAAATTCGAGTTAGTCGTTGGGGGAGTTGTGTGTGCACCTCATGTCATCTTGTCAGTATAGGTAGGTGATTGACCTCGGTTTCTATGAGTATGTTTTAACACTCATTTGATTATATGGTCATTGGATGCTTGATATCTTGTGATGGTAGTTATGTTTTTGAAACCATGTAGTTTCAAAAGAATGTTAAAATCATTATTGATGATCTTAGTTTGTATCTCATTACAAGCTCTTTTACCTTTTGTGTTCTCTCCTGTTATGCGTCGTTTCTAAGTGTCATTATATCTAGCCGAGATGTTTATTCACACTTTTTGTGTGTACTTCGTCCATAAGTGGAATTTTGATAATACTCTTGTTCTAGTAGTTGATACACTCATTTTGAATGTCACTATATTTAGATAAGAGATGTTTATTCACAATTTTTTGTGTGTATTTAGCCTATAAGTGACATTGAGATAATACTCTTGTTCTAGTAGTTGATAAATCATTATATGTGGACAAGAGATGTTTATTCACACTTTTTTTATGTGGTTGGCTCATAAGTGGCATTGAGATAATACTTTTGTTCTAGTAGTTGATACACTCATTTTCGGTGTCATTATATGTAGACAAGAGATATTTATTCACACTTTTGTGTGTGTTTTTAGCCCATTAGTGGCATTGTAATTATATTGTTGTTCTAGTTGATACACTTGTTTTAAGTGTCATTATATGTAGATCAGAGATGTTTATTCACACTTTTGTGTGTTTGTTTAGCCCATAAGTGACATTGAGATTATGCTCTTGTTCTAGTCGCTGATACACTTGATTTTTGAGGATTGGAGGTTTAGTGAGGTGATTGCTTGTAGTGGTCAAACTAGTGTTAAGATGTTGCTAATAACATTCATTGTAAGATTTTTAAATCTCTTCGTAATTTTTTTAAACTCATTTGCTCTTTTTTGAGAAATGATTATTGAAATATTTTCATGCATTTTTGCATTTAATATGCTTTAGTTGCATGATTTGTTCCATGATTGATTATCTTGCATGTTTTGCATAAGTTTAATTAATGCTTTCTAAGCATTTATTAACGAAGGATATATTATTGTTACGTTGTAAGTTGCTTGTGTTTTTAATTGGTCCATAAGTGACCACCATCGTATTGATATTTTATTGTAGCCTTTGTGGCATTTCTTTGAGATATTGTTGGTTTCATTAGTTAGTTTTCTAAGCATGTATTCTTGAAAGATTTTTCATTATTATCTCTTAAAATTTGTCCATAAGTGACCATTTTAGTTGTATGGCTAACATTGCTTCTAAGATGAAATTGATCTGTGTATTTGAATTTTCTTAAATCTTTTATCGAGTAATTGAAATCATTTCTCATCTTTCGCTGGGTAAAATTGATTTGCTATTTATTTATCTTTGTGAGTTATTTCTTCATGATATTGATAATGTTGAAAATTCATGCTCGTTATGCATTAATATGCCTTTTTGTGATAGATATATGTGTACATAATTTTCGTGAATGATTAAAGTGATCAATGACTATCATGTTTGAAATTAATCTATAAGTATATTTATTTCTTGTTAGATTGCTATTGTTTTGCTCTCTTTACAAGTTCTCTAAATATTGACGGTATTGATGTTTAAAAGACATTTCAAGCATATCAAGAATTGATGATATTGAAGATCTTCGGTGTAATGGAGCATATGATTACACACCCTTTAAAGAAACACCAAATGGCAGAATTTGATGAGGTCTATGAAGATTTTTTATGTAATGTGTTTCTTCTTTTGTAGGGGTGTTAAGATAAATGTATTCTTTTATATATACATGTATATATATATATATATTAATATATTATATATGGAGATATATATTATATCAATATATTTATATGTAATATTAATATTTATATTATATATATATATATCTTAGTCAACCTAGGTTGACTATTTCTAGCCGTTGGAAGCTAGTCCAATGGCGACTAGATTTCTAACTGTTGGAGTCCCTCCAACGGCTAGAAGGGGTTCCTTCTTCTTCTTCTTTCTCTCCTCTAACCTCTTTAAATAAGTGGGTGTGTGCATAAGTGAGACTTGAGAGAGTGATGGGTAGTTTTAGGATTATGTGTGTGATTTGAGTGTATTGTAGTAAAGATTCTTTGTAATTTTTAGTTTTTTTGTATTATTTGAATTTCATCCTTAATGAAATTGTTAATTTTTAAATCTTGTGTTTTATGAGCATTTCTATTGTGAATGTGTGTTTAACTACATTGTATTCTTGGTCTCATGTGTATTCTTGGTCCATGAGACGTATTCCGGAGTGCATTAGGATCTGTATCATTTTGTGGTAGAGAATAGCCTTCCACTGCGGCAGAATGATGAACTTGAACTTTACTAAAATAAGAAATAAACAGCTGTTACTGGACGCTCTTGATATCTCTACTATGTTATTTGAAAGTTTTGAGAGAACGTAGCTGGAATTTTAATAACTGAGTGGCATTGCCAAGTAGGGTAAATGAGCATACCTATGAGAGCCCGAGATTGGCCATTGAATATCATCTTGCTACACCTTGTACTTTTGTGTCAGGGTTGAAATGGAGCCAAGCTTAGACAGAAAACACTAACTTTAGCTTGGTTGATCTTGAGGTAATCTCTAGGTCTTCTCAGCTACTTTTGAGCCAACAAGAGATAGGTTGATTTTCCATTTCTAAAAGCCAGTATTATTTAAGGTGAAGGGAAGGAAAAACAAGCGTCAAGCTTGTGGCCTCCAAAAAGCTGGCATAAAACACATTTATACATATTTTTCTTATAATGTGCCTACTGCCTAGTCAATCTGACATGTGAGTTCTTGTATGTTCAAGCTTGCCTCATTCGTCAAATGCGCTAGAGATTATGCTTGAGTTTGGATCATTACATGCTTTTTTCGAATGAGCCTAACAAAGCCAATAAGATCTGAGTCGGTGCGTGTAAATGCTCCACTGATTTCCTAAATGAGCATGAGATTTTTGCATCGTCACTCATTAATCGATTTTGAACAAACCCTTGCATGAACTGAGCCTGTGCTGCTTGCAAAAAGTAGCTTGGCTTGTTCCACCCCTATAGCAACATTAAGGTGCTTCTTTCTCAAAATAAATCTATTTTTAACTAAGCTGCTTGGATTTAAGAAACCATAAATTTTCTTTTTACTAAGCTACTTGGATTATTTTGTTATACATCCCCATTGACTTGAAACTTGGAAGGCACTGTTTGAAGGTTGATAATGTTTTAAACTAGGAAATTGTTCAAATAGCAGAAAGATAAGGGAAAAAGCAGTGGTTCTTTTCATTAGTTTCGGCAGTTCAAAGTTTTTTACTGTTGAAGGAATTAAATTATCTTGTGCTACCTTGTTTAGCAATAAACAGTTTGCAGATTGCCATGACAGTGGTTTCATATACAAAAAAAATTGATGTGTATGAAAGTTTGGGATCACTACTTGTCTTATAAGTGAAACTTCATCATGTTCAATTCACATTAGCGAAGAACTACGACCACCTTGAGTTGTCTAGTATTTGTCACGAAATGGTGCAGATCTCAATGCACACCAGAATGCATCTCATGGACCAAGAATACAATGTAGTTAAACACACGTTCACAATGGAAATGTCCATAGAATACATAACTTAAAAATAAACAATTTCATGAAAGATGAAATTCTAATAATACAAAAAATAAAAATTACAAAGAATCTTCACTACGATACACTCAAATCACACATAATCCTAATAGGAGAAGAGAGAGATTAAAGATGGGAAAAGGAGAATCAATCTAGCCATTGGACTATCATTAAGAATAAGTATATCTTGTATAAGTGACCATTTCTTTTGTATGCGTATATACATATAAAATATTATATATACATGTACATATATTAACACCCCCCTCAAACTTACGGTGACTCACCGTAAGTTTGCAATTACAAAAGAAGTCTCATTACACAAGATATATTTATTCTTGATGATACAAATCCTTGAAGAGGCTTCTAGATCTTCTTAGATATGTTCGAAATGTCTTTAGAATTATCAATGCTTCTAATAATTTGAGAACATGTAAAGAGAGAAAAACAAGAGCAATCTAACAAGAAATAACTATAACTATATATATATATATTTATGGTGAGAGGATGGTCAAGCACTCAAGCCTACAATATATACAAAATATTTAATAAGTCAATTTAACATTTTTCAAAATCATTTAAAGCAAATTAATTTTGAAAAATCATTAATTTAAAACTTGAGTTATTTATCATTTTAATCATTCATGAAAAACATGCAGACATATATCTATCACAAAAGGCACATTAATACATAGCATACATGGATTTTCAACATTATCAATACTATGAAGAAATAACTCACAAATGAGTATAAATAACAAATCATTTTTACACAGCGGAAGATGTAAATAAGTATGGATCAATTAGTAGCAATATTTAAAAACATAGCTAATGCATATATGAATGAACCATGCACGATTTAGAACCAATGAAAAATTACTTATGGACAAATATTAATAGATAATAATGATTTTTTTTAAGAAATATGAAGAAATTTAAAATCCCACAAATGTCAAGAAATGCTTAGATCAAAGAATCTCCCTAATTGAGATGCATATCAACAACTCTCAAAGAGTCACAAGCAAAAATGAGAAATATTTCATTAACATATGCTTAAAAAAGCATTAATGCAAAGACAACCAATTATGGAATAAATCATGCAACTAAAGCATATACAATGCAAAATGCATGAAACTATTTCAAACTATTTTAATAACCATTTCTCATACAAGAGCAGATGAGTTCAGAAAAATTACAAAGAGATTTTAAAAATCTTATACACAATGAATGAATTTTGCAAATCTTAATACTAGTTTGACCACCACAGGCAATCACCTTATTAGACCTCCAATCCTTAAAAACCAAGTGTATCAATGATTAGAACAAGAGTATAATCTCAATACCACTTATGAGCTAAACAAATACACAAAAGTGTGAATAAACATCTTTGGTCTACATATAATGATACTCAAGACAAGTGTATCAGTTACTAGAACAAATGTATTATCTCAATGTCACTTATGGGCCAAACACACACAAAAAAGTGTGAATAAACATATCTTATATACATATAATGACACTTAAAATGAGTGTATCAGCTACTAAAACAAAAGTATTATCTCAATGCCACTTTTAGGTTAGACACACACAAAAGTGAATAAACATCTCTTATCTATATATAATGACATTTAAAATGAGTGTATCAGCTACTAGAACAAAATTATTATCTCAATGCCACTTATGGGCGAAGCACACACACAAAAAGTGTAAATAAACATCTTTTATCTATATATAATGACACTTAGATACGAGAGAACACAAGTGGTAAAAGAACTTGTAATGACAAACAAACAAACGCCATCAATAATGATTTTAACAATCTTTCGAAACTTCATGGTTTCAAAAACATAACTAATATCACAAGATATCAAGCATCCAATGACCATATAAACAAATCAGTGTTAAAACACTCATAGAAACCGAAGTCAATCACCTGCCTATACTGATAAGATGACATAAGGTGCACACACAACTCACCCCAATGACTTGTTAAAATAAAGTTTGCGTATGGATTTAGATCTAGATCCATACGCATGTTAAATGAAACACATGCTCAATATAACCTCATTAATGGCATTCTTGTAATATTATTGTATATCTGTTTTACTTTATAAAGATTAGGGTTTTGGAGGTAGAGCTATTGAGTGCCGCCCCAGCCATTGTGCATCTCTCTCTCTCTCCTTGTTTCCTATGGAAGCTGAACCAGATACATACGAAATCAAATCTGATATAGTATCAAAGCTAATGGTCGCAGAATCGTATCAAAGGTGTGTTCAGCGAGATCTGAAGAAAAAGGTTTTGGATTCATCCTTCCCCTCTTTTATTCTCCTCTCCTAATCTTCTCTACTACTCGTTCTTTTCCTGATTGAAGCAATTAGCAACCCCATCATCTGTCCATCTTCTGTTACTTATTTTTTTTTGTTATTCTCGTTCATTGGTATTTGTTTATCTTCTTCATTCCATCGTCTGTGTTGGTTCCATCTTTTCCTCAACTTCAACGGCTGCATCCTTGAATTGCAGACATATTTTTTATCATCTGTCTATCTTCTGTTACTCATTTTTTTTATTATTCTCGTTCATTGGTATCTGTTTATCTTCTTAATTCCATCGTCTGTGTTGGTTCCATCTTTTCCTCAACATCAACGACTGCATCCTTGAATTGCAAACAAACCGACTGCAGTCCCCTTTCTATTTCAAACCAGCTTTTTGATTCCACAAGTTTTTCCTTTCCTTTATTTGATGTTTTAGTGTTCTTTGTGCAACGCTTTTGGTAGTACAGGTATATGCCTTATTAAAGTTTTACTGATTGATTAAGTGATCTCAAATCTGTTTATTTCTTTTCATTCATCTTGTTTGCTTATTCATTGTTCCACTTATATGGATTACTCTTCGTCATCCGGTCCCTCTGCAAATTTCTTGAGTCAGCTCGTTACAGAAAAACTTACTCATTCTAATTTTTTGACCTGGAAGAGGCAAATCCTTCCTTTTATACGGAGTCAGGATCTCGATGAACATTTGGATGGTTTAGTTCCTATACCACCACGGCTTATTTTGCATGAAACCAAGGATGAGAAGGGTGACACAATTACCATTTCTATTAAGAATCCAGAGTATACAACTTGGAGGAAGCGAGATCAGTCTTTGGTTGCTTATATTACGTCAACACTCTCTCAAGAAGTGTTGGTTACTTTTTCAGATGATTGCACTGCGGCGGATCTGTGGAGTAAGCTGTCTCAGACATACTCTCAGATATCAGAAGCCTGAGTTATGTATTTAAAAAATGAATTTCAAAGTTTGAAGAAAGGCTCTATGACAGTCATGGAATACATAGGCCGCTTGAAGAGTATTACTGATCAATTGGCTGTTGTTGGAAGTGCTATTGCAGATAAAGATAAAGTTCAACAACTTCTCAATGGATTGGGTCCTGATTTTGACATGTTTACCACAGCTTTATCATGCCTCCCTCACTTGCCCACTTTTGATGACCTCCAAGCGAAACTTCTCCAGCATGAGATGATTATGAAACAAAGGGCAGAAGGAAATGAATCAACTCGTCCTCATTCAGTTTTGGCCATGGACACTTCTGTAGGTTTTGAACGAGGGAATGAAGGGCATCAAGGAGGCAGAGGCCGCAAACGTTTTGGGCAGGGAGGACGTGGTATCTTGCCTACACCTAATATTTCAGGGGTTTTTAATACAGGGAATCAGAGGAGAGTGCCCAATTGTTTCTTATGTAACAAAAGAGGACATGTGAAAGCTGATTGTTGGTTCAATCTACAGAATAGAGGAAAAATAAACAAAATTGAGAATAAATCAGCTACTGTTGTGGACACAAAAGTGTCATCCACAGATGTGCAACAACTTTTGTTATCAGCATTGTCACAGATGACGATCAAGCAAAATGAACAAGGCGGATGATATGTTGATTCAGGTGCCGCCACACATGTTACGGGTAATGCAGGTAAGTTATCTCGCTTATTGCCTTATTTTGAAAAAGGTAGTATAGTTACGGGAGATGGAACTTATCACTCCATTAGTCATACTGGCAATGCACATATCCCTATGTCAAAGTCCTCACTTCACTTGTCCAATGTCTTTCTTGCTCCTAATATTAAAAAAACATTGTTTCTGTAGCTAAACTTGTTGACAATATGAATTCTTTCGTCGAATTTACTCCCTCTTCTATTTATGTTAAGGATCTACGAACGAAGGAGACGTTCGCTAAGGGGGAGCGACAAGGAAACATGTACGTCTTCAAGGATATTCCTTCAGTGTCTTTGCCCTCAGTTCCAGTCCTCCAGTTGAAGTCGTCCAAGCATTCTTCAGTGTCTTCGCCTTCAGAGTCTTTGTTTTTTCCTTCATTGAAAGTTTTTAATTCATCTCATTGTAATAAGCCAGATATTTGGCATAGTCGTTTGGGACATTGTAGTCGGGGTTTCGTTGAAAATCTTGTATCTGATGGTCTCCTTCCAGAGTCTAGTTTATGTTCATTTTTTGATAATAATAATAAATGTTCTTCATGCGAACTCTATAAAAGCCATGTTCTTCATTTTCATATTATAAATAAAAGAGCTTCAAAGCCATTTGAGATTATTTGTTCCGATGTTTGGGGACCCGCACCTATTCCTTCTCTTTCTGGCAGTCGTTACTATGTTGTCTTTATTGATTCCTATTCCCGTTATACTTGGATATATTTCTTAAAACACAAGCATGAAGTTTTTCAAATATTTCGGGAATTTCATTCGATGGTCAAAACAAAGTTTGCTTGTGATATTGTGCATTTACAATGTGATGGTGGAGGAGAGTATTCATCGAACAAGTTTATTGCCTTTCTTCGGGATAAAGGAATAAGTCGATAGGTTTCTTGCCCTCATACTCCTCAACAAAATGGGGTTGCGGAGAGGAAACACATGCATATTGTCGAGAGCGCGATGAGCATGTTACATGATAGCAATGTGCCCATTAGTCTCTGGACAGAAGTTTTTCACACATCTTTTCATATCATAAATCGTCTTCCTATGACACTTTTGGATCGAAAATCTTCCTATTATACTTTATTTGGGCAACATCCCTCTTACGATGAGCTGCGTGTTTTTGGTTGTGTATGTTATGTACATATTGATTCATCTTTGCGAAATAAGTTTCAGGACAAGGCTGTCAAGTGCAGATTTGTTGGGTATGCAGATGAATACAAAGGTTATCGATGCTATGACCCTACTACAAAACGTATTAGGACCTCCAGAAATGTTGTTTTTGACGAACGAAATTTTCAGGTCAATGACTCTGCAGCGTTGCCACCTCGAGAATTAGAAGTATATGATCCATGGATGAGCACATATCTTTTTGCTAATACAGGAGAAACATGTCAAACAAATTGTCCTTCCTTCGGCTTGAGTAGGGAGTTGAATGACTCACAGATGCATGTTGAATTATCTCCAGTTGAGCCACCCCCAGTAGAACGCTTCTCTGAACAGATATACACTAGACGGGACAAAAATACATAGCCGAGGAATGTGGAAAGCATCACCAATGATTCGGCTCAAAGGCCGTCACGCATTAAGCATCCTATTCAACGATGGGTGAGTTATGAGACCTTCTCCCTTGATTTCCAGTTGTTTATGTCTCAGCTCACAAAACAGGATTAACCCACTTGTTTTAATCAAGCTCTTTAATCCCATCATTGGACTGAAGCTATGAATGAAGAAATGGAAGCTCTTCATGAATGCCAGACTTGGTAAATAGTCCCTCGGCCAGAAGGAAAGAATGTAGTTGGCTCAAAATGGGTTTATAAAATAAAGTATAAGCCTGAAGGAAGTATTGACAGATATAAGGCACGACTTGTTGCTCGAGGATTCACACAACAATATGGTGAAGACTATGATGAAACTTTTAGTCCGGTAGTCAAAATGGGTACTATTTGTATCATCATATCCCTAGCAGTCGATCGAGGTTGGAGCCTTAGCCAGATGGATGTTAAAAATGCATTTTTACATGAAACTTTAAAGGAAGAAGTGTATATGGAGCAACCACCTGGTTATGCCGAGAAGGATCCTACTGCCTGGGTGTGCAAACTAAGGAAATCTCTGTATGGGTTGAAACAGGCGTCCCGTTCTTGGTTTGAAAGTTTCTCTATGCAAATTCAGAGTTATGGTTTTAGAAGATGCTCTCTGGATCACTCACTCTTTATTTACCAAAAGGCAGACATTGTTATACTTCTTCTTATATATGTTGATGACATTGTGATCACTGGGAGCTCAGATAATCATGTGCAAGACGTGAAACAGTTTTTAATGAAAGTTTTCAAGATGAAAGATTTAGGGGAGTTGCGGTACTTTCTTGGTGTGGAAGTTGACAGACAACAAGACACATTGACACTCATGCAACATGACCTTCTGGAAAGAGCCGGGATGACGAATTGCAAACCAGTCAGCACTCCTAGTGTATTACATCAAAGGTTGAGCTCTGAAGATGGTCATCTTTGTGTCAACCCTACAACGTATAGAAGTCTCGTGGGGATGTTACAGTACTTGACCTTTACCGGACCTGATATAGTTTATGCTGTCAACCAGGTATCCCAGTTTATGCATGCTCCAACAGAGGGTCATATGGAAGCTGTGAAGCGCATTCTACGCTATTTAAAAGGAACTATAGGAGACGGACTTGTCTATCGCAAGAACGATAATCTGCATAGTGGACATGAACTCATCACTTATACAGACGCAGATTGGGCAGGGGATCCAGATGAGAGACGATCTGTCTCTAGATATTGTGTATATATTGGGCACAATTTAGTATCCTGGGGCAGCAGAAAACAAAAGTCAGTGTCACGATAGAGTACACAGGCTGAATACAGATCGATGGCTGCAGGCACGGCAGAAGCCACATGGATTAGACACTTATTGAGTGATCTTGGGGAGACAATTATTCGATCATTTCTTTTATGTGACAATCAAAGCGCAATAAACATTGCATGTAATCCTATCCAGCATAGCAGAACGAAGCACATTGAGATTGATCAACATTTTATACGACAGAAAGTCGAGATGAAGGAGATAGAACTACGTCATGTTCGAACAGAAGATCAAGTGGCAGACCTGTTTACCAAGGGATTAACAGGACGTCAATTTTGGCTATTGAAGAGCAAGTTGTACATGCTCCAAAATCACGTACAACTTGAGGGAGGGTGTTAAAATACAGTTTGCGTATGGATCTGGATCCAGATCCATACGCATGTTAAATGAAACACATGCTCAATATAACCTCATTAATGGCATTCTTGTAATATTATTGTATATCTGTTTTACTTTATAAAGTTTAGGGTTTTGGAGGTCGAGCTATTGAGTGCCGCCCCAGTCATTGTGCATCTCTCTCTCTCTCTCTCCTTGTTTCCTGTGGAAGCTGAACCAGATACATACGAAATCAAATCTGATATGACTAACTCGAATTTCCAACAACAATGAGTTCAGAGACCAATCAACCATCAATCATACCCAAGGCAAATGACAACACATCATTCATAACCCTTGAGAATCTAGATTGATAAGATAACGTGAGATGCACACATAACTCACCTCAACGGCTAACCTTCGCTCCACAACATCGAGGTGCATACAACTCACCTCGATAAGACCAAACAAATGATGCATTATATAAAATTCTACAAAAGGTCAATAAGTCTCGTTAAAGAGATAAGAACACATATGATAAGAGGTTAGAGCTAAATCATAAGTCTACTACAAGGCAATTGAAGACAATCATATGAAGATTCCCAAAGGGTTATAAAAAACTTAAGTGCATTAGTGTACAACCACACAGATACAAAGCCACTAGTGGGCGAGATACAAAAAAAACAACAACTAAGGGTTACATACAATCTTCATAAAAACAATATAGATGTTTTTATAAAATACTCTCTAAGGAGCCATAAAGATCCACACATATATGATCATATCAAACAAGAGATTTTTTCTCACAATGTAATATTCTTCAATAAGCATGATGTAGAATATCAATACGTAAGAAAGAAATCACAAAAGATAAAACACATTTATTATACATCACAAAAGATAAAACACATTTATTATACAATAACAAGTCATGCTTATGCCATTCAATAAGGACTTCTTAAGGCATATGCCAAAACGAAAATTTAATGCAACGCGTGTCATTTGAAAATAATCTTACTTAATAGAGCAAATATTGCTCAAATATATATAAAATAACATATTAAAAAACGCCTCATTAGAAATCAATCACGATAAAAGTTCATGCTTGATCACATCATAATATTCCAAAGATAGTCCATACATACGTTAAGAAATGTGAATTTTTATTACTTTGCAAAACACATAATATTTTAAGAAGCCACATATTCAACTTGAGTGAATAACTATAAAGGTGTTCTCTAAGGAACACACTCACAATACCCACAAAAGGGACTAAGAAGAGGTGTTCTAAAAGAACACAAATCACACAATAAGGCACAATATAAAAATATATTTTTATTGAAATGAAGTGAGTGTGCAAAAACATATATATCTTTGCAAAATATATATTTTCACTATACATATCCATAATCCAATACGAGTGATGTGTAGCTGCTCAACCCTTAGGTGCACAGCCATGAGTGAAACTCATTTGGCTGTCCATCACAAGCATGATGACAGACCACAAAAAAAAGCAGAAAACGTGCAAAACATCCGTTTTTCCACTTTTTTACAATTGGTGGCATTCAGGAGTCTGTCATTAAAGGCTCCAGCGGAAATTAGGGTCTTTAATGACAGATTTTTTACCATCGCTTAAGGTCTCAGCGAAAACTGCCGCTAAAGCAAAAAATGCTGAAAAACGGCATCAAGTCCGCGATGGACGGCCCAGCTGTTTGCGCTAGTAGTTCCGCAGCTAAGGGTTGCGCAACTACCACGTTTTCTCCAATATATATATATATATATATATATATATATATATATATATATATATATATATATATATATATCAAAACACAACAATTTCTACAGACTTCAAAAAATATTTATTTTTAACATAATTATTTTTAAAACTTACTGTACATATGAAAAACAAAAAGCCAAAGATACATACCGGAATATGTAATCCTTGAATCCATTTCATTCATTAATACGAATCTTTTTCAAGACCCCGATGCCTCGCTCTGATACCATGACATGAAATGCACTGGATCCCAATGCACTCCAAAATACGTCCTATGAACCAAGAATACAATGTTGTTAAACACACATTCACAATAGAAATGCCCATAGAACACAAGACTTGAAAATAAACAATTTCATTAATGATGAAATTCAAATAATACAAAAGAAAAAAAATTACAAAGAATCCGCACTATAATACACTCAAATCACACACAATACTAAAACTATGCATCATTCTCACACTTACAAAGGCACACACCCACCTTTTATATTGAGAACAAGAGGGAGAAGAGAGAGATTAAAGAAGGGAATAGGGGTTATCTAGCCCCTCAAGTCAACTAATAGTTGACTTTAGTATAATATATATATATAATATTATATATATGTACATATCTTAACAATACTTTGCAGGCACTCCACCACCCTTTTACTGCTCCAAACCCAAAGGATATGGACAACCTTCCTGCAGCCAAAGCTCTGGCATATGACATGGTGTACAATGGAGTTGAGGTATGCCTATGTTTTAATTATCTTTTTGATGTTTTGCCCTTCTCTGTTCTACTATCAGTTATAATCAGTTTGATTACAAATTTTTATGATGATCTTCTGCTATGATGTCCGATTGGAAACTAGATTGGTGGAGGAAGTCTAAGAATTTACAAGCGGGAGATTCAAGAAAAAGTTTTGCAAATCATTGGTATCACTCCCAAACAGGTACATCCCTTGTTTTCTGCTTTTTCAATAGGTTCAAGGTCTCAGTTATCTGAACTGGTGATCGATAAGTAAAGAAATTGTGACTAAAGTAGGATACACCTCACATTTAAAAAGTGTTTTGCTAAAAGAAATGGTTTCAAAATAGATGTTATGATTTCATCTCTAGAATATTTTATCATCAATTCCTTTGGTCTTGTTATATTGCAAGAATCCTTTTATCTTGGGCATCTTTTATACTTTTAAGGTTTATTTCTGAAACATTATATTGGATATGTAATAATAGAATTAGATATCGGTTTATCTTTTTCATCTTGCCTTTTGTTCCTTTTTTTTAATCCTATTTGTTGGGAAGTGTTCGTAGATGTCAGTATGAACTGTCAACTAAGATGATCATTCCGTCCTTTTCGAAGGGTTAAACTTGAAAATCACAGCTTTCCTTGTTGCACCAGAACATTCAAGTTGTATTAAAGCTGGTCTGGTTCATTTTGACTATTTTAGTCTGACCCGTGAACCACGTCACATTATTGTACTGGGGTCTCTACAGATCATGGATCCCAGCATGCACGCACATACTTGGTTCTTTATAGTAAGAACATATTCCCTACACCATCTCTCCCATTGGCTTCTTGCAACCTGCAACTTTCAACCTGTGTCTGTGATGTGCAGCTCTAATCTGATATCCATCACAACGATGCACATATCTTACCAAGTGGCTTGTTAGTTGATCTTTCCTTTGCACAAAATCATTCATCTTTTAATATGGATGGTTGCTTAAGGAGGTGTTCTGTTCTTGTGCCACAAGGAGAGATTACAAACGAGTCATGCCTGCAAGCCAAAATGGGCAGTCAATTTAAGCAGATGCTATGGGTTTTCCTTCATCAAGGAGTAACATATCTAGTAAATGTATTTGTGCTTGGGACTGGTATCTTGTTCTGATTTATTTTAATCTTCCGGTGATTAATATCTATTTCCTAGTTGAAAAGATTACTGATGGCTATTCTTTTCCGGAAACAGTAGTTTAAGAGAGTAGCTATTGTTGTATTTTGTTTCTTTGTCCACATTTTGACAAAAGTGATGGAAATGGAATGCTACATAACTTCTTGTTTTGATCTTTTAAGGGCATTGCTTTGTTTTGCAGGCTGAAGAAAAATTTGGTTATCTTCTGGAGGCACTTGATATGGGTGCTCCTCCACATGGTGTGTTTTTTCTTCCTAAGCCCCTTTTTATTTGATTTGACTTCAAGCTAATTTGCTATGAAAAAGGATGTGCATGTATCTTAATTTCCTCAGCCTTTTCAACTTAATTCTGCATCTCAAGGAAAACATAATTTTGCAAAAAGAATGTCAAACGACCTCCCCCGCCCTCTCTCTCTCTCTCTCTCTCTCTCTCTCTCTATATATATATATATATATATATATATATATATATATATATATATATATATATATATATATATATATATATATATTTGTGCTATTGAGCTAGAAATCACAGGTTCAAGCTTTATCGACTCAATCTGACCACATAGATGTGTTCAGCATGGTTTGTTTGCTAAGAGGATCAAACCTTGGATGGTGTTACTTCAATCTAAACATGTGATTTTTCGAATCATGATATTTTAGTGCATTGTGAGCCATTGATTTTTTAAGTCTTTAAAAGATCTGCTTACATGTTACAAGCACATAATTCAAAACTGATTTTCTACTGAACAAACCTTGTGGATCACATCCATAAGGTCTGATCTACAAAATGAATTTTAAGAGTGTTAAAACACGGTGATTTATACTCGATAGTTCTGCGCATATATATATATATATATATATATATATAATGCAATCTTCCCTAATGAAGTCTTATGAACTCCTGTATGAACCGGGTTTTTGGAGGTCTTTTTTTTAATCCGACCACACGAATATGTTCTACATGCTTGACTTGATAGGAATTGGCTCTTGGATTGTCTGATTACGATGTCAGTGGGTTTTTATAGATTTGAAAATTTCATAAATATTCAAGCCTCAAAGAAACTTTTTTTTGTCAGAAAAATACAATCCAGGTGTTGTTTCCTACTAAATGAACCATGCCAAACACATCTGCTTGTTGGATTCGTGAAAAAAAGTGCCAAAGTTACTCTTTGTAGTTTTTTAGTGAAAACGTGTATTAAATAGGTATTTTTCATGTTCGGATGAGTTTTTAGAGATCAGAAAAAATGGCGTATTGCACTGAACTTTACAATAGTAATCAAGTTTTCTGTTAATTTAATTTTAATCCAAAGCTGCTAAAAGCTACTTATGCTAACGCTTCTCACACTTGCACACACAATCCAGAGGGACAAGTTCTTGGTTACATGTTTCACTGAGACGTGCATTCTAGTGCCATTTATCCAATTATGTGATTTGTTTCTGCTTTTGTTAAATAATGGACTATTTAGTGTTTATTATGTTAGCACATATGAACTTTATATAATCCTAAAGAAGGTTGACAGCTGTCTGATATGACAAAGAATCCGTAATAGGCTTTAGTGTGCTAATTGAGTTTTGAACTGTGATATTTGCTATGGATTACGGAGGATAGACTCCTGGTAGTAAGATTGTATGTGCATGATGCTGGTTGGGCTCAGGTCAAATCGAGTATCTAAAGAATTGTATCCTGGAATTGATCCATCAGTTGAAGAATATGTTAATTTCAAATCCATTTAAGCTCAGGTCATGATTTTTGCTGTCATAGAGAAATTTTGTGTTGAACTGAAAAGCTGTCCAAGGTCCAAACTGTTGGTAATGCTGATTTATTTTAGCATGTACTGTGATAATGGCATGGGATTTTAAGGAAGTTGAAAAGGATATATAAATGAATTTATTTTTGTTGAAATAGCTATGCTACCCAGACACTATTTTTCCATCCGTACCTGTGTTGACACACACACGGACACAGCATTTTATCCTCCTTACATACAAGTTTGTATTTAATTTATTATTTATAATTATATTTTCAGTTTATAACTTTATTTTTTCACTATATAATATATATTTTAGATATAACATATATATTTAGATTATATTCAGTTTATTTTGAATTTATTTTGTATTTATGTGATATTTAATATATATAGCCGTGTCCGCATACCCACATTTTTTGGAATTGCTGCGTCGTACCCTCTCTATCCGTATCTTTACCCGCACCCATACCCAGGTGACAGTGAAATAGTCAATGGCATTTATGACGAAAGCATCAATTGCTTAAGGCATTGAGAAGCACGGAATGCGTCACATCCCCTTCAAAGTTCATTACCCACACACATACACACACTAATTTGTTGCTTTAGGGAAACATTTATTTTATCAGGTTTCATCATTAAAACCGGTCAACAGGGTTCATGAGATTACATGAGTACAAACAAACTAGCGAAGCATGTGAGACCTATGTCTTGTTGTTTTCAATGTAAGATACTGTTATGGAAACTTAATACATTATATTGACTAACCTATTTTTTGCTGCATTGTAGGTGTTTTTCCTGCCCCTTCTAGAGGGTAACCTATTTATTTGTTCTCTATGTTAATCTCCGAAAGGTTCACATTAACCCATTTTCTTAAATTTTTCATTTGACAAAGATGAACTTCCTGCAGTTGGATCCTGGTTGTTTATTTGAAGGGGGCTTTGATGAAACGTGAATCACCAAAGCCAACACTTTAACTTGATAAGGGAAATTTGTAGGTTTTATGAGAAAATTAAGGCATTTTTCTCTTTACAAATCTATTATATGTTACAGATGTGCATATGAAATGTTGAAAATTCATACAGCATGCATATTTTAAGAGGTGCTCTTGCTATCTTTGGAAGGTCCTGTTAGCAATCCTGTGGACACGTTAAAGGTCTCCTTAAAGTCAGATCTACTACTGGTAATATGGTTTTAGAATCAGACTTATATTAAATTAGCTGCCCGGTGTAGAGAAGAAAATGGGAAGAGGTTAAAAAAAACGCACCTGAAGCTGCTATTCTTGATGAGTAAACCATCCTTAGGTTCTTCAGATTTCACTATTTTCCCTGTTTCCAACTCGGTTTTTATGCTTCAATTCAGTGAGGGAATGATTCATTTCGCTGTCGACTGTGGTTCAGTTGGATGCTTGTTTCTTTGATGAGCTACTCTTTTAATGATGGCATGTTTTTAATTTGGTAGAGTATAAAAAATCTGGTCTTCATTATTTTAATTGTTTAGCTGCAGTATTATGTGCAGCAAGGGTCTGATGGTTAGTTAAAAGCCGCTTGCTTATGTTCCAACCAACTTGCATGTTAGCAATATTTGTAAAGTATTAATAATGTGATTCTTCTATCCTGATAAATTTCATTCCGATGAGTGCTTGAGAAAGCCCGTGTTCTTTTATTACCCAGTTCTTTTTCTGCTCTGGTTGTTTATGATGATAAATAGAATTCGGTTTCTTCATTTTTATTTTTCCTATCATGGACCTTATATTTTATCTTGTTTCACTCCCGCTCAACCCAAAGGTTTCCAAGTTACAGTCTATTTAGCATGTGACTCAATCTTCACAGTATGGTACCAAGTCACTGCTCAATTGGCTTCTGACTTGGCTCATGATGTTTAAATCTTGCCATTCATTTTCTTCTGTCCATTTCTAGATACGCAACCAGATATTTAACGTGGCTGGCTGTGTAGTTAAGCATATGAAATTTAGTTTTTTTGTCCAGTGGTCTAAGTTCTATCATGATCAAGACATTCACTAAGCTATGTATATTGTTTGTGTAGGGGGAATTGCATACGGATTGGACCGCCTGGTCATGTTGTTGGCTGGGGCTAGTTCTATAAGAGAGGTCATTGCTTTCCCAAAGACTACAACTGGTCAATGTTCCTTGACAAGGTCACCATCAAGCGTTGATCCCCAACAACTGAGGGACCTTTCTCTTTCTATCTCATCCTAGTGAAGGACAAAGAGAGGCCATATTGTCACTCTGGCAGATGCTTGCCCTGGATCAGTCCATCCCTCACATTCATTTTAGAAATTAATGCCCTCCCAGTGCGATGCTGAATCTGGGCATATTGTTTGAATTGCTGTGCTTTTGTCACACCAGTAAGTGTAATTCCACACCAAAATTTGTTATAGTTGCTTGTAGTAGTATATGCTGAATGGATTAGAAAATTTTGTAATGACGCAAGAAATTATTTGATATTGTTTATTGGTTCTAATTTTATAAACTGATTCAGCACCAGTTGAATCTGATAATGGTTCCAACGGAAGGTGCTTTCACTTTTATGACTCTGATTGTGTATGAAGATGCAATAATTGAGCTTATTTGTTTTATTTGTTTCTTGTATCTTGTTAAAATTTGTATATAGTGGGTGGATAGTTATGGTGATGGATTTGGTTTGCCGACTTGCTACAGTTAACGGCAGAAAACACTCGGCATTAGTAAGACAAATGTTGGTCTACAAAATGCTACTGTGTCGATTGATTAAAGCCTTAAGTTGAACCATGTTCATATTCTGTTGGGAACTCGAACTTAGAACCGTAAGGCCTTAGTTGGTAGTCAGTGGTTGGCTTGCTTGTATGCTCAAGCTCGATGATTTCAGACCTAGACAAGGTTGAGTTGCCAAGAGTGTTGCCTTCATTGGGTGGTTGGAAGATGGTTTCCCACATTTAGCCTCTGGTTGGGTGCCCAGGCTTGATTAACTGCTGGCAGCTCAAGGCCATAGTTTTCTCTTTTGTGATAGGCAAGCTAGGGTTAGGCAGACCCCCTACCCATTCTTTAATCAAAATGATAAATTATAGAGATCTTCCTAAAGGAAGTCAATCCAAAGAATAAAATTCTCAAGAGATAAACCCCCAAAATAATCATTAGTACATGGAACGGCAAAAATTCACCAAATGCTGATATAAAAGGTTTTGCATTCGAAAGATGGATGAATAAAATGGCATGGAAAATAGGTGACAAAAAATATATAAAAAAACAAAATAGCTGGGATTAGTTCAGTTTTAATTCTATAAAACGTGTTACAAAAAGACCATGAAATTTTTCCTTGAAAATACTTGTGTATAGGAACTACAGGGTTCAAATTCAAGAATTAATGTGATCTGAAACTAAAGTCCATTAAAATTGGATCTATGATTTGAATTTTTTGGGAAGAGTTCTTTGCACGAGAAATTTTCTGTCCATATACATATACATTTCCCGCAAGGAAAGGAGTTTTTTTGCCGATTTTTTGAAAAGGATGACTTTTTCCTGTTTTCAAAGTTCTATTGAAAAAGATGTGTTTTAAATGGAGGTTTGATCACTATGTTCGACGCATATCTTTTTTTTCTGGATAGGCATCAAGACAGATGCTGATAACGAACGAAACTGCTGATTCACTGATGGTTTCTTGATGATCTACTGACTGAGTGTTTCCCTTAATCAATGAAAACGGGCTGCGTTATTTGAAGGCGGTTTCCAACTTCCCGTGGTTCTAACAGCAGCCACAGATTTTTGTTGGGATAGACTAATATGCCGAGAATTTTGATTTCAATCTCCCTAGAATGATTTGAGAATCCATATTGTTGTATCATTGAGACATATGGGCTATTTTCCTGTCATCAATGTACACTAGAAACGTAAACCTTTCACGCCACAAAAGAATTACAGGTACTCTGAAGTTTTCCCATTACTAGTGTTAGCAAGTCTAGAAATGTGTGGGCCCTTCAAAAGAAAAAGGTCTGGAAATGTGTGATATCAAAATGTACCCCAAATCTGAATTTATTGATTGTGATTCTCTTACTGTAAGAATATTTGGAATTTTTTGGCAACTTGCAAGGTAGCCCTGCAAAGGCTAGTTGAACATTGACAACAACTGGAGCCGCTTAGCAACATTATCCATAAAAATAGTGGAATCTCATGCTCATCAAGGAGGATTAATTTCCCACATAATCATGGTGAGCTATTGCTTGATAAAAAAATCCATGCATTATTTTGAGGAAAAAAAAAACACATTGTTATTCGTTGAGAGGCTGTTTTCCTAAAACCACAAAATGTTTTCTAGGCTACCTGTAGATAGTTGATGAGAGATGCAAGATTTTTCTTAGTAAAATGTATACAATATGAGCAAACGATAGGAACAGTTTTAAAAGGTTCCAAGAAATTTCTATCACGTAAACGTTATTGGTAGGGTTTGTGGCCTTAATTTGGTCCCAACTAATTCTGGACAAACTCAGAGTAATGTGCATGATCATGGCTTGATATACCAGTAGGAGGAGCCAAAGTGTACAATCTCATCCTAGTGTAGACCTGTAAGTGTACAATCTGAAACACAGTGTTTGCAATTGAGTAAGAGTGGCAGTGACAGTGCTAGGGGCGATGCCAACACTTTTGAGGATTTTGGGCCTACCACAATAAATACTGCAAGTTTTGGACCACCCATCCACAGTTTCTGTCTTCATGGCTCTAAAATTGGATAAAATGAACCATCAGTTGGTTTTCTGGACCATCTCATTCCCAATCTCAAGCCCCATGTGCCTCTATAACTGGAGAATTTTGCTATTATCATCCATATCAAATTACGGTGCCTCCAAGACCATCTGCTATGAAGCCACTGATCCAAAGTAGAGATCAAACACTCTATATTTATACATACCATGCATAACCAAACACATGTGAACCAACACACACATACCAGCCATTACTATGAGCAGAATTGCCCTGTGGTATTGGTTGGACATCAAATAGAAAAAGGCAAGCAAATGGTAAAATGAGCATAGAATGAGTCCAAAACTCATGGACCCAGGAAATGATATGCCATTGTGCAATCACATGGAGAGATAAAAACAAAACAGGTAGGGAAAAGCCCTCAAAGATGCTACCCATGTCCAATCATCTTCCTATAGGGATCGCCATGACCAGAATGATCATAACACAAATATGGACAAACGCATGCTTAGTATGAAAGGACATTCATTTTGGTTGGGCAAAGCAAGGCTGCAAGTAGAGGCAAGGTAGGTGCATCTAAAATCATGATGTCACATGAATAAAACCAGTCCAAATGAGTGACCTAGATGCTTGTCATCGACCCTACCCCTACCATCCCTTCACATGGGCTTGTTTTTAGATATGGGATCAGGTCAGAGTGTGGTCTTACGGTATTCCCTCATAGCGTTGATCTGATATCCAAAACCTGTATGAATGGGATGCCCAGATGGGAGCCACTCTTTTTTCCGATGCCATTTGTATTTCCGATGGACGCTTCAGAATGGTTTAAAACAAACGGCTCAGCTTGTTCTTTGTTTTGATGGGTGTCCATTTTTAAGATGAACGGCATCCTCTCTTGTTTTTATGAACACCTAACAACTTGGCTTGTGTACAAGATGCTTGACATATCTTTAGTGACCTACACACGTGCAGCTAGATATCTATCTTTTTAGTTTGAATATATATATATATATATATGACAATGATTTTCTTTTATACAATTTGATGAAGATAACCATTTGACTCTGCTAAAGTTAAAGCATAGGATCCCTACCGACCCTTATCTTACTACTACATAATTTCCCACTAGAAAAATGCTACGGGGTAATCCAAGGTCTATTTCTTACTTTTTCTTTTCATTTTAGCTTGTCTGATGTCAACACTTTTTTATCCAATCTTATTTTTTCTTTAGCTTATTAAATAGAAATGCTATTTGTGCTAGATTAGGACTGTTGCAGTATTATTTTTATTTGTTTTTTTTTTTACATTATGTCATGTGGTCACCCATCAAAATAAAGAACGTAGGCGTTGCACTCATTGAAAATAAGATGAGAGAGAATCGTTTACGGTGGTTTGGACATATTCGACGAAAGCCTAATGATGCTCCAATGGAAAAATATATTAAGTTAAAAGAGGTCGGGGTAGGCCTAGGAAGACATGGATGGAGGTGATAGGAAAGGATATAAATGCTTTGAACCTCACCGAGGACGTGACATTGGATAGAAATGAATGGAGGAAAATGATTCATGTGGAAGGCCCAGAATGATTTTCTTTGTTGGTTCATATCGCCGACCCCAATTGTTTTGGGATGAAGGCGTAGTTGTTGTTGTTGTATGTCATGTGGTCAAACTAACCACTCTGGTCTAGTACCATGGTAACAAGGAACTTACTGTCCTTGGCTGTGTAACTACTACGAAGTAAATGAATTAGCATATATTTGTTATTAATTATACCTTTCTCTCAAAGAACTAATACACCCAGGGGAGCTCCCCTTATCCAGTAGGGGCAATTTGTGAACCTCACCAACAAACGCGAAACATAAGGATGCAATATTGATGGAAGGACACTCTCGGACAAAACAAAAAAAGAAAAGCTTTTTTTTCTGGGCACATGGACAGGGCAGGACAGTGCATCCTGCCCACGCAAGTCCGCCATTCAAACGCATGGACCACCCCCTTTTTTCTTTTCTTTTTTTGGTGATTTGGTCCTGTAAAAGGTAAGGTGAGACAGTTTGTAGCCCTAACTTGAAGTCATGGATGATGCACCACATTGCTTTTTCTGTAGAACTTGAAAGCATAACGTGACATACTCTTGAACTGAAATGAGCACACAACTTCAAATTTTGAATGTGTAGGCTTACTCGTCGTATTCCTATGTAGGGAAAAGTCCATCTTTTACTGAATGAGACCACCTTTCTGCCAATCTCAAAACAGTCCTGTTCTTTTTGGTAATGGACAAAAACAGAACCGCTATTACCCCTACAAAGTTAACATGGGTAGTCCTTGAGACAACTCACATAAAATGACCCAATTACCTTTTTCCCAAAAAAAGTATATTTGAGAAGCATCACAAAAAAATCAACACAAGTAGATCAAAGCAGTAGTGACTGGAAGTATTTTAAAAAACCCAGGAGGCTTGAGATGCAAAAGCACAAGCCTTTTCCATTTTTCTTAAACTTTCTAAATAGGTTGTTAAGGAACGACCCTTCGACCTACCGATAGATCGAAGAAACAAGCACGAATAAAACAAAAGAAGAAAAACATTCACACACGAAAACAAGATTTTTATGTAATTCGACAAGAATTGCCTACATGGACGACTGTACTGAGTTTTCTTTTTTATTGATTGTGATTGTTGCATAGAAGTCTCAAATTTGGGCCTTGAAATTTAGCCCCAAGGATGCTTTTACATGCATGAAATCTACTTAGTATTGTTGGATACAACAAGGAGTCTAAGATAAAATTACAAAACTACCTTTCAAAAAAATTCACCTAGGGGGTGAAACGCCCCCAAACCAACTTATGATGATGTAAATTGGATATTCACTTTCGCCTTGGGCCCACCCCGCTGCAACCTCCGGCA
The DNA here is from genome assembly GCF_984573655.1 of Nuphar pumila. Taxonomy (NCBI): domain Eukaryota; kingdom Viridiplantae; phylum Streptophyta; class Magnoliopsida; order Nymphaeales; family Nymphaeaceae; genus Nuphar; species Nuphar pumila. The sequence goes on along the minus strand of NC_143251.1, from coordinate 14,485,607 downwards.
AACATACCGCTAAGTTGGATTCGCAAAAATTTAGAATTGGATGTTCTATTGATGCTGAAAATGCACTTTTAAAATTAAAATTTTTGTTTTTTAATTTATTTGCATATAAAACCTACATGGAAGTTATTTTTCAAGAAAAACAAAAAAGCCCAAAGTAAAAACATAGGTTGTGTGTCCTTTTATGATATAAGGTAAAATACAAAATATATCATTTCCATGTTCGTAACAAACAAACAATGACCTATAACATGCAAATAATTGAGGGGAAACAAGTCAGATGTAAATTGGATATTCGTCAACCATCACGTGGGACCTATATTTTCAGGAAATCGTAGTCACCTAAGACAAGTTGAGAAAAATGATAAATGCCCAACTCGTCATAAGTTATTAATAAAGTTGTAAACATCAATCCACCAAATTAGAAAAAACAGGAAAATAATTCTCACTCAACAAGTAATTACCTCAAGGCCCTGTTTGAAAACTGGTAACAGGAGGGAGATTATGCATTTGAAAAAAGTGGTAGTTGCCAAATCCCAGGTGATAATTACCAAATCTAGAATTTGGTGCAAATGCAAAAAGGAGATTGCCTCACTTCCTTTTCGAAATGTGTAAGCTCCCATCCCTCCGGGCAGTTCCCAAACATCTGCCACTGAGGTAGTTTGACCATGTTTAAATCAAACGCATAAACTTCCTTCCAAGCGACTAGTTTTCAAACAAAACCTAATCCTTTTATTGAAAGTAGTGATGTTTTTTTTTTTACTTACACTAAAAAAACTATCCCCAAGATCAGAGACCTAGCTACGCTGGCTCTGCGTGGAAAGTAAGGGTGTCAATAGGTCCGGTTTACCCAAACCCGACTTAGACCAAACCCTATAGGGTCCGGGTATGGTGATAAATAAGAAGACTTGATTAAGACCCGAGTCCAGGCCCGAAAGTCCAATTAATACATGGAGCAAAATATAGTTTGTGAAATTTTATACTAGACCCGGGGCCAACTTGAGTTTCGATTAAGACCTGCAATTTTTCAATGTAAAAAACCTGTAATTTTTCAATATAAACATGATAAAAAATCATATTTTATAGGGTATGATCCGGGTCTGGTTCATGTAGTTCTTATTGGGTTCGGGTATAGTTTGTGAAATTTTATACCAGACCCGAGACCGAAATGAGTTCCAATTAAGACCTGCAAATTTTCAATGTAAAAATGATAAAAAATATATATTATTTTACAGGGTATGATCCCGATCTGGTTCATCTAGTTCTCATCGAGTCCGGGTATGCAGGGGCGTAGCTAGGATTCATGTGAGGGGGGGGGGGCAAACAGGGGTGTAGAAAAAAAATTTATTTGTGCGATAGTCGGGGGTTCGGGGGCAGCGCCCCCAAAAAATTTTTTTTTTAGATAAAATAAAAAATGGCTACAATTATTAATAAAATTCTATTTCATATGGACAAATCAAACTATTTGCTGCAGTCAGGGCTGGGCTAGGAGTGGGATGGGCTACAAAAATGGATAAAAATCTATTTCATATGGAATTAGGGCTGGGCTTTAAAAAAAAAAAAAATTAAACTGTTTCGGGAGGTAGGACTGGGCTACAGCCCAGTCCTGCCCCCCCCTAGCTACGCCCCTGCGGGTATGGTTTCTCTTATAATAGACCAGATTAGACCCGATACCATACCCGAAAATCTGGTCCAAGTCTGGTTTCACCTGAGTCTAAACCAAACCCAATCCATTGGCACCGTACTAGCAACAAATTAGCAACTAAAAATGCAATATTTTGGTTGACTATAAAGGGACAATAAACGGACAATAAAAATCACCATATATTTCAGCAGTGTTGTTATGGTTGAACGTATCATGATTTTAGCAAGGGATGTCAATTTTATTAGTAATTTCTTGAGATAATAAAACTTGAAATTAAATATTATTATTTGTCTTTCCTTTTCCACTTGGGTATACTTATAATTTCCTTATTTTTCACAAGAATTTTCAATAAAAATGCATGAAATAAAAATTGCAGAACCAATTTATGAAAACTTATAAAAAAGAATAAGGGGTTAATCAGTTGACGAGTTCTTATTCCGCTATTTTCTCAATTTTTTTACCCATGAAGTAATGATGGATTAGTTAAAATTCCGTTAAAGAGTCAAAGAGTACGGTTAAAAAAATAAACGCCACTCAAAAGCATAACGAGCGAACAAGCTCGCTTTTTTTTTTTTTTTACCGGTACAAAGTTACCAACTACCACTTACATTTATTACCTTCATCAAAAGTTTTACCGTTTTCCGTTATCCACCACACCCTACAATCCGAGGGCCCCCAACGCTGTTGCCAAAATGGCTCCTTCAATCTCCACCGTCGAATCCAGAGAAGATTCCATCCATCGCTTTACGTGGATTTACTGACACGCACGCACTCGTGTCAGACCGGGGCTCTCACCAGTCACCCCACCCAATAATAATAATAAATTATAAAAGTATTTAAAAAAACAAAAAAATTAAAAAGTCCACGTCAACTTACAATCACATCAGGCCAAGCCCAGCTAGCCTGTCAAGTTATCATCCCTGCCGTGTCAACGTCAGCGACAGCTGGTCTCCCTGACAGCCTGTCAACAGCCAAGCAGATTGCATGTGTGAAGAGAGAGAGAGAGGCCCAGATTGATGGCAGCACCCGTTCGATCCACCTACCCGTACAGCTGGGATATTCGTGTGTTGCCTTCTCTATTGGTCATTAATGAAGGTAGGGATAATGAAATTTATTTATTTTTAATTTATTTATAGATCATATGTTACGGGTGATCTACATGGTTTGTTTAATACGAAATTATGATAAGTAATTAGGTTTTTAAAAGAATAAAAAAAACCAATGGCCCACAATATCTTAAAATTTTATAATTCAAAAAAGATCATATTTCTATATCAAAAAAGCAATATTCAAGGATTAATCCCAAGCAAACAAACCTATTAGATTGAGTCGATACCTATAATTTTCAGTTTTATTAGTTTTGAACCTGTTTTTAGTAATCAATATTTACCTGTATATATAAAACTACTCCTACTACAAGAAATCATGGTTGTAGGTGGTATCTGCTGAACATATTTTATTTTGATAAGAATCGTGCTTTAAATCATGTTTTGACATAAAAATAAGATTTTTTAAATTATAAAATTTTGATAAATTGCAAGCCTTTGATTTTTGAAGTTTAAAAAACATGCATTTTTTATGTTATAATCGCATGATCCGAAACTTGTTTCTTAATAAATAATGCTAATAGATGATATCTACATTGATCAACAAAACAAAAATAGAAAAAAATTAAATTTCGAAAGCTTTTGTGGAGTGAGAGTAGCGACCCAAAGCCCCCTTATCATTATTATTATTATTATTATTATTATTATTATTATTATTATTATTATTATTATTATTTATTTTTCCCCTATCTAGTTTATTTACTGGGAGTTGGATGGATAGACGTGAATATAAAAAGATAAAAAGAGTAACAAAGTGGGAAAGAGAGTGTGGAGTGGCCGTACGTGCGAACAGCTCATCTCCCGCACGCTCAACGATGGGATTCCTTGCCTGGCGATCCCATTCCAGGCTGTAAGGGGGTCTATTTCTTTTTCTTTTTAATACCCAGACGCCAACCATAGTCAGTTCCGTTTACAACCACCACCACCACCACCACCACCACCTACGCACACACACCATAAGGAACGACTATATTTCTTGCCCTTTTTAGACTCGAAAAAGGGGGGAGGAAGAGGAAAGGACGGACCTGGAAGAAGAGGAGGGGTGATGGATCCGTGCCCTTTCGTAAGGGTGCTGGTGGGGAACCTGGCGCTGAAGATCGCGGCAGCGTCGAAGCCGGCGCGGTCCGGTGTGCACCCGTCGAGCTCGCCGTGTTTTTGCGAGATCCGGCTCAAGAACTTCCCCGTGCAGACGGTGATGGTTCCGCTCGTCCCGTCCGAAACGCCGGTCCCGGAGGGTCAGGGACTGGCGGCGAGCTTCCACCTCGGCCGGGACGACCTCCAGAGGCTCGCGGGGAAGTCGTTGCTTTTCGCCGGGAAGACGAGGCTGACGCTCGCGATCTACACCGGGCTGAGGGGCACGACCTGCGGGGTGAGCTCCGGGAAGCTGCTCGGGAGGGTCTCGGTGCCTCTTGACCTCGAGGGCGCGGAGTCGAGGCCTTGCGTCTTCCAGAACGGGTGGGTCGGCGTCGGCAAGGGCGCCGCGGGGTGCTCGACGAAGCCCTCCGCGCAGCTGCACCTGAGCGTGAGGGCGGAGCCTGACCCGAGATTCGTATTCCAGTTCGACGGGGAGCCGGAATGCAGCCCTCAGGTGCTACAGATTCAGGGAAACATTAGGCAGCCCGTTTTTACCTGCAAGTTCAACTGCAAGCCCGGTGGAGAACGGAATATCAGATCCAGGTTGGTCTTTCTCCTTTTTCTGTTTGGAAATGGCAAATTATTTCGCTGCTTTTATCACGAATTTCTTATGGTCGCGTAAATTTCTCCACGTTTTAGTGAATATTATTAGAGAATCAACCGAAGATTTTGAATGGTTTTCCTCTTTTTTCTTCTGAAGTGAAACAAAGCCAAGTTTTAAATTTGTGGAAATGTAAACCGTCCTTTATTCATTTTGAAATAATTTCAGATCTGGTGTTCGTTTCTTCCTTGTTCAATTAATTACTTGTGTTCTTTTGGCTTTTCAACTTCGGGATTTTTTTTAGGTTTTCAGCGTTCTCTAAACTTGGGTTTAGTTCTCCATTTTCTGTGTCATCTCTCTTCGTTTGTTCTGTGGCAGAAACTAAACCGCATTTTTTTTCAATGTTGGATTTTCCAGATCCTTGCAGTCGGATCCTTGCAGTTCATCTAGAAGCTGGCTGGGATCGATGAGGAGCGAGAAGGGACGCCCCTCCAAGGAGAGAAAGGGGTGGTCGATCACGATCCACGACCTCTCCGGCTCGCCGGTTGCGGCAGCGTCGATGGTGACGCCGTTCGTGGCCTCCCCCGGCTCCGACCGAGTGAGCAGGTCGAATCCTGGTGCCTGGTTGATCCTCCGTCCTGCGGAGGGAACCTGGAAGCCTTGGGGCCGACTGGAGGCGTGGCGGGAGCGCGGGAGCAGCGATTCTCTGGGCTACCGGTTCGAGCTCATCACCGACGCGGTGGGTGGCGGGATGGGGAGCGGCATCCTGCTGACGGAGTCGACGCTGAGCATGTCGAGGGGCGGGAGGTTCGCCATCGACATGAGCGGCAACGGGCGCTCGACCCCGGCCAGCTCGTGCTCCCCGGCCTGCAGCCCGCGCAGCAGCGGTGACTTCGGCAACGCTCTCTGGCCCTTCTGCGCCTTCCGCGGGTTCGTGATGGGCTCGAGCGTCGAGGGCGAAGGCAAGTGCAGCAAGCCCATCGTCCAGATCGGCGTCCAGCACGTCGCCTGCATGGAGGATGCCGCGGTCTTCGTCGCGCTCTCCGCGGCCGTCGACCTCAGCATGGACGCCTGCCGGCTTTTCTCTCAAAAGCTCAGGAAGGAACTCTGTGTTTTCCACGACAATTCTTCTTCCTAGAGAGATTTTTTCTTTTCTCTTAACTGGGTTTTTCTTGGTATTATTATTTTTCATTTTTGATTGAGAGTGATTTTTCTTACTGGCAATCAGAATGAGAGACTTGGGTTGTAAAACTGTACATTATGACCGAGGATAGCTATTAGCGGCTTTATTTGTTCCTTTTTTCTGTATATTTCATTCACGACCGTCTTTTTTTGTTCTTGTTTTCTTTTTCTTATCGTGTAATAAGAGAACAGAATTTTCTTTCATTCGTTCTTAAAGATGTGTTTGTTGAGCAGTGAGCTTCTCTTCTTCTTCCTTACTGTTTGTAGTTTATTAGTTTTATGTATTTCTGCTATTATTTCTGTATTGCACAGGCGGGAATGGAATTGGTTTTAGCTTTCGATGGCAAAGCGTGTGAAGTTGGTGTTGTGTAGAACGGGGCATGTACATTAAAAGCAGTGCTCTGTGAAAGATGAACAAGGATGATGCATGTTGGTAAAGTGCGTTTGGGTTCAGTGGAGTACTTCATGTCTATTGTACTATTAGTTGCAGCGATGGTAGTGAGCAGCAGGCAGCCTACGCCCGACTCCATGTGGGAGTGGGATTCGTGCTTCCTACTCTATGAGGGACGAAAAGTAGTAGTAACTAGTACCACCATAAGCATAAGCATGAACTATTGAACCAACACTCATAAATGGGGTCTTAAACGGAGTTGGGTTTCCGTGGTCTGTGGGGGAGAGAAAGAACGTGCACCAACGCTCCCCCCTTGTAGGCACCAGGGCGCATTATCCGCGCGTAAACGTGAACAGACACCTCTCGCTCTTCACGAGACCTCTTTTTATTTTTTTCTTTCGCTCTAGTGCTGCACAAGTGGTTTAACCAATTCGTTACTTTCCATTTTTTGCTGTCTCGTTTTTTTCTTCGATTTGGAAATCGTACCTTTTGTGGTGGTGTGTTAGTTGGCTACTTGCATTGATGTCTTCCTTAAGATGCTTCGGTCTTTGGGCCTGCAACTGTCCCCATTTCTATTAAAACTCACCAGTTGGCTAGTTGCATTGGTGTCTTCCTTAAGATGGTTCAGTCTTTGGGCCTGCAACTGCCCCCCATTTTTGAAACTCCCCATCGATGTTGGTTTGGTCAGGTGTCCAATGGATCCAAACTCCGCTTGAATGAGATTGGGAGCATGCCATGTTTGAGTTGGTAGAAGCATTGTTGTCAGACTTGCATTTTGCAGAACTTGGAAATGGAGTTGCTAATGAGAATGATTTAAAGACGGTTCTGCTTTGAGGTGTGTTGTGCAGTCTCACGGCTAATCGCTGGATGTCGGGCATGCCTCTGAAACTTGAACCTCAAAATCGTGCCCCCATTTGGATTTGCTTGCCTGATCACATGGTCGATTGCCCACCAGACTTTGAAGATGATGGCAATCGACCATGTGAGCTATAGATGAAGCATGAAATCACGATTCAGCAAGGAGTTGCAACGTCCTTCTCAGAAGAGACGTTCCAAATTAGACCATCAACCTTTTATATTCACCTTTCTATTCCTAGTCAGTTGCCCAAAGAGGTCAGCTCACACGGTGAACACAACTTCGGTTCGTCAGCTTTCTTGCGGCCTTGGCGCTAATCCTGAAATATCTGAGAATTTCTCTCTCAATCAAGCAACCAGGGACTAGCGAGTTTGTTCTGCCTCCCTACTTGCTTCTACCATTCGTTTTGGGATACTGTGAGAGAGGAATTTGCCAAAAGCCATCCAAAATTTCTTGGTGAAAGGACGTATTCTTAGTAAACTTATTGCCACCCATATTGTTCTCATTCCTAAATCCCTCTCCGCTGCCTCATGGTGTGTGTTTCCACTGCAAATTTTTGGGTCCTTAATGGTTCCCGAGAGAGATTTTTTCCAGCTCTCGTGCACTCCAGCAAGGAGACCCTCTTTCTCCTTACCTTTTCCTTGTGGTGATGGAATGCCAATGTCGGGATTCTGTGACCTCTCTCATGTTTGCTGGCGATGCTTTGTTTTTTCTGCAAGGCTATGAGAAATGGGACTGGATTTAGATTTGTTTGATCAGACCTGGTATGAATTTCAATCAATGTTATTTACTTCTCGTGTTCGCATCTGATCCAATTCCACTCCTTGCACGTAAACCCCTGTTTCGAACAGTAACGGGGGAAAAAGAAGAAGAAGAAGAGCTGATATTACCATATCAAAATTTGGATCCAGATGCAAGTCCACTTCATGAGATGTATATTGGATCTATATCTTCGTAAATCTACTGCTGAAAAGTTGGATCCAGGTCCAGACCAACCATAATTTAAATTGTATGATGTATCCGGTCTGTTTTGAGTGAACAAAACCTTTCACCCTAGCCTAGAGGGAGGGATCCATGCCTAAGGTCCAGTTTGTTTCAGTGGGTGGGAAGGGAATTGCTTTTTGCATGAAGGACACACCCTTCAAAAAATGGAGGTGGCCCAGGTGGACCTTCAATGCAGACTGCAGTACTGGTATAACGGGATCGGGTTTGGGCTCAACCTTGCCATATCTGAGTCTATATCCAGAATGCAACTCGTAGATCGGAATCCAAATCTGGATCTTAATCAGATTCTATGAGGTAAGGAATCTGAACCCTAAATACATGTGGTAATACTGCATCCAGGAAAAATATAATAAAACAATCTATTTACATGAAAATAAAATGGGGTCGGATTTTGACCCGAGTTTGGATTAGATCTTTCTTAAAAGTACCAATCCAAATCCGGTTAAAAAGTAGCCTGATTTAACACCTCTGAACGCACAAGCCTATTTTAAAGGATCCAGATCTGGAAATGACATGTTGGATTTGGACCAGATATTCGATCATATCGATAGGAATCAACCAATGGATTGCATTTTTTAGACAAAAAATCTGATTTTTTAAATTATTATTTTTTGGAATGTTTATAATCATTGGTTTCTGAATAGTCATAAAATCTTACTCATATGTGGGGTTCAAATATTGATATTCACTAAATGAACCATGTAGATCACATCTATGAGGTCAGATTTGATCAAAACAACTTGCATCGGTGAGATCCAAAGATGGGTTATGAAGATAGGGATGACATAGTGGATGAGTGGAGTAGGTAATTAAATCCATCATCCTACTATGATCCAGATCAGAATCTACATGGGTCTAACTTAATTAGGCTCAACCCTTTATCAACCCGGATTCAATCTCTCTCTAGAATTGGACTGTTAGTTGTGTTTGTTTTAAACTTTGTACCACAGTACACGTTTCAACAGCCAGTTTTCAAACCGATGATCAAAATGATTGGGCATTATTCCAGCTAAATGAGGGACCTGCACATTAAATCATTCTTCTTCTTCTTTTTTAAGTCTTTTTGGTGATGTTTGTGAATGTGGTACTGTTTCCTGTTCTTTTTTTTATTTCACTTAAGAGTAAGGAACAAATTTAATTTGAAAAAATGAAAAAGAAAAGAAAGAATAAAACAGAAGAGAGTGGGAGTGCCTACTTGTCAAGTAGACATACTTGAACCCCAATTTATGTGCAACTTTTGATGTTCTGCCAATTTTTAAGCACAGTGGGTCTCTCTACCCCTCCATTCTCCTTGAATATATCAAGGTTCAAGTTGCCAATACATGTTTATCTTTACACAAAAGAAAACAGCCATAAAATATGCCCAACTTGCAGGGATTCAAATATCATTGCTTGTGGTGCTAACTAATTTATACTCCCCAAGAAAACCAAGTGGGACTTCCCCTTTGTTCTTTCTGCATTTATTTGATCATTCCTCCCCTGAAAAGACGGTTTGAAACTTTAAAGTTTAAACCAATCATGCATGGGATGGCAATAACCATATGGGTGTAACATGCCTTATTTTCTACTGTCTAAGCTGCCGTACCCAGAACTCCATATTATATGTTCATGTTCAGAGGTGCCCAATTGTACCTCTTACTGTTCTCGTTGAAAATATGTCTGCTTTATATAGCTATTTCAGTCAAGACCTATATCAGTTAGCACCATAGAGAGGGTTTTCTTGCAAGGCTGTACTTTCTGAAACTTGAAGATTATGCCAGCGTGCGGTTTTCTCTAAACCTGGCTTTTGAGAAATATTTTGCTGTCATTACAGCAAGGTTTTGCTGACGCCTCATGTGTTTCCTCATTAAACTAGTTAGCAAGATCTGGTTTAGATTAGAGAGCTTGCATTCTTTTTAATACTTTCCACTTTCTCAATTTTGAGATTGCAGCAGTATCACGTGAATTTAGTGCCGTCCAATGACAGGGTTGAGATTCAGTCATACATGTGGCTTGATTATATATAGCAAGGGGTGATTGTGTGCTTGGTGTGGTGGCATTAGTTGGAGTAAAATCCCTAAAGTTTAAGGATTATTAATAAATATTGAACTTATTTTTTTTATCTTCAAATTAAAAATGTGTTTCTAGCTTTTGAATTTCATTTATTTATTTATTACATATTCATTTGTTCATTCAAGTCAATCAGGGTATAATTTGCATTTAGAAAATTATTTTAGGCTATAAATCATTATATATATATATATATTATATATTATATAATATATATTATATATTATATTTAAATATATTTTTGAAAGAGTTTGTAAATTATTGGAGTGTATTTGTATGTTATTTGGCTCTTGGTAATGATTTATACGATAATTTGCTATTTTTGGTTAATCTTTTTATAATTGGCATTTTTTTAGTTTTTGGCATTTGCGATCGCACACGAAGGGTTCGTTGTATTGCTTGGGTAGTGGTCTTTGCGGACTTCGAAACTCCTTGATCTTTTGAGTTTCGATTCATTGTTCTTTATATTATTAAGGTAATTAGATACCTTAACTGAACTTATAGAGAGCATGTTTAGGCACTAATTGTGTAAGCATGATGTTGCACTGAATATCTAAATGAATTACAAATACAAGTTATGCTCACACACTTCACTTAGTTGTGGATATCTAGGACTCTTGTGATTATAATTCGGAGATCATGCTTATCATGATTATAGTTAGCATAATATGGAGTGTGTTTGTTATAGGTACACCAGTGTGTGAGTTTGAATGTCTGTGTACTTATGAATGAATAATATGTACACAATTTGTGTCATCATACTTTGGTTTGCGCATATAATGTTGCTTTGTGTGTTTGTATGAATTTGATACATGGTGCACATATAACTACTATGGATATGTATAAGTCGTTTTTGATGTATATTGTGGATGTTATATATATTGTATTGCCATATGATAGACTCATTTATTCTTGTATAGAAGAATGTATGCGCATGTTATAAATTGTTTTGAACTTGTATGTCTTGTTTGCTTGAGAAATATATACGTATAATGTACGGTAGGATGGTCAATGAGATTTTGACCAACCCTTACATAATTATATCTAAGGTGCTATATCGATTCATGTGGTGAAAAATGCATATAACTTTTATCGTGTGTGCAAATCTCGAACTACGTAGGAGTTATGTATGTTGAGGTTTAGTTGCTTCGTATTATGAAATATGCATGTTCACGTATGCATGCATAGAACTCATGTTTTGTTTACGCATGCTTTGAGGTTCAATTTATGAAGTGCAATGTTCGTTGTGGCAATGATATGATGCGTACGATAATATGTTTATGTATGATGTGATTTAAATGCCACTTGAAATGAAATTATGAATGCATGCGATAAATGTTTAAGTTCAATAGCGAACTTTGATTCATGAAGCCTTATTGGTTAAATATGTGATTTTATAATTTTAATGTCATATGAAGTGATGTATGATGTGACGCTTTGATTGTATATATGCTTATGTCCGTATTGATGGCTATTGACCTTGAGAGTGGTCAATTGTATTGATGCATGTATCATAATAATTTTCACTCGATATGGTACCCGTTGAGAAATTGTTCTCAAAGGATTCTCTGTGAGGGTATGCATGGCCAGATCAGGTAATCCGGCTAGAGCAGTAAGTCTTTGTGAAGGAGTGCATTGTCCAAGAGCGAGTAGCCCTCCGTCTAGGGCGGTAACTCCTTTTGAGGTTGTACATTTCTCAGACCAGGTGATCCGGCGTGGATTTTATAAATCTTTATTATGAATAAATGAAATGTTATGATGAATTATGATGATCTTTTGAGTTGATTGAGATAGCCAGTTATGAATCTATAGATTTGGCTTTTCTATTATAGCATGATTATATATTGAACTCAGAGATGATAATCAGATCCATATTGATTTTAGATCTTGATATGAGGTTATGATTGTGACACTTATATTAGCGTATAGGTGAATGATACATCACGCCTACAAATGACTAGTTTTGACTTATTAGGTGAATGATACAACACACCTACATAGTTTCATTGCATTATGATTGTCTGAGTAAATATAATATAGCTATGTATTAAGATTGATGTGTATCATAAATATCTAACTAAATTACTTATAAAGTATGTGCATGTGTTTCACGTTAGAATGGTCAAATGTGATTTGACTTGTCGTTTATAAGACTTATGAATGCACATGAAAATGATGCAATGATCTGAATGTCTTAGATGCATATATATATATATATATATATATATATATATATATATATATATATATATATATATATATATTATGTGATGACTTGTATGACTTGAATGCATATAGATTATGCTTTATTACGTGAGTTAAGGTTGAATAGAATATTAAGTGATGAAATGTTTTTAAATATTTTATGTTTGAATGCTTGAAATGAATGACTCATAGGACGTGTTCCCTTGTCTATCACTTGACGATAGATGAATAATATATCTTTACATTTAAATGCTTGATATGTTTTCTTTAAGTTCGAGTTTGTGTTGCTTTATCAGACTTTAGCGAGTCTGACCCTGTTTTATGGGAGACAGGTAATGCAGGTAAAATATGATGAGTAGTTGGAGCAAAAGGCTGGTCGAGCTGCATCATCGAGGGTCCACTCTTACATTTCGATCTTGATAATCATGATCTTTTTGTTTTAAGTACTTGATCATGTAGAGACTGAAGTATTGTTTTCATACTCTGATTTGAAATTAAATTAAAACTCTTCATATTTCAGTCTTATATTGTACGTGGTTTGAAATGTGTATATCTCGTATATTTTGATTTGATTGTCATCTTTAGTGTAACTGCGCCCAAAGTCTTAATCATTTTTAAAAATCGTTATCGCATTATAAGATCTAATTTACTTATAATAAAAAACTAATCTCAAAATTTCAATATTTGAACTATAATTAAGGTTAAAATTTGTGGGACGTTACATATACTAACAGGAGTGTGCTTCTTTATTCAAAACAAAATTACATTATGATAGGAAAAAGCAAGCTGAATGGTGTGTAACTAAGAAAAATTGCCTTAGTCCTATGCACTATGATTCATGTTCTCTAAGACAAGGGATTTTGATTCCACTCTAAAGTTCGATTTTTTTTTTCAACATGGGATACGAGGACACGGATTTTTAAAAAAAATTAACTTTTTTAATCAATAAAAACTATTGTTTTAATTTTTAACATTAAAAATAGTGTTTTATTGAAATAAATTAAAAAATAATAAAATAGTATTTACAAATATTAAAATAATTATGTGTGTGTGAGTGCCCATGTCAGCATGACTGCTCGGGACACTCGGCCTAAATGGTGTGCTCATTGGTGCAAAAATCTCATGTCTACCACATGTGATAAGCGGGGTCCTGTGTCATGCTGAAGGCCGAGGATCGAATCCCTCTACCACATGCGGCGGCTGTTGTTCTGGTAGGGGTCCGCCTGACCCCAGCTTGCCTTTCAAAAGAAAAAACAAAAAACATTGTGTCTTCATTGAGGAGAGAAGGAAAAGAAGAAAAAAAAAATCTAGACCAATGTCCAAACTGGCTGGTCCAGCCTAGTATTAGGGCCCTTGGTGCTGCAACCAGCTCAATTGTACCCATACAGATAGAAGTGGATGGAACCAGCTTGACTCAATTATGACGGTCAGCTTGTTTCAAAAATAAAGTTGGGTCAACAAAGCTGAACCATTTATTTTGCAAGAGAATAAGAAGAAAACAAAAAGAAGGAAATCCTGAGCGATTACTGAGCAGGGCATGGCTTTGGGGTAACTTGTTCAGGACTTCCCTCCCTGTCCACAACTTGTGTGCTGCATGTGAGCTTGTCCGGCACAGAAAAAAATGGGGCCTGTACAGTTGGGCCAGGCTACCGGATCAAGAACAAGATCGCAAAACTGGACCTACATCTAGATATGATTCGTGACATTTCCTTGTCAAACAGGATCACTACCATACCGTGACAAATGAACATAGGGACTTCAACCATCACTTCGACGTATGCCCGTTGAAATCTTGCCTGCCTGCTGTGTCAATTATGTATTTGACAGGTGAATAATTGATGTACATTACAGCATTCATTTGTTTACAGGTATCTTCCTGTGGTTAAAAGTTTACCCCAGCAGGAAATGGCAGAACCTAGGTCAGGGGTCCATTTGATTTTCAGGTAGTTTTCCATGCAAGAGTGCCAATTTGATAGGACCAGCTTGCCTATAAAATAAATAAAAAATCTGACTCAATGGATCTGATATTTGTCACTATGGGTCTGCCTAACACCAGCTTGCCTATAAAAAAAAAAATCTGACTCCATAGATTCAATATGGTCAATTTGATAGGACCCATGGATTGCGTTTCTTGACCAAAAACATGGTTTTGCTAATCATAAAATTTTAGTGTTTTTTATAGCTTTTAATTTTTAAATTAATAAACTCATGCATACACGTCAAATCCTAACAATCCAAATACTGATAATCTCTAAACAGACCATGTAGATAATGGCGGAGCTACATACTTGCCAGGGTGGGCAAGTGCTGCCCACCCTGACCTGAAAATCCCCGATATGAGGGGTCAGGGTGGGTAGTGCCCATTAGGGGTGTCAATGGGTCGGGTTTGACCCAGACCCGTCCCATACAAAACTCTACAGGGTCAGGGTTTGGTGATAAATAAGAAGGTTTAAATAGAATTTGGGTCATACCCAAAGGGTCCGATTAATATATGGAGCCGGGTATGGTTTATGAACTTTTATATCCAACCCGGGCCCAAACCAAGTTCTGATTAAGATCCTCAATTTTTCAATGTAAAAAGGATAAAAAATATAAATTTATCAAGTATGGTTCGGGTCTGGTTCATGTAATCCTTACAGGATCCGGGTATGGTTTCTCTTATGGTGGGTTTGAGTGGACCCAGATTTGGACCTAGTACCAACATCTCATATTAGGTCTGGATTTGGTTCTACTTGGGTCTGAACTAAACCCGACCCACTGACACCCCTAGTGCCCACCCTAACCGGAATGTTCTGACCCTTCCTCCCACCTTTCTCTCTCTCTCTCTCTCTCTCTCTCTATATATATATATATATATATATAGAGAGAGAGAGAGAGAGAGAAATATGTAAACTGGTATGAACCAAGATTTTGATAGTTTTTTGCAAATATAACCCTGCAGAGGAATTCAGCGTGATTCATTTGCTTGGAATCAACTATTGGATCATCATAATCGGATCAAGAGTTGTGATTTTTTATGATGTTATATTTACGAAAATTCTGAGTTGTTGATTTTCAAGCTTCAAAATATTTTTAAAAGATCAAGAAATTCAGATTATCTAAGAGTCTGTTTCTATAAAACCATGCATCTAGATCACATCTATATGGTGAAATTTTAGAAAAAAAATAAAGAAACCTATGAAAATCTTTGTTCATGCAAGTTTACATATTTGACTAGTTTACATATTTTAGTTTATATATATATATATATATATATATATATATATATATATATATATATATCTTCGGGCTCAGATTTGATCATAACAACTTGCTATAATGAGATCTCAAGCAGGAAAAGTTTTGTAAAAGAAATGTGTGTGTGTGTGAGTGCATGAACCCCAATATCAGAATATATATGTAAGATGATTGCTTGGGATATTAAAGCTTTCCAATAAATCATAAAAATTTGTTGATGTTTAAAAACAATATGACAATAGGCAACACTAGATGTTAACCTTTTAATTTTTTGATCACTAGAAGAAAGCCGTCTTCACTCATTGAGTTTATTGTGCCATGTTTGGGCGCCTTGCATTGTGATGGAACCACGGTTTCAATATGTTGCCAAAATATTGTCTTGTTGTGAATGTGATGTTCAAAGATGAAGTTGCGAAAAATATCCTCTCGTGAATGACGTTGAAATGTGGTGTTGGGGCTGCAAAAACCATTCCCAATGCGTTGTTTCAGCAACAGCACTGCTCTCAAACACGAAGAGAGTATGAGAGCATGGGGAAACCACAACACAACCTCTGATTCAAGGCTCCCAAACAAAGCCTTTGTGTACCAACGAGGTGGTATCCCATGTGGTAAGCGGGTCCTGTGTCAAGCTGAAGGCCCAGGATCAAACCCCGCTGTCACATGGGGCTGCTGTTGCTTTTACAGGGTTGGGGCATGTAAGGCTGGGTGGTTGCAGGGAGGCGGGCCCATTAGTGACCGTGTTTTGGGTGAGGGTTCCTTAGTCATAAAAAAAACAAAGCCTATGTGTAAAATCCCAATTCCCTCTTTCTTGTCAAGGAGAACACCAAACTTTGACCTTGTGACAAAGGATACACCCTCGTGGGCTTTGAACTCATAATGTCCAGTCAACTTAGACAATTTCTATAATGACATAAAATGTATAAAGGTTTTCATATTATATAAAATAGAAGTAAAATAGAATATGAAATGACCATATTACTGAGTTTTCCTTTAATTTGATGATTATCATTTTAGAACAGCATGATGCTTTAGCCTTTTATCTTTTGCTTCTTTGCTTGGGATTTTTTTTTAAAAACCAAACGTATTTTTTATTATATTATACGCAAGCATGCACACACTAGAGATGTAACCTCTCCAAGAAGGACTAGCCTTAATGGTTTTCTTTCTCTGTATTTTCCTGTAATAAAAATATATATATTAAAAATCAGAAAAGGGAAAAAAAAGTTAACAAAAAATCACCAAAAGTATTAATCACCAAATCTTTCTATACCTAAACATGCTAAGCAGAGACGTGTACAAGATAATGTGGATGTTTTTCCATTGAACAATCTCTTATCCTTTCTAGCTAGGTAGCCATGCACCATCTCCATAACTGCTGCCATTTTTTATTTTTTAATACTGCAACTGCATTGTTCCCAACAATGACGATCTAATGTAGGAGGATGTCAGCATAGACAATGAGAGGTCCGGTTAGGCCTGTTTGAACAACCTTTGAAAAGCCCAACCACTACACCAATATATAAATCTTTAGGGACGGCTCCATGCTGTCACTTAAAAGGTTGGAGTCATCACTATAACTAACAGCGATGGCTTAGTGACCCGACACTATAAGTTCCGTCACTATTACTTATAATTACGGCTTATGCAGTCACTAGTTCCTTACGTGACCGTCACTACAAGTATACATATGTGATCTCTACAAGAGTATTACTGACGGCATCAGCCGACACAAATACATCTTATTGGTGACGGCTTGGCCCATCACTATTCGACATCTCAAATCCATTGTTAGTTCTTCTACATTCTTCTACAGCTACACGTGTAGCGAATGCTCACCAGTTGAACTCTGTTTTTTTCAAATTGTGTTGTGCATTTATATTTGGTGATTGACAGAAGCCATGCAAAGCATGCAAATGGGTCGGATCTAATTTTTTGCTGTTTCAGATCCGATCTGAGTCCGACTCCTCACATATTTAGCTATTCTAGATCCACTCCATTTGCATCCCTACCTGGGAGAAGGACTAAAGCTCCATGTGGCATGCTTAGGAAAAGGGTCCCAGTGCACAGTCAAAAGAAGCAATTGAGAAATGACTTGATTTGTCTCACTTCCAAAAGGTAGTATCCACTTCTTTCTTTTGTGTATTTACATGCATGAAGAAACTTTATGGGCTTACTCCTTATCCTCGTGGAATCGCACAAGGGGTGACGCTCATGGGATTTGAACCTAGACAGCCTGCCCAGCGACCTAGGTCTCATCCCACTATGGGCCTAGGAGATCCAGTAAACATAATTAACCAGACATCCAGCTGCACCTCCTTGGAGTTGCTCCTAAACTCCATGAACCACCCCAGTTCTCTCCTTTCAGCATTCACCTACTTTGGTTTTTCCTTAATTAGCAGTTCGAAATATAATGCAGCAAATCAAATTTTCACATTTTATAAAAGATAATCATTTGAATATTTGTCTAAACCTAAGAATATAATAGCATTTAAAGCAACAATGAATAAACAATAGATATATAAAAATAAATAAATAATTTATAAAAGCGATTACCTTAAAAAAAATTATATGAAATTGTAAGAACGGATACATAAGAAACATGAGCTATAAAAAGAATTACCATTAATACCATGTTCATTGAATGAGTTTCAACCCTCTACCTCGCACTATCTTTGTTACATATATAATAACTTTTTGTTATTGAAAGAGTATTTTTTATTACAAACTCCTCTCTCTCTCTCTCTCTCTCTCTCTCTCTCTCTCTCTCTCTCTCTCTCTCTCTCTCTCTCTCTCGATTGTTCATGTCTCTATCATGACCCCTTGACAAAATGAGGGTACTTTACTGCAAAAAACACCGAAACCTAGCCTTCGACCACATTTTTGGTGCTATCCAAACACGCCCTAGAAGATTGCATATGCCATTGTTATCATAATCAGGCTAGATCGATCCAATTTTTACCAACCCAAGTAAGATCAAGAAGTTAACCAAATCAAAAATTTATGTAGAAAGTTGTTTTGAATTAGTAAAATTAACATCGTTTTAATAAATGTTCCGAATAGGTTGACTCTAAAAGCTATACGAATTCACCACAAAAAAGATTCTTGGGCGTTTTTTGATACTTATATGAAGGTTGGTTTTGGTCCATACCATTAGTGACTTGAGCCTTATTTAATTACTTTATATATAGTTTAGTGCGCGATGTTTTCCTTACCAAATCTAAAGTATGATAATGTGGTCCATAGACCATCAGTTGAAACCTCACAACCTGTAACCGTGAGAAATATTTGCCCTAGTATGGTGAAAATCTACCTACAATTAATTTATGTCACAGGGACACGCCATTTTGACTGCATGTGTATCGCTGGTGACATGACCCACATGCTATATGACAAGTACGTGCATTGTAATGACACCTATTAAGTGAGGTTAATGTAAATATTAATCCTAGTTTAATGGCTGCATGTATAACCTACTTAGGGGTGTCAACAGGTTGGGTTTACTCAGACCCGACCCGTACCAAAACCTATAGGGTCCGGGTATGGTGATAAATAAGAAGATCCAGGTCCGGACTTGAAAGTTCGATTAATACATGGATCGGATATATTTTGTAAAATTTTATACCAGACCCGGGCTCGACCCGAGTTTCGATTAAGACCCACATTTTTTCAATGTAAAAATGATAAAAATATTATTTTACCGGGTATGGCTCGGGTTTGGTTCATGTAGTTCTTATCGGGTCTAGGTATGGTTTCTCTTATGGTGGGCTCGATTAGACCTCAGTCTGAACCTAATACCTTACTTGAAAATTGAGCCCAAGTCTGTTCTCACCTGTGTCCGAATCAAACCGGACCCGTTGGCACCCATAAACCTACCTATTGGTTATGAAAGGATTTATTGGGTTTAATGGGACATTATTGAAAGCATTTTAGATAAGAACGTATCTAACAAAATGTTAAAAATAATTCAGGGGATAAAACTACATTTGTGATCAAATAACACAAAATGGAAGGAGATCAAGAAAAGTTACGTAAAATAAAGGAGACAATTATGGCAAAGGTCGATAACTCCAAGATTGTGATAAGGTCGGATTAGTTGGAAATTGATCGACTTTATCATATTGCACAGCGTGAGAATCCAAAAGAGAAGGAAGATCGAAATTTTCAGGATTCATGACATCATATCCCTAAAATCAAGGGAAAGTTATCTCATATTTGATTTCACATTTTTTGCATGGTGTTAATGCCTTCCATGTGTATTTATTTGTACGTTTTCCCCTTTAATAATTAAGAAAGTGTATTTCTCTTAGCCATGGACGTAGGATTATCAAATCCAAACCACATATATCTTGCGTCTTATTCTTTCTCTTTTCATTTCTTTTCTCTTTACAGTATCAAAGCTATCGAGGTGATTTTTCTCATCACATTTCCATGGCTTCACCTGCATTTCAGTCTTTGATCTATCCATATCCCACGACACTACATATGTCAAATTTTGTCTTCTTGAAGTTGTCTCACTCCAACTTTCTCTTGTGGAGAACCCAAATCATGGCTTTAATCGAAAGCCAAGATATGCAATGGTTTCTTAACGATGAGATACATATGCCACCAATCATGATTCATATTAACACTGATGTTAATTCAGAATTGAAGGAGGTTATCAATTCAAAGTACTCAACCTAGAAAAAAATTAAATCATCTTTTGAAAGGTTGGATCACTGGAACCTTGTCCAAAAGTGTTCTCGGACTTAATTGTTGTTGGATTGGAGATATGGATGACTCTGGAAGACACCTTTACTCAAGAGTCTCAAGAAAGAGAATTTTACCTTATGCACATGATGACTATTATCAAGAAAGCTACAGATTTCATCGACACCTATATATAAAAATTTAAATTTATTTGCGATGATCTTGCCTCCATTAGCAAACTTATTGAAGACGATAAGGTATTTTGGTTGTTACAAGGATTTGGTCTTGAATATGAGTCCTTTGTAATGACCATGTTGAAGCCTCATGTTCCTTCGTATAAGAAAATTATTCCTCTCTTACAAAGTCATGAAAAAATAAATAAGATGCATGAGTCCAACCAACCACAAATGACTTTTTACAGGCAACATGCATCGAGTAAAGGAAGAGGGAATGAAAATAATAATTACAAGTTTAACTCAAAGGGACATTTTTTTTAAAATAAAAGTTATAATGACTAAAAAAAAATGGTGAATCTCAACTGCAAAATGAAAAAAGAAAGAAAATGAAGTGGGTGTTGTTTGTCAGATTTGCAACAAGAAAAATCACTCTGCATTGAAGTGTTTCAATCATTTCAACCACACTTTTCAACTTGAGAATGTGCCTCAAGCTTTGGCCACAATGATGATGTCAGAGAGTTAAGATGTTGAATGGTTTGTCGATACAAGAGCCGTGGCACACATGTCAGGGAACCCATGTAAATTGCATAACATGAAACCTTATACTGGCAATGACCTTGTGATGGTGGGGAATGGCAAAAAAATGCCTATTACTCACACTAGAAGTGCTAGTATTAAGGCAAATTCAGTTTCTATCCCTTTACAAGATGTTTTGTATATTCCTTCTCTCAAAAAAAATCATATGTCTATTAGCCAGCTAACAAGAAACTTGTCATATATTTTTGAATTTTTTTCATCTGAATGTATTATAAAGAATAGAAAAAGGAGAAGAATAGTGGCCAAGACGAATAAAAAGGGAGGTCTTTATGCATTTGGTGGAGGTCCAGAAGTGTTCTTCTCTACACGATTCTAAAAGGTTTCAGAAGAAAAATGGCATGAGCGGATTGGACATCCATAAATGAGTACCGTAAGATGTTTAAATAAAAAAAAATTATTGATGTTATTCCCAGAAATAAGAGCACCATATGTGCTAGTTGTTAGCCTCGCAAGGCTTGTCACCTACCATTTTTAGATTATGATAATATAGCTCAAGAACTTTTTGAAAAATGTGCATTTCAATATTTAGGGACCAGCTCCTACCCTGTCTCGCGATAACTATCGCTATTATGTGGTTTTATCAATGACATCACAAGGTTCACGTGGATATACTCTTTGAAGCAAAAGTCAATTTTTTTAAAAGCTTTGCTCACTTTCATAAATATGTTGAACGTCAGTTTGATAAAAAGATTAAAGTGTTTCAATCAAATGGCGGTGGTGAGTTCATAAGTCAAAAATATATTAAATATCTTGATGATATTGTCATAAGACGCCAAATATCTTTGATCATGCATAATATTCGCATTTTATTCATCTTTATTTATGAATGATCCATGATAAAATC
This sequence comes from Nuphar pumila, assembly GCF_984573655.1. NCBI lineage: Eukaryota > Viridiplantae > Streptophyta > Magnoliopsida > Nymphaeales > Nymphaeaceae > Nuphar > Nuphar pumila. The sequence continues at coordinate 14,463,956 of NC_143251.1, read as the reverse complement.
GTATTAAAACCCCATCTTTATCGTTGTTTTAGAGAATTCGCTTCGAGATTAAATTTTGGGGGAAAATAGCATTTTCTGGTTTGGCCATGCATTTTTTGGTATTTTTATTAGTTTTAGAATTTTCTTAATTATAGTTTAGTTAGATTAGAACTTACTTAATTATTTTGAATTAGTTTTAGAAAAATATTTCTTTGAAAAACACATTTTAAGAAGAGATCACCTGTTTTGAAAATTGAGAAAAATTATCAAACTCTTTTTAAAATTTTGAATTCTAACCCAATTAAGGATTATAAATAGTATGCTTTCAGCTGGAGAAAATGTTTTTTCCAGCAGCCTTAAGCCCTTCTCTCTCTTGCCCCTTCTCTTCTCTTCTTCTTACTCCCTTCCTTTCTCTTCTTGTCGATTTCTCTACCTCTTCTTCTTCTTCTTTCTCTTCTTCTTCCTCCTTTTATTCTTCTTGCTTTTAGCCCTTCTCGTCGTCGGCAATACAGTCTTTTTGTTGGGGAGGTACTTGCTTGCAGCTAGGATTAGCCACCTTCTCTTCTAATCCAATATGTCAGAGGCGATCCGCGACAGTTTTCTTTTTCTTCCCTGTTTCACCATAGATCTAGTTTTACATCGCATAAAGCATATCATTGCATGTAGTTTTAGTTGATCTTCACATCATCTACATATTTGATTAGTCTATATTAGTTTCTTGTATCTGAAAAAAAAATAGATTTCGTTTTAATCTAGTTTAGCCGTTTCTTGATTTTTTAAATAGAATAATCAACTAATTTCTTTTAGTTTCTTGATTTGTTAGTTAGGTTGTTTTGCTATTTTGTCATTTAGTGTTAGTTTATTATAAGTTAGTTCATGATTAGTTACATGTTAATAGTCTGTTTCATGTTAACTTAATTCATGGTTTTTGTGATTTTTTTTCATATTTACCTTTGATTTTCTCAAAGATTTCTTTTTATGCTTGGTGTTTTATGATTTTTATTTTGCAGGGAAGCGTTAAAACGTGAGATAGAACCCTTTTTGTACCCCTGAAGAGCCCTTTAAGGTCCTTAAAAGGTTCCCTTAAAATGCCCTTTAAGCCCTCAAAAAGGCCCTCAAAGAGTCCTTTAAACTAAAAATGCATAGGTGTTCAACTGCAAAAGAAGAGACACAAGGGGACTACAAAAGCCTCAAGCACTGAAGACCTTTTTCCTTTATTTTTAGATTAAAATTTTATTTCTTTCATTTATTTATCCATTTGGTTTGTAATAAAACACTTTAATTATTTGTTTAAGCCCTTTGCAGGGGCAGCAGTCTCTTGTTTATTTAGTTAATTAATCTTTTATTTTTCAAGATAATAAAGCATAGTTTAGATTGTGTGTATAAATAGAAAGTATTTCTCGTTCCCTGAGATCGACCTGGACTCCACCACTCGTTTGAGCCGATTTTTATATTTTTGGTGTTTGACTTTCACTTGATTTTCATTAAAAATATTATTTTAAAAATCATTTTCATAGAACTCACACCAAATTTTAATTGTGTCCCATGATACCACAACAAAATAGTGTTGTGGAAAGAAAACATCGAAATATAACTAAGATGGGTCTTACCATGATTTGTCATAGTGTCGTTCCAAAAAGGTATTGGGAAGCGTTCTTAACTACTATTTTTTTCATAAATCGTCTCCCCTCTTTTGGTTTAAACACAAATTCTCCATATTTCAGACTGTTTGGCACACAACTGAATTATTTGAGCGTACGGGTTTTTGGTTCTTGATGCTTTCCCTACAACAACAACAACAACAACAACAACTACGCCTTCATCCCAAAACAATTGGGGTCAGCGATATGAACCAAAAAAGAAATTCATTTTGGGTCTTCCACATGAATCCTTTTCCTCCAATCATTTCTATCCAACGCCATGTCCTCGGTGAGGTTCAAAGCATTCATATCCTTTCCTATCATCTCCATCCAAGTCTTCCTAGGCCTACCCCGACCTCTTTTAACTAATATATTTTCCCATTTCTCCAACCTTCTAACTGGAGCATCATTAGGCCTTCGCCGAATATGTCCAAACCACCGTAAACGATTCTCTCGCATCTTATTTTCAATGGGTGCAACACCTACCTTCTTACGTATCTCTTCGTTCCGAATCTTATCTTTTATTGTATTTCCACACATCCATCTAAGCATCCGCATCTCAGCTACACTCATTTTTTGAATATGATGTCTCTTGGCAGCCCAACATTCCGTACCATATAGTAAAGCGGGTCTAATAGTCGTCCTATAAAACTTTCCCTTCAACCGCAATGGCATTCTACGATCGCACAACACTCCAGTAGCACTTTTCCATTTCATCCACCCAACCTTTATCCTATGATTTACATCTCCATCAATTTCTCCATACTTTTGAATGATGGATCCCAAATATTTGAAATAATCATTCACCGGTATATCTTGCTCACCAAGCTTCACTACACTCCCATCACTACTTCGTTGCTTACTAAACCGACATTCCATATATTCAGTCTTACTCTTACTCAACTTAAAACCTCTAGCTTCCAATGTCAGTCTCCATAATTCTAACTTAGCATTAACCCCAGCTCTAGACTCATCAATCAAAACAATATCATCAGCAAACAACATACACCACGGTACATTTTCTTGAATTGATCTCGTAATCTCATCCATCACTATCGCAAATAGGAAAGGGCTTAAAGCAGATCCTTGATGTAACCCAACCGTTATCGGAAAATTGGTTGTCACCCCTCCACAAGTGCGGACATTGGTTACTACTCCTTCATACATATCTTTAATTATACTAATGTACTTGAGAGAAACACCTTTCTTCATCATTGTCCACCAGAGAACGTCCCTAGGTACTCTATCGTATGCCTTCTCTAAATCAATAAAAACCATATGCAAATCTTTGTTCCTCTCTCTATATCTTTCAATAAGTTGTCTAAGAAGATGTATAGCTTCCATAGTTGATCTTCCAGGCATAAAACCAAATTGATTCTCCGATATCATGACAACCTTCCTCAACCTAGACTCAATCACCCTCTCCCAAAGTTTCATAGTATGACTCATATGAGAAAACTTGACATGGATGCTTTCCCTATTTGAGAAAATATGAGAAAAGTAAATTTGATCCTAAATCACTCCTTTATGCTTTTTTTAGGATATAGTGTTTAATATAGGAGATACAAGTGCCTTCACCCCACTACTGGGCGTATATACATATCAAGACATGGTTTTGATGAGTATAATATGTCTTACCAAGACCCGCTTTCATTATATAAAGCTGGAAATATTTTAGAAGATTTTTTGGTTAGTGAAGATTGGAACCATGAAGGGTTTTTTAAAAATTGTGAGACTGACAGTCATTTAAAATCCCTTGCAAGTACTGAAAACTTCAGTGTCACAGACAATCGAAATGTTACTTATTATGATAACTAACAACTTATTGAGAATGCGCAGGTCTTTTATGATTATCAAACTAGCAATAGTCAAGATCCTAACAAAGAAGTCAGAAGAATAGCATCGAGCAACCTCTGATCAATACCAATGAACGTTTCAATCAGAGAACAACCATTCTGAATGTTGTTAAACAGCCAATATAAGTTGAAATGGGTGTTAACATAGAGTCTGACCATCCTTGTGAGGAGGATCTTGAAGAACGTCAGGTTCTTCTAATGAAATATGATGAGGCTACTCAAGAATAGACACAAACCTCTTACTCTATGGTGATTAGAAGTATGACAGGTATCTTCAAACCAAATCCCAAATATCTTAATCTTCACATTTCATATGATTCAATTCCAAGATAACCGAAATCCATCAAAGAGACCTTGACTCATCCAGGATGAAAACTTGACATGGATGAAGAAATCGCAGCTTTAGTTGCTAGCCACACTTGGGACTTAGTTCAATGAAAACTGTCCATAAACATAGTGGGTTCAAAATGGGTTTTCAAAATTAAACTAAAAGTTGATGGAAGATTAGATAGACTTAAAGTGCATTTAGTTGTGCACAGTTTCAATCAAATCTAAAGGACTGATTTTCAAGAAACCTTTTCTCCAATCATAAACCCTGCTAGTATTAGAGTTGTTCTCACGGTGGCCACTATTAAGAACTGGGTTATCAAACAGTTAGACGTGAAGAATGCTTTTCTTCATGGGTCCCTTAATGAAGTTGTTTACATTAAACAACCCCCAAGTTTTGAAGATGAAAAATATCCTAAGCATGTTTGCGAACTTAAGAAGGCTTTATATGGATTGCTTCAAGCTTCTCATGCCTAGTTTGAATGATTGAGAAATTACTTATTCTCCTACGATTTTTCCAGTTGTGTGTCAGACCCTTCCATGTTTTCTTTTCATTTCAAATAAAATATCATGATTTTGTTGGTCTATGTAGATAATATGATTTAGACTGAAAACAACAATACCCTTATAGATGATTTTTTTGGCGAATTGCAAAAAGAATTTTTCGTCAAAGACTTAAAGAAACTTCATTACTTCCTAGGCATTGAAGTCGTCTATACCAAAGATAGAATGTTTCTATGTCAAATTAAATATGCTAAAAAAAATAGAATGGGCAAAAATGCTTGAATGCAAGTTGATGAACACTCCCATGATTTTCAAGTGTCAGGTAAATAGGGAGATTGATCAAGACTTTGAAGACCCTACGTTATATAAAAGTATTGTAGGTTCTTTGTAATACCTCACCATCACAAGACCGGAACTCTCTTCTAGAGTAAACTATGTTAGTCAGTTCATGCACATACAAAAATTCGAAATTTTCAAGAAGTCAAGCGAATTCCTTGGTATGTCAAAAGAACCAATGATTTCAAAATGAAAATTCTTTTTTAAAGCACCCTTGAGTTATATGTGTTCTGCAACATGGATTGGGCTGGTTGTCTAATCACTGGAAGATCTACTATCAGATTTTGCACTTTTCTCGAGAGCAGTTGCATATGATGGAGTACAAAGAAATAGAATATTGTCACTAGGTCCAGTTGTGAAGCTGAATATGGAGCTATGACATCAACAGATGTTGAACTCACTTGGTTGCTCTCATTATTGCGTGACATTGAAATTCCTGTTATGAAGTTGTTTGCTCTTTATTGTGACAACATCAGTGCTCTTCACATGTCAATCAAACATGTTTTTCATAATCGATCAAAGCACATTCAGATAGACTTCCACTATATAAGAGAGATAGTAGCTCTATCATCATAAAGTTTGTGAAATCGGACAGACAACTTGGAGACATTTTTACTAAGGCATAGGAAAAATCTCAAATTGAAGTTTTGAGGGGCAAACTTAGCATATACAGTCGGCTTAGTATGAGGGAGACTGAAAGCATTTTGGATAATAACGTATCTAACAAAACGTTAGATAGAGATAATACAAGGGATAAAACTATATTTGTGACCAAAGAACACAAAATGAAAGGAGATCAAGAAAAGTCACGTAAAAATGAAGGAGACAGTTATGGCAAAGATTGGTAACTCCAAGATTGTGATAAGGTCGGATCCATTGAAAACTGATTGACCTTATCATATAGCTCAGCATGAGAATCCAAAAGAGATGGAAGATCGAATTTTTCAGTATTCACAATATCATATCCCTAAAATCAAGGGAAAGCTATCCCATATTTGATTTCACATTTTTGGTTTTGCGTCACTGCTTTTCATGTACATTTATTTGTATGTTTTTCTCTATAACAATTAAGAAAGTGTGTTTCTCTTAGCCGTGGATGTATGATTATCAAATCCGAACCACGTATATCTTGCATTGTATTCTTTCTCTTTTCATTTTTTTTTTCTCTTTAATTATCTGAAATTAATCCAATCATTGCCTGTATAAGACCATGATCATGGCAGATTTTAAAAATAACAATCTATGAGCTTTTTTGGAGGATTGTGAAGGATCTCCCACTTAGAGATGAGTTAGAATAACTTAAATAGATAAAGTATGTTTATTCATGTAGATATCTACGTATGGAGGTTTGAGTCCTCCTTTTAACCGTTCAATTCAGTAACCTCATCGATACAGGAATTTAAGAACCATAGTTCCAACATTTCAATCATAGAGATTTTCCTCTATTTGTTGATTTCCTGACCTGCACTTTACCACCTTTGGATGACAGGGATAAAGTACAATTTTTAAGCCCATTCGCTTATGAAACTGTCAGAAAACTGATTAACCAATTAAAACAGCTCATGTGGCATTCAGTGAGTTGTAACAGTTCATATGGAATTAGTAGGAGCTCGATAACGTTCATGCAGTTTCCACCAATTAAATCCCTTTTTGGCCACACTTGGATCCATGTTGCCTAGATCCAAACTGAACCTTAAACCAAGATCCAACACACGATGTACCTCTTATCCATTTTCCTGATATTTACACAGGAGAAACCACCCCCAATATCACAGATCTAGCCGCGCTAGCTTAGCCTGCCGCACTTACCGTCGCTATCCTGACAGCGTAAAACTCTACGGGCTTATCCCTTGACTCTCAGGGAGTCGCCACACTTCGACTTGCTCAAAGGGTGATGCCCATGAGATTCGAACCTAAAACACTTGCCTAGCGGCCTAGGACTCATCCCACTAGGCCAATACGGCATAAAAACTGAAAAAAGAAATCTTATCACTCATAAAAGAAAATGTAATTCAAAGAGTTTTCACGGTAACATAAGCTTGACTGTAGATAATGGGCTAGAATTCCTATCTAACTGTTAGACTAAATTTTTCACTGCGCACATCTCTATTGAGTGAGATGTGCGGTGGGGATTGAATATAACCAAACACTAGGTTGTATACAGTATGACCTGATCTGCTCTCCAACTCAACATGTTCTTTGATCAAGAAGAAGAAAAAAAAGAGCAATCTAAACAGTAAGGGTGTTAAGGAGTTGGGTTTACCCGGACTTGACCTCAACCAAACTCTATAGAGTCTGGGTATGGTGATCAATAATAAGACCCAGGTTTGAACACGAAGATCTGATTAATACATGGACCCAGGTATAGTTTGTGAAATTTTATGCCAAACCCGAACCCAACCCAAGTTTTGATTAAGACCCACAAATTTTCAATATAAAAATGAAAAAAAAATGGTTTTACCGGGTCTGGTTCATGTAGTTTTTATTGGGTTCGGGTATGAATTTTCTTATAATAGACCCAATTAAACCCAGGTCTGAACCCAATACCATACCCGAAAACCAGGTCCAAATCTGGTTCCACTTGGGTCCAAACAAAACCAGACCCGTTGATACCCCTACTAAAGAGGAGTTTGTGGACGTTTTGAACATTAGAAATCTCAAATCATCGAACATAAGAGGATGGTAAACCTTTACAACTATTTACAATCCAACACTGCTTGTTAAACCCAAAAAACCAAGGATCCCAAGTATGCGGTTTTAGGATCCTTAGCCTCGCAATCTTGTGTGAAGTCCACCACAAAAGCCTAACTTAAACACGTATGTATTGGGCGGCTCTCTATTTATTATTATGCATGGTTCCTTGGTAATTGATGAAAGAAACTACTGAAAATTAGCTTGCACTTTTGAGTTACCTATGGAGGGCACAAATGCAAAGTAAAAAATAAAAAATAAAACAATTACTAATAAATTATACTAATTCATGAATTAAAAAATAAATCAAAACTCTAATTCTACAAGCTTCATAAATTATGCATTTATGCTAACCGATAAAAAAAACTCTAATTTTTTAACTAAAATCAAATTAAGTAATATTCATGGATTCATGGCTAATGGTGATTAGAAAAAACATTAAAAAAAACTAAAACCACAACTAAACATATAATTCTAAAAAAAACAAATCAAAATCCTAATTCCTACAAACATCATAGATTATTTATTTATGTTAATTGATAAAAAACCTTACTATTTTAACTAAAATCAAATAACACAATATTCATTGATTCATGCCTAATGGTAATTAAAAAAAAAAACTCTAAAACCATATTTAAACATTTATGTTATTCTGGAAAGTTGAAATCAAATCCCTAGTTCCTACAAACATCGTAATTATGCATTTATGTCAGTTAATAAAAATCTTTAATATTTTAATTAAAATAAATTCATGTAATATTCATGGATTCATGCCTAATGGTAATTTAAAAAAAATAGAAAAACCTAAATTCATAAAGTAAACATTTATGTCATTCTAAAAAAACCAAATCAAAAAGTTGATAACTACAAACATTAGAAATTATGAATTTATGCTAATTGATATGAAAACCCTAATATTCTAACCAAAATCAAATCAAGTAATATTCATGGTTCATGTCTAATGGTAATTAAAAAAACCCATGAAAACTCGAAACCATAACCAAATTTTATGTCATTCTGGAAAAACAAATCAAAATCTTAATTTCAACAAACATCAAAAAATATGATTTATATTTATTAATTAATTAAAAAAGCCTAATATTCTAACCAAAATCAAATCACACAATATTTAGCAATTCAGACACACACAAAAAAAAACCTAGAAGCATAAACTATTTGTTTATGTCAATATAAAAACACTAAATCAAAACCCTAAATCTTAACAAACATCATTCATAAATATGCTAACTAAAAAAATAAAAACTCCAAATTAAATATTTATGTCATTTGACAAACAAAAATAAAAATTTTAAATTCTAGCAAAAATCAAAGATTTAGGGATTTGATAATCAAAATTAAGAATTCATTAATGAAATCATGCTTAAAGATAATTGAAAGAAAAATAGCACAAAATACCCTAAAACCGTAATTACATACATATTCAAGTCAATTGGAAAAAACCCAATCAATACCCAAAGTCCTAAAAAAATCATAGATTTAAGCTATTTGAAAAAAAAATCCCAAATATTCTAACCAAAACCAAGTGTTCATTGATCATGCTTAATGCTAATTGAAAAATAAAACACAAGAAACTCTAAAACCCTAACTAAACATTCATAGTATTTCTAAAAAAAAACTACAGCAAAAACCTAAACCCTAACAATACATTAAGCTAATTGAAAAAAAGGAACCGTGAAATAAAAAATCTATTAAGCCTTTTGAAAAAAAAAGGTTTGGAAAGGAGGAAACTCTGGGTCTCAGCCACTGTGGCTTGGTCAATGCACCAGAAAGGCCAACGAATGGCGGATGGTTGAACCCAGTTCGGCAAAGCTTAGAGAGAGAGAGAGAGAGAACATGTTGCACTAGTTCTAGTGCCACTGGACAGGGGACGAGTCATCGGAGTGGAAGGCCAAGCAACTAGGGATGGGGAACGAATCAACATCAAGGAAAATCGGAAGGGGGGGGGGGGGTGGAGAGAGAGAGAGGCGGGGCCGAGGATGTGGGAATGGGAGGGGTGTCGGTCCGGTATAGTTGTGCCCACCCTGACCCAACCTTCCAAAGAGTCAAGGTGGGCACTAGGTAGCCACCCAGACGGGTCAGGGTGGGCACGTACCCACCCTGGTCCCAATGTGGCTCCCACCTCTAGTTACAAACTTAATTAAGAGGGAAAAACTTATACTATAATAGCTACTCATGGTAATTTTGGCTTATTGATCTTTCAATATGTTAATGTCAACATCTCTCCTTACATCTTGGCTGTTTGGCTTGTTGAAGGTATATAGTTGATTGATTTATGTTTGAATTTTGTTTTTCCCAGGTGATGGGTCTTTCCGCCATGGCGTTCAATCTGAATAGATTTAGGGTCTGTTTGTTTCATTCTCATGGAAAGAGAAGGCCCTTTCATGAGAAAGGGCACATATTTCTAAAGAATCCTTCTCTTGTAAATGCTTTCATAGGGAGGAAGGTACAAAAGAATTTACACATGAAAAGTGATAGGTGGTAGGAAAAACTAAGGCCTACTTGCAGCATAGCACTATCCCACTGTGATAATTTGATGTTTATTTCACTCATGGTGGGTAAGGAAGAGAAATGAATGTCAGCTCAGCAATTCCGCCTGAAAATTGCATGAAACAAACAGAGGGCTTAATTTTAATCCATTTGTAGTTGACAGTCAGGGTTGTGTCATTAAGCTTAGTCTGACATTGTTAATTGTGCTAATCTTGGTATGAAAGTTATGCATGTCAGGGTGCACTGACTTGTGTTGGATCTAGAACTTAGGCATGGGTTCCAAGTTGTAAATCCATTTAGAATTTTATGTGGCATAGGTTCAGGTATTCTCAAGTAGCGGACATGCACACACACACGCTCTCTCTCCACATGGACGAGATTATTCTCATGTATGTTATTGTTTGCTAGGATAATAAATGAAAGAACATGATTACAATATAATATTCCATAAAAATTTATCCTAATCCTAAATCTTATAAAAGCAGGAGCTAGGGTAGTTGAGGCAGAAATTTTGGCTATAACTTTTTTTTAAATTAAGCTTTGTCATGTGTCCAAAGAATGAGAATATGAATTTGTTTGGGAGTTTGTAGAATTCTTTCAAAAATGGAATGTGTTACATGGCAACTATGTAATTTTTGAAATTAAATACACATTGAATTAGGCAAATTATCATATTCCACACTTCTCTCTCTCTTTTTTTATTCTTCTTTTTCTTTTTTTGAGATGCCAAACGGCTCCTTTCTTCTCCCACTTTCAAACGTCTAAAATCTAAAGACACCATCTTCTCTCCTTTTGAAGAGGAATACCACTCTCTCCTCCTATAAATTTAACAAGAATTTCTCAGCTTCTCTCTCTCTCTCTCTCTCTCTCTCTATATATATATATATATATATATATATATATATAGAGAGAGAGAGAGAGAGAGAGAGTAATGGGTAGCACTAAACCCATTTAGTGCTAAACTGCATGTTAAATGGGTTTTTCAGGTTTTTTCATTTTATTTTTAAATTCTAATCGTACATATGTGATTTATGTACTTGATTTTATAGGGATCAGCTCTTGAAGTGTTTGATTTCAATAGAGTGGGTTTTTATAAAGTTCAAAAAATCAACAGTCCAAAATCTTTGTAAAATTTTGAGGCTCCAAACATCATTTTTTTCATGGAAAACACATGAATCAAGTGTGAATTCTTAGTAAATCGATCATGCCCAACACATTTATGAAGCTGGAACCTCATAAAAAGCACTAAAGAAGCCCTAAAAACCCTTTTAGCATGCACTTTAGCACCAAATGGGTTTAGCATGGATATATATATATATATATATATATATATATATATATATATATATAGCCTTTTAGGTTTACCTTTTAACCATAGGAAGCAATTTTCTTTTTTTGCCCTTTATCTTGCTAAGTATATATCTATATTTTTAGATTAGCAAGCCGATGTTAGGCATGTTGGATATTTCGATTTAGGTCCAACCCTAAGTATGACCCGGTTTGACATTAATTAAAGGGTTAGTGGGCAATTAGTGAGAATTAGCAGGGAAGGAGTTACGTGAATGTGAAAGGGTTCAAATTCTGTAAACCCTCATTTTCCTCCCACTATAAATAGAGGCATGGTTGCTTGATGAGAGTAGTCAAGGTGTCCTCATTTTTCTCATTGGGTTCAAGGTCCTGCTCACCATCGACTTGAAGGCCTGGACTCATCGTGGGTGTAGATAGGTTGAGGAGAACGCCAAGCACCCGTACGTCGCTTCGTCCATGTCATCTACTGGTGTGTATCGTTTTTTACATTCCAGTTCTATTTTAAAGATACGCTGATATTGGGTTATGGGCTCAATCCAATCCGGAACCCGATCATTATGAGTCTGGATCTAGATTAGATCTGGATCAAGGGCATCCAACCCGAGATTCATTAGAACTGGATCTAGATCCAGATTGGATTCGATCATATCCGAAAAGGGGTTTGTTTATTATTTATATCTGAACCGGTCCTTTGATCGATATGACACCTTTTAGGACTGGTTTAAAGCCATTTTTTAACCGGTTTTTATTAGTTTTTCACCGGTTCTGAAATATAGAGACCTTGTTTTCATGAATTCATGAAAGAACAAGGATTTTTTCATTCGGTTAGAGGACTTTATATATGAGCTTTTGTTCATATTTTAGACCGATTCTTAAGTTTCAGAAATGGTTCAGACCTTTAGATGACCGATTCAAGGTATTTTTAGACCGATTTCTTCTTTATAATCCTGGGTTTTGCCCATAAAAAGTATGTTTTTGTTATTTGTCATACTTTATAAGTGTTTATTTGTAACACCCCAACTTTTGAAACCGAAAATTTAGGATTTTTTTTAAAACCCCTTTACACTTATTTTGAGTAACATAACGAAAATTAGTTTTAAATACGATTTAAACCTTGAGAGAGTTAAAAATACAACATACATGCATAAGACTAGAACAACTAAATCAAACTATAGTTTGTATTTAAAATAAATCAAATACTAGTCTCAAATATTATTAGAGTTAATAAGACTTAATCAAATAATAAAATATCAAGTTCTTTTTAAAGCCTTAAAGAACTGTGACCCTCTTGGCACTACCTCGAGCCTACTGTCATCACCCTCCAACCTACTCATTACATGAAATATGATAAGTAAAGGAATAAGTCCATAACCTCAGTAGGTAATCACCAAAACACATGAACACACATATTTCATTCATAGAAATAAGCATTGACATATTTTCAGATATCATCTGAATCATCCAATATCACAATATCATAATTAAGCATAATTTACATGAACATAATAATCATCCTTGCATTCATATTATAGGATAAATATGTTAGAATGCATCATGCCAATAACATAACAATTATGCACAAATTAAAACATTTCAATGATTATATTTTGATTTCTTATGTTCCACTAAAAGCCCGCCATGTACTCTCATGGTAAGTATGTTCTTTTTTTTTACCTTTTAAACTTTACTATAGCATATATCAACCTTTTTTTTTTCTTTTAATGTGTTAACTAACATTTATTATTTTTTCTATTTTCATTAAACATATAGTAGGCAACATAAAAAAAAGTTATATTTGCTTGACTTTTATTAGTTGTATGTTTTAAATAGTATAATTTGTTTTAAACATGAGCATATTTAAGGCTACGTTTGAAAATTAGCAGTTGGGTTGGGAGTTGATGCATTCGGTAGTAGTGGGTGTTTGGAAACTGGCAGCTGGGATGAGAGATTGTGTAAACGAGCCAAATTTGATCAGCTCTATTAAACTCAGACACTCTCCATTAGGCTCATGGGACAAGTTCACATGGAAGTTTAAGCAAAAAGTGGATTGATTCGGTATTTGATCTGTTCTATGACTACTACATCAAGGGTTTAGCTTGTTTTAAACTAGTTTATAGCCAAATTTTTAAACTAGTTTCGTTGCCTGAGTTTATATGCAACTATGAGCCCGACCAACAAGGGTTTAGCTTGTCTGGTAAGAGCAGCTAGTGCACGTCACCTTGTGTTGGGATGTTGAGGGTTCAAAACCCAATGATATAGTTGTATAACTGGTAGGGTCTGCCTAATCCCAGCTTGCCTTTAAAAAAAAAAAAACTATGAGCCAGACTCAAAACTCAAATCCTTACCGGGTTGAGCTCAACATGTCCCGAACGCATCCATCGGGGCACTAATCAGAGCCAACACCAACGCGGATCCGATTCCTTTCAATCCCGAACGAAAAAGGAGAAAGAACCCAAAAACTCCACCGATAAGATCCGACCCATTTACACCCCCGCCTGCCTATGTCGGTGTCCACAAAACGCCCTGTCCAAATCGTATAATACCGCTCATTTTTCTCCTTCGTAGGTAAGTAGTGTGCTACAAGATCGAGGTTATTTTGGTAACTATCCAGGTCATTTGAGGCTAAACAGCGTTCCCTGATCTCCTCCTGCGTCGAGCAAAAGAGGCGAAGAAGAGGAGGAAGAAGAAGAAAAAGATGGCTCAGTCGATGGTGAGATCGGGCCTCAGAAATCTCTTCCCTGGTCGAGGAAGGATCATCCGCCTTCCATCTGCCAACAACGTCAATAGGAAGTACTCCTCTTCCTCCCTTCACGACGATGACTGTGAGTTTCCCTTCCTTTTTTCCCTCTTCCTCTTTTTTAGATTCGTCTATCGGTTCGTTCTGTGAAAGCGATGGCGTTATAGGGTTTTGAGATGCGGTGATTTTTTATGTTTTCCGTCTGTTTCGTTTTCGTTTTTGTGTGGAAACGTTCGGTTTCTGATTGATAACGGTGGTGGTGGTGGTGGCGGTGAAGATGAAACGGGCAAATGGGAGAAGATAACGTACGCCGGCATCGCGACGTGCTCCGTTCTCGCTTTCTACAACTTGTCCAGGGGCCACGAGCACCCCGATCCCCCTCCGGTAAGTTTTCTCCTGTCTAGGGTTTCGCGGACTGTTCTTTGCGTCATTATGCTGATTTTGTGTTTCAACACGGCTGTTTAGTTTGCTAGGCCTCGTTTTCTGCTGCGATTGGTTGTTGCATTTCTGTGCGTGTGATATCTCTGTGATCACGGTGGTTTTCCGTTCTGTTCTTGAGTTTGGAAGAGACATGGATTTAGGTTATTGCGTTGTTTATGAGGGGTTGTTGTGAATTGCGTTAGTTTCAGTGTTTCCATTATCATTGATTGTTTATTATGGAGGTCTATGATGAAATGTCTGATCCAGACATGTCACTTGTGTAAGTTATATTCTGTGCATGGCTTTCTTTGGAAGCCCATGTATTTTGGTTAAGTTTTCCGACAACATGGATATGAAATTTGTCCAAAGTTTGTATATGATAGCAAACAACTCGTTACATTTTGCTTGCTCGATGGAATTTGTCTTTGGAGTCATTTTGCATCATTACCACCATTTAAAATTAGTTGCTTTCCCTGTTTGGTCCCCAAACACAGCTGAATTAGTCAACTCAGCCACCGGTAGGATCTCCAACCTGCCTCTAATGAGCTATGGGGATTGGAAAAGAGGATCATTTTGGAGTTTTGGTGGCTGCATATTTTGTGCTTTGTCGATAAGTTGAATAAATGGTGGAGAACTCCACAATAAGGTAAACACTGAAAAAAATTAGAATGCAGGGAAAGAATGACTGAAACATGTGGAAAGGAAGGAAGGTTAAGATCTTTTATGCCAATTGGGTAACTAGGAGACAATATTGGGTGAGTTTCAAAAGAAGCAAGAGTGCAACTTGTACCAAACTAGGGTAGTGAAGTGGATGGGATTCTTAATAGAACGTTCAAACTGGACAACCTGATTTAAGATTGGAGAACAAGTAAAGATGGTAAATTGTGCCAAATATTGAGGATCAATGGTGAGAGAGGGGGATCAAAACACAGTTCTTCACCGAGATATTTAATTATGAGGAGATTGAATCGTATTCCATCTGGTGGTAAATGATGGAATGCTTAATAAGGGAGATGGAATGCTATCGAGTCCCATGGATTTCTTCAAGCAAAAATTCCAATCCTCGGGTAGAGAGGGTTATATTTTCTCCAGTCTTCCATTTAATAAGCTTTCATGTGAGCAGAGGAATATATTGGAAGAGTTTACAGAAACTGGAGTCAAGAAGTCCATTTGGGACATTGTGGATCATAAAGTTTTTGGCTTTGACAGTTTACAACAACAACAACAACTACGCCTTCATCCCAAAACAATTGGGGTCGGCGATATGAACCAAAAAAGAAAATCATTCTGGGTCTTCCACATGAATCCTTCTCCTCCAATCATTTCTATCCAATGCTATGTCCTCGGTGAGGTTCAAAGCATTCATATTCTTTCCTATCACCTCCATCCATGTCTTTCTAGGCCTACCCCGACCTCTTTTAACTAATATATTTTCACATTTCTCCATCCTTCTAACTGGAGCATCATTAGGCCTTCGCCGAATATGTCCAAACCACCGTAAACGATTCTCTCTCATCTTATTTTCAATGGGTGCAACGCCTACCTTCTTACGTATCTCCTCGTTCCGAATCTTATCTTTTATTGTATTTCCACACATCCATCTCAGCTACACTCATTTTTTGAATATGATGTCTCTTGGCAGCCCAACATTCCGTACCATATAGTAAAGCGGGCCTAATAGTCGTCCTATAAAACTTTCCCTTCAACCGCAATGGCATTCTACGATCGCACAATACTCCAGTTGCACTTTTCCATTTCATCCACCCAACCTTTATCCTATGATTTACATCTCCATCAATTTCTCCATACTTTTGAATGATAGATCCCAAATATTTGAAACAATCATCCACCGGTATTTCTTGCTCACCAAGATTCACTACACTCCCATCACTACTTCGTTTCTTACTAAACCGACATTCCATGTATTCTGTCTTACTCTTACTCAACTTAAAACCTCTTGCTTCCAATGTCTGTCTCCATAATTCTAACTTAGCATTAACCCCAACTCTAGACTCATCAATCAAAACAATATCATCAGCAAACAACATACACCACGACACATTTACTTGAATTGATTTCGTAAGCTCATCCATCACTATAGCAAATAGGAAAGGGCTTAAAGCAGATCCTTGATGTAACCCAACCGTTATAGGAAAATTGGTTGTCACCCCTCCACAAGTGCGAACATTGGTTACTACTCCTTCGTACATATCCTTAATTATACTAATGTACTTGAGAGAAACACCTTTCTTCATTATTGTCCACCAGAGAACGTCCCTAGGTACTCTATCGTATGCCTTCTCCAAATCAATAAAAACCATATGCAAATCTTTGTTCATCTCTCTATTTCTCTCAATAAGTTGTCTAAGAAGATGTATAGCTTTCATAGTTGATCTTCAAGACATAAAACCAAATTGATTCTCCGATATCATCACAACCTTCTTCAACCTAGACTCAATCACCCTTTCTCAAAGTTTCATAGTATGACTCATGAGTTTTATACCACGATAGTTTGTGCAATCTTGTATATCACCCTTATTCTTATATAGAGGCACCAAAGTACTCTTCCTCCACTCATTAGGCATCTTATTTGTCCGCCAAATCTTGTTAAAAAGGTTTGTCAACCATTCTAAACCTTTCTCTCCCAAGCATTTTCAAGCCTCGATAGGTATACCGTCTGGGCCAACTGCCCTTCTTGATTTCATTTTCTTCAAAGCCTCTGCAATTTCTTTCTTTTGAATCTTGCGCATGAAGTCACGATTCATCTCATGAAAAGGAATTGACAAGTCTCCAAGATCTTGAGCATAACTTTCATTAAATAGCTTATCAAAATAATCTTTCCATCTCTCCTTAATCTCCTCATCTTTGACTAAAACCCTTTGTGTTTCATCTTTGATACATCTAACCATACCCAGATCCCTTGATTTCCTATCTCTCATCTTTGCAAGCCTATAAATATCCTCCTCGCCCTCTTTGGTATCCAACTTGTTATAAACCTCCTTATATACCTTATCCCTCGCGTTCTGAACTACTTTTTTAGCTTCCTTCTTTGCTATCATATACTTCTCCAAATTCTCATTATCACGACTCTTACTTAGATTTTTATAACACTCTCTTTTAACCTTAATAGCTAATTTGACATCCTCGTTCCACCATGATGTATCCTTACCTAGCGGTGCACCGCCTTTAGACTCACCCAATACCTCCTTAGCCACATTTCTCATGCCACTCGCTATCTTATTCCGCATTGATTCTGAATCCTCCTCGAGACACCAATCAGCTTCCTTAACTACCTGCTCTACAAACATTCCCTGTTTAACTCCTTTCAGTGCCCACCACTTAATTCTAGGATCTATCCTATGTCTATCCCTTTTGCGACATTGTCTAATTCTAAGATCTAAAATTAAGACTCTATGTTGTATAGCTACACTTTCTCTCGATATAACCTTACAATCGATGCAACAACCCCTATCTCTCTTTTTAAGTAGGAAAAAATCTATCTGACTCATATTAACCCCACTTTTAAATGTTACTAGGTGAGACTCCATCTTTCTAAACCAAGTGTTTGCTAAGATCATATCATAGGACAAACCAAAATCTAAAATCCTTTATCCACTTTCGTTTCTTTCTCCTATACCATAGCCTCCATGGATACTCTCAAATCCATCCCTACTAATGCCTACATGCCCATTAAGGTCACCGCCGATGAAAAGCCTTTCTCCATAAGATATCCCTTGTACTACTCCATCTAAATCTTCCTAAAATTGACGCTTAATGGAATCATCTAAACCTACTTGAGGTGCATAAACACTAATAATATTAATAATCTCCGAACCTAATACTAATTTAATAAGTAAAATCCTATCACCCTTCCTACGGACCTCAACTACATTATCTATAAACTCACGACTCATAACAATCCCTATTCCATTCCTATTCCTATTTATTCCTGTATACCAAATCTTATATCCCCAAGGTTCTATCACTTTTGCTTTCTCACCTACCCATTTGGTCTCTTGTAAACATAAAATATCAATCTTTCTCCTACACATAACATCTACTAACTCTACCAACTTACCAATTAAAGATCCTATGTTCCAAGTGGCTAGCCTAATTTTATGGTCTTGGACTAACTTCTTTACCCCACCCGTCCAACAAAGTGAGGGAACCCTTGCCTATTTGACACCACATCCGGGCGCCGGTGTGACGCGTCGCTTCCGGGCGACGACCTAGCAACCCTTGCCCATTTATCACTGCCTCCGAGCCTATACAGTACAACGCGTCGCTCAGTAGGGAACGCCCCAACGAAATTCTCATATTGGTTCATATTCATAGGGTATGACTAATTTTTTATGCTGGCTGTCACAGGCCTACCGCAACCCTCCTCCTTTATCCGGGCTTGGGACCGGCAGTGTATAACTAAACAGTTATACACAGGCGGAGTTGGCTTTGACAGTTTACAATTAATTAATATTATCACAGGACTGCAAAGGAGAGGTTACAGAAATGATGTAGGAATTTCATAATAATGGCAAGATATTAGGAAACTCAGCTGGTTGGTTGATATTTTGATCCTAAATGTGTTAGGAAGCGGAACTGGAAGACATTACTGAATATTGCCTGATAGTGATAGTAAATGGTTTGTATAGGACCGTAACAGTGCCCTGGCTTAATGACTGAAGGCAGTTCTAATGGAGATCCTACCCCCTAATGTGCATGCATATGACCCAGGAAAATACATCCAAGAGTGTGTTGTAAATTGTGATAGTCAAAGAAACAATAGACTCAATTGGCAAGGGCAAATAAAAATGTTTTCCTGCTGAAATTGGCTCTGGAGAAAACTTTTTGGCTCGGTTGAGTGGGACTTTTACTATTTTTTTTAGAAGATATGGGGGCTAAGCTGCGGTATTCTTGCTCATCAATGGTGACATGAGGGGATTACTTTTCCTATGTCAAGGGGTTTGAGCAAAGTAACCCAATATCACTGCTGCTCTTTATCATTGCTGGCAAGGGAAGTCTGGATCATGGTTTATCACAGGCATCCGGCTTCCAATTACTCATAGTTTTTTATGATAATCTGATTTCTGGTGTAGGGAATGCAACCCAAATATGATTTTGGTGGTTCGTTCTTAAAGCATTTGTACCAGTGTTATCAAAAATGCGCCTTGAGGTGCAAAAGGCATGCCTTGCTTTGAGGCGCAGCCCTCTGTGCGGCTGTGCCTCAAGGCGCAAGCCTGAGGCACAAACTTTTTTTTTTACAACAAGATTTCTGAGGCATAATCTTCTTGAAACTGGTTATGGCGCCTAGGGATTTGCATTTCTTTAGTTTTTATGAGTAATTATTGGCACTGTTCTTGTAAATGAAATGTTGGCTGCTTCGTTTATGAGTAGGGAATCTATCATGCTCCATTGGAATTAATTTGTTTTCATAGAGCCTAACAACTGTCATTGATTTTGATTTACAGTAGTTTGGATTATTTCCTATGAACCCAGTAGTTGACGATGATTTTGATTTCAACAGCTTGAACTATTTGCAGTTGAATTTTTTGTATTATTTATTTTATAAATCCTAGCATGTTAACGTTAATGTTGTTAAATTTACAACATCTTGATTCTTATTCAGTTGGAATTTCTTTCCATAAAACCCAACATCTTAGTGCTAATGCTGTTTGTATTTTTCTTTTTCATACAGTTTGGATGGCTTGTCAAAAAACCCAGTAGTTAGCGTTAATGCTAGTTTTGATTTCAGCAGCTTGATGTCCTTTGTAAAACTGAATATATATATATATAGTAGTTTTATCTTTATTTTATTTGTGGGTGTTGCTTTTAATCATAACACAATATATAGATGTTTGCTATAAAAGTTATGTTGCTAGAATTTCTGTTGATAAATTCATTATCGATAAAGTGTATCTCTGCTGGAATTTCTGTGGATATAAATCCCTATCGTTAACATGATTGTTGCTGGGATTTCGGTTGAGAAAATCTCTACTGTCAACATGTGTTTCTGTTGAGATTTGCCTTGAAAAAGTCTCTATTGTTTAAAGTATATTTCTGTTGAGATTTTTTGTTGAGAAATCCCTGCTATAACATAAATTACTGCTGAGATTTTTGGTTGAGAAAATCCCTATAGTCAATGTTAAATTCTGTGAGATTTATGTCGAAAAAACCTTAATCTCATGTATTTCCAGTTATTTCAGTTATGTAATCAGTTTCGTAGTATATTACTATATTTTAACTTTTGTTGGTTAATCTCGTATATTTTTCAGTTATCTCAGTTATGTAATCAGTTTTTTAATATATTTTAACTTTTGTTGGTTAATTTCATATATTTTTCAGTTATGTAATCGGTTTCTTAGTATATTTTATCTTTTGTTGGTTAATCTCATATATTTTCCAGTTATGTAATCATTTTTTTTAGTTACTTTTATATGTTAATCTCATATTTTTTAGAATAATCACATATATTTTAACTTTTGTAGGTTAATCTCATATATTTTCCAATTATGTCAGTTATGTAATCAGTTTCTTAGTATATTTTAACTTTTTTTGGTTAATCTCATATATTTTCCAGTTATGTAATCAGTTTTTAGTTACTTTTATATGTTAATCTCATATTTTTTAGTACTTATTTGAGATTTTCTATTTCTTATTGGTTGTTATTTCATCAATAAAGCATTTCTTTATTTATTTGTATTTTTAGATATTTTTTAATTTTTTTTAAAGTTTTCAAAAAAAAATTGTGGCTTACGCTTTACCAAGGTTTTAAAACCCGTGACTCGGAACTCGACTCGTTCTTTATTGACTCGTGACTCGGCGGGTCAACTCGGTGACTCGGACCGGGTTTTGTTAACTTTTGATTTTAAAACAAAGACAATTTATAAATTGTCATTTAAACATATAAAGGTTTGTAGAATGACTTAATTACTAGTTTAATTGATTAATAAGTAAAATAACATCAAGTAAAACTGCTCTTAATTCAAATCCCACATTTACTAAAGAAACTACACAAGCAGGAGCAAGTCTTTCAAGACAATATATAAAGAATGACTTAATTACTAGCTTCAAGAACTTTAATAGCCATGCTCGATCATGGTTTACATCCTGAATATATGGACATAGCTGTTGTGTTGCAGGGCCTCAGAAAATCCTTGCAAATTTTTGGGAACATTGAACTTTATCTTGATATTTGTAAGTGTGTTTCTGATGTAGAGTTGATTGGACCATGCCTTATATATCTGCACATAAATGCATATAAGCTTTGGATAATGAGAATGCTGTGATGTATATATATTATAATGATAAATGTGGGCATTTTATGCTGTTGGTTTTGAATAGGCTGGCTGCCAACTATTGTGTAGGTCTCAGAGATGGTTGCATGAGGGATCAGTTATGTTAGCTGGATTAGTGGATTCACTCTATGTTCATTGAGGGGTACTGGGTTTGATTCCTTACCTGGAGCTACCAAAAGGAATGAATGATGGACATGTGAAATTTGATTGACTTTTACTAATTTTGTGATTTTATATTAAGTTGGTAAGCCTATTGTTATTATGCTATTTGTTCTTTGAAAAATGAACACTTACATATGAAAAAAATGCCCATAGCCTTTGAAAAATGAAAAAAGAAAAAAGTGTCAACTCGAGGCTTACGCCTTGCCTTGGTTTTTGGTGGAGCGCCACGCTACGCCTCAACGCTTTTCACAACACTGATTTGTACTGATGCCTGCCCTGATATGAGGATAAGTACAGTCTGATTAGTTTCGACATGACTGTCAGTGCAAAGTGTAGCCGAACAGGTGTTAGGAAACTCGAACTAGTCTGTTGCCTGTGAAAAATCTTGGTTTATGGATGCAAAAGGGCGACTCATTGGAGGGACCTTGTTGATTGGGCTTCGGAAAGGAGCCAGCTGGTCTGCAAGATACCTTTTTCTAGCAGGCAGGATAGTTTTGATTAGATGCATCCTAAGCGGCATCCCGTTGTATTTCCTGTCTATCAGATCCCTAAATAGGTGGCCATAATTTTGAATAAGATTCTTCAGGATGTAAGGGTACTCATGGTGAGCAGAGGTAACATTCAGTTCTTCTGAATCCTTTAGAGACTGTCAGGATTGAGAGGATCCTTCAATTGAAAGCCACCCTCCTTGCAAAATGGTGGGGCTGAGAATCGGGTATTTAGCAAGGCTTGGCTAGCATGCTGAATCTTTTCAAAGAAATAATCATAATAATATTGGATGGTCTTAAAGATTAAATTCTTTAAGGATGCTTGGCTAAGTTGGGAAACCCCTCTGTCACTTTCCTTGGCCTATTTCACTTGGCCGAAGATAAGGAAGTTATGGTGGGACACTGCTATTAATATTGATTTTTTCCCTCTGATCTACTATAATGAATTTCTTGATGTACCTTTAGTTTTATTGCATTGTGTGTTTTCCTTCATTTCCTTTTTTCCTTATGAGACATGATAGGGACAACAAATTTGAAAGTTAAGTTTTGGTACCATGAAATTGCTTCAGGCTGCTAGTGTTATTGTTAAAAATTGCATCTATGCTGAATGCTTTGGTTTTTTGTAACTGCAAGTATATGTTTCATAAAAGTGGAAATTTTAAATAGTAAATAATAAACTTTTTGTAGCCTTTTAGACATTTGAATTTGCTTAAATATGTCCATACAAATTTGTGTATTGTCTTGGCCAATTTTAAACATTTTGATGTTCTGTAATGGATAGATTTTTTTTAGTTGCTTTGAAACAGAATCAGTGACGGTTGTCAACTAACATGTCTCTAATTTTTTTCTATTCACTGAAATTTACGTGCAGCCATACCCATACTTGCACATTCGTAACAAGGAGTTTCCATGGGGTATGTTTCACATAACTTTATTCTTGTTGTATATATTCACAGCTAGATTCATATTCGCACATGGATATCTCAGCGAGTATGTTTCCCTAAATTGATATGATTCTCACTTTTTTCTGATGTTCTTTTTAAAAAAAAATTGCATTTATGTCGTTCACGTCTATAACATGTTATCCGTATATATTTTGAAGTAAAACTGGTTATCTGTATATTTAACTTGAGCTATGTCTTCGGCTGTTCTGTATAAATATTGATTAAGATAAAAGTGTTGTGAAACCCCTCAGCTCATCCTAAAATTGCAATGACAAATGTCATAGCCACACACCTCGGATATTTTGAAGGAGTTATGGTGTTATAGAGCGGTATTAATGGGAGTCTGTTGTGAGTAAATTACTTCATTATATCATGATAAACATAAAGAATGTATCCATATTTTTAATATTTTTAGAATATAACATAGCTCTTCTCTGAAAGTTATGTTTTCAAATTTTAAAATTTTACTTTTCATGCTAAATGAAAAAAAATTGTTACTTTTTTATGTTCCATGTTTCCTTTTTTTATTTTTTATGATTCCTACGCCTAGAAAGATGACCTCACAATTCCATCAATATCAGCTTTTTCTTTCCTAGGAATTGCTGTCAATAATTCGATTTGGGAAAAAGCATTTGCTTATTTTTCATGTGAATAAGCATGATTAAGGTTTATTTACCTATGGAAACCACATCTTTTTCTTTTCGTTTCACTGGAAAAGTGAGTGAAAAATAAGAACATACCCATTTTTCAAATGTAATCTTTGAGTCCTTATCACTCCCCATGCTATTCAAATTCTTCAGAGGATTTAGATCAGAACTTTGTCAACCTCTCAAACGAGAATTCTATATCTGCTTTCAGGAAATCACAGTGCTGGCTTCTTCGATGTTTTGGGTAGTGATGGTTCCTGATGTGGGATGAGATCCCTAGCCCTCAGTACGGCTATAGTTTTAGGAACATTTGGGGATAGTAGGGTTTTGGGAAGGGTGGCAGTTTCTTGAGAAGGAATTTTTGGTAGAGATGGCCAGAGACAGAGACGAGAAATTGTATTCGTAACCATGGTTGAGACTTCTGAGAGGGTTTGGCAGACATGTTCTTGGCTTTTGAAGAGGGTTTATGTTGAAGAATGTGGATATGAAACATTTTTTATGGGATGTACACGAAATAACATTTATTATGTATGTTTCATGGTATGAAAAGTTGAAAACTTTTTTCCTACAATTTTTTTAAATTGTAAAGAAAAAATTATTAATATCAGCAGACCGGTGACAAGATCAGATCAACCTGTGCTGTTTACAAATTGAAGTTTCCAATCCAAGAAATATCAGATTTTGGCCATTTCATGGATGCACAAAGGAAAAATGTCAGCTTGAATCTGCTTGTGCATTACAAGAAGTGGAGAAGACTTATTCTTAAAAAAACAGTTATTCTGCTCAAGCTAAGTGGACCACATGCTGTCACAATCCACCATTTACAGGTTACCTGCCATTTCTGTGAGCACCTAAAAGAAGCTGGACCTGATAAAGGGTCTCTGAAACATGAATCACCTCTCATCATAAAACTTAATTCTGGCCAAGTGAGCTTGAATAGCTTCTGAAAATTTTTGCATAACCAATAAATTTGTTTAGCATATAGGTACAACATGTTAAAAATAAGTGTATATATATATATATATTTATGTGTATATATATACATGTATATATAGTCATATGTAATATGACTAGTTAGGAACTAAAAATAATTAGGATTAGGTTTTTTGTTTTGGTTTTGAACTAGTCTCTGTGAGCCCCTTCCTCTTTGTGTATAAATATGGGGCAAAGCCCCACTATAACGTGATCAATAAAATATTATTTTTTATTCTTTGTGTTTGCCCCTTTAGTGGGTGTTTGTGTGTGAGCCTATTTTGTGGCTTGTGTATGTTCTTTTAGTGCTTTGGTGGAACTCTTTGAGTGTCCCTGTTATTATTTTGGTGAATATCTTCAGAGGATGTTTCCTTTCACGGTAGCTTGGAAAGCAAGCTGATTTTTTGGTGCATTAGCAAACATACCACTCAAGATTTGGAAGAGATAAGGCCTCTTTTTGCAAAATTTATTTAAGTGCTTGTGAGATTGTTGTGCCCTCTTGGTGGTAGAGTGCTTGTGTATTCACTCTTCATTGGAGGTGCCCTTTTGGTGGTGGAGTGCTCATGTGTTCATGCTTTTCATTAGAGGTGCTTTTCTAATGGTGGAGTGCTCATGATCCTTTTGATTATCTCATCTCTTTCTTCCTCCTCTCTATTTTTTATTCTTTCTCTTAGCCCTTATAAACATGGATGACAATAATATTGTCACCCTAAAACCCATCAAGCTCAATGACAGAAACTTTGTAACATGGGCTTCAATCATGAAACACTTTGTATGGGGAAAAGGGTTGTGGGGATTAATAGATGGGTCGGATTTGGAACCCAAACTAATTCTTACTAGGATAGAAGAAGAAAAAGAAGTATCTCTTACGGAGGCGAAAAGACCAAGGCTATGGTTACGTATGAGAAAAAATTGGAAAGAATGGAAAATGGGGTGTGCCAAGATTATATCTTGGCTCAGTAGTAGTGTCCATATAAAGAAGTGCTCGAGTCTAGCTAAGTTTGAACATGCAAATAAAGCATGATACTATCTTAAGAGAATGTACTCTTAAAGATATTGCCCACATTCGCAACTTTCTAGACAAAGTACGCACTATGACTTAAGGAGGAAAAAGTATTAGAGAATACTTTAGTGAGTTGTCCGACCTTTGAAATGAGTTGGCTCTTCTTGAGCTACAATATCATTGCCCCGAAGATATAGAACTTCGTAAAAAATAAATTGATGGAGAGCATTTCTATCAATTCATCAATGGTCTAAGACCGGAGTTTGAGACTACTAAATCGGCTCTTCTTCGTAGAGGAAAAGGCCCTTCTATTGAAGATACTATTGAAGAGTTAAGTATGAAAGAAAAAAAACTAAAAAAGAAGACATTTAAAGATGATGATGATTCGGTCCTAGCCAAGTCTAGGTCGGGAAACCATGTCCATGCTTATGAACCATCACATTATGGGAGACCAAACAATGATAACTATGGAAAGTAAGACAATGAGTTTGAAAAGAAAAAAATTATTTGCTATTATTGTCATATACCGGAGCATGTCAAGACATATTGTCCTAAACTAAAGAGACCCTATGAAAAGAAAGTAGCATTTGTTGCTCAAGAGTCAAGTGAGCTCAAAGCTACACAAGAATCGACCATTGGGAGCATGTATTTGACTCAACTTGTAGAAGCTCTTCAACCTCTACTCAAAGAAGCTTCATCAATCGGAGTCGCGGTCTCTTCTATTGACATCTCTGATCCTGGTTAATCTATTTGGCCTCTTGACTATGTGCCTCATTTCATATGACATCAAATGGTGATATCTGATCCGAATAACGTAACTCAAGTGGGTCAAACATATTTATTGTCGATGGAACATCGAGATAAAGGAAATAGGAAATTTTGAAAATATTTCAAAAAGATTTTATATTCTAAAAATTAAATATATTCCCAAGTTAAATTTAAATCTCTTATCTGTTTTTCAATTAGCTGATCATGGGTATAATGTTTCCTTCTCTTCTATTGGTTGTCAAGTGCGGGATCGTCAATCAAGGAAGCTGATTAGGAAAGGCCATAGAGAATGATGCTTATACTACATGAATTTTTGGAAATACACAAGAATACTTTTTGTTATAATGTTCATAAACTAGATTTGGATTTATGGCATAAAAGACTTAGCCATCCTAATGTATCCAAAATTCATCACTTTCTAAATATGAAAAAAATTTGTAATCTTGAAAATTTTACATTTGAAAACTGTATTCTTGGTAAAATGAAACGATTGTCATTCTAAGAAAGAACTTTTGTCTCTACATGACCGCTTGAGTTAGACATATCATAGAAACCACAAGAACTTTGTTATTTCAACCCAAGTACTTAAAGAATTTTGGGCTGAAGCAACATTATCTGCAGTTTATCTTATTAACAGATCTCTTTGAAAAATATATTACCTGTTGAAAAACATTTTAAACTTATCCCTGATTATTATAGATTAAGAGTTTGTGGGTGCAAATGTTTTGTTTTCACTGATAAAACTGATAAGCTTTCAACTCGTGTTATTCCTTGTATTTTTTGGGGATATGCAAATAACCAAAAAGGCTATAGATGTTTTGATTTTAAAAATAAAAAATTATATGTTTCAAGAAATGTAACTTTCTTAGAAAAAGAAAAAAAAATTGAATTTGAAAATTCTAAGGGAGTAACTAAGTATTCTTACATGTTGGATGTAATTCCAAAGTTTGATGATTATGATGTTGATCTTGATCAGGAAATCAAAAATGATATAGTGAGTGAAGAATCTCATGGTAATGAGATAAGTAAAGAACAATGTCGAGATCAAAACTGTGTCCAATATTTCTGGCGTAGTAATTTTGAACATCCATGTGCCCTTGAAAAATATACTAATAATGAAGACCATGCAAAGATACAAACTAAAACATCATTCAGAATATCAAAACCCCTTGAAAATTTTGTGTCCTATGAGTCCTTTTCACCTAAGTATCAAGTTTACATTGCGTTGATACATTCTTATATAGAACCCTCAAACTATGCTGAAGCAACGAAACATCCTGAATAGGTAGAATCCATGAGGGTAGAATTAAATGCTTTAGAAAAGGCGAATACCTAGACTGTCCAAGATACACCCTTAGGAAAGAAACCCATAGGTTGTCGATGGGTATACAAGATAAAAACCAAGAGTGATTAAACTCTTGAAAGGTGCAAAGTTAGATTACTTTTCAAGGGATACTCCCAAGAGTATGTGATAGATTATGAGGAAACTTTTGCCCTAGTTGCTAGGATGACCACAGTTAAAATTGTAGTAGCCCTTATTTCTGTAAAGAAATGGCCTATATATCAAATTAATGTTAAAAATGTGTTTATCAATAGAAAATTAGTTGAAGAAGTCTATATGGAAGCACCACCTGGTGTAGTTATTTCTAAGAAAATGTTTCTTCGTTTAGATAAGGCCTTGTATGGCCTTAAACAAGTGCTAAAGGCTTGGTATGACAGACTTAATTATGTTATATTTGATGTTGGATTTCAATCTTGTTTAACTAACATAGCTTTGTTTGTTAAGATTTCTTATGCAAGTGTTATTATTATTCTCATTTATGTGGACAAAATGATCATCAAAGGAGATGACAAACAGAAAGTTGAAAACATTAAAAAGACTTCTCAAAACACATTTTGTAATGACAGATTTGCGGTTTTTAAAGTATATTTTTAGTATAAAAATTGTTTATTTTTTTAAAGGTTATTTACTAACTCAATCTAAATTTGCTTTAGATATTGTTGTCAGGTCAGGTATTTCAGATGATAAGAAGGTTGGCACTCTCGAAGTTGTAAATGTCAAAATAAAGATTGATGATAGGGAACCACTTGAAAATCTAACACCATACAAACAACTTGTCGAGGCTCTGTCATATATCTCAATTACGAGATCTGACATTGTGTCTGCAGTTCACACAGTGTGCTAGTTTAAGCATGCTCCCGCCACTGTTCATATGAGAGCAATTTTGTGTATTATTAAATATATCAAAACTTTTATTTTTTGAGGACTTTTCTTATCTGCTTCTTTCTCCTTAGATTTAATTGCTTACAGGTGATCCAAATAACCGACATTCAACCATTGTTTTTTGTGTTTTTAATTAACTCATTGATTTCATATAGGTGTAAGAAGCAACACAAAGTTTTTTTCTCTTGAATTGAAGGAGAATACCGAGCCATGGCTACAACCACTAATAAGTTGGTCTGGCTAAGGAGATTGCTTAATGACATGGGTGTTTAGAGTAAAAGAGTATCACGATTGTGTTGTGACAACAAAAGTTTCATGTATATTACCAGCAACCGGACCTTCCATGAACAAACAAAACATATTGAAATGGATTGTCATTATGTACAAGAGGAATTCCTACACGACATTATTCCCTACGTTACTTCAGAATATCAATTAAAAGATTTCTTCAGCAAACCTCTTGCTGCTCTTAGATTTCACTTTTTCTTTGACAAGCTTTCGGTTAACGACCATAAGTTTGAGGAGTGTTATATATATATATATATATATATATATATATATATATATATATATATATATATATATATAGGAACTAGAAATAATAACTAGGATTAGGTTTTTTACTTTTTTTTGTTTTGGTTTTGGTTTTGGTTTTGAACTAGTCAAACATAAGTTGACTGGTCAACATAGGGAGTCGTTGGGCTCCCAATGGCTCTATTTGGAGTCATTGGGACCCCAACGACTCTCTATGAGCCCCTTCCTCTTTGTGTATAAATATGGATCAAAGCCCCACTACAATGTATGCTTTCTTGCATAGTGTTGATCAATAAAATGTTGTTTTTTATTCCTTGTGTTTGCCCCTTTAGCGGGTGTTTGTGTGTAAGCCCATTTTGTGGCTTGTGTATGTTCTTTTGGTGCTTTTGTGAAACTCTTTGAGTGTCTACTTTGTTATTTTGGTGAATATCTTCGGAGGACCTTGTTTTCTTTCACATCTACTTTCAATGTTGTGTCCTTTGACTTTCAGTGCAAACTGGGTATTGACCTTTTTATTGACAACAACAACTATGTGAAGCATCTAGCTCTAGGAGAAATCCTCCATCCCCATAAAATATATTTCGGAAACAAGATTACCTACAAAAGATGTTCAATTTCTTTATGAAATAAACTTGGTCTTTATGTGCCTAGGTGACCCTTAGCCATAGGCATAGATTAATGCCTAGTTTAGGTTCTGGGAAATGTTTTTTTTTTCTTTTACATATATGAAAGAAAACATAAACAATAACAGTCTACTATGGAAAGCAACACATAAACAATTTAAAGTCATGCTTTGAGTTCATAAAATTCATATAATAGAATGGAATCATCAAGGTTCCATGAATATACAACAATCTAACTGATAATATTATAGATCAACATGAAGCTACCAACAGATAAACAAATATTTAACATTAATATGAAAGGAGTTAAAAAATGAATCATAATAAGTCACGATTTTCCAAAACCTAGTGTTTATTCTAAAGATGTTTTCTATATCTTTTCAGATTTATGCATGAGTCCACCCAAGGAGTCCAATCAACTGGGTTTCACCTAGTCTCTCACATTTAAGTTTGTAGATAACATATCTCAAAATTCTGTCTACCAGTGTGTCTTTTTGGGAAACCCAAGTTGATTAGTCTAAAGATCAAGTCCTCTTTTCCCTTAAGAAGAAAGTAACTGGTTTCATTGAAAATTTTTCTGTTTTGATGTGTTTCTCTTGTTTGATAGTTGTAATGAACAATAAATCATTACATACAAACTGCCTCTTATCTGAAAAATAAACAAGCAAAGAAACAACCGAATAGAAAATGGCTAAACCATCATTTAATTGGACAGATGGCCAGCCACCACTGCCTCACACAACTGTCACATATAATCAAGACTGGTTCATGTTTATTTCCATTGAAATGTTATGACTAATTTTGCCATTAGTAAAGACACTAGGTGTTCTTGCTGGAAAGTTTATGATAATGTATCTGTAATGGGCTTAGTTGTCAAAAGCTGCACCTAGGCTCTGCCTAGGCGGGCTAGGCGCAGGGCCACCTCCTAGGCTTATGGGTCTAGGCGGTAGGGCTCTGTTTTTCGACCTAGGCTGCTTAGGATGTCCCCACCTAAGCTGCAGGGATATGGTTGTTATTTTTTTTTTGTCTCCTTTTTTTTTCTCCCACCTCAAAAGCTTTCTTTTTTTATTTTCTCATTTTCTTCTTTTTCTTTTGCTTTTCTTTTTTACCTTCTTTTTTTCTCTTTTTCTTCTTCCTCCTCCTGTCACCTGTCCAGCTTCTCTTCTTCTTCTCCTTTTTTTTTCCTTTTTTCGCTTTTCAATTTTTTCTTCCTCATCTCGCCCCTCCACTCTTCTTTTTTCCTTTTTCTCCCTTTTTATCTTTTTTTATTTTTGTTGTTTACATGTATGCATGTGTTTTTGACACACACACACACACGTATATATATACATATAATCTGTTTTTTCAGTTATCTATCTATATATATGGTTAATCTCACATTAAACTAATTGTGTTTAGCATTAGATGAATTCAACCTTATTAAAATAACTAAAATACCTTTAAAAGAATGCATTTTTAAAAATACATGATTATTTTTTGAGGTCAAAAAGGTAATTTTGATATATTCATAAAGTTATTTTTTTGGAAAAGGTGTTTGACTTTTCGATTCTCTCTAAGTTCAAAAGACCTATAATGCTCATAAAAGTAAGTGTCCATTTTAAAAAATATCATTCTTTTAATTGTTTTTTAGTCATTTTAATAAGATTGAATCCATTTAATGTTAAACACAGCTAGCTTAATGCTAGATTAACCCATATATATATATATATATGTATATATATTAGAACGGGATTCATCCTATCCCCTTTTTCTTTAAGTCACTGTTAAGACTGAAAAAGGTGCAGGATCCGACCCGATCCATGTCACCGTCCATGTATGTAAACCATGTATTTAGTTATCGGGTTTGGATATACCAGACCCGACCCATAGTGTAATGTAACATTAAATGCATGTTTAGGTCACGATTTCTTTTACAGAAATCGTGACAGCCGCAGTCGATATCTCTCCTTCTCTCCCTCTCTCTTTCTCTTCTCTTTCTCAATACAGGAACAAAAGGGAAAACTTACATGGTATCAGAGCTAAGATCCAGCTAAGGGTTGAAGTGGATTCCGAAGGTGCGGCAAATCAAGGTTTGAGGTCTATTCCTTCCTTCATTTCCTTCAGTTTTTTTTTCCACGATTCCTTCATTTTCTTCAGTTTTTTTTCACGATTTCAATCTCCACCTTCTTTTTTTTTCTACCACGATTCCTTTACCGTTTTTCATTTTTTTCCCAAATCTTCCTTTAGTGGATTCACATCTCACTTGAATCCCTAATCTGCCCATTTTTCAAATCTTCTCTTAGTGGATTCACATCTCACGTGAATCCCTAATCTGTTCACGCAGGATTCACGTCACGTGAAGCCCTATTTTGTTCACGCAGGATTCACGTGAACGTTGTTCATCAAAAGGTCGTGAATTTCACGTGAATCTACTTCACGTGCATATTCTTTCTTATTCAGGTCTCTTTTCCTGCATAACCCCAGTTGACATATAATCTGGGATTCCAAAAAAAAAAGTTTCTTTTGTTGTCCGGCCTGCTGTGCGACAGTTCATTTCTTTGCTCTCTTTTGACTTTTCTCGTATCATTTGAGTTACGAGTGGTGAAAACACAGTTTTTCTTCTGACAGTTCTGACAGCTCCTGGTCGTTTATCTTTGATTTACTCAGCGCAAAAAAAAAGGCGATCAGCAAACCTCTCTGACTGCAGACTGAGCACTCTGTGAATACTCCAAAAAAAAAGGGGTTTCCTTTCTTATTACAACTCCTTTTTCATGGATCTTCATTCCTCTTCATCCAATCTTTCCTCAAGTTTTCTCACTCAACTCGTTTCTGAAAAGTTAACTACCTCAAACTTCTTGATTTGGAAGAGACAAATCATTCCTTTTATAAGGAGTCAAGGTCTCTTAGGTCACCTTAATGGAACCACTCCCGTCCCACTCGAATTTGTTACGAGAGAAGAAAAAGATGACAAAGGAGTAAGTTCAATTGTGTATGTCAAGAATGTTGAGTACCTCAACTGGGAAATGAAAGACCAATCAGTGGTTGCATACATAACTTTCACCTTGTCCCAAGAGGTCCTTGTTGCCATTCCCGACAATTGTACTGCTCTACAACTTTGGGAAAAATTGGTTCAAACATATTCACAAGTTTCGCAGGCGAGAATGGTTTTTCTCAAGAGGGAATTCCAGATGTTGAGAAAAGATTCCATGACCATCATGGAATATCTGAACAAGATGAAGACTATCACAGACCAACTTGCAGTTATAGGATGCGCGGTGAGTGACAACGATATGGTACAACAGACTCTGAGTGGATTGGGATCCGACTACAACATGATCGTCACTTCCCTATTGTGTCTTCCTGCCCTTCCTACCTTTGATGAGTTGCGAGCAAAATTAATTCAGTATGAGATGACTCTGAAAGGGTTCTCTGAGGAATCTCACGTTCACACAAATTCTCAGGAAGTTTTTGCCACAGGGGTAACTTATGGTAGAGGACGCGGACGAGGAGGACAAGGTCGAAGTGGACACGGAGGGCGTGGTTTGCTTCCCATTCCAAATATGTTAGCTCATGCGCACGGGTCAAGATCCATTCCTACCTGCTTCCTTTGTAACAAAAAGGGACATATCAAGGCGAATTGTTGGCATAATCCAGATAATAAAGGAAATGGTCCACAGACAGAAAACAAAAGGAAGTTCTCAAGCAGTGGGGAGATTAAAGATCTGCTGATATCTGCCTTGTCAGAGCTGAAATTGAAGCAGAGCGATGAAGGCACCTGGTTTGTCGACTCAGGGGCAGCGACTTATGTAACAGGTGATGCATGTAAGATTTCTAATCCCATTCCTTATTTTGGAAAAAGTAAGATTGTTACTGGAGATGGATCCCACCATCCTGTTTCTCATGTTTGGAAAACTGTCATTCCCATGTCAAATTTCACTCTTACTCTTTCTGACGTTCTTCATGCTCCTGACATTAAGAAAAATATTGTCTCTGTTTCCAAACTTATTAATGATAATAATGCTTCAGTTGAATTCACTCTCTTCTCTGTGCAGGTCAAGGACCTTCGCACGAGGGAAATATTCGCTGAAGGAAAGAGACGAGACAATATGTATGTCTTTGAAGAAGCTCCTTGTCATGATGTCCGCCCTGTCCACCTGAATTCAGAGTCTTCATTAGAGTCGTGTTCATCCTCTTCTGCTAATGTTTTTAGTATTTCTGAATGTAATAAGCCATTCTTATGGCATAGTCGATTAGGACATTGTGGGGGTCATTTCATTGAGAAACTTGTATCTAATAATCGCATTCCAAAAGAAACTCTAAATAGGGATGAGAACAGTCACAAATGTTTCAGTTGTCTTTCCTGCAAGAGTCATGTATTGCCTTTTCATTCCATTAATAAGAGAGCTTCAAAACCTTTTGAGATAATCTGTTCTGATGTATGGGGACCTGCCCCAGTTGCCTCTGGATCTGGGAGCAAATACTATCTAATCTTTGTTGATAGCTACTATACTCGATACACTTGGATATATTTCATAAAAAATAAGTCGGAAGTCTTCTCTTTGTTTCAAAATTTTCTTTCCCTTGTCAAAAATCAATTTTCTGAGTCCATTCAATTTTTCCAATGTGATGGAGGTGGGGAATTCTCATCCCGTGATTTTATCTCTTTTCTTCAAAGTAACGGAATAGGAAGAAGGGTGTCTTGTCCTCACACCCCTCAACAAAATGGAATTGCTGAACGAAAACACATGCATATAGTTGAAAGTGCCATGAGTATGCTTTGACAGCAATCTTCCCATCAACTTATGGACAGAAGCTTTCCATTCTGCCGTGCATGTGATAAACAGACTGCCTATGGTTATTCTAGAAAATAAGTCTCCTTATCACTATCTTTTTGGAACTTATCATAGTTATTATGATCTGCGTGTTTTTGGATGTGTTTGCTATGTGCATATCGATCAGTCCCTGAGAAACAAGTTTCAAGACAAATCCAAAAAGTGCAGATTTGTGGGATATGCAAATGACTACAAAGGATATAGGTGTTATGATCCCACCAACAAATGTATCAGAACCTCAAGAAATGTTGTCTTTGATGAACAAAATTTTGATCACGGAGCTGACACAACAAATATGTCACCTGAAATTTACTATCCTTGGCTAAGCTCAGAACTTTTTGCTGGCTCCAATGAAACATGTTCCTCAGATTGCGTGCAACAAGAAGAAGAGGTCTTTGAGGACACTGGGACGTCGGGGTCACAGAATGTCGAGGAAGTACCGGGCAGATACAAAGGCATTGTCTATTCCAGATAGAAACCGACAACATCAAGCCTTTTAGATCATGTCTCAGTCGCCAATTCTACTCCTTCTAATACCCTCGCAATCAGAAAATCAAATCGCATACGCCATCCTATTGACAGGTGGGTTAGTTATAACAACTTCTCCTTGGATTTTCAACTGTTTTTAACTGCCATCAATAAGGATAAAGAGCCCATCATGTATTATCAGGCAGCAGCTTCTATGAAATGGGTAGAAGCCATGAATGATGTATTGCAAGCCTTGCATGAATGTGGAACATGGGAAGTTGTTCCCAGACCACCTGACAAAAATGTTGTCGGATGCAAATGGGTCTACAAAATCAAGTACAAGTCAGATGGAACCATTGAACGATATAAAGCAAGGCTTATAGCAAAAGGATTCACACAAGAAGCAGGGCAAGACTATGATGAGACTTTTAGTCCGGTTGTAAGAATGGGAACGATTCGAATTATCATTTCCCTAGCTGTTGAACATGGATGGAAGTTGAGTCAACTTGATGTAAAAAATGCATTCTTACATGGGGATTTGAAGGACGAGGTATACATGGAACAACCCCCTGGATATCAAGAACAAAATTGTAAAACCCATGTATGCAGGTTAAAAAGAGCCATCTACGGCCTGAAGCAAGCATCTCGCTCTTGGTTTGATAGCTTCTCATCAGAGATTCAGAAACATGGATTTTCATGTTCCATGCTGGACCACTCATTATTTATTTTTAAAAGCCAGTCTGTGACTACTCTATTATTAATTTATGTCGATGATATTATCATCACAGGAAACTCTGCGGACCACATCCAAAAAATAAAAGACTTATTAGGTCAAAGGTTCAAAATGAAAGACCTTGGAGTTCTACGTTATTTCCTTGGTGTAAAAGTTGACAACCAGGCTCATGGATTGACACTCACTCAACACAAGTACACCGTAGATGTTCTCAGCAAGGCAGGCATGAAAGTCTGCAAACCTCTAGGAACTCCGAGTGTACTTCATCAAAAACTTAGCGCTCATGATGGAGATCTGTGTGATGATCCCACCAGGTATCGCAACATAATAGGAATGTTACAATACCTCACATTTACTAGACCTGATATTGTCTATTCAGTCAATCAAGTGTCTCAATTTATGCATGCGCCACGTACTTGACATATGGAAGCGGTCAAGAGGATCATTAGATATCTGAAAGAGACTATTGGGGATGGATTGATATATTTACCACAGTCCCATGGCCAAAACAAGCACGAAATTACTGTATATTGTGATGCAGACTGGGCAGGAGATCCCGACGAAAGAAGAACTACATCAGGATATTGTGTCTTCATTGGAAGAAATTTAGTCTCTTGGAGCAGCAAAAAACAAAAAGCTATAGCTAGATCCAGCACTGAGGCTGAATATAGATCCATGGCTGCTGCCACTGCCGAAGTCACATGGATCAGGCATCTTCTAATTGAAGTAGGAGAAAAGATCTCCCACACTACCTTGCTCTGTGACAATCAAAGTGCTATCAATATGTCATTCAATCCAGTACATCACAGTCGTGCCAAGCACATTGAGATCGACCAACACTTTGTGAGGCAGAAGGTTGAAAAAAAAGAGATTGAACCTGAGTTTGTCAGTACTGAAAGACAGGTTGCAGACATATTTACCAAAGGGTTAACCAAGGATCGCTTTTGGATGCTTAAAAGCAAGTTGTTCATGGTCCAAAACCATGATCAACTTGAGGGAGGGTGAAAAAGGTGCAGGATCCGACCCGATCCATGTCACCGTCCATGTATGTAAACCATGTATTTAGTTATCGGGTCTGGATATACCAGACCCGACCCATAGTGTAATGTAACATTAAATACATGTTTAGGTCACGATTTCTTTTACAGAAATCGTGACAGCCGCAGTCGATATCTCTCCTTCTCTCCCTCTCTCTTTCTCTTCTCTTTCTCAATACAGGAACAAAAGGGAAAACTTACAAAGACCCCTCCAAATATCAAAGTTTTAGGTGTTTTATGCTCACTTTGAACCATTAGATGTGTTTATCAATACTTATTTATTGAGAAACAAGCTTTGTTTCAAATTGATTTGATGTAAAAAATGTGAACATCTTATCATGGAATTTTATTTTTTTACCTCTTTAAAATACACATGAGCATAAAGATGCTTAATCAATTACATGTTTTCCATTAAGCAACAATCATAAACACATCTAACAGTTAAGATCAAATATAAAACATCAGCTATGATTTTTTGGAGGGTCCTACCAATGACCTAATGAAACAGGTGCAGGTTTGTATGTATGTATATAGAGTAATAGGATGGTGTGTCTCAAGGTTTGGTGTATGTTCAATATTATGCAATTTCATAATTTTGCGACATGTTACACTGAATGACACACTTCATCCATAGTTACAATAATATGTTTGTTACTAAATTTAACTATTTATTGTAAAATTTTTACTTTTCTTTGTGTTTTATTTTTTTGGTCCCGCCTAGGCCGACTAGTCTCGCCTAGACCTTGACTAGTCCTTTTAAACCTCGACCTCGAGTAGTCCTTCCGCCTAGGCTATGACTAGTGCTTTTGACAACTAAGGTAATGTGAAGGAATTTGTGTTTAGATGAATTTCTGGCTTTCCCCCTGCCCTGGTTGGAGTTGACTGGAGAGAAAGTTATGACATTTACTTGAGTTTTTAACAATTTAGTTATCGTAGTAAGGTGGCGTCAACTTTGTTTAATCACTAATGATATGTTGCTGAAGGCTTGTGTGTCTATCCATAATAAAAGCACCAGACTGAATGAAGCTATGACTTAAACCTGTTGCTGAGAGACAATGGAACAATTTTAGTTCCTATTTTGCACAAGATTTTGTTTTCTTGGTCATATCAGATACTTTTGTTAGGTAAAAATGGTAACCAAAGTCTTTGTTATTTTTGGAATATGATGGGATTTGAATTTGTTGGTGCAATTGAGAGAATTTATCTATCTATTATGAGCTTCCGTGTTAGAAATAACAGTTGAAGATGGTTCAAAACTCAAAAGTCATACACAGAGAGCTTTGTTTGCAAAGACTGCACTTAAGATAAAGAAGTGCTGGTTCAACTTGGTCCATATATAAAAAGTATATACAATTTGAGGCAGTGTGGATCATGTGATAGGAAAACTCTTTTCTGATTTTTGTGCTGCTGTTCTCATTCAGAACAATTTGGACTGTGAGGAAGCTGATACAGGGTATGCATAATTAGTGTTCTTGGACTGATATTGGTATCTCATTGTCCACAGTGAAGCAGCTAGTCTTGACCATTCGTGACATTATACATCCTTTTTATTCCTTTTCCCTGGCTGTCTTTTAGTAAGTTTTGTATATAGGATAGGCATAATGCTGTGTTCTTTTTAATGATTTTGTGGATTTGTTGACACTGTCATTACTTCATACTACATGGTTAGTTTTCAAGTTTGTAAGGGATTATGCAGAAACTTTGTGAGAATTCTTTATTGATTGTATTTTTGTAAAAAAAAATCCTTTCTTGCCATACCTACAGTTAGAAATAAAACCTTGAAGCTTTCTGAAGTGAATTTGGTTTTATACATTTGTTTCTGATGTGATCACCAGTTTGAGTTAACGGTCTTGGCATAATGTCCTGCAGGTCCTGATGGCCTCTTCGAGACTAAGCACTCTGAGCATTGATATCCTTTTCCTTTGGATCTTTCTCCTGAACAGACTTGCCTGGTTGGATTGAGAATGTTATTGCCAACTGCTATTTTCTTTTGTGACAAAGCAATAAATAATTTTGATTGTTATGAGACTTGGTCCTGAGCCATGGTTGTGTGCAATCAAAGACCAACTTGTTAGTTGGGGGACAACTTTAGGATGGTCTCCTTGTTAATCATAAAGACTTTTCTTTCATCATATGTTTCCTGTAGTATTGCCTTCCTCTTTTTCTATGTTTTGTTCACCCGCTATTTCCCATGTTTGGACCATTGTTCAGCAGCCTGACATTGAATTTCTGGAAATTACAGGAATTGCTAATTTATCCTGCCCAAAAAGGACTTATTGGTATTAGCTTTTAATAATACCAAGTAAAAAAGTTGGTTGGTTATATTTTTGGAACTATATATTATCGTTCCTCTTCTTCTACTACTAAATGAACTGCCTGGAAGGCTAAAACCTTTAGTCATTTGCCTATTTATTAAGTTGTCACTGTCAATGATGCAAGGTCAAGAACTTTGTCTCTTTACTAGTAATCATGGTTCTCTCTCTCTCTCCTGTTCAGCGAGAGCGAGGCGCTCCCCCACCACCCGGCATCAGTCGGTGAGGAGGATGACGTGGAAGTCTGGAGCTCACAGGAAATAAAACTTTTTGACAAAAAATAGTGGTTACTGGGATTTTGTTAGACGAAGTGCTGGAAAACCACTGGATATATAGATTTCTGGTGAATCACACTGTTTTCCGGTGATGCCGTTCATTCCTTCATTTCTTCACTTTCTTTTCCCATCGGGTTGCTTCGTTCTTTGATCGCGGCAGTTTTTAATGTTTTGGACAGAGTATTAATGGTCCTGACAAAGGTTTTTGAATACTCGGGAAAGGAGGACTACATATGGGGAACGAAGAGCAAGGGGGGAAAAACCTGCCTATTTGATAACACATTTTCATCTTCTTTTCGTGATCCTTGATCAAGCAAATCTAGGTTTTCAAGGGGGGGGGCGCATTTTAATGAGTTCTTAAAAGGGCAACTGATCGTTCTTTCTAAAATCCATCAGTTTCTCGCCTTACGTTTCTACATTTTATGAAGTTCTCTGCTTGCAATTTCACGTTCAGAAATTCAGATCGTCGCTTTCATCACCCGAATGTTTCTTGTGTTGAACGTTTTGGCGATTCTTGCGTTCCGAGCTTTCTTCCCTGACCTTATCATATAGGCTATAAAAATCTTATTTTTCATGCCTGAGATAGAGTTTCTGCTTCACGCCTCTTGAGTCCGGGAGAGAAAATTAAGTGTTTTTTTTTTTTTGCCTTTCTCTTTTTTCGACTACAGATTCTAAAATAATCTTATTCTTTTTTCTCTAGATTTTAGAAAAATCACTAGATATCAAAAGATAAGAATAATTTTCTTTTTCTTTTCTTCGATAATCAGGTTTTCACTGGAAATAAAAAGCAAAAAGTCATTTTCAAATTAATAAAAATTAGGAAAAGAAACGTTTCCAAGAAGATATTATAGAAATTGAAGAAACAAAACATGTAAAATGGTGGGTGAATTGATTCATAAGATCCAAAATGATGAAATCCGATCCAAGTCCAAGTTGTCCGCACATTGTCATCAAACAACGGACATTTGAAACACAACATCTGAGTATGGTCAAAACAAATATTGGACTTGGTACAATTGTTACGGAACGAAACGAACCAGTGTTCTGTCCATTTTTTTGGTTCATTTCGTCCAATCCTGGACAAGCCATCAAACAAACCCTAAGGAATGTTACGCTTCCTTTATCTACTCTCTTTGCCACAAGGTCGAAGTTGAGTATACTCTCTAGTATGCAGGGTTGGACTTCAAAGATTTTGCCAATTAGTGGCTAGTCAATTTGCAGTCGGTGACCAATGGGTTCCCCGCTTGTTTGGCAGGAGCAGTTAGTTCACTTCACCTTGTGTTGGGACGTTGCAAGTTCAATGGTATGGTTGTATGACTGGTAGGGTCCGCCTAACCCCAGCTTTCTCTGTCGAAAAAAAAAAATTGCTGTCGGTGATTGAAGGGTTTTTCACTTGAATTATCTATTAAAAAAAAACACTTGAGGGTTCGAGGAAGCGTTTGGACTAATTATCTGCTACCCCTTTGTTGAAGATACTTGATACAATGTTGGATCTTTGGCTTAGCAACTTATCTGGAGCATGATCTTTAGATGGTCGGTCCTAAATTGCCCAGTAAGCAAAAGGTACCAGCTATTGGGGATGTCAATGTTTCGGTTTTTTTTTTTCAGTTGGATGTCTGTGCGAATCTGATTCTTTTAGTCAAATCTGTTAAAGGGAATCAAATCTGATTGAAAAAGAATCTCAATTCAGCTTTAGTATTTTTACATGAGTTGCAGAAACTGAGTTGGAATTTGAATTCAAATCCGAAAAGATCAGAGCTATTTACATGTCAATGC
Organism: Nuphar pumila; assembly: GCF_984573655.1. Classification (NCBI taxonomy): domain Eukaryota; kingdom Viridiplantae; phylum Streptophyta; class Magnoliopsida; order Nymphaeales; family Nymphaeaceae; genus Nuphar; species Nuphar pumila. The sequence goes on along the minus strand of NC_143251.1, from coordinate 14,422,581 downwards.
ATATTTCATTAGGAGTTGGTGCAGGTTTTCTTCATCGGGCATTGAAACTGATTTACATCAGTTTATATCCTTGGGTGTAACTAGGTATATCAGATGCAAACTGATATTCCAAAACAAATCCGATACCTGTGGGTTTGTGTCTGGTCTGAAATCTATACCCATCTCAGAGACAGCTTCATTTTTGGGCAAGAAAAATATAGACCCGAGTCTGTTTACGTCCAATTGGTTTTTATGCTCAACCCAACCGAATTTACTCAATTTGTATTCAAACCTGATTTTGACTCGAGCTTGTTTCACAATCCAAACCTGAACTGACCCACCACTCAAACCAACCCAAATCCGATTTTGAAAATAACGTAAGCATATCTGCATCTGACCCAAATGCATATCCGGATATTGTTTTAGGGATCCAAAACTGAAAATAATATGCTGGGTTTGGATCAAATATCTGATTATATCCAATCCATTTTCACCCCTAATTAAAGGATGATACGACCTGATTAAGAAATGGGTCAATTTAAAACTTGTTATACCGGACCTGAATTATGCCAAACCCATTAATCCATGCAAGTCTACAATTTCACTCATATGCAGACCCAAACCTGAGCCTGAATCAAATTGGATCAATTCTAGATCCAACTTTTATCCCAATTGAAAATCGAGCCTTTTTTAAAACCCAATCTGTTTATGCCCGAGACAAGTTATAGCCAAGCTAATACCCACACAATTCTGCAATTTTCATCGTACATAGAATAAGATCCAAATCTGAAGCAAATGGGTCAACCCTGGGTCTAATTATAAGAACGGGTCCGACAAAGCCTGACCCAGTTACACCCTTGTTATACACCAACTTGCCATCAGCCATGCGATTGGAACGTGCTGTTGCCGAATCTATCATTTTTAAAGAGATTAGATGCCGTTTATCTACAAGATTAATATATCTGAAAATCTTGTAGGACCCATCTGAGATGTAAAATATCCATGATGTTTGGGTTGCCGTTCATCGCTCATCACGTGGATGCACGGCATCCAAGGCCTGATCCTGCCTCGTTTAAGAAAAATAAAAAATCTTGGCAAAAAGAAGAGGCCGATTTTTTTGATAATTTGAAACTTACATCAAATGCTTTTGGGACTACGTAGTCTGAACCATAGTGACAAATATTGTCTCGCGATAATATCGCTAGAAATTGCCTGAAAGTTTAAAACGGCAATTTCTTGCGAGATTTTCAAAATATAGCGAGATTTATAAAAAAAAACATAAATATCGTGATTTAAATGCGATATTTTACGTTTTAAACGGCTATTTATCACGAAAAAAATCATGTATTTTTTTAAAAATGTTTTTTATTAATATTTTCTTATAAAAAATAAATTTTATATTTTAAAATTTATTTTTTTATTGCCGAGATTTTGCCCAAAAAATGCGAAAATTCCCTCTGTCTGCCATCCCTAGTTTGAACTATGAACTGCGTCCTAAATCTGCCAAATTCAATAAGTAGCCGAACACAGTGTTGGTCATCATTGAATAAGCAAAGAATGACAAAACTATTCAAAGTCGTACAAACGCATCATGCATGTAAACCAAAATTTAGTGTCATGGTCAAAAGATCGGTGAATTAAGAAAATAACCAATAATAAAAATAATGTTAAAAATTGCAAACTTAATCAAAGAAAATTTAAAGTGAAACTGAATTTATCATGACTTTATTAGTGTGCATTTAAGATACTGGCGACACTTGTGACAGAGTGACAGTTCATGGATGATACCATATTTAATTAAGGATGTTCATCCACGGAAGACCTTGTGGTTTCCATCGATGCAACTTGTGATTTGGCTTGCTATATGGGTGGGATTGAGGCCATGATTTTAAGCCCAAGCCCATTAACTATCAGACCTGTTATTTATTAATTTTTTTAATAATATAATTTTTAAAAAAAAATAACTATTACATGATAACTTAGATAACTATTATTATTATTATTATTTATCTAATTAGTTGCATGAGATCTTGCTATTTGTTAATTATTATTATTTACCTAATTAATTGCATTAATTAGAAATTAGTTGCATAGTGGTCTCTCCTTTAACTCATAATTTCAGTCAAGCATTTATACATTTTAAGATTAGGCCAGGTCGGGCTGGACCGAGATAACCACCCCTAGTGGACGGTGAGGATGTCAAATCACTTTTCTAAAAGTGATTTAAAAGCAGCCAATTCCAATTCTTTATATTCTCATCGACAGTTGTGAGGTGGTACTCTAATTAGCAAATACCATGCATCTCACCCTGATGGCACTCCAGGAACGATGCTTTGACCTACCAATAGATCGAAGAAACAAGCACAAAAAATAAAAAAGAGAAACAACAGTCACCCACTGAAACAAGGATTTTACGACGTCCACTCAACATTCTTCTTCGTTGATTGAGATAAACAATATGCCTCTCTAAATACGAGTCTACTAATTTTTCATAGAACCAGATATAAGGTAAAATTACAAAACTACCTTTAAAAAAATTACCCCAAACCTCCACCTTTCGAGCTGAGAGCGGACCTGCCGCCAACTTATGCAAAGTTGGATATCTGAAAATTAGGAATTTATATTCAGGTAAGAAACAAACTCCACACTTCCAACATACCAAGGTTTTTAAGCTACTCTCTTTAACAGAAATAAAAAGGCAGTTCATGGGTTAAGGTTGGATGGCCAAACGGGGGTTGCACTTTCCAAACATGAAAATGGTTGATGAGAGTGGAGTTGGCCAACCACATCAATGTGAGATGTAGCCCCCAAACAGAGCTTAAGTTCTGCAAGTGCAGATCCAAGGCCCAGCTCCCAAAACAGAGCCTAAAAGGCTTATTGACTAGAAGGAAACATGTTGGATGCATCCTTTGTGCAAGTCATCAGCCGATTCTAGGTGAAAATCCCAATCTTAATGCTTGTGCAACCGTTTTTAAGAGGAGATCCAGGGATCTCTTAAGTGATCCCTTAGCATCCCATGGCACCTTAGAAACAGAGTGCTGGCCCCACTCAAAATGCAGTCATGTGATTGGCTATGGCAGATAAGGGATCACTTAAAAGATCCCTGGATCCCAAGTTTATTCTTGGATAATCTACATTTGAGTATAAAGTTAATCACATATCGGATAAACTGGGCCGAAGTTATTATTCTCAATTTGCATTGATAGTTTCTATCAAATAAGCAGCAGTTGGCCAATCTATCAGCATAGAACACTGCAATGAATGAAAATAATAAACAATAAAAAAGAACAAGGGTGATCTTTAAACACAAGATTGTCACAAAGTCTAACAGTTTCGCCTCAACTATAACTTTTCTTATAGGTTTATTTATATTTATGGATTGAACAGATTGTAGCAGGTGAAGTTATATCAATTTAAAAACCTCATAGCATACTAATCGGTTCCAACGTTTGTACAAGATCCAAAGGGTTTCCATTCCATGAAAACTAAACATTAAAAGAGGAAAACTAGAACATAAGCAAGCAGTAAGATATTCATAACTGCATCTTCATCTTTCCAGCATAGGTAGAAAAAGTACTTGGTTACACACCAACCCTGGTGACTTGAGTTGGGAAAGCATACAAGGCTCCCCAGCAATTCTTCAAAATTGTTACTCTGCTGATACAGCCTCAGTGTTCATCTCATCTTCATGTTGTGGCAAGGTTGACAGATCTGTAAGGGCATCTCTTTCTTCCTCGGTAGCCAAGGAGTTCGAAGAACTGTCGCCTTCCGTCTGGCCTGCTTCATCTACAGCTAGCGACTCCAAATGTTCATCCGTCTCCCCGCCTCCAGATATGGTATCAGTCTTCTCTGTTTGCTCCTCGGACAGAGTTGTGTTTTGATCTTGAAGCTCTGATAGAGTTGTGTTATGGTCTTGAAACTCAGACAGAGTTGTGTTTTGATCTTGAGACTCTGGCAGAGTTATGTTTTCATCTTGAGATTCAACAGAACCATCTTCTGATACAGTGCCACCATCTTGTAGAACTGAAACAAGGGTTTCTGCATTTTCTGATGTGGAGTTATCAGGTGATTTTGTTTGCTTGTCCAAGTCTGAAACTGTCAAATTCAGATGGGATTCATCATGTATCTCTGATAATTTCACAGCACTAACTTCTTCACTACCCGTCCCGTTTCGCGAAGGACCATCAACTGTTTCAGCCTCTCTTAAAACAACAGCCAATTCGCTGATATTTCTGCTGGGTTCCACTTCCTTGATAGCAGCCTCCTCTGTTCTCGTTTGCAATGAAGTAGCATTTATGGTATCCTTCTCTTTATCAGGATCAGGCTCATTGGAACCTTCCCCTTGTTCATCAGAAGCCTTCTCTTGTTCCGAATTAGCGATATCAGATCTTATGATTTGCGTATCATGAATCAGCCCATGCGAGGTGCTCTCTCCATCATGCGATCCTGCATCACCATTGTCATGTTCATGGGTTTCCAATGAGCCTGTGTCATCAAACTGACCATCCTTGTCACCTTCTCTTTCCTTCTCCTCTTCACCATCCATAAACTCCTCCTCCTGCTCAGCATCGTCATCTGTTTTCTCTTGATCGCGCTCGTCTATCTCGTCGTCTCCGCCGCCTCTCTCTTCGTCCTCGTTTTCTTCGCGCCTTCCTTCCTCTTCTTCCCTAACTTCACGCCTTCCTTCATCTTCCTCCTCTTCTTCCCTATCTTCTTTTGGTTTATCAGTCACCATCTCAATCCGATTGTTGAGATCCTTCCTCCCAAGACTAAGAACTTCATGCCTAGTCTCTTCCACTTTCTCTGAGATCCTTGCATTGCTCTCATCCAAAGCCTGCCTTTTATCATGTGAATGCTTAACTTGATACAACAACCACACACACACACCAATCAACAAAACAATCTGCAACCCATGTTTGATCTTAAACCCTTTGGTCCTCTGATTCCTGCTAGACGACTGCCTAAACATGGTTCAAGAAACCCAAAACCCCAACTGCAACACCAAACCCTACCTTCCACCAACTCTGTAGAACTACCAAAAAAACACAAAACTTCAACACATCAAAAACACAATATATTGCAAAATAAACAAAACCCATCTTCCAAAAACCAACACCCACAAAAATAATACTCAAAAACCATCGAAAATCATACAGATCTGCCCAGATTGGGCACAAATATGTTAAAAAATACGAAAGAAAAAACTGGACAAACTCCAGATCTAAAGCGTTAAACCCGCCACTAAAAGACCCACAATATTAACGAAAAGAAAATCAAGATTTTTTTTACAACATACCTTGGAGGTGAGAGCCAGTCGTCAGCCTGCACAAAAGAAAGTAACACTCTGATCCCTCTTCCCACGCTTACAAGTTGTAGAAGAGGGACGAGTGGAGAAAGTAGATCGAAACTAACAGCAGCAAGAAAAGGGGAAAAGAGGGAAAGGGCAAGTGACCAACTTCAAGTTGAGGCTTGAGACAAACAAACCGACAACTCTCTTGGAAAATGAGAGAGAGAGAGAGGTTACTTCTAGTTCTAAGCATCCAAGGCAACCCAAAGCCACAAAAAAAGATGGGGGTGACACGATTGTGGTGTTGCCAAATTGGCCCAGTTAGTTTCAGACCAAACGAGTGTTAATAGTTTTATACATATAAAGTGGGGGGTCGCTAGTGTTTTTTCTTTTCTGATACGCGGCCTAATTGATAAGGTAGTGATGATGATACTAAGGGTTATCTTACCAAACAAAATCGGTGTTGGGTAGTGAATGTGGGTCTTGTGTTGGCGTCACTGCTCATTCATCCTAGTGGGGGGACTTTGACCCAAAGAAAAAGCTTGACATTTTTGTGTCCCCGCCTTTTTTTACACCTTGGGGTTGGCGAGTGACTTGGTACATCTCTCTCTCTCTCTACAACTTTTTTGACACCTTGTGAGTAACACCACAAAGTGGGGTTGGAAACTTTTGGCAGGCCTTCCTAGTGACTTGGTAACTCTCACTCTCTCCAAAGGAGGCTTCGTTCGTCTGGTAGGAGCAGCTAGTGCACGTCACCTTGTGTTGGGACATTGCAGGTTCAAAACCCAATGGTATAGTTGTATAACTGTTAAGGGCCTGCCCAAGGGCGGATCCACGGGGACCTGGAGATGCTCTAGCTGTTCTTAAAGTTTTGGAATTTTTTATTATTTTATTATAAAAAAATTTATTTTATTTTATTATAATTTTTTTTTTTTACCCTTTAAGCAAAATCCTGGATCTGCCACTGGGTCTGATTAACCCCAGCTTGCCTTTCAAAAAAAACTCTCTCAACTTTTTTGACACCTTGTGACTAACACCACAAAGTGGATTTGGGAATTTTTGGCATGAATTATTTGACTGTGCTCTATGACAAAAGGAGAATAAGCATTCGGTTTACTTTTCAACCACTGATTATGTTATCACAGTTTCATTCAAAATAGAAATATTTATGTGAGTGAGATATTTCTAACTGTTTGTTTGGTTAAAGCATGAACCGTGGGATGGTAAAAATCCAAGTGGGGACTCCCACGTACATCACAGAGATATATTTGTATTAGGTGAAGTGATAAAATAAGCCTATGAATAAATTTAGTGATGGAATATGAGAGAATTCAAAAGGGAATAAAGGCGTTGGGATTAAGGATGGGTCTCCATTAGACTTTGTGGCAGCAGTTGTCATCCATGGGTAACCGACTGTAGACCAGCTGCGGACTTGATATTAATAAGAATTGATATAAAAGTTTTTGTTTTTGTGAAGGAAACTTGGTAAGGCAATTGTACTATTGGCACAAGAGAATACTTCCAGATAAAAATAAGAGGACAAAATGACAAAAAAGTAAAACAAAACACTGATGCTCAAGAGTTTAAAGATCTGGCAATTTATCCAGAGGAGATCCAGTGCTGGGACCAAGTATGTTTTACTAAAAATTAATGAACAGTTCAACCAGTTTGCATGATTTTCTCAAACACAAATATTAGTTGAGGCGTGAGTGTTTGTTTTAATAAAATCGTTAAATAAAAAATGATTATTATGTTGGGTTATGACCCATAAATGAATCACATTAAAAATGGGTTACATTTTGAATCTGGATAATCCCTTTCACATCCCATTCAGTTATTCAGTTACCCATTCATTTTAGATTCTTCTATGATATATGAATATATAGTTTTAAGAGACAGGTCTCAAGAATTTATTAGATCAAAAGTGCACATGCTTGTGGGTGTTCATCTCCCGTGCGTATCTAGGAGAGCTTGTAAAGGCCTTTCTCTCACGTGTTTAACGTTCTTCATCAACATCATCTTCATTCTGATGCGCTCATGGCAAAAGGTATGCATCTATTTTCAGTTTCAGCCCTTTCAATTGGTATCAGAGAGGATCAAGTTTGCTTTAGGGTGCATGGATTTAGATCTTGCATTCTGTGAGGATGAACCATCCAAACCTACATAAAAGAGTATGCAAGTACAATAAGATGCATATGATAAGTGGGAGTGGTCTAACCGCTTGAGCTTAATGCTTATGCAATCTCATATAGCAGACAACATCAAGGGTTCTATCCATGAATGTAGGACTGCTCAAAACTTCTTGAGGGTTGTTGAAAAATAGTTTGAAAGTTCTGATAAAGCCCTTGCTAGCACCTTAATGACTAAACTTTATTCCATGAAGTACAATGATTCCAGTGGACTGTGTGAACACATCAAGGAGATGAACAATATCGCAGACCAACTTAAGACACTTGAAATTGAGATGTCAGAATCATTTCTTGTCCATTTTATTCTTAATTCATTGCCTTCAACATATGGGCCATTTAAGATTTCTTATAATACACAACAGGCTAAATGGTCTGTGAATGACTTATTAGTCATGTGTGTTCAAGAAGAAGGGAGGCTTAAGCAGGAAAGACTAGATAGTTTCCATCTAGTCACTCATAAGGAAAAGGGACATGCAAGAAAGGGGAAGAAAGTCCAACATTTTAAGAAGAAGGACATTAAGAAGCCGAATGGCAAATGCTTATTCTGCAAGAAGACTGGATATGTAAAGAAAGAATGCCCCAAGTTTAAGGAATGAATGAAGGAGAAAGGTAATCTCTATATGTGTGTGTGTTTTGAATCTAATTTAATTGATGTGTCTCATAATACTTGGTGGATTGATTCTGGTACTATAATCCATATTGCCAACTTCTTGCAGGGTTTTCTAAGCCGAAAGAGTTTGATGCTAAGTGAATCATGCATCTGTATGGAAAATGTCTCTTATGTTTTGGGCATTGAAATTTACAGAGATAGAACTCAAGGAATACTTGGTCTGTCTCAGAAAGCCTATATTAATAGGGTTCTTGAAATATTCGGTATGCAAAACTACTCACCTACAGTTGCACCTGTCGTTAAAGGAGATAAATTTTGTTTGGCATAGTGTTCGAAGAATGAATTAGTGAAAAAGAAAATGGCAGGCATACCTTATGCATCAGCAGTTGGTAGCCTGATGTACGCTCAGACTTGTACGAGGCCTGACATTTGCTATATAGTGAATATGCGGAGAAGATTTCAGAGCAATCCTGGATTGAATCATTGAAAAGCTACAAAGAAGGTTATGCGATATTTACAGGGCACGAAAGATTACATGATCACATACAGACAGACTGATCATTTAGAGGTGATTTGTTATTCAGATGCAGATTATGCTAAATGTCCGGATGATAGGAAATCTACTTCAGGATCTATCTTTCTACTTTCTAGGGGTGTTGTTTCATGGAGGAGTGGAAAGCAAGGCACTATTGCTTCTTTCACTATGGAGGTAAAATTCATAGCTTGTCATGATGCACTACCACAGGCTATTTAGTTGAGAAATTTTATTTCTGGTCTTCGAGTTGTTGACACCATCTCGAAGCCTCTTAAGTTACTTTGTGATAATTCTTCTATAGTTTTCTTCTTCAAAAATAATAAGTTTACGTGAGTTGGCATGCGTATTGATATTAAATATCTAACTTTGAAGGAGAAGGTTCGAGATCAGATAGTGTTTATTGGACATATTGGTACAGAGTTCATGATTGCAGACCCTTTGACGAAGGGATTGGCACCAAAAGTGTTTAATAAACATGTAACCCGTATGAGACTTTGTATACCTTTGGATATGTGATATATGACACTTGACTCATGTCATCGTTTATGTTGATCTCATTTGTTAATGTTTTCATTTTAGGCATGTCATTATGATGAATAAAAAGCAATTCTGTTTCATTATTGTTATTGTTTGAACCTTAAGTGAGCTTTTAAATAGCTTGTTAATTTAAGTATCATTGTCTCCCTCAAGAACTTATTCAAGGATAAACTAGTGGTAATGTGATACATGGAAGGATATATTCAATTGAGAGTATTTACCATCATGATTCATGCCATTAAGAGTTCTTGTTTAAGACTTTGATTAGGATTGTAGAATTGTGATGAATTGGGCAAAGTGGGAGAATGTTGGGTTATGACCCGTATTCATCACATTAAGAATGGGTTACATTTTGAATCTAGATAATTTCTATCACATCCCATTCAGTTATGCAGTTACCCATCCATTTTGGACTCCTCTATGATGGGTTGAGGAATATGAATATATAGTTTTAAGAGACAGGTCCCCAAAACTCACTAGATCAAAAGTGCACAGGCATGTGGGTGCCCATCTCCCGTGCATATCTAAGAGAGCTTGGAAGGCCTTTCCCTCACGTGTTTGACATTCTTCATCAACATCATCTTCATTCTGATGCGCTCATGGCAGGAGGTATGCATCTATTTTCAGTTTCAGCCCTTTCATATTATACTACAGAAGATCATTTTTTCTAAAAATTACTAAGTAATTCAGTGATTATCAAATAATGAAAATCACTAAATTGTTCTTTTTTTTATCAAATGGGTCCCGTCTGGAAACCTATGTGATAAGCTTCAAAGGTGGTGTGGCCATAAGTATAAAGAAAAGGTTGTGAAGAGGAGTTGGAATGTTCTGTTCCAACTGGTCATGTGGGTGCTGTGGAAGAGTCAAAACCAATAGATTTTTGCCTTGGAAAGGAAAGATCAGGCGCAATTAATCAAGGCAGGAATCAGCTTGATCAGAGAACCGCTTCTACGAATTCTACAGAATGTGTGACCCCCAGTCACTCAAAGGTGGAGATTTATCTCTCACTGGTACCCACTTGATCCAGGGTGTGTTTTAGAAGAACTGGAGAATGGGCTTCATGATGTGTTTCTATTCGGGAGCTTTCCATCACGCAGGCTGCTTTACCACAAGAGAGAATTTAAGTGACAAGGAGTGGATAGCATGGGCAGGTGTCCTGCAATTGGTAGATCCTAAGATGAATGTCATACTTGAATCTGTCAGAGCTGATCTTTGTTTCGCTATTAAGCGATTTTTGGAAGGGTGACAAAGAAGTAATTTCATACCTCAAACGTTGAAGGATCTTTTGTACAGTTTCAATAAGATTAGTGTACAGATTACCAAATATAAGTCTCAGACCATTGTTAGGTACCTCACTCAATTAGCTAAGTGTGGGGATACAAAAAATATGGAAAGATCGTCCCTCAGATTGATTCTCTTCTCAAGAGGGTGATGATATATTGACAAAGTAAAGTTTTCATTCTGAAATATATATCTGGTTGGGGCCTGCCTAACCCCAGCTTGCCTTTAAAAAAAAATCACTAAATTGTTTGATGATTTTTAGTAGAAGATGTTTGTTCCATTCCTACCAATAAGAAAAAACTCTATGGGAAAGACATCTCCTATCCAACGTGGGAAAAAATGCATACTTAAATTCATTCAAGGGTTGTTTATGGATTTACGTAGTAAATGCATGGTCAACGTGAAATGAAACCCATGATAAGAAACACGAGAAAATGAAGTTGGTACGTTTGTTTGACTTGCATACAAAAATGAAGGGTTTCATGTTGGATTCTGCGCAAAAAGATGAGACAAAAAATACTTGAAACGACCATGTTCGTCTCATAATGGCTGATGAGTGAACCTGATCTATCATCTTTGAGACGTTTGTCTCCTCAACCGATTGTAGCCCTTGATGAGCGCATGCCCTCCAACGATGGTGAGCAGGATCCAAATCCCAGAATAATCAACTGTGTTGATTAGCTTTTGCATCTGCACTGGGGTCTCTCATCAATACCCCTTTTATAGCATTAACCTTTATTAGAAAATAGTAAGATAATTGTTCCCTCCAAATGGTAAGGTTTATCTGATATGGACACCTCTAGGAGAGTCCTTATAGGTGAGTGACTCCAACATTCTCCCACTTGTCCTAGCGATAAACCCTTAACCGAATACCTTATGGGAATGACTTGATGAATAGATTGATCTTTAAAATCTATTTTTAAGATCCTTAGTTGAATCTCTAATCTTTATGAGATGAACAAAAAATGATCATAATGAGAATCAAAACTGTATGTGATCACTTTATTCTTATGTATATGTCAAAAAGAGTTTAATAAGCCCATCATCAATACATGTTCAGAATACAATCTCGCTGCTAGCCCTTTAATAAGAGGATCAACAATCATTTCTTTGGTACCAATATTAACAATATACACTAGATGATTCTCTATCCTTTTTTAACAACAAAGTACTTTAATTCTATATGCGTACATGATGTAGTACTTTTATTGTTATTCGAAAAGGACACTGCAACTTCATTATCACAATAGACCTTCAGTGGCTTCTTGATGAAATCAACCACCTTTAACTGCGATATGAAGTTCTTCAACCATATGGCATGCGAAGTAGTTTCGTACACTGCTATAAATTTTGCCTCCATAGTGTGAGCAGCAGTGGTCGTTTGTTTCTCACTCCTCCAAGAGATCACGCCCCAGCAAGTAGGAAGACATACCCAGTAGTAGACTTTTTACTATCAAGGCACCCTCCTAAGTTTGCATCTGAGTAGCCAATGACCTCAAGGTGATCAACCTTATAATACGTCAATATATAATATTTTGTCCCTTGCAAATACCGTATGACTTTCTTAGCAACTTTTCAATGAGATATGTCTGGGTTAGACTGAAATCTACCAAGCATTCCTACTACGAAAGAAACATCTGGACGTGAACAAGTCTGCGTGTATTGCAAGCTGCCAACAACTGATGCATATGAATAAACACTCATCTGTGCTTTGTTAGTATCGTTCTGTGGATAATCCTTTAGGATCAGTTTATCACCTTTTGATATGGGTAATGTACCAAGAGAATAATTCTCCATCCCATATCATTTTAATATCTTATTTATGTCGGATCTTTGGGAGAGACTTAGAAAACCTTTTATTCTATCTCGATGGATCTCTATGCTAGGTACATAAGCAGCCTCACCCATATCTTTCATGTCAAAATATGATGTAAGAAACTCTTTTGTCTCTTCAAGTAACTTTATATCGTTGGTTGCAAGTAGTATATCATCTATATACAACATCAATATGATGAACTTACTCCCACTTTCTTTAAGGTATATACATCGATCAATGATGTTGTCTGTAAACCCAAAAGTCACGATGATATGGAAAATTTTAATATATCACTGTCGGATGTTTGTTTAAGTCCATATATTGATTTATTAAGCTTGTAAACCAAACAATCATCTTCAAAGAAATCAAGAGGTTGATCCATGTATACCTCTTCATTCATATCCCCATTGAGAAACGTTGTTTTCGCATCCATCTGATATAGCTCTAAGTCATAATGAGCTACGAGAGTCAAAATTATCTTCATTGACTCCTTAGTTGAGATATGAGAGAATGTCTCATTATAGTCAATGCCCTTCATCTGGGTGAATCCTTTAACAACTAATCTTGCCTTACGTCTCTTTATGTCACCTTTTGAGTCTCTTTTTGTCTTTAAGACTCATTTACACTCTATGAGTTTTACTTCTTTAGATAACTCGACAAGATCCCATACTTGATTCTTAGTCATATAGTTCAACTCTTCTTTCATGACTTTTATCCTACTGACTTCTTCCTAGCATTTTTCTTAAATGTATTTTTCTTTGGTCCTACTTTGATCCATAAGAAAGCATATATGCATTTTGCACCTTCTCTTCTTTCAATCTCTCTTCTTTCTCAACATACTTGGACATAAGTTCATTAAACGTCCATTCATCATTATGTGTATTGTAAGTGATCTTAAAAAGACCATATTTCATAGGTAGGGATGCCAAAATTAAATGCTTTAGGAATGAGTAAAAAATGGTCAGCTTCATGTCATTCAGTTGGGACGCTATGTTCTTCATTTCAAAATATGTTGACGAATATTATCCTCTTCAGAATACTTCATAGATATGAGTTTTGACATTAGGGTACTAGCCCTGTCCTTAATCGAATTGACAAATTGTGCTTCAATGGCACTCAGAAATTCTTTCAATATTTTGCATTGCGAGATAGCACTGCGAATATTCTTAGTCACCTTAAATTATAAAAGCAACAAGATAAGTTTATTCAAGCGCTCTCACTTCTCAAAAGCACTTTTTTGTTTAGTAGTGCTTTGATCTGTCAAGGTAGCAGACTCATCCATTTTTAAGGCCAAATCCAAATACCCTAATATGAAAATGATAATTTATTTCCAATCACTAAAATTAGATATATTAAGAAAAGGGATAGTACTCGAGTCATCTAAAATCACAGAACCAGAAACTGCATGGCAAAAGACATGTATGGAAAAGAAGCATATACGAGACAAACCTGATAGAAAAAACAATAAATAAAAAGTCCTTGATATGCTTATTTTTGGGCGAGTGTAGGGGGTCATCGGAATCCTACTTAGGTAAGAACTTCGACATGCGTAATCACTACGCTTACCGACCATAGCTAAAAAAACTAAAGCTCATGTGAAGTTAGACCATCAACACATGGCACCTTTGGGAACACATGCGTGATGTATCTCAACACACTTGCTTTATTTTACCCTACTTAAATTTCAAACATAATGAAACTCTCTTTGGGTCGCTTTATCATTTCATGAATTTAAGTACAACATTAATATTAGATAAAACTGTATGATAGAATAAAAAATTCACAACATACATGCACCCAGTTACTTTGGTAACATAAATTTACTAAGTTATTTAACTATCCATGATTCTAATACCAGTCGTACATAATGCATGCATAATCACAAATAAAATTAATGAAAAAAAAATCTCAAATGGGTAAAACCTGGGGTCTTTAAGCTGAAACCGGTCTGAAAACACCCCGAACCGGTCTGAAACAACCCCGAACCGGTCATTCAAGGATCAGAACCGATTTTAAACCTTATGAATTGGTGCCAAGTATGAACAAAAGTTCATAAAACCCTATAACCGTATGCCAAAATCCTTGTATCCTCATATATTTGTGAAAACAGAGTCTTAGCATCTAGGAACCGGTAAAACATTGAAAAGAACCGGTCAAAAATGACTCTGAACCGGTTTTGAAAAATGTCGTATCAGTCTCTGATACAGTTCAGGTGTAAACAATATCTAGTCCATGCAGAAACATAGGTCTGACCCGATTCGAAATGTACCCGGGTCAGATTTGATCCAAACTAGTACCAGATTGGACCTTATCAGAATTGGATCTGGGTATGACCCGATATGAACTAGATTCGGGTCTGACCTGATTCGAACAAGATCTAAGTCTGATCTGATTCGAACGAGATCCAAGTCTGACCTGGTATAAACTGGATCTGGGTCAGACCCGGTTAGAAATGAACCTGAGTCGGATCCGATCTTAAATGAATCTAGGTCTGACCCGGACCTAACTGGACCTGAATATTTTCGGATCAGCCCCAAACCTGAAACCATTATGGGTCTGGTGGGCCCATAACCCAATGTTGACACCTTCGCAAAAAGATGAAACGGAAAATACCTAAAGCGATCATGTTTGTATGATAATGGCCGATGAGTGAACCTGATCTATCATCTTTGAGACGTTCGTCTCTTCAACCGGTCGTATCCCTTGATGTGTGTAGGCCCTCCAATGACGGTGAGCAGGATCCAAATTTCAGAATAATCAACTGCGATGATTAGTTTTTGCATCTTCATTGGAGTCTCTCGTCAATGCCCTTTTTATATCATTAACCTTTATTAGGAAACAATTAAGTTCATTGTTCCCTCCAAGTAATAAGGTTTATCATACAGGAACACCTCTAGGAGAGTCCTGATCCGTGAGTGACTCCAACATTTCATGCATAAACCCTCATCTTCAAGTGTAAACTGGGTGAAATAAACAACCCCTAAGAGAGTAGATAAAGGAACGTCGCTGCATTTTAGGTGGCTATCTTGTAACGTACTCATTATCAGGGTTAAAAATTGGTGCTATTAAAGGTATGAAACTATTAAATTATAAATCATAGGTACAAGTGGCTTAATCTGGCTACATAGATGTGTTCAGCGTGGCCTTTTTTTATAACGATCAAACCTTGATCTAAAAATATGATCTTTTGAGTCATGAAATTTTAGAGGATTGTGGAACTTTGATTTTTGAAACCCCTAAAAAGTCTACTTGTATCTTACCATCTCATGATGTCTACCAAAAATATTTAAAAATATGTAAAAAAGGTGATTTATAGTCAATAGTTTCTGGCCTTCAGTAGGCCCAAATACTAACCCTATTCATCACCTGATTTCTTTTACGTTGTAGCTTTGGTAACCAAGATTGCACCTAAACATTAAGTCTCTATCATTCTATGTTGCCAATTGTGCATAATTCATGGAGCATTTTTCAAATCAACAAAAAAGTTTTGAAAATTTCTAAACATTCATTTCAATGCCTTGGTAGAAGTCAGATGTACGGACTTGCTTTCCCTAGCTTACAGTGTCATTTTGATCTAAAAATACTCTTTTTGAAGTCATGAAATTTTAGTGGATTGTGGGTGGTTGATTTTTTAAACCCCTAAAAAATCTGCTTATATCTTACAATGGCAGGATTCAAAACTCATTTCTTACTAAACAGACATTGTAGATCACATCCACAGGGTCAGAACTACCAAAAATATCTAAAAAAAAAAATGAAAAAGTTGATTTATATACTCAATAGTTCCATCGCCTTCAGCTGCACCAAATATTAACCATATTCATCACTTGCTTTCTTTTAAGTTGTAGCCCAGACTGAGGAGCAATATGGTCACCAAGATTGCACCTAAACACCAAGTTTCAATCATTTTATGTTGCCAATTGTGCAGAATTCAGGGGGCATTTTTCAAATCAACAAAAAGTTTGAAAATTTTTAAACATTCATTTCAATGCCCTGGCAGAAGTCATCTGTACGGACAAGAATCATTAGATGCTGCTGCTGTCCAACAATCCTGCCTTTGCAGCTGAACTTTTTTGGGCACAATGTCATGTAACTCTTGCTTGGTGCAGGTGTATACAACTGTTCAACTCAAACCAAATGAGTTCCTCCCTTGCAAATGAATAAAATACACTCTAACAAATAAATCTCATCATGACTAAAGCATCACAGTTCATCTTAGGCTAAGGTATCCTTCAACATAGGTGAAAATATTTGTGCATTAAGCACCTGATCACCCTCCATCTTAAGGACAGGGCCTGTCAGTTGTATGACCCAACGCCTGATGAAGGGCAATACAAATTTTATGCCATGTGATTGCACCTGAACCGGACCATACTTAGTCATCACACCTTTACCTCTTCCCCGACGATCAGGTCAAAACTCAAAAGCTTATCAGAGAATGGAAAGCTCAGGGACACTCCTACAAATTCCCACATGTAGGTTTTTTATGACTTTTTGAAGAGAAGCTACCATTATGGTTCGGACATCCTGGATACAGGGCCCAGAGGTTGGTGCCACCTTGACTGTGGTCTTGTTTTAGTGTCTACGGCGCAAAATTCTTACCGGAAAAGTCTTTCGGTCGCTTTGGCCTTATGGCAAGGCGGCAAGGGACATGCGACCTGGGTATCAAACGTGTGATATCCTTTAGCGTGAATGCCTTAAACTGACCTACCTAGCCAAGTGTGCAGAGTCCTTAAGGGCAATTCTCACATGTAAGTTAAAGGAGAATTGTACTTGGTCGCTGAAAATCTCACCCTACCAGACTGCAAGTCTGGAGTATATCATTGATCCAAATTCAAGTTGGACCTGCTCCAAATTTCATTTGATTGAAATTGCTTAGTTGGACTTTTTGGTTCCTTGCATTGGATCATTTTTTTTTAATTGACTTGAAACTATATTTAAGAACCAAATATGGTTTTAGTAGCTTCTGATTTTTTTTTTAAAGGCAAGCTGGGGTTACGCAAACCCCACCAGTTACTATTCAATTGCACCACCGAGGTTTTGAACCTGCAAAGTCTCACCATAGGGAGACGTGCAATGACAGCTCCTACCAACCAAGCGGTTGATAGTTTCTTAAAATATTGATCTAATAGAGTCCTCCATGCAGCTGAGCAATAAAATGAAAGTATTGCTTTCAGGTAGGGTGAATGTGGACCCACCCGGGGATTCCCTCGCCGAGGACAGGTCTGTTAAGTTGTTCAGTTGTCGGTGAGGGTTTCTCGTCATAAAAAAAGGAGAGTATTGGATGTATAGTTTCTTCTAAAAATAATTGGTATGAAAAAATTGGCGTGTTTCAAAAAATGCCTCGCAATTTATCAAATTCGTCGAATGGACAATATCGCAAGTTCACATTTTTTTTCTTGACCCTTTTACCCATCACATCACAGGTGTGGATTTTCCATTTTGGCACTTATGACGCAGTTTTTTAAAAAAGATTGTGAAATTTTAAACAATTTGCGAAACTCATGACGAGTTTTGCTTGATCACATGCAAAAGCCATAAAATTTGTGAAAGTCCCATAATCATAAAATTTTGGATGAGTATTGCTTAAAGTATTGCAAAAAACTTTTCTTTTTGCGAAATTTTGTATGAGCATAATATAAAAACAAAGCTAGGGTTTCACACAAACTAAGCTTTTTGCAGTCTCCAATCAGTGAGAAAATATAACTATTTCGGAAATGAAATCTGCAACTCATCATAGAGAATGTGAATGATGATGGGGGCTTATACTCTAATGAATTGTGATAGCTGGATAGATATGTTTTATCTCCATCAACACAAAGTCGACGTATTTCACAGTAAGCGTTCGATCACAAGATATGGGTGGGATAAAAAAAATCAAGAGAACTTTACAAAGTGTAGTATTTTCTCTCCATCAAAGATGTGATGATATACAATATTCTTGAGACACAAAAAATAGAGGTACCTCTGCACATACTTTATTTTTTTCTATTAAATAAGCAGTGAGAAGCAACATTCTTATGAAATAATGAAATGAATGTAATGTATGGCAAACTTCCTTTTGTGAAATAATGAAATGAATACAATGTATAAGTGACTTCACTTTGCGAAAGAATAGAATGAATGCAATATATGATAATCTTTATTTTGTGAAAGAATTGAATGAATGCAATGTACGAATGACTTCATTTTGTGAAAGAATGATGCTTCATTTTTAATCTTCTTCTCTTTTTTCATCTGGATGCCTTATTTTTGCAAACCCCAAATTTTGGCTCCCTCCAATGATTCTTTCGACGAATCTTCTGTGAATGTAAAAGCGTATTTTGCAAGAAAAAAAATTACAATACCAGTGCGATGGGAATAAGAAATTTTGCAATATCAGACTTTCATAAAATTTTGCACATACCTTACGAAATTCCTTTATGATTTAAAATGAATGAATGAAAATTCACACGCACCTTACGAAATTCATTTATGATTTAAAAAAAATAAATTAAAATTCTCATGTACATTACGAAATTCCTTAATTAAAAAAATCACAAGTTGAGAAATTCGCATGTATAATTAATTCTTATAAACATATCAATTGCCTATTATATAAAAAACACATATCAAACAAATTCATTCTTTGTTTTATATATAATTCATTCTCATAAACAAATCAATTACCTGTTACATATACAACACATAAACAAATCAATTACCTATTATATAAATAATTCATTATACTTAAAAAGTAAGAATCAAACAACTTCATTTTTTGTCATATACATAATTAATTCTTCTCAAAAAACAAGAATCAAACAACTTCGTTCCTTGTTATATGCACAATTCATTCTCCTTGAAAAACAAGCTTCAAACAACATCATTCCTTGTTATTACACAATTCATTCTCCTCAAAAAATAAAAATCAAATAACTTTATTTCCTATTATATACAAATTTTATTATCCTCAAAAAATAAGAATTAAATAACTTCATTTTCTATTATATACACAATTCATTTATAAACAAATGCATATACATGATAAAACTCTTCATCAACTTTTATTGATGCAAGTACAATAGTCACCTTTATCAATTTCCATCCACAAGTAGCTCAACTCTCATTTTTTGCGTATACAAAATGACATATTCCACAATCATACATGTAACATTCATATACCAAGTGAACAAACATGTACAAAATGAGTTAACAAATATGTATAAAAGTAATTACCAGTTTGATTACTTAGAAATATCTTGCATAATAAAGGCCATTTATTTTGCAATACAACATTAAATTGAATGAGTACTTGAATAAAAAAAATACAATATTGAAAAAATATTTTGTAAACTACAAAGAAACATGTCATAGATTTTGTTCAAAATGCATCAAATACTCATACATTACTTCTTAATCGTGTTTTCGCTTATTGTGGCCAAGTTTATGACATATATTGCACTTGTATGACACTACCTCCTTGCATTATATTTTCTGTCTTTTCACTTTAGGTCGCTTTGCTTTCCTAATTGACACTGATGGTAAGATATGAATAAGGGTCGGAGGGGCGACTGTGGAACATTATTGGCCATCAGATGAAATGAATACGTATTATATATAATTCGATATGATTCAACTGTATAAAACTTGTCAGAGTAATCATCTGAAAGATTACCCTCATATAAAATGCATGGGATGACATGCTCGCAAAGAATTTTGCTAACATGTCACTCTTCACAAGAGCATTTCATATTCTTAAGATTAATACATTAGTCATGTTTTCGGTCACGGTCTTCATAACGATGGTTGAGGCAATTCACTACTATCATGTATAATAACTTTTGTGTTTTTATTTGACGCTCCTTAATTTTTGTAATTATCTAAGACACCATAATATCCATTATTTTCTTTTTCTTAGTTTTTTTTTCATAAAGTTTTATCAATATTAGATGAAACTTATCAATAAGTGAGATTAATATCTTGTCACATATGGGGAGAACCTATGAATTAGGGCATTCCGCTATATTAGAGGTTAATCACAGGACTGATAACCCAATATATCAATTTTAACTTATCAACAATATATTTGTATATTTTTTTACTTTGCTCACGGATCTTTGAAATATGAAAATGACATTATCGTCTCATAGGTGCTTTGACGAAGCACTACCAATATGCACTAAGTGGTGTAGCAATTTTTTTCGAAATGTTCTTCATGCAATATCTATAATAATAGTTACATTATGTGCAAGGGACAACACACAAAAGCCTATTATGCCTAAATGAGATAACTGTCAGCTTTTATTTAACCTTTGACCTATCATCATCGTTAGGAGTGTTAATGGGTCAAGTTTCGGGTATGGTATTGGGTTTGGACCTATGTCTAATCATGTCCACTATAAGAAAAACCATACCCAGACCCGATAAGAACTAGATGAACCAAACCCTGATCATACCCAGTAAAGCCAATTTTTTTATCATTTTTACATTAAAAAATTACGTGCCTTAATCAAAACTCGGGTTGGGTCTAAGTCTGGTATAAAATTTCACAAACTATACCCGGGTCCATGTATTAATAATAGGACCTTTGGGTGCGACACAAACAGACCCTAAGGCTGGAGGGCTAAAGATAGGTCATGTCACACGGATACTCCATTTTGTCTCTCATTCAGTATATCTACCAGTTTGCATGCCAAACAGATTGACAAACCAAGCTTTCTTTCTTTTTATTGAGAGGAAAATGAGAGGTGTATTAATAATAAAGAAGTAGCACAGTAGCATCGTAGAAGGACGACAAGAAGCCATCCAGAGCCAATTAGGATTCAAAACAGAGTTGGACGTAAACATATAAAGCACATTTATCTTCAATCCAGTGCAAGTCTGGGCCCGACCATGTCAAAGAAGTTGCATTAAATCAACCCCATGGACCCCTGCAGCTGTGAGATTTTGATGGTTGAAGATTCATGCATTCCCTTCCTTCCAAATCTTCCACCATGCATATATAGCAAATGCATCACTGATTTGGATTGCAGTGTTGGAGTCGGATCTCAAACCCGGTACGACATTGCGGGTTCGAACCTTTCAACTGGGGTGCAAATGGCTTAGGTTTGATTGAATATCCAATCCAAATCCAACACATTGTTTTAAAATGCTAATCTCCAAAGCAAGATCAAAATGTTCAATTTAGATAATATTTGGATTCACTTAATTGAATTACTTTGAGATACAGATCACAAATTTAACATCAAATATATTCCAAATTCGTATCAAATAAGATCTCTTTGCATTTTTTACATTAAAAAAAAACAAAATCTGTTTTAGTCTATTTTTTGGGATCCAAGTTCCAATGATACCATATATATTTTCGAATCTGGACTCAACCCTACCTTCAGGAATCGGGTCCGGATTCGGGTTCAGATCCACTGGATGTTTCCTAATTCGGACACGAATCCGGCGTGGTTCGGACCCATCCCTGAGCTTCCATAAAAGAGAACGTTCGGCTTCCTCTTTCGAAACCACCACTCTTTCGTGTTGCCTGCCGCCCATTCTTGTTCGAGAAGGAACGCGCGAAGCCCTAATCTCCCTCTCTAGAGTCCTCTCCTTTCCCTTCGACATCGAAAACCCACTATTCGGCTCTCTTCTTCTTTCTCTGTAATCTTCTTCGCGCGCAGTGATGGACGATTGCCTGAAGCTTCTGAAAGGGGAGAAAGACGAGCAGAAGTTCGCCGGGCTGCTCCTGGCGACCAAGCTTTGCCAGGGAGACGACGAAGCGTCGGTTCGCAAGATCTACGACGCCGTCGGCTTCCGATTCCTTCACCGCCTCTTGCGAACTGGTAACTTCTTCTTTTCTTCACCCTTTTTGGTGCGCGGGTTTCTTCCGGAAGTTTTTTGAAGAGTAGGGAGATTGCGAACATTTTGAATTGGTCGCGTTCTGGTGTTTAGGGCTGGGGAAAAGCGGCGCCGGGAAAGGAGATGGCGAGGAGCGGGACGATTACCTGAAGCTTGCCGTGACGGTGCTGGCGACATTTTGCCGAGTTCCGGAGATTGCGTTGTCCAAGGATGTTCATTCCACGGTTCCACTTTTCGTTGAGATTTTAACGAATAAGTGAGTTTTTTTTTTTCCTTTTTGCAATTTCTTTTGATGGATTTGCACATATCATCAATCCGTTCTTCAGTTTTCCACGTATAGATTTTGCTATGTTTATTGTTGTTAGTTGGAGTTTGTTTGAGGTGTCGTTTGAATTCACCTGAACATGCTAGTGTAGATATCCGCGTATTGAATTTTGATTCGTGAGATCTTGTTTTTTGCCGTGACGGAGCAGGCAAAAAACTCACTTATTCTTTCCACTTTTTATCCTAGCGAAGAAAGTACTCGTTTTGCCATTTGGTATTTGAGAAACGTGTTATGCTAGAAATTTCAGTGCTTAATCATGATATATTGTGTATAGTAGTTCGTACTGATGGATTAGCTCCGCTGATGAAGTGCTATGGTTGAATTTTTATGCTCGTTTGAATTCGGTCTGCATCCTTGTTTGCTATTTGGTCAATTAGTGTGTTTAGTGGCAGTGCTAAATCAACACATTCAAAAATTAATATACACGGAGCAATGAAAACTATTTCTAAATCATAATTATGCTCAATAGGTTTGTGGATTGTGCATGGAGTAAGACCAGATATGTGGTTTCTGATATCTGGGAAACAAAATGTAGGTCATGGTGAGCTTTTTCACTTGGGTAATGTTTGATGCATCTAACTATTTGGAAGGCTGAGACGAGTTGGAATATTGTGTTTTCCTTTATAGTGCACTCTCCCCACTTACCCCAGTCTATTGGATAAGTGGTTGGATTTAAGCACCTATATTAGGAATAAGACAACGGTGATCAGAATATTAGTTTGCTGTTGCTGCATGGGTGGGTACAAACTACAAACGTGTGTTGATTATGTTAGTACATTAAGAACATTTTATAGATGACAAGACACTTTCCACTGTATGCCACAAAAATAGGAGATGTAAATTTTGGGTGTGGTTCTAACCACGTTTGAATTAGCTGGAAACTGGTGGTTTAGCAAATTAGCACTATCCAGGTTAGAAAGTACCAAGCCTCATTATTCTGCAACCATGTCGGTGTTGGATAGCGTTGAAGAGTGTGTCATTGGAATGGTTATGCAAGTTTAGTTTATGTTTATCCTGTTAATATTTTGTATCATGTGATAGATTTATGTATAATATATTTCTTGGAGCACCTGTAAACAGCATGGTTTGCTTGTTTATGGTTGGAATTTGGTTATTTTATGATGGCTGTTGGTATTTAGAGGCATCTTTGATTTTACTTTCTCTTGCTTGGACTTATATTGGTTTATACAATTTTGTGCTATGTCACATAAATACGGATGTGGGAATAGGACACGATACAGATATGCTTGGTACAACACAGCATGTCCCAAAAATTAGGACACAGGGGCACAGCCGTATACACGTATTCGATGGGCAGACCAGGGCCTAGTTCCATATGTTACTGGACTGCACAGCCAAGTGACATGCCACATGCTGGTCAACAGGACCATGACCCATTGCCGGCTAGATTGACTCCCAAAGGCTGGCCCAGGCCTTGCTCAGATGGTGTGGTGCCCAATCATGATTGCATCCATGATTACATATGCATGTTATTAACAATAACAGATATTTTTGGTTATGGAGAAAATATTGATCAATTTAGTGTTGGTGTCTTTTGTGGCTTGTTTGGACTAAGAAAATATTGGGGGACATGATGATGCCTGAATGCTTGCTTAACAAAACCTAGGCAAGACTAATGTTACTGTTGTGATTTGGTCTTTTGGTCTTGGAACAACTTAACATGCATAGGGTTCTAGTTGGCATGTGATGCACTGATGACCAAGTTTACTTTTAGTAATAATTTGGTATGGTTTTATTTTTTGTCTCAGGTTAGCCAACACCTTATATTGTCTAATTTATTGCAAATTTCTTTACAATCACTGAACTCATTTTTCATTCAAAAGTTGAAAAGTATAAGAAATTGATATATTTTATGAACTTCCCATGATTGCACTTTCTTTTTAGTTCTTCTTCTCTTGAAAGCTATTTTTACTACTGTAGACTTGCTGTGACATTTGCATTGTTTAGGTAAAAAAATTATCCAGGCCTCATAAATTGGGAGTGTTCTGGTTTTGGAATGAATTTACATGCTTAGGCTTGTATTCAGAAGAACTGTAATGGTGTCTCCATTTTACTCTGGCTTTGATGATTATTTATTTCTGTTTTTTGTTAATCAAGTTGATGCCTTTTTATCTCCACTTTGTGTTACACTTCTTTAAAATCAGCTACTTCTGTTTTCATACTTAACTAAGCGAAAAATGAGTGCTGTGTACATTGAAATGCTTCCAACTTTTATATTTAATTGGCAGGTTAGGGACAACGGAATGTAATATTTTTTTTATAAATAATGAATTTTATGGAGTTGCTCTTATTCAACTTCCCTACAGGGAGAATTAAAACCAAAATCTACTGTTTTAGATAGAGAAAGTGTAATAAACCATTTACCAATTGGGCCTAGTGGATGAACGTGTTTAGCTTATGCAATTTCTTTCTTTGTTTCATAAACAACATTTAGTCACAGAACTTGCCTCAAGGCTGCTTTGATGAAATTGTTTTGATATGTACTGTTTCAGGTCTGATGCATCCCTTGTTGGAGAATGCTATGAGTGCTTATTATTGATAGGAAAAACTTCTCCAGATGGCCCAAAATTGTTGTTTGACTCTGGGGTCATTAAGGTTCTCTCCTCACATATGTCCAATTTACCGGATGGTATTAATCTAACTTGGTATGACAGGAGTTACTTTATGATTTTCATTATGCTTGTTTTGATTTAGTGTTTCAGAATTCAGCTTTTGATAGATCAGATTTTTGTTTTTGCTCCTTAACTATGTTTCTTTTTTGCCTCTTAGTGATGCTGATTGTGGCTAATAATAGACATGCATTATTTTTGTGTTCTCCTATTTCTTTAGAATCTCATGTAGGATTGACATTACCCTATTTCCACTACTTTTGGAAGCTAACTTAGATGGTCATGGAGAAAGATGCAACCTTAAGTGATTCTGTTCCCCACCAAGCATCCCACTTCCTGGAAATGGATCAAAAGTGTATTTTATCAGAACATGCTCCTACCTATGATGAGCAAACAGGGAGAATATCTCCGTGGGAAACAGCAAGAAGAAAAAGGATTATAGTAAACTGATCTCTAGTCCCTACTTATTGTCTTCAATTCCACCTAAAAAAGGATTATAATGAAGAGCAGGACACTAAGAAAAAGGAAAAATTATAATGAAGAACCAGCAAGTACACATGAGCTTTATAAAATATGAATACTTTTTTTAATTAAAATACTCTGCAATGAAGGTATTCCTTGAGTTAAAAAAGAATGCAGCAGTTTGAATTGGAACCTGTTTGAAGGAAACAACACAGAAAAAGGAAAAATTATAATGAAGAACCAGCAAGTACACATGAGCTTTATAAAATATGAATACTTTTTTTAATTAAAATACTCTGCAATGAAGGTATTCCTTGAGTTAAAAAAGAATGCAGCAGTTTGAATTGGAACCTGTTTGAAGGAAACAACACATAAAATGGAGGACAGTATTTATTCCTTCTTGAGACACTTTGATTTTTCCATTGCAATTTTTATATTCACATTGACTTTGTGTATGTGTATGCATGTCTGCATGCCTGCACACGTGCAGGGAGGAGGTGCATGTGCATGTGTGCATGCATGCTTACATGTATGGGTTGGAAAAAATACAAGTATTGTGTGTATGGATTTCTCAAACAAAATTGATTTGTGAGATTATGCTTCCTCATTAATTACATTCTGGAAATTAATTTTTGCCATCATTAGCAGCATAAATTATCTCCAAATGGTATTCATGCAACACATTGGGACAAAAAAATCTCAGCAAAGTCAACCCTTGCCACTGTTTAATGGCAGTTCTAGCCCTCTACATTCAGTTAATCTATTACTTTTGCATTTAATACCTTTCTTAACTCATGGAAGAAGTCCATTCTCCACAAAAGAAATGTTGTTAGGTGGCATAGATTTTTTGAACTAATTTTGCTGAAGCATGTGCATTGTGTTAACTCCTAAGGTCCCAACCACCACCAATATTGTGATGAGAATATTGAAGCTCAAATCATTCTCATAGACTGTTCCGTGGTGAAGATCTAGATCAATATGGCAATTGTAGCTCACATTTGTTTCAATACTTCCAGTTATATTTAATGGTTCAGTGCTTTGCACCTGGACCTGTATCTAACCTGGGTGTCACCGCCTGGAACATATACTTTTTAGTAAATTGGAATTTACACCACTTAGGTTGGTTTTATTGGTACCCACTTGGAATTGGATTTACTTGTAAGGATTGAAACTTATTAAATTGTAGTTCAAAATTTTTTGACACATTCAATGTAGTTCACTCTGTCTCTAAAACAACCATTTTATTTTTCTGCTTTCTTGTCTTGAATGTCTTGGCAGCTGATTGTGGCTGCTATTTGCTGGCCAAGTCTTTTTCATGCTCAAAGGTTTAAGTATTCTATGCAGGTACTCCAGCAATGGGGCTATCCATGCGTATTGTATTGATAATACTCAATAAGCTGCCCTTGGACATGATTATACAACAAAATTCAGAAGAATTGGCATGCATGGTATGTACATTGATGATTTGTTCAAGATATAATATTGATGTCGTTATTGATATGTTCTATATTTTCCACATTAAAAAAATCTTGTGTATTTTTTCTTTAAAACTATGTCACATGTATATGGATGCGGAAATGGGGCACAATGCAAATATGCTTGGTATGACATGACAATTCTCAAAAACTAGGAAATGGGGACATGGCCGTACATGCATGCATACATGTATGTATGTGTGTATAACAACAAATAAACTGGTTTGACTGCATCCATGAAGTGTCCTGGGGTATCCAAGTGTCACGTTGTATCTACACGAGGTGTGTATGGCACATGCTATTGAAATGTTCATGCGACATAGCTTTAAAAGAGTTATGTATTTTTGACAGAGATTGGGTATTAAATGTCTATGAATTCCTTTAATATTCTCCATTCTCTGGAAAATTCTTTCTTTTCCTGCAGATTTGTTGATCAATTTAACTAATTTTTCAGGTGGTAGCAGTGGCTAGACAGTTTGCCTTGTTGCATTCTGCTCTCAAGTTTGAAGCACTACACATACTCTCAGCTATCTTGTCTTTTCATCATGTGGTACTCACATTTGCCTTGTTATGACCTGAAGATAATGCTCCTCTTGCAATGTGTTTTATCGTTGATGCATATTTGGCACTAAATCTCCTTTTGAAGAATGCTGTATTCTTTTGGGCCAGTAGTTGTAATAGCTTTGTGTGATTGTTACCATTCTGATCCTAGTGACTGACTAGGGTTTAACCCTACTCTAATATTATAAGTCATAGTGTGACTCCATTTTATGTTGCAATATTGTGACTGAATGATGTTATCTTGCAAATGTCATTCAATTGTAGTTTTTAATGATTTGAGATATGCTTCCTGTCATTTTTGTGCATTTGGTTGCCCCAATGTGTTTTGATAATTGGAAGTTTTCAGAGTTGATTGACAATAGGTTTGGGCATTTTGACAATTCTTTTTGGTGTATTTGTAATATCAATCACATGCTACTTGTTTTCTACATTATGCTTCATGTTCTGGGGTGTACATGGGTTTGTAATATGTCAAAGCCCTTGTTAACATATGCAATTTCAAATGATGCATCAAATATAAGGTTCAGTACTGTAGTTTTAATGAAGACATTGATTTTAATACTAAGTAGCTCATATTTTGCATTATCATTGTGAACGGGTGATGAAAACGTGTTCGAGAATTAATTTTGCTTGATATGCAAGATCTTTTGTGCATTAATTTCTGGTGCATGTTGCTTTAGGGAAAAGGAAAATGATCAGCTTACTGTGCTCCTTTTATCAATTGTCTTACCACTTTCACATGTCCCCAGGAACCTCTTCACCAGTCTCTAAAATCAAGATCTAGCAATCACACTTGGGGAACTTATATAGGTGTTGGCGTCATTGCCATTTTGCAGAACCGTGTTGGTATGGTACACTTCTACTTAAAACATTAGCATCATCTACAATTGCATAAGGGGGAAGTTGACTAGTTTTTAACAAGTGCATGTGTGCTCCAACTTTTATTCATTTTGATAAAAATGCTTCCTATCTTGTTCTGATGGATGGGGCTAGAACTTATACAGATGCATTTCTAGTTAGGAACTTAATACAGGAGCACTTATTTAGATATTTCAATTATCTGACCTAATCTACATTCCTGTTGAATGAATCTTATAGAAATGCATTTCAAGTTATCCTGATGTTGGAACATAATATAAGAGCACTTAGGTAAATGTTTCAATTATCTGCACTAATTACATTGCTGATGGATGAATGAAGTGGTCATCTTAAGTTGAAGTCTTCAAGAAGTCATATTCTTTCAGCCGCAGAACTATGGTTTTTTTAAGAATGAGGATAATACTTGTTTTTGCAAAGTGTGAATATTCTTCACCGATTTCAAACTTCATTAGTTTATCGTTTTGGAGCACATTTTAACATAGAAATACTAATTGATTGCATTTGGACCTTCATTAGGTAGAAGTAGAACCATGACGGCCAAAGCTTGTCTGCGGCTACCATGCCTTGGGTTGTGGGTCACAAGTTGCTCGGATCCAGTAGATCCATAGGCACTGTGCTAGGATCTATCTTGTGAAGATCGTTAGGTGCCTCCCAGGTGCCAGGGCCTTCCTAGTCTTGGGAAGTGCTGTATTATCCAGCATTTACCATTATCCTTTATTTGATGAAATAATGATGCTTTGTACAGTAATATATGATTGGATCACCATACAATATTGACTTTTTGATAAAAGAAGCACACACGTGTCATTAATGTTTCATGTTAGAAGCCTTAGACAGTAAGGATGCTTCCTGTAAATTGCAGCTACCGCTGAGAAGCTTGAGGCTCTTGCTCTGGCGGAGTCAATGATGAATATTTTTGGCGAAAGTTGGCTGGTTAGTACCAAGGATTTACCCAATGCTGCTGAACCCACCCCAGTTGATAGGTTTGTCTACAATTGATTATCTCTTAATGATTCATCCTTATCTTCGATGTAATCCTGGTTTTTGTCCCTTTACTCTGTTTTATGGGTTTTAATGTATTTCTAGGTGCCTGTTGCTTGTATTGGAGACTTCAAGAATTGAAGTTGCTGTTCTTTTGAATGAACTTGCTTATTTGAAATATGAGGCATCCAAGGATTCTAGGGCCTCTTCATCTCAGGCTCTTCTTCTCAAGCAACGAAACCTAGCAACGGCATATTCTTTGATGGAAAAGATAATCAAACTGATCTCAAACCTATTTGAAGTTGAAGGTGCATTCCACTTTCTAGCTGTTCCAGTTTTCTCTGAGAAGGCCTTCCTATTAGTTGTATGTTTAGATTTTTTCTTTGATTCTTTTCTTGATTGCTTATGTTCTTTGTCTAGTCTGTCTGCATAGTGGTCTGCCTCATTGCTTTGTCCAAATCTATAAAATGCTACGTCACATGGGTGCGGGTGCGGCGCAATTTAAAAAATTTTGGACACGGGGACTCGGCTATATATATATTTAAATAAATAAATATATATATATATTTATATATAAAAGACTCGATCAAAGTTGTGCCCATTAGGGGACAGGTGATGAGTTGTGAAGCCTGATTTAGGGGTTTTTCCTTAAATTCTGTAGCCCAGAAAAATGTTAATTTTTTTTCAAAAAATGGACCAAAATGACCCTGGGTGCGTTGACCACACCCAGGGTCGGGTTGACTGAGTCCGAGCTGCACCCGTGTCCGCATCCGTGTCGGTGCGTGTCGACGCGGGTGCGGCGACCTTGGAGCTGAGTCCGTATGACATAGATAAAATGTGAAATGACGGTACTTGTTCCTTATGATAGTTACCTAATTCAATGGGTCGATCATATTTCTTGTTCTTTTTTTTTCTTCTAAACTGACTAATGAGTGTTTTAATATAACTGTACTAGATCACCTTGACCTCATTATAAGTTAGCATAGAGAGATATCGATAAGTTCCATACACAAAGATGCATGCAGACATGATGTAATCTGATTCTGTCAACCATGTGAAAAGTGCAAATCCAAGTAGAAAGGAAACAACTTTTCTACATATGTTGTTGACCATGGCTGAAGGAAAAAAAATTAAGTGCATGAAGCTAAGGGCCTGTTTGGAATCTGGTAGGCCTGTTTGGAATCTGGTAGCTAGGATGGGCGTTTATGCATTTGGTGTTCCCGAGGTAAAATCTTGGTCAAACTACCTTGGTGGTCCCGTTTGGAATCTGGTAGATGGGATGGGCATTTATGCATTTGGGATGGGAAGTGAGACACTTTCTCCTTTGTATTTACACTAAAGAACGGATTTGGCAGCTGCCACTTCTTCAAATGCATAAACGCACATGATTCCATCCCAGCTACCAGATTCCAAACAGGGCCTAATTGTATTCTCTTTATATCATAGTCACCAATTTTAGTATCGGCTATATCTTAGCAAGGCTATCTCTCACGATATTATAGGTTTGGTGATGAATCTCAGGAAAATCTTGCGTCTTAAAGAATTAAGAAAATATAAAAGTAACAAAAATAAGTAAGGATGTTTAGAGAATAAAATGTATGTATACTAAAAGAAATAAGTAAAAAATATAAAGGAAGGAAGAAAAACAAATTTAAGATGTAGAAAATAAATAAAAACAGCAAAAAAATTGATACTATTGCATATTCTCATGATAATATCACAATATGACCAAATTGGCGTTATTTTGAAAATATCGCAATGTTTTACCTCTAATATCTTTGCTGAAAATACAGTGATAGTATCACGTTATTTTGAAAATATCGCCAATATCTGTGACAGAGCTTTATATATAGAGAAAATAAGAGGGAACACTGATAGATTTTGGGTGAAGTTTGTTTTTCGGGGTTGTGCTATCCGTAGTTACTACAAAATATGGACAAGTATGACCCTCTTAAAGGGTTCCATATATACATGTCTAAAGAGGTAAAAGAAACTGTCAAAAGATTAGTATACTACATATGGACATAAAAATTGCGACATTTTCCACAATGGTTCCATCTTGCTTTTACATTGCTTTCATTTTTGTTTCTTGCTCATTTCTCTTGCCGCTTCCTGGAAAAATTCCCCTTATGTTTCACCTATGTTACTTGGACACTGACACGGGTGTCAGTGTCGGACACGGAAAGAAGTGTTAGACATGGCGGGTCTTAAAAACTAGACACTTGGACACAATTAACTAACTAACTATATATATGAGAGAGAGTGAATTATGCAAACTAAACCATAAAATATAAAATACACATTCTTTTCTCATTACATTCTAATCTTTGATGATTTACACAAATGTCAATGATGTAATATGAACACGTAAG
The DNA here is from genome assembly GCF_984573655.1 of Nuphar pumila. Taxonomy (NCBI): domain Eukaryota; kingdom Viridiplantae; phylum Streptophyta; class Magnoliopsida; order Nymphaeales; family Nymphaeaceae; genus Nuphar; species Nuphar pumila. Next base: position 14,390,831 of record NC_143251.1, on the reverse strand, counting down.
ATTTTGAGTGCAAAAACTCGAAACAAATCATCAAGACTAATGAGAGTATCGGATGCTTGATGCGTGATGGATACTTCCCAGGTAATTATCTTCCAACTCTAAAATACTCTTAAGTGTCGACAAAGCTGGACACCTGTCTATGATACCAACACTGGACACGGGTATGACACTCGCTGAACACGGCATGTTGAGACACACACGGGTATGACATTCGCTGGACACAGCATGTCGAGACATCTTTTAAGGTGTCGGACACTTGACACACGTGTCCAAATTTTTGGATACTCCTAATTTTAAAAACGGCGTGTCGGTGCTGTGTTCAGGAGTGTCGGTGTCGGGAAGTGTTCGACACCAATACTTCAGCCTAGGTGAAGTGTCCATGTAACATAGATTGTTACACCACAAATTTTCTTGTCTTGTCGCATTGATGACTGCTTTCATCGTACCTGTGTTGTATTCTAGTAATTTTTTTGCCCAACATGCTTTTCAACGGTCTAGGTTCGTATGCCTTTGGAGTTTGGACAAAGGTCGTCTAGGTACTAAAGACATGGAATTGATGAACAAGGCACTGCTGATGAAGTGGCTATGGCGTATCAGCAGGGATGATGGTAGTTGAACCAGTCTCCTCAAGCTAAAGTATCGTTTTGAAGGATGAGCATGGCAATGGAAAACTATCAATGGTCCGTTGGACCAGGCATTTGGAAGAGGTAGAGTAGCTTGGTTCAGCCATTTGTCGAGAGATCTAAGGTGCATCCAGGTTCAGGTATGAGAATTGAGAACCTTCTTTTGTGGTGATTGTTGGGCTGGGAACCACTCTTTAAAGGATGATTTCTCATCTCTATTTAATTTGGTTAGACATCAGGTTGTGCCAATGGCGAATAATTGAGATGAAATATATGGATAGAAGGTGGATTTGAGAATACCATTACGTGAAGATGAAATTCTTGTATGGTTTATATTTTATGAATGTTTTGAATGACTTGAAACGATCAGTTGGGAAAAACTCCTGGATAGGATCTGCTATTGCAGATGTCTCAACAAAAGCGTGGTGTATGCATCTTTCCCTAGCAGAAACTGCCCTTTGCCGACCAAATCCATATGGAGTGTGGGCCCTTCCCCTAGAGTGAAGTTCTTTCCATGGCAGATGCTTAGGGATGCGGTCTACACACAACAACTCTGGCTTTCAATTAACAAATCAATGTTCCCTCTGCTATAAGGACAGGGAGCCCACCCAACATCTGTTCACAGACTGTATTCTTTCAACAACTCTTAAACCTATTTTGGCTTGATATGAGGTAGCACCTTGATCATGCAAGGGATCTAAGGACGCTGATTTGGGCTAGTGGTATCAGAAAAAAGGGCAAAAAGTATTATGTGATTTGGAAATAGTAGGTTCTTCAATCATGACGGGAAATTTGACTTCAACGCAATGGGCAGGTATTTGAAGAGTAGTGCAAATTGGTAACCTTGATCCATCTATTTGTACAGAGTGAGGTCCCAATTTGGGCCAAAATAAAATGGTTGATGCTGGCTTATCCTGGTTAGGAACTGAGAGAAGTTTGTAGAATTTAGATCGTTTCTTTATGACCCAAAACTAAGACGTTCATTTTCTTGCCTGTAATCTGTTTGTATAAGTGAGTCCTTGTCGGGCTTTTCTTTATTACAATTTAAGCTTCTCTTTTTCACCAAAAAAAAGTTCCTGTGCACTAAAGATACACCACACTAAAATATCTTGGACCTTTTGTTATATATTGAGAAATTTTAATGAATTTTTACCTTCATTATTTCCATGCTTTTGCATTCTTATCCAGTATCGCTTTTGCAGGTTGATGTTAGGCTTATTCTGTGGTTGTCTTATGATGTTCATATTTTTTTCTTTTTCTGGAGTATCTGCAGGAAGTGCCATTAGTGAAGGAACCTTAATCAAGGCAATGTCTGGAATTACAGAGACCATCAATTTGGTTTTTGATTTCCTCCAAGATGCAAAGGTATATTTCCTGGCTCACTGTAGTTAGGTATGCAAGTTTACTGAATCTGTGGAGACTTTTGCAGGAACATGGATGCATGAAAGGAGATGATCTATTGGCCTCTGTACGTATCATTGGAAGGTGTGCCTAGTATGCTTGATTATTAACCTGTTCTTTTGTGGTCCAAGCTATGCCACAGGTTCAGCTATGATCTTTTGATCATTATTAGGAAGATTAAAATCTAGTAAATTTTTAATCTTTCGTTATGTATTTTTTAAATATTTATTTTGTGGCATTCAAATGTTGTGTTTAACCACTGTTTGCTGAATCTTTTATGTGAAATGAGGAAATGGTGGATCTTATGTGGTGTCCCCTACCTTCTAAAGTTAGCTATTGAATCCTTGTCCTCATACATGCTGCATTCAATTATGAATGCAATTGGAGAATCTTTGAGAGGGTACTCGAATAAATTAGTTTCTATCAAGGAAGTTTTTATGTTTAGTCTTCAATGCAGAATCTTTATGCTTTTCTACTTTCTTTTAATTTTCATAACCAATTTGTTTTTCTGAAAATTTAAAGTGCACACAAAAGAGAGGAATCATCACTCACAAGAAACTAAGGACTTATTTGGATTATATTAATGTTTAGATCTAAACAAAAACAAAAATAAGAGAGTTGCTAGATGTTCCCAAGATGTTTTATTAAATCCCAACTACATGGTTGGAAGGGGGAGAGATGGGGAAGAATGATAAGAAAATAAATAGAAACAAAATTGAAATAAATACTTCTTCCCTCTTTTAAAAAAGTGGGTGTGTTCCTGTTTTTATTTATTGTGAGTTGTTGGAAATAAATAGAAATAAAACAACCTTCAAAACTAAACCCCTGTTTGGATGACTATAAATAACTTCATGTCATTTACTCATTTATACTTATTTTAAATAGTTAGTTTTGGTGTTTGGATCTCTTTCTTTCTTTTAATGAGCTTTTATAAAATTGATAAGTATTCACCCCTTTTTCAAAAACAATGGAGGACCTATTTTTTTTCACAACTTATTTTCTTCCACTGCACCACCATCACTGCCAACACCATCATTAACATCACCACTTCTCCACCACCACCAGCAACCACCATTACCAACTCCGTCATCACCACCCTTTTAGCCACCACCATCACTGACACCATCACTACTCATGCTGATGTCCTTTTTTTTCATTCTAGTTTAAATAATTTGTGATCCAAGCATTCACTTAAAATAAAGGCAAGATTCTTCTTTATAAAATGTGCTTTAATTTATGTATGTAAACAATAAATAAAAACAGATCCAAACAGGGCCAAATATTGAAAATAAACTTAAATAAAAAGACACCTCTTTATAATTGAGACAAACTAAAATGGCCTTGTGCTAGTCCATTATAATGGGTTACAATGGTCTAAAGTAAAACATAAATGGCCTTGAGTATTATTGATTCTTCTATTGTAATATTCTTGGATAAGCCTTTGATTTTATTCGCTATAGCTATCTTGCAGAAACACCTTTTGCATTCAAGGAGAGAGTCGGAGAGCTTTTGGATTTCATTCTCTTGGTTGAAGGTGAAGCTGAAGAAAGGTTTTTGTCGACTTAAAGTGTTTTTTTTAATTAGTGATTGATAGGTATTCCTTCACTGTATTGCGGTTCATGTTGATGTATCAACTTTCCTTGTTTGCTTTCCAGTTCCTTCTACTCGATCTGTTTTTTGCTTCCAATGCTGTGCCAAACAACAATGGAGGGTAAACGTTGCAAGACTCTGGTTTCATGTGGAGGGCACAAATTGGTGAGGCACGCTGGACAGAAATTTCTTTGACTATACTTACTGTGATTATTCTAATTGTGGTTATGACCATCATCTTTTACTTTTTACTATTGTTTTTTAAAATACATCGGTATTTGGATTGTGAAACAATAAGAAGGCTGATGTGAAGTTGTTGGTTCTCAAGTGAATGTGGCCTCTCCTTGTTCTTTTTCCTGTAGCTAGTTCTTATTTTCTTGCTGCCAATTTTGTACTTCAGCTTATTTGACACTATCTTGAGGATCTGACAAGCATTTAAAGTGCTTATGTGGAGCCTTCTATAGGATAAACAGTGTTTAGTTCGCAGTAGGTTGAACATGGAAACCTATGTCACATAGGTGCGGGTGCGGATGCGGCACTTTAAAAAAACTTGGGTGCGGGGAGGATATATATATATATATATATATATATATATATAATTTTTAACAGTTTTAAGTTAACACTGTGTATTTGTGTGCATTTATGTATATATATATAATATAGATAAAAATAGACTTGATTAGGGTTAACTGAATCTACTTTTGGATAGAAATGGTTGACTTCACCAACACAAAGGAAGCCGTGTCCAAGTGTCGCACCCACTTGGGTGCGGGTGCGACGTGGGTGCGGTGCCCTGTTAGAAGAGTCCGTGTGACATAGATGGAAACCTAACAAGTCTAAAATGTACTTTAATTCCTTAGCAAGTGGTCCTCATGTTGCACCTGAAATTTGAGCAGGCATTCATCTGAGTTGGTTAATGTTAGGCGAATCCGGTTAATCTCTTTTAGTTTGGTGACTTTTAGAAAACACGATATTGTATACGCGAATCCTTTATGGCTTTGGCGAGATTTGTTACAATAGGATGTGGTGGTATTTTTATCTTTTTAAAGGATCACATACATGCAAGCGCTCACACACATGCACACTCTTTAACTTGAAAATTACCTATAATTTAGTTGATTTTTATTAAAAATTAATATGTTCTTCCATCCAAAATAGTCTCTCTCTAACATCTACATAGGATTCCCATACAGGTGGCTTTCCTAATCTCTCTCTCTCTCTCTAACATATCTACAGGATTCCCATGCAAATAGCTTTCCTTATCAGGTTAAAAGTCATAAAGTGTGTGCACATGTAGTAATTTATATGTGCTCACTATTTGCTGATGAATGACATGAAAATATCAACTGCCACATTTTTTCTTCTCCTCTATATATTTTATGTCTGTGTATGTGAAACCATCCTACCAATGCCGATCATATACTTTTTCTCCCCTTTTCTTGGCTCTCAGGTTATCAAGTTTCTTGCAAACTTTATCAGACTAAACAATCAATTAGCTGAGGACAACGTTGGTATTTTATTCTTTGCTTGTGAAACTATCTTAAATATTCTTGTGAAGGTAGGTTGTTCTGACTCTAGTTATCTAATGAGCTTTTTCTCTGGCTGCTGCTGCAATGTTCATCAAATTGTTCTATTGTTTGCCATATCTGTCTCCAGGTTGAGGACATTCAAATTCCTCTTGATGTGGTGGATTTTCTTTCCCTTCTGCAAGCATTTGCTGCTCTTGCAGGTTCGTTGTGTCTTTATTTTGGCTTACTCATGAATGATGGCCTTTTTGCATTGAATTCCATGTGAAATTATTAAACTTGAATGTTATATTATATTATTGAATGCACAAGATTCTACATGTCTAAAATCATGCCCTTGATAGCACGCAGTTTCACTAAATCCTGAAAGCTACATTCATCATTCCCCTAACACTACTACTACAATTACCTTTTACTGGAAATGTGCTAGTGCCCTGCACCAAGCAAACAAACAAAGAGAGAGAGAGAGAGAGTGTGTTACAACCCGAATTTAAGAAGATGGTGCGGATCCGAGCTCCAGGAACCACACGCCTCTCCCTGCAGGCATTGAGGGCCGTTCAGGCCTAGGTGGGACCCAGGAGAATGACGTGGCAACTGACATGACTTCCCATCTATCTAAGAAGCTTCCGGTAACTCTAGGCTCCCTTCTCGTTCAGACTCTGTACAGATTCAACTGAATCTTGAGTGCCTAACAGATAGAGAGAGCAGTAACCTCTTCATGCTGTGCTTGAAAAAAGAATAATATATTTCAAAAACTTTGTAATTGGCTGCTTGAAAATAAAAGCTTGTCTAAAGCGGTTTCTATTGTGACATTCTATATGAAAGAGATTTCATCGACCTTTCAAAATTATATTTTTTCTGCTCGTGCACCTGTTTGTATGTGGGACTTGGATGGAACTTACTGTTAAGAGATATAGTAGCAGTGACACTAATGATATTATGGCATTGCATTCATTAATGTAGGATTAGTTTTATATCTTCTAGATGCTTCACAAGCAGCTGGCTTAGCATGACTTAGAAACTGTACTGATTAATTAATTTCAGGTGGTAACAACAATGACAGTTCCATTATCATGTTGGCTGCAAGCATCTGCATTTTGGTTCTTGTTTTAACATCTGAGGATGCTCTGTTAAGAAATCATGGCATCGACCAATGCATCTATGATAGCATATCTCAGCTTATTGTGCGGAGCTTGGAGATGTGCAGACAGGTGATTTAAGTTGTTCCTCAAGTATTTGCCCAGTCCCCTGCTGCTTTTATGGGCTGCAAATACATTGTTCATACTTCATACACTACCACTGTTTCCTTCCAGGGTAAGGCGTGGAGCATTCTGGAATCAGAACTTGATCTTTGTAAAGTAGTCACTGAAGGTGTAAACCTCATTTTAGCATCATTATTTCCATTTTTTATATCAAGACTTGGAGGTATGTAGGTCTCAATTATCAATTCCCATCATGCAGGTTACACTTGCTGTGCCAGTCGCTTCCCACATATCAAACTGGCGGTTGAGATATCCGGTTGCCTCCAACATTTGAGAATATGATATGCGCCACCACCTGTATGATATCTATCTTTCGCTTCAGGCTGTCAGGATTGACTTGTAACAGATGTTTTTAATTAATCCAATGCAATGTCTATGCGCACGTTAACTATGGTGCTAGAGGTTTAAGATAGGGACATCATCAAAGAGCATCTAGCATTCAGTTACGGAAATTCATGTTTGGCTTTGTTCTATCTAAACAACTTTGGTTCTCTACCAGTTAAGAGAGAGAAAGGTAAATCATAAATGTCGAATAGTTTCCTGATAATATGAGCTTGAAAACCGCTCTTCTTCAGGAGGAAGGTATTAACTTTTAAGAGTGTTTGGAATCTAATTTGCAATGCGGTAAACTCTCAGAGTTTAAAACTCCGACATGGACAGAGACGCAGGCTGAGCCAGCGCGGCTAGGTCTCTGTGCCTGGGGTGGTTTCTCAGAGTAAATAAAAAAAATTGCAACGCTACAAAGATGCATTTGCAAAGTCATGCCGTTTTTAGTGAAGCAAGAGGGTTGGATTATGAGTGGTCCATGGACTTGGCTTAGGAATTAGGACCAGCCTGACTCGAGTTAAAAGTAAAAAATAAGTGGGAAAGGACTCACCGATCCTAGAGTTAATTTGAACCAATTCAGTCTTGGCTTACGATGGTTGGTTAAGATTTTGTTTGAACCGATTTGGTCTTGGGCCTCTTGGCTATGATGACTTCCTCTATTGATGTCCAGATCTAGGTATTACTGAATCCAACTTAATCGGTTTCAGAGTCAGATGGAAAAGGTTAAAATTGAATCCAGATCTGACTAGCTTAAAACCTGATATTTACACTTAACCGGGTTCAGGTTTTAGTATGAATCAGGTCAAGTTTCAATCCAAACCTCTACCGTATTGAATCCAATTTTCAGTTGGATCTGGATTTGGCTACCAAATCTGACTAATCGGATTCAGGTTCAGGACAGATGTTGGGTTACATCCGACCTGTTGACATCCCTAATCAAAAGACCCTTCCAACACGTATAAGTTTGAAGTTTGTTTAATATATGTTTGGTTGATGTGGATGAACCTACGCACAATTGATCCGATTGGGTTACTTGGGACAATGAGATGTTCTCCAAGGTCCTTACGCAATTGCAGGTTAATAGTTGATTTGTTCAAGACTGAAAAGAAAACCGAGGTAAAGACAGGCTCAGGCAACAGAGGCTTCAAAAGGCTTAATGAGCCTTTAAGCAGATTGACAAACTCAACTGGTAGTAGTGGATAGGTTTCAGGTCCTAAAATGAAAGACTCGACCTGGCCTATTTTACAGTTTGGATTAAAATTTTAAAGCTAAAGTAACCTACTAATCCATGAAGACCAGGTTGGATAATGTCTAATCAATGCAGATCAGATTTCTTCGCCCACTTACAACCTACAATGCTAGTGCCATAAAGAGGAACTAGCCACTGCACGAAATTCAACTATAAAATAAAGTTGAAATACGATGCTGTGCTCACCCACTTCACCAATTCAAGCCTTGTTTTAACCAATCCAGATCAACCAAACTCGAAAGAATGGGAGTTTTTGTCTGTCCTCATTTCCATCACACTAAGCTTGCAATAGGTAGGACTTGGTAACTTGCTACATGGTCTACTCGGTTGTGTATATTTAATACTCCCATTAGACCAAGAGGAAAGGGAAAATGACAGGTTAGAGGTGTGTTTGGATTAGGTGGACCGAATTCCAAAACTAGAATTCTGTCCCAACTCACATTTTTTGGTGTCATACAAAATCTAGCATCTTGCTTCCTAACACAGTCAGAGTGGAGCTCCAAGATCTGATCATTGGAGTGAACAGCTGATGTACTATACATTCACTTCTTTGGAGGAGCAATGAGAGCACAGAATACTGAAATTTTAAATGGATTTACAGATGCAGGTGGAGGAAAGTTTCAGAGACTTCAACCACAAGAAAAGTGTAGTCTGTGATCCACAACAAGCTTCGCAGCCTTCTCCAACCTTACTGTGCAAGAATCCTATAAATGTGACAGAAGATTAACAATACTGCCGTGCTTAGAACCGGCCGTACCCCATCAAGACCATCCTAAACTACTTGGGCCAATCTAAACGATTCAGACTTATGGTGCTTTTGTTTGTGATTTGTTCCAAAGCATGAAATCTCGATTGAGATCACAGTTAAGACAGGGTTAAACCCAACTAAAGTCTTTAAAGGCTTAATTTTTCTTCGTTTAGGCCTAAACAAATGCCATTAGTAACTTCTCGTTTGAAAAGGCCATTATACATTCAGACCGGCTCTTCCATATATGGGAGGAACAGCTATTTTGCAGTCATACAACTTTTAATCAAATTAGTTTGCCTAACTGTCTTCTGAAGCCACAAATAACCAACAATCTTTTGGGCTTTCAAATTTCTCAGATAACAAAATCATGGACCTTTACCACCACGCTGAATTAAAGGGTACTCAAAGATGGCCAATATTACTTTCAGTATACTTGTTGAGGAATGTAGGCTGTCAATCAGTGAGCCTCCACAGTCAAGCCATTGGACAATGAACTAGTGGGGCATGATGTGGTGTTCACTTGGTAGTTGAGGGTTCTTGTGCCTGAGCAATCAAGTAGGCAAGTGTGCTGAATTCAAGTAGTTGAGAACATCTTGTGATCAACTTTCTTATATTGACATATCGCTCGGTCTTGGTTTTCAAATAACATTCTCTTTTCTTCCCTTTTGAAAGTCAGAGAACTGAAGTTAGAATCTGATTCAAAGATTTATGAGTTTGTGATACCCTGTGATTATTGGATTTTCTCAGCTTCATGTGATTGCGAATCACAATCACAGCACTTTCTCAAGTTTAGCGAAACATGAGAAAGTGCAAGTTGTGATTGTGATTCTCACTTGAGAATGCTTCTCCTTGAATCCTGTAAAAGTTGGTCGCAGGACTGACCTTGTGACCAACAGTGACGGCTTTTGGATTCTCAATTGTGATTACCCATCCCACCTGTGACCAAAGCAAACTTGCCAAGGCAGTGGAAAATTCAAGTCTAATGGACTTTTGTTCTATCATTGTTCAATCTATAAACAGCAAACCTGACACAAGAAGAAACAACCGACAAAGACATGAAGTTTTAACAGAAGAAATGATGGAATCAAAATGCATGCATATGTACAAACATGTAAGGCTTTTCTAATACACACACACACACACACACACACACACACACACACACACACACACACACACTAAGCAGAAGATTGGCAAGCTTGCTCATGGAGCTTCATGAAGACCAGAAAGAGTTAACAGCATAGCCCAATCAACAAGACCATAGTGATTAACAGAGCCACAGAGAAGAGATTGGAACACAGTACCTTCCAACTTTGAACTTCTTACTCTACTTAGTTGGCCTACAGGAGCCGATTAGGCAGGTCGCCCGAAGTTATGAATTTCAGTACATCCAGGATAAGTCTTGCCTAAAGAACAGATTCCTTGCAATTCCATGAGCACCTTTCTCACTGATCTGTGGGCAATCTTCAATCATTAAGGATTCTAATTTATGTATACCAACAAGAGGCTTCAATCCTGAATCAGTTGCACCTAAACACTTGGAGAGTTTCAGGCTGCTCAAGAGAGGGAAATGTTGAATAAGCTGCAATCCTTCATCGCTCACCTCCTGGCATTTTGTCAGCTCCAGAGTTTCCAAGAAGTGGGCATCACAGAGAGCTTCCATACCGTAGTCGGTGAAAGAATAAACATGATCAAGTGCAAGCACACGAATTGGGCACCTATGAATCACCAATAGAATTCCACTCAAAGTGAATGATGAGAAGGATGGGAATTCTCCATCAGAGAATGAGATCCTAAGAGTTTCAAGCTTGGAACAGTTATTAGCAATGGCCTTCAAGCTCTCGTCAGTCAATCTTGATGGGTCGGTCATGGAGATTGGAAGCGAGAAATCAGAGGGAACACGAAGAGAGATGGACCTCAGATTAACTGATTTCTGCGCTAAGCTCATCAAGTCGCTATCTCTAATGCCTACACACATATCCAGATGAAGCTTCTCTAGCGCCTTGCATTTCCCCAACACACAAGCAAGGCCTCTATCAGGACTGATGAGGCAATTCACCAAGCTGAGCTCCACCATTGATTCACAAGGAACACATAGCTTCTGCCACCTATCGAAGGCGAACCGATCGTGAACTTTCATGTACCGATAATTCGCATCCACCTCAAACTGCAAGCTTCTCAAGCTTCTCCACCCGGCGCCCAACTTCGCGAGATCCCATTCTCCGATTGCCCTACAGTTCTTGATCGAGAGGTCGCGAAGCGTCTCGAGCCGGCCGAGGTACTCGAGCCACTCAACACTGCTGATATTCAGGCACCTGATCAAATGGAGGGTGGAAAGGCTCTTGCACCCAACAACCAGCGACAGGATCCCACAGCCACTGATCCCAGGTGTGAAATTCAACTTCAAGGCCCTGAGGTTTGAGCATGATGCCAAATGGCCCAGACCCACATCAGTGATGAAGGTGCAGAAGCCTAAGGTCAGATCAGTGAGGGAAGGACAGAGTTGGGACAAAATCAGAAGACCCTGATCATCAAGTTGCTTCCCCAATTTAGACATCCAACCAGAGTAGACAATCTCAACCCTTGCCAAGTTTTTGAAACGGGTACATAGGGCAGTTAAGGCAGAGTTAGCAGGGTTCAAGCCACACCCAACCCTAAGAAACTCTCTCTGCTCCCTCTCCAACTCATAGAGGCGCTTACATGCAAGGGAAGCAAAATTCCTATCTTGGGTTTTCTTAATCCTCCCCAGAATTTCCCAAACCAATTGATCCGGCAATCCTTCCATCAATACCTAGATTCCTTCTCCCTTTGTTCTTCCCTAAAACTGATAACGACCCAAGTGGGTGTTTTGGTCCTCCTTTTAGAACCCCAGCAACAGATCCAAGAAGATTCAGAAACTCAAGATGGATGAGTTCTAACAAACATGGAAATTGATGAAGGATGAACACAGTGGGAAGGGAATGAGATGACCTCAAAATCAAGTTTTCAAGGATGAGCGGTTCAAAAGGCAAAATTCTCTCGAGTCTAGTGGTTTTGAGAAAGAAAGAGCAGAAACCACCTTGTGGGCATCATCTAAAGCCATCAGCAGAAACCACCTTGTGGGCATCATCTAAAGCAATCAGCAGAAACATGCATCCAACCGCAGAGTTCGGCCCTCAACAAGAAAAAGGAAGTACCTGGGAGAAAACAGAGGATATCCACAAACTTTTGCTGCAAATCGCGGTCTAAGTGCACGGAGGCTTTGTTTCGGTTGTTCAAGGCATTGAGAGGAAAAAATAAAAAGAAGGCCACTATGCATGAATAATTTGATATGCATAAATATCTTTGTGTGTGTGTGTGTGTGTGTGTGTGTGAGGGGGGGGGGGGGGGGGGGGATTTTTGTGTCAATCAGCCGACATCATGCAAGTTGGAATCTAATCCCTGATATTTTTTAAGTGTCGCATTTGAATTCCTTTCTTAAAAAAGACTTATTTTAGTATTTTTTACGTTTCCAATAAAGTTGTATACATTATAGATTTTTGTATATTTTATTTATATCAATATTTTCCTGAAATTTTTTCTTAAGAAATTAATTTATCGTGAGATTCTGCTCACCGAGATTTCCTGAGAACGATATTTGTGGCATTGGTTGGAAAATGTTATGAAAGTTACTCAACCTAATCCCAACTATTGTGCTTCTTGAATAATTCTCCTCTCGATTCTAGAACTGGTGAATAGGGATGTAAAAGGTTGGACCATGTAGCCAATACTATACTCGACTAATAGGATCGGATGTTAGCTAAACGGATTTAAACTCAGATTTGGATTCCGATGGTGACAAGATCATACCAGATCTGATTTTTCACATGTAAACAGTCAAATACAAGATATTTCTTGGATTTGGTAGCAAAAAATCAAAATCATATTTGCATCAGTTTATAATACGATATTGTTTTGGCTTACCAAATGCAGCTAAATAGAATCTAATTGAGTCGTTGCAAGTTCAAAACCCAATGGTATGATTGTATAATTGGTGGTCTGCCTAACCTCAGCTTGCCTATAAAGAAAAAAGAATCTAATTGGGTCGGAGGACAAAATCCAGTTCATTGTCAAACCCATGGGTGAAGTGTTTTTTTTTTGAAGAGAGAGTAAAGTACTTATAATTACTGCCCCTTACATAGATTATAATTGATAATCATATTGGGCATCATATTCGCTGTAATCCTAGAAGAATATGGATTTTATTTTTGTGATAAAAAATATTAAATCACTCCCCAATCATAATGATAACCATACCGGCATCATCTTTTTGATAGGCAAGGCCGCAAGCTGGGGTTAGGGCAGACCCCACCAATTGAAAAGCCATACCATTGGAAAATTTTCACTAAAGCACAAAAATGAACAACTGAAAAAACAAAGAAAGATGGTGGTGTTTGGTAGGGATGCAAGTGGTTCAGATCCAAAATAGCTAAAATACATTGACAAGTGAGATCCAAAACAGCTAAAATTTGCAAAAACCTCCATCCTGATTCAATCCATTTGCATTCCATCCCTAGTTTTGTGGTTTTCAAGCACCTCTCAGGGTATTATCGTTGGAGGTGCCCTGACCTGCTAAGGTCTCTTTGAGAGATTATCTTTTTTCAAAAGGTTCTACAAGGAAAGATGTGATGGTCATTTGAGAACAAATTCATCAAAATATCTTGCGTCAGACGTTGTGTACAAAGCAATGTTGTCAGAATCGAAAAGGCCATTTATTCAAGGTAGAATTTAAGGGTTAATCGATTTTTGTTTTAAATAACAGTACTGTCCTTGTAAGATGATGTATTTTTTTAAATGCCTCTCAAATCTTTCTCACATCCAGTTTCTCAAAATTTTTAAGACATTCTTAACTTTTGTGACTCTTCCCATAGCGTGTAAACCTCTTGATATTTGCACAAATATTTGTCGTGAACCTCTTGACGCTTGCACAAATATAACCTCTTCATAATCAAACAAACATCTTGCAAAGCTCTTGACGTTCACGTATATATGTTTTGCAAACCTTTTAATGTTTGTACAAATATATTGCAAATCTTCGAACATGGTTAAGATCACCAAAAAAAATTACTTTAAAAGTTCCGTGCAAATATGTTGCAAAATTTTTAGATGATTTTAATTATATTTAAAAGTTAACAACATATTTGTGCAAACTTTAAAAGACTTACGTGCTAATGTCAGGAGGTTCATGATAAAATGTCATTAAAAAATTTAGAATCAAAATTTTGAACACGAGGATGATTTCAACAAATTGTGAGGCATTTAAAAAAAAAACTTGCAATTTTACAAAAACAAAATTGTCGTTTTTTTGTAGTGAGCAGAAAAGACGTCATTACCCATTATTCCCTTCTCTCTGTGTGTGTGTGTGTTCCTAGGGCTTGCTCACCACCGACGGACCAAGAAGGCATTAGAAAAATCTCAGTGACAATCCCACAGGTAAAATACACGCCATGTCAGCCTCACACATTGCCGGCCTTATGCATGGAGAGGGACTCCACCTGTATCACGTTTCCATGCTTTTTCCTCTGTTTCCTGAGTTTTTCTTTTGTTTGAATTCTCACTTTCTGCTCTTCCCAGCAGTCAATCCAAAGAAGAAAGCCGGAAAATGCGTTCGTTCATTCCCTCAATCAGCCATTTTTCTAGCACCCATCGTCGTCTTTTCTTCATTTTCCGACGTACCGCTCCTTGTTTCCAACTCGCTCTTCTCTTGCACACTTCTCCCTCCTCTACCCATGTTCAGAAATCAAGGAACCGTCACGAATCGATCGCCACCCACAATACGACTCCTCGAAACTTCACGGAAAATCGGGATCCGATGACCGAAATGATAATCAAGACTCTCCGGAGCGTCAACCGCAAGGATTTGGAAATTGGGTGTTCGATCCCTGCTCTCGACAATGCCATCATCGACCACAAGATAGTTTGTGAAGTGATCAAGAGCCACACCAACGATTGGAAACTTGCCTACGCGTTCTTCAATTGGGCCTCAAGAAGACGCGGCTACCAATACAACGTAGAGGCCTACAACTCGATGATCGATGTTCTAGGGAAGGCGCTGGAATTCGATCTCGCTTGGGGCTTGATTCAGAAGATGAAGCGAGACGGTATCCCTCCGAATCACACCACGTTCAGGACGATGTTCAATCGGTACTCTTGCGCTCACATGGTGTCCGAAGCCGTAGATGCGTACCATCGGGCCGAGGACTTCGGTTTGAAGGATCGGACGTGCTTCTCCTATCTCATCGACGCTCTCTGCGAGCGCAAGCACGTCCTGGAGGCCGAGAACTTGTCGATCGGGGAGACTTGCGAGCACCCACTTGATACGAAGACGTTCAATATCCTTCTCCGTGGTTGGTTGAAGATGGGTTGGTGGAGCAAGTGCAGAAGCTTCTGGGAGGCGAGGGGGCGGATGGGGATCGACGCAGACGTTCACAGTTACACCATTTACATGGACATTCTCGCGAAGTCGGGGAAGCCGTATAAGGCCGTCAAGTTGTTTGATGAAATGAAGAAGAGAGGGATCTCTTTGGATGTTGTGGCTTACAATACTGCGATTCATGCTCTGGGCCTCGCAGGAGACGTCGATCAATCAGTTCATCTCTTTCAGGATATGCTCGAATCGGGGTGCCGGCCCAGTGTCGCGACGTATAACACGATCCTGAAGCTTCTCTGCAACGCCGGGAGGGTTAAGCAGGCGCTCGCATTGCTCGATCAGATGCCCAAGAAGGGATTCGTGCCGAATGCCATCACTTACCATTGTTTCTTCTCGAGCATGTCTGAGCCGAAGGAGATCCTCCAACTGCTTGATAAAATGATTGAGAGAGGTTGTACCCCGATAATGGAGACCTATGTAATGCTGATCAGAAAGTTTGGGGGATGGGGATACCTCCGGCCTGTGTTCAAGATCTGGAAGACGATGGAGGAGCACGGCGTCATACCAGATCAATTCGCTTACGATGCGCTGATTGATGCCCTGATACAGAAAGGTAACATTGATTTGGCAAGGAGGTATGACAAGGAGATGTTAGCAAGGGGCCTTTCTTCTAGGCCTCGCAAGGAGTTGAGAACCGAATTCCTCAGCGGAGAATCTGATGATGATTGTGCTTGAAATCAGATGAAGCAGGTCGACAGCAAGATGATGCTCAGGGAGGTTTCAATCTGGTTAGGAGGTGGTGGAGGATGTTGGGGTCTGCCAAAGATCAATTTTGTATTTTTGTCGTGTTTGGAGCATTTTGGTCCATTTGTTTTGTGTAGAGATTTTAGGAGTAAAGATAACAGTTACATATTTATGTCGGTAGTATGAGCATACATTTATGTATAACAAATGTCACGGAGGCATGGGAAAGGTTAGTACGAGGGATGGCAGTGGACTGGGGGTAAACGGAGGACATGAAATGAGGATGGAGGTGGGGATGGAAGTTAAAATCAAAACCAGTGCAGTGATGGACTTATGCTTTTTTTGGCTCCACTCTACCATGCCCCATTCCCGATTCTGGTTAGTAAAATAACTAAAATACTTAACTTAGTTGGTGAAGTGGGTCCATGTAAAGGTGGATAGGAACTTGAAAAGTTGGTATGTGCATATGCCTTAGTGAATGATTAAAAATGAACTTTCTTATCTTGCATTGGGGCCTAAGGAAAAAAAGGCCAAATTGCGACAGAAGTGGAGAAAGACCTTCAATATATATATATATATATATATATATATATATATATATATATATATATATATATATATATATATATATATATATATATATATATATATATATTGAAAAATCAAGGTCTATTCTTAATCTACTATGGACTCTTTTGGTGGAGATAAGTTTGAAGTAAAGAAACTTGCAAACTCCAATTATCAATATTGAAGGCTATGCATGAAGGCATACCTACAAAGTATACACGAGGGAGGTTGTTGGTGGAATTGAAACCCCGTACCGAAAGATAATCAAGCAAATACCGAAACAAAAAGAAAATAGACAATCAAAAGAGCATATTGATCACATCGACGAAATGAGTAATGCAAAATATGCTTCAACTCCTATGAAACCAAACTTGAAATTGCTGAAAAATGAAGAGAATGAGTTAGATGATGTTATCTATTATTGAATGCTTGTTGATAGTCTTTTGTATTTGACTATTACTATACTGGATTTATGCTATTCAGTTGAAATTGTTAGTCAATTCATTCCAACTCCAAGAAAGCCCCATCTTGATGCAACCAAAAGAACTTTCAAATATGTGAATTCTACTGTTAATTTTGGTTTGCTTCATGAGTAAGATGAAAATTTTGAGTTCAAGGCCTTTCCAGATGTGGATTGGCGAGGAAACTTGGATACAAGGCACTCTACTTCAAGATTTTGCTTTAGCACAGATTCGGCTATGATAAGTTTGTTTAGAAATTGCGCTTTCATCTATGAAAGCTAAATATATGTCAGCTCAAGAATACATGTAGTTGAAAAGGCTTCTTTGGGATATGTTCATGGAGATCCAAGACCCAACTCCTGTATGTTGTGACAATGAAAGTGCTATTAACTTGGCAAATAATCCCGTGTCACATGTAAGAAGCAAGCATATCTCAATTGCTCATCGCTTTCTTTAAAGAGAGTGTTTGAAAGAGTTACCAATTTGGAGAAAGTTGCTTATAAAGACGAAGTTGCCGACATATTCACAAAAGCATTGCAATTTTTATATTGCAATGACTTGTGTATGTGAATGCATGTCTGCATGCCTGCCTGCACACGTGCAGGGAGGATGTGCATGTGCATGTGTGCATGCATGCTTACAAGTATGGGTTGGGACAAATACAAGTATTGTGTGTATGGATTTCTCAAACAAAATTGATTTGTGAGATCATGCCTCATCATTAATCACATTCTGGAAATAAAATGTTTTCCATCAAGTCATGCAACACATTGGGACAAAAAAGTCTCAGCAAAGTCAACCCTTGCCACTGTTTAATGGCAGTTCTAGCCCTCTACATTCGGTTAATCTATTACTTTTGCATTTAATAGCTTTCTTAGAAGAAGTCCAACCTCCACAAAAGAAAATGTTGTTAGGTGGCATAGATTTTTTGAAGTAATTTTGCTGAAGCATGTGCATTGTGTCAACTCCTATAAGATCCCAACCACCGCCAGTATTGTGATGAGAATATTGAAGCTCAAATCATTCTCATAGACTGTTCCGTGGTGAAGATCTACATCAATATGGCAATTGTAGCTCACATTTGTTTCGATACTTCCAGTTACATTTAATGGTTCAGTGCTTTGCACCTGGACCCGTATCTAACCTGGGTGTCACGGCCTGGAACATAAACTTTTTAGTAAATTGGAATTTGCACCACTTAGGTTGGTTTTATTGGTACCCACTTGGAATTGGATTTACTTGTAAGGATTGAAACTTGTTAAATTGTAGTTCAAAATTTTTTGACACATTCAATGTAGTTCACTCTGTCACTAAAACAACCATTTTATTTTTCTGAATTCTTGTTTTGAATGTCTTAGCAGCTGATTGTGGCTGCTATTTGCTGGCCAAGTCTTTTTCATGCTCAAAAGTTTAAGTATTCTATTCAGGTACTCCAGCAATGGAGCTATCCATGCGTGTTGTATTGATAATACTCAATAAGCTTCCCTTGCACATGATTATACCACAAAATGCAGAAGAATTGGCATGCATGGTTTGGACATTTATGATTTGTTCAAGATGTAATATTGATGTCGTTGTTGATATGTCCTATATTTTCCACATAAAAAAAAACTTGCGTACTTTTATCTTTAAAAATATGCCACGTAATGCAGGAATGGGGCACAATGGGAATATGCTTGGTATGACATGACAATTCTCAAAAACTAGGAAATGGGGACATGGCCGTACACGCATGCATACTTGTATGTATGTGTGTATAACAACAAATAAACTGGTTTGACTGCATCCATGAAGTTTCCTGGGGTGTCCAAGTGTCATGTTTTATCTACACGAGGTGTGTATGGCACATGCTATTGAAATGTTCATGCGACATAGCTTTAAAGAGTTACGTATTTTTGACAGAGATTGGGTATTAAATGTCTATGAATTCCTTTAATATTCTCCATTCTCTGGAAAATTCTTTCTTTTCCTGCAGATTTGTTGATCAATTTAACTAATTTTTCAGGTGGCAGCAGTGGCTAGACAGTTTGCCTTGTTGCATTCTGCTCTCAAGTTTGAAGCACTACACATACTCAGCTATCTTGTCTTTTCATCATGTGGTACTCACAGTTGCCCTGTTATGACCTGAAGATAATGCTCCAGTAGTTGTAATAGCTTTGTGTGATTGTTACCATTCTGATCCTAGTGACTGACTAGGGTTTAACCCTACTCTAATATTATGAGTCATAGTGTGACTCCATTTTATGTTGCAATATTGTGACAGAATGATGTTATCATGCAAATGCCATTCAATTGTAGTTTTTAATGAGTTGAGATACGCTTGTTGGTGTTTTCTGACATTAAATCCATCAATCAGTCATTTCTTTCCTGTCATTTTTGTGCATTTAGTTGCCCCAATGTATTTTGATAACTGGAAGTTGTCAGAGTTGATTGACAATAGGTTCGGGCATTTTGACAATTCTTTTGGGTGTATTTGTAATATCAATCACATGCTACTTGAGATTGGGGGCAGCTAAATGAAAATTCCAGAGCGGCAGTCTATATGTAAAGTACCCTTTATTAGTTCCTATGTAAGAATAATCATATCCAGATTCATAGGGAATCCAAACTATCAATATGAAGATCCATATTTGGAAGTCATAAAGATATATGCCTGCCCTTTCGAGTGTCCATATCCATAAAAAATTAAACACTGCACATAACCAAAATAAGGGCGTGTAGTGAGTCCAATCACAACTCGAGAACTAATTTTAAAAAAATAACTAAGAGGCCTTTAGGTTGGTAGCTTCCATAGCAAAACCTGGACATCTCTAAATGCTGCAACAATACTATTGAAAACTTGAATTCCAGGGTAAACGATACTCCATACATGCATGCGCACAAGCTCATTACTTTAACAATTTAAACAACGCAGGGTAGCTCTCTGCAGTCTATTAGAAATCAAAGATAGAATCATCTATCATGCAGAAAATGTAGCAGCATCAAAACTAACGGGAGGAGCATTAAGCAGTTTATCAATCCCGTGTAAGCTTCAACTTGCTAAAATTTACAGCGAATAAAAAGAATCATTAAAAAAGAAAAATGAAGAAAAAAGGAAAAAAAATTGCCTTTATATTTTAACTCTTGATGCTTCATATAACTGAAGAATCCAGCATCACAGGGGTTTCTATCTCTCACGTTCTTTAGGAAGTCCGCAGAAGAATGGCCAATGAAGTATGCTCGTCACTTTACATGAATCAAACAATAAGGAAAAGAATAACCTGTCACCTAACACACATTTTGACCGCCTGAATACTTGGCTGGTGGCATCTTCAAACATGCATTGAATACAATGATCCATTTAGCCATCTATAGCACGCACACAAACTTGTTACCACATACCCTTCAACCTAATCACCCCTGTCTCTCAAAAACAGTGCACGAACTCCACATTACAACATAATATAAGCCAAATAAACAAAAAATCTAAGTGAGGGGTCATGTTAAGTACCTTTGACGCTTAGAATCAGGGGAGCTAGAATCAGGATCATCTCTATCCTGCGAGTTACTAACCACACCTTCACATGATCTCTTCCTTTCGCCCTGTACAAGTTCCTTAAATATAGAACATCAGAAAACATGTCATGAAAAAAAAATGAATATGCCTGAACCTGAGCGACCTGCAATGCATTCTGCAGGGTTAGTTCAGACATGAACCAGTTGGATCCAGAAACCCTTTCTGGATAAACAAAGGACTGGATCCACCTGGGGAAGTTACAGTTCCACCTGTAGACAAACTGATAAACAAAGAAAAATGCAATACTCCTTACATGTGGCAGCAATGGATCGGATCCCGAAGATTCATGTTGCACATTTTCAGATAAAGAATTGGCCTGCATATCAACAGAAACACTCGCACTTGCTGGTGTCTCCTGAGAACCACCTGAAACTTGTGGAGCGGTGCTTGCCTCCTGCGCCAGGCGCTGATGTACAAACGGAATCACCTGATGCAATACTTGAGACAAAAAGGTTCCCGGATCAAGAGGGATCCCTGATGCTTCACCTGTTTGCTCATTTCTTGGGCCTGTTTCCTGCTGCCCAACACTCAAACCCGGAATGCCGATGGCACTATGCATTTGGTCCCTGGAGAATATGGTATGGAGGAACTGACCAAATCTGCTACCTGCCTGTGACATGTATCCCTGTTGACTGTCACCTGAGGTAACATTAGCTCGAGCTTGAGCATCACCAGGGGTCATGGTAGGACCTGTTGCCAATGGTTCCTGAGGGATATGATTCGACATGGAAACCGAACCTGAAGGATCAATAAGCAATTGCAAAAAGGAGAAATCAATGACAATAAGAGGAATCGCAGAACAAAAACATATCGAGACCTGACAACCAGAAGCCACATTGAAGTAAAAGTGCTAGAAATGATTAAGAGCCACACTGATCGTTGAGATAGAGGTCACCTCATCTATGTACTAGCAAGAAATTATCCATTGAATCACCATATACTCATTTATGTACTGACGTTGTTGAATATATATATATAATGTGCACAGGTTATTTCAGGTGATGAAAAAATTGATGGTTGTATATGCAGCAATTTTTCCTGACTCGAAAAACCATATTTTCATTAAAAAAAATAATCCAAAGGTGGATTCCCACTTAATTGACCATGCTGAACGCACCTACGAGTTTAGATCGAGTCGAAACAACTTGCATCGTGAGATTCCAACTAGATTGTACCTACAATCGACTATATATATATGTTGATAATACTTAATTCTGAAATCTATACATTTATAGGATGCACACCTTTCACTTTTTTTTTTCCAATATGCGAGCTGGCGAATAACACCCATGGTATTCAAACCCGAGAGCCCATCGTTATGATAGTCCATCTAATCATCCAGCTATCTCATTCGACTACACACATTTCACTTGCACATATGCAATAAGATTAAGATGAACATACAACTGTTGCTTTAAAATAAAGTCTAATATTGACTATTGAGATCATTGTCTTACAAATTTACATACAGCATAGAGCATTCATCTGTTTGTTATAAGTGTACGATTAACAGATCCATTAAAACTAAAAAGCAGAAAAGAAAGTGTGTACTACAGGAAAGCGTGCTCCCAATCACTCGCGCTCAAGACATGAATCATGTTCTTGATTTTAGGGAATATGTACCTAAGGCTGAAAATGTGACCCTAATATAAAAATCTGGTATCCTTCGACGTCTCAAAAAACATAGTTTTAGTGTTTCACTAGGCATCCACTTCCCTACAAGAGTAAACAAGCCTTCCACTTATGATTTAAGGTATGTAAATCCTAAGTGATACTTCATACTGGTGTTCTTATAAGCCAACTCATGACATCACAACTAAATGCACTCTTTTTTCAAATCAATTCTATGTTGCCCAATTTAATTATACATCTTAGATGCAAAATACAAAATATTTTCCTAAATTGCAGGTATGTATGTGTGTGTCCATGCACTACAAGGCCACCAACCACCAACAATCCCACAGATGCACAATAGTGAACAGGGCGTTGGAATTATGGAGACATCTTCATACAGGTTTCAAGCACTATATTCAATGATCAAACAGAGAATGGAAGTAGAAATGAACAACCTAACATTAGTACATAGAGTGAAGATCATCAAAACCAAGTTAGATATGAATACCAGGAATTACCTCCCTGATGTTGAGCTGCTGCACCATTAGAACAGAGATTGGCAGAATTATTCTCATACACAGAAGGATCATGGGCTGACTCTAAGTTTTGTGATTGTG
This sequence comes from Nuphar pumila, assembly GCF_984573655.1. Taxonomy (NCBI): domain Eukaryota; kingdom Viridiplantae; phylum Streptophyta; class Magnoliopsida; order Nymphaeales; family Nymphaeaceae; genus Nuphar; species Nuphar pumila. The sequence continues at coordinate 14,368,158 of NC_143251.1, read as the reverse complement.
TGGAAGGTTGAGCACTTTCAGTGTTTCTGTGATGATCACCAGAATGTATAGGCCCGCTTGCATCGTTCAAATTGCTAGGATCTAAGTTCTGAACCCTTGCAAGAAGTGGGTAGAATACACCAAGTGCACCACCATTAGATGCATCAGATACTGGACGAGTGACTGCAGCAGGGACAGCAGCAACTACTGCTCTAACAGGCACCACACGAACTCTACCCGATTCTGCAGCAAAGGATGGAAGCCCTGAAACAGACGGGGTGTTATGCACAGAATTTCCTGCACCAGTTGATCTTGCTTGATCTTCCAGCCCAACTTGTTGATTTCCAGCAGCATGTTCACCTCGGTCGGCACTGCTGCTTGATCCTGACAGTTCAAACTGTTAAGACCAAACAAGAAAAACACACAAACATGATTTCTAGAGTAGAATAATACCTGTGTGTATCCTTATATCAATATTTCGAGGAACCAAACCAGCACCAAGTGCCCCACTCGCCAAAGCATGACCTGGATGCATGATTCCCATGGGGGTGGTTCCAAAACCACTTCCAGGAACAGAAGGAAGACTCTGCACAATAAACAAAGTGAAACTTCAACATACAAATTCCAGGCACAGGCAGAGAAAATGGGGAATGTGGAGGTGCAAAATGAAAGGAACCTGGACCATCATAGGATTTGGACCAGTTGTAGATATGAAAACTGGTGGTCCCGCATTTACTACTGCTTCAGACTGTTAAATAAGAATAATAGTCTCAGCTAGAAGCACTGGTAATCTACTGATCACAAAGCATAATCACAAATGAAGAAGAAAGAGGCTCTACTGCTGCCTGTCCCATGCGTAGTGTCATTGTTGCACGTCCAAGTTCAAGTAATAAAGCCCCTGAATTTTGCAATAAAACTCCTGTACGCATTGCACTGGATTGAAGGGCCATGCGTGCCATGGGATTGGTCAAACTGGCCTCCTCTTGTAACTGTCTTGCAAGTTGCTGTGGAAAGAAAACAATAATAATGTTTAAATAGTAGATCATGACTTCCATAATCATAATGGATCCATACCATTATGTGCTTACAGTACTTTTTTTTTATATAAAAACGGAAACCAACCTTTGTTTCTTACACCAAAATGCATGGCCACTAGATGCGAATAAACATCACATCTAGATTTTCCTATCTATGAACTGAAACCGAGATGCCAAGAAAGGACTCTCTCTTGCTGATGGAGAGAACAGAGTTGCTGTTTGTACTATCTAGTGTATTGTGTCCCTAGAGTTCGGAAAATGTCTATTCCAGCCCTCCAACTCTAACCAAATTTAACACAAATTAAGAACAACATTTGTTATTTGTTTCATAATCATGGTATAAACTCATGAGTCATACTATGAAACTTTGGGAGAGGGTGATTGAGTATAGGTTGAGGAAGGTTGTCATGATATCGGAGAATCAATTTGGTTTTATGCCTAGAAGATCAACTATGGAAGCTATACATCTTCTTAGATAACTTATTGAGAGATATAGAGAGAGGAACAAAGATTTGCATATGGTTTTTATTGATTTGGAGAAGGCATACGATAGAGTACCTAGGGATGTTCTCTGGTGGACAATGATGAAAAAAGGTGTTTCTCTCAAGTGCATTAGTATAATTAAATATATGTACGAAGGAGTAGTAACCAATGTCTGCACTTGTGGAGGGGTGACAACCAATTTTCCTATATCGGTTGGGTTACATCAAGGATTTGCATTAAGCCTTTAACTATTTGCTATAGTGATGGATGCGTTTACGAGATCAATTCAAGAAAATGTTCCATGGTGTATGTTGTTTGCTGATGATATTGCTTTGATTGATGAGTCTAGAGCTGGGGTTAATGCTAAGTTAGAATTATGGAGACAGGCATTGGAAGCAAGAGGTTTTAAGTTGAGTAAGAGTAAGACAAAATATATAGAATGTCGGTTTAGTAAGCAACGAAGTAGTGATGGAAGTGTAGTGAAGCTTGATGAGCAAGAAATGCCGATGGATGACTGTTTCAAATATTTGGGATCTATCATTCAAAAGTATGGAGAAATTGATGGAGATGTAAATCATAGGATAAAGGTTGGGTGGAAGAAATGGAAAAGTGCAACTGGAGTGTTGTGCGATCTTAGAATGCTATTGCGATTGAAGGGAAAGTTTTGTAGGACGACAATTAGGCCCGCTTTACTATACGGTACAGAATGTTGGGCTGCCAAGAGACATCATATTCAAAAAATGAGTGTAGCGGAGATGCGTATGCTTAGATGGATATGTGGAAATACAATAAAAGATAAGATTCAAAATGAGGAGATACGTAAGAAGGTAAGCGTTGCATCCATTGAAAATAAGATGAGAGAGAATCGTTTACGGTGGTTTGGACATATTCGACGAAGGCCTAATGATGCTCCAGTTAGAAGGATGGAGAAATGGGAAAATATATTAGTTAAAAGAGGTCGGGGTAGGCCTAAGAAGACTTGGATGGAGATGATAGGAAAGGATATGAATGCTTTGAACCTCACCAAGGACATGGCATTGGATAGAAATGATTGCAGGAGAAGGATTCATGTGGAAGACCCAGAATGATTTTCTTTTTTGGGATGAAGGCATAGTTGTTGTTGTTGTATTTGTTATTTGTTTCATACTCAGGTGACTCCTTCAGAGTTGTAACAATAGAACTATTAACATTATTGGACCATGTTTATCTTCAGAAGATTAAGAGTATGACTTCCCTGTGTTGCATAAAATTTCATCAGCCAAGTTTGTGAAGAAAAGAGCAAATTGAGAAAAGCATTCTGATCATCATCACATGCTTAATCAGATGGTGCAAAACAATATGTTATTTTTTGTTACAATTTCGCATCAGCCACATTTAAACCCTGCAAGTGTCTGATTGTGTATACTTCTGAAGTTCATTAGAGTTACAGAGATTTCTTGGCCTTTTAGAGTTCGCCTTCTGATATACACTAAACCATGTTAATCAACATAGTTCCGACATGAACGCTGAAGCTTGCAGCATCAAACAACTCCCAGATTACAGCCATGTAAAAGACAATCTTCCCTTTAGCAAAGCCATTTTTTATTCTTCCAAAAAAGAAAAGACAATAGTGATAGGTTTGAATGCTATAATTAAGGGTTCATATGGCACATTCCAACAAGGCAAATTAACATAGAACATCAGCAGAATTCCTCCATTGCTTTTGTCCAAAAAAAAACCTGTAAAACATATGCAAGTGACTAGACATCTTTCTCCTGGCATGTCCATGTTCAATACATAGCACGTCCACAATCATGAAAAATATGAATATAAAATCATTAACTAAATTATCACAATTCAATTAGTAAGATGCTATCATTTATTATTGTCAATAGTGTTTGAAGGAAATGTTTTAAGTTAATATTCTTTAGACTTCAAAATGCCAAAAGTTCCCAGAAACAATAAACGTTTCAAAACTTGAGCACATGACCACACCTGACATAACCCTCTTCGCCCATTGAGAGTATGCAGTAGCCGCTCTAATATTTATAGCAGGAAAGTGTCATCAAACTTGGGAAACATGCTAAGCCATTAAGCTTTTGAACCAACAGCCAGTTTAAGCTGAACGGCAATAAATGCATTCCATTTCCCTTCTTTTTAAATGAGATCTAATGATATTCTTTTTCTAATATATTCAATCATTTTAGAACTGTAACCTGGGGTACTATAGTTTTGAAGTGTGAGAGGAAGTAGAAAGAAAGATAAATAAGAATCGAACCTGTGATAGTCAGGCATATTTCATCAGCAAGGGGGTGTGATCTTGATAAAAATCCTTCTGTTTAGCCAATTGAACTACGCTGTATGACTCTTCTTGTTCCCCCACATGCAATCCGAATGACTCAACAAAGAAAAAAGGGGCAGAAAGGGTTGGGGGTGCCCTTTTCAGTGAAAAGAGCGGAAATGGAAACACACTGCAAACTGGAATATAGTTAGCGTACCCCGCAAACAAGGGAGGCTCTTGGAATAGAACAGTATAATCATTCATTGAGCATTTGTTGCAGAATGGTGGTGCTTTTTCACTCCCACTTCTTAAGGTAAAATATATTGATAGAGATTTACTTTGGCAATGGAAAGAACTTACCAGTAATAAGAAAGAATATAAGACATGGAAAGGGTGGATGGTCATCCTAGATATATTCTTAGATAGCACAAAACTAAACATTAGGAATGGATGAAATACTGAATATTTGAAGGATCTACGAGCCTTGTAGACTAACCAGTAATGGACATTTGTCCAACTCTCATAGCGTGCCTGATTGCTGAAACACAAACTTATGACCTCACCTCTCAATCACAAATTATTGATTGATAACAAGTTGCTGTCATCCAGAAGATGAAGCACTCAAATTTTGGGCAAATGATTTCAAGCATTGACAATATGATTCTTGCTCCTTACAGATGCAATATCACAGGTTAGAAGGACCAAGATGATCAATTCACAGCAAAATCTTGAAAAACCTTGATCGGCAAGCCCTCATTGTCATATTTTCTCAGAAAGGTTACTTAGGAAGTGGACCCTTTCTCCAAAAACCCTGATTTAACAGAAATTTTCCATGAACAATTAACAATTGACAACATTGAATGACAAGCTAAAACGTAGCCCATCTTTCTTGATATGCTCAGAAAACAAGTCAGTAATACCTTTTTTTTTTCTTATTACTTTTTCTCCAAGAATCATTCAAATGGTGTGCCTAAAACAAAAAGGCTTAACACCAAGAATTAATTCTTGTAGAGAGATTATTCCTAAAAAAGGACACAAATTACAGAAAGAAGTGGAACTTGACTCGTGGTGGCCTTTGGCTACTTGGTGGCATGGTTACTCATCTGCAAATTCAAGCAGGAAGTCAATCTTAAGCGACGTCCATGTGGCCTTGAAGAGGCCTCTTTCCAAATGGTCCTTGGCAGGTGGGGATGACATTCTCCTAACGTTTACTGACTTGCTCTTATTACTCCTCTTTAAATTTGTGGTGACACCTTTCCATAACACTAGTTTTTTTTAATTGATGAAACTCGCTTTTTTGACATTTAAAGAAAATATCTCAAAAAGAAAAAAAACTAGAGTGTGATCAATTACTAGAAACTAAGGAATTAAATCAAAAGAAAAAGGATAATATATATCACTTACGGATAAACAATCCCCAACTTGTTGAACGAGAAACTGTCTTGTTGATAGCGCAACTTCAGCCAACGTGGCTGGTGTCGGGAGACCACCTTGTGCTAAACCAGCATGCGATGTACTATCAGGGTTGTGCAATTCAGAATTGTTGACATCACCAACTGCCACATTGTTGTCATGTTCCCGGCCTGCAGACAAGACTATGCTTCAATCTTCTCAATTTCAGATGCATTATCATAGCTTCACTGATTGCTAAGTCCATGAAAAAAAAATCACTGACCACTGACGCTAAACTCTTGTCTCATGCTGCGCAGATACTGAGTAATGGTCGTTAAAGAATCAGGAATAACCTGTAAATTTCATGTAAAGAAAAAAGGCACATAAATTTTCATTCAGGAAGAACAAATGCAATATTGCAATAAACAACCAGGAAGGCAGAAAGATGTATTTACAGTTCCAGAATATAGCTTATAGACATGGTGCAACATGTCGGCTTAGCATAATTATGAGATATAGATATCATGCGACTTACCGGGGGCAGCAAAGGCCCAAAAGAAATAGACGTAGGAAATCGGAAAGCACCATGCAGGGAATCAGACTGACTCATAGAAACTGTTTGGTCAGCTTGGATTGGAGGTGAGTCTGACACAACAGTAGCACCAAACATTCTTTCATGTCTTTCAGGGCCAGTGACCTGCAATGAGTCAATGACACAATTAAAGGACACTAAGTAAACAACTACAGTCTGGACTCTAGAAAAGAGTTCAAGTCATAAAAGTTTGTATGACTTCATATTCAGAAGTTGCAGAACGTCAATAGTCAACAAACTCATCTAAAGTTCATAAAACCCAAAAGGTATTTAAAGTAGATTACCCTAACATTGTTCTCTTCATTTCTTGTTCCACTGTTAACAATTCCAACAGAAGTGAGAACAGCTGAAAGAATCTGCACTCATAAAGAATAAGACATGCAAAGAATAAAGAATTCACTACGATAGAATCAAACAATAAATAGTAAAGTAAATTTAGTTGCCCATATTTTTCCCCATATTTTAAATAAAGATGGAAAATCATATGCCTTGAAACTTACCCGACTGACATCTGACATTGCTGCACCTCCTCGATCAGAAATGTTAAAGGTCCCAAGCACTACACTACTACCTGCTACACCACTGCCTCGACTGCGGTTGGAGCTTGCTGTTGGATCAGCCACTACAGACAATCAGACAAAATAATCAAGAGTTTCTGGTCAAGAGTTGGAACTAATTATTTAACTGAATGGTGATATAAGTAAAGACTAACAAAAAAAACAAAAAGTTTTCATGTGCTACTGCTACACCACAAGGAAAAGCTCCTTAAACTGACTGAACACCTTATTGACCACAAACAGTTATACAAGACAATGCGCACACACACAAAAGGACATCAAACAGCTGAAACGTGAGTGGCTGGATGTAAAAGGGTGAGGCCAATCTATAATATTTCCTACCTAGCTCCAGTCATGGATAATGGATCGTTGCAACCAGTGTGAAAAATATCAGCATTTTTTTTAAACCACAAAAAAAGTTCGGAAAAAGGGTTAGATGTTTAAAATGCCTAAATCTCACACCTTTTAGAAAATATCATGATATTATTGTTTTTTACTTAAAACATGATATTTTATAAGAAAAAAATGCAAAATATGTTAAAATATACATATTCTTATATGTATATATATATACATATAAGAATATGTGTATATACTTCACTGTATGGGTATTTCGGTCTTTTTACTCCATGGGCATCAGCCCACTTTATTTTATTTTTTACATTGTATTTTTGCACTTTATTTTGTTTTTGTTTTGACCTTTTTCTTTTTTGTTTTTTTTTCACTTTTTGTGATAGGGACAGCTCTTGGAGCTGCCCCAACGGTCACAAATGTGACTGTTGGGTGTAGCCCCCATGTGACTCCTCTTGTATTATAAATATGCCTTCTTAGGCATTGTAAACTTAACTCATTCTTGAGTGCTTCTATGAAATATCAAATTTGTTAGACCCTTGTATGGGTGGTTTGGTGATTCAATCAAGTAGAAGAAACCGTGATCTAGAATGTATAGTGGATTTTATCCATCTCATTACATGGTATCAGAGCTTTGGTGTTCCAAAGGGAATTTGGTAGAAAAAAGATCGTGATCAAGAGGAGGACCATGGACTTGGCAAAATACATTCAAATTCTGATTGGTGCATCGGGAAGCGAACCGTCTCCAAAAGTCTTTTATTGTATTCTCTCTCATTCTTTTCCCTTTCCATTCTCCTTTTTTCTTTTCCTCTTTCTCTTGTCATAAATGGAGAATGAGAGGGAAGTGATAGTTTCCATTCCCGTACGCCTAAATGACACATGTGGGCATCAATAATAAAACATAAAATTTGGGAAAAGGGGCTTTGGGGGTTGGTTGATGGCACCGAAAAGGAGCCTAAACTCATCCTTACAAAAATTGAGAATGGAAAGGAGATTGCTCTTCAAGGAGAAGAAATGACCAAGGTCGTTTCCGAATATGAAAAAAAGACCAAGGTCGTTTCCGAATATGAAAAAAAATGGAAGGAATGGAGAATGAGTCATTTCAAAATTATTGGATGGCTCATCAATAGTGCAGACATCCACAAGTGCTCTAACTTGACGAAATTTGACTTCGCTAGTGACACATGAAAATACCTTAAAGACATGTATAGTCTTAAGGATATTGTGCATATATGTAACATCCAAAATAAAGTGAGGATCATGACTAAAGGGGAGATGAGCATAAGAGAATATTATAATGCACACTTTCTTCTTTTGGACGAATTGGCTCTTCTTGAGCCAAAGTGGCATTGTCCACAAGATGTTGAGCTTCGTGAAAATCAAATCAAAGCGGAGCATTTCTATCAATTCATAAATGAGCTTAGTTCCAAATTTGAAGGGACTAAATCCGCTCTTCTTCATAGAGGAGGAGTCCCTTTCATAGTTGAAACAGTTGAAGAATTAACCATGGAAGAGAATAAATTGAAGAGGTCGCCCACTTCTAAGGATGAAGAATCCGTGTTTGTCATGTCAAAGCCTGAAGATCATACCAAGAGTTATAAACCACCTCATTTTGTAAGAAATGAGAATGACAGAAACCCCCAACAACTATGAAAAGAGGGGTGATCATGATTCTAAAAAAAGCGAAAAAATTATTTGCTATCATTGCTATGAGCCAGAACACATCAAATCTTTTTGTCCCAAAAGAAAAAAGGGGGATTATAAAGAAGACAAAAGAGTGACTTCGGTTGAAAGAAGTGAAGTGGACGACTCTAAATGCATTGATTCCCTCTCTTTGGCTCAACTAATGGAGGCATTGCAACCCATACTTAAAACTCAAGCGTCTTCTGATTCGGGAGCGGCTATATCTACAAGCGACAACAATGGTAAGACTTCTTGGATCTTAGACTCTGGTGCATCTTTTCATATGACTCCTAATGAATCCATATTAACTTAATGCAAGTTTAAATTCAAATGATTTTTGTGTCTCAACCGCCAATGACACATCTTTAAAAATCAAAAGTCTTGGTATTTATCAAAAACACATATCTTTCATATACCAAATATTAGATTAGTACCAAAACTAAATTTAAATCTTTTATCGGTCTCTCAAATTGTGGACTATGGTTGTAAAATAGTTTTTTCATCTAATGATTGTCTAATACAGGATCTCCAGTCTGAGAAGTCAATTAGGTGAGACCATAGAAGAGGAGATCTTTATGTCATGGACAATCTCGAATTACCAAAACAAATTTCTTGTAATTTTGTGGAAAATAAAGATATAAAAATTTGGCATAAAAAACTATGACATCCTAGTGTGACCAAATTACAATTGTTTTCATTTTTTTCAAATTGTAAAGAAAAAAATTATGTATGTGAAGATTGCGTTCTTGGCAAAATGAAGTCTCTACCTTTTGAAAAAAGACACCTTATAACTAAGAATCCATTTGAATTAGTGCATTCGGATGTATGGAGACTCGCACCGATCATATCCAAAGGAGGTGTTTCCTATTATGTTGTGTTTGTAGACGATTATAGTAGATAATCTTGACGCACCGGTCATATCCAAAGGAGGCGTTTCCTATTATGTTGTGTTTGTAGACAATTATAGTAGATAATCTTGGATATTCTTTTTAAAACACAAATCCGAAGTATTTGAGTATTTTAAAAAAATCATAGCTATATAAAAAATCAATTCAAAACCAATATTCAAATCTTTAGAACTGATTCCGATGGAGAATTAGAAAATTATATTGGTTTAAATGAGATTATACATCAAAAATAATGTCCATACACCCCTCAACAAAATGGACTTGCTGAAAGAAAGCATAGACATATTATTGAGACCACTAGAACACTTCTAGTGTTTAGAAATATTCCAAAAGTTTTTTTGGGCCAAAGCCGCCCTTACAACAGTCTATTTGATAAATAAAATGCCTTCAAAAAATATTGAAAATATTTCTCATATTGAAAAACTTTGTAAAACATCTTCCGATTATAAAAGGTTGAGGGTCTTTGGGTGCAAATGCTTTGTTCTTACCAACAAAAATGATAATCTCTCTCCTAAAGCCATTCTTTGTGTGTTTTTGGGCTATGTCGAAAACCAAAAAGGTTTATAGGTGTTATGACATTGAAAGAGACAAATTGTATATTTCTCAAAATGTAACATTTCTTGAAAATGAAAATGGTTTTAGCAAAGAAAATATCCAAGAGAGTAGTGATTATTCGTTCCTCTTTGACATAGTTAATGATAAGTGTGAAAATTCTCATGAGAGCCAAGACATACACGAGGTAAATGAGAATGCGAGTAGGAGTCTTGAAAGTGAAGACCTATCTCACAATAATTTACAAACTTATGCTCGACGTACTGAAGATCACCCACTATGTGCTTTAGAAAGATACTCTCAAAGTCAAGAAGTCTTCCAACCTTAGAAAATCCATAAGAATTTCAAAAGCACCTAGTAGATTTGTATCATATGATTCCTTTGAACCAATGTATAGATCTTGTCTAATGGCTATTCACTCGTATCATGAACCTCAATCATATCATGAAGTTAAACATCGTCAAGAATGGGTCAAGGCCATGAACTATGAGTTAGAAGCATTAGAAAGAACAAAAACTTGGGAGATCCAAACATTACCTAAAGAAAGAAAAACTATAAGATGTAGATGGGTGTACAAGGTAAATACCAAACACGATGAAACATTAGAAAGATATAAAGCTAGGTTAGTGGTCAAGGGATACACTCAAGAATATGTGATAGACTATGATGAGACGTTTGCCCCAATCGCTCACATGACTACTGTTAGAACTCTCATTGTTATAGCATCGATTAGAAAATGACCTATATTTCAAATGGATATTAAAAATGCATTTTTAAATGGTAACTTGGATGATGAAGTGTACATGGATCCACCACTTGGCCTGATTTTAACACATGTGAAAACTCTCCGATTACGTAAGACCCTGTGTGCCTTAAAACAAGCTCCAAAAGCTTGGTATGATAGGTTCAGTGAGGTGATGACATGACTTCATTTTAAATCTTGTTTTACTGATACCGTATTGTTTGTTAAGTCTTCTGATGCAGGGATGGTGATTCTACTACTATACGTAGATGATATGATAATCACAAGAAATGATAAGCAGAGAGTTGAGCATATCAAAGATGTGCTTAAAGCTAACTTTGATATAACAGATCTTGTTTTTTTACGATATTTTTTTGGAATAGAAGTTACTTACTCACATCGTGGTTATTTTTTGTCACAGACTAAATATGCAGCTGAGATCATTGAAAGATCAAGACTCTCGGATGAAAAATTGATCGATACTCCGAAAGTCATAAATGCCAAAATGAAGATAGATGATTGAGAGCCTTTGCAAGATCCAACGCCCTATACAGACAAATGATTGGGGCTTTGTCTTATCTTTCTATCACCCATCCTGATATATCTCATGTTATTCATTCTGCTAGTCAATTTCAGCATGCTCCCACTACAGTGCATATGAGCGTTATGATGAGAATTGTTAGATATATTAAAAAGTCTATTAACCTTAGTTTTTTATCATCATCCTCCCTAGAAGTCATTGCGTATTATTATTCTAATTGGGGAGGAGATGTTAATGATAGATGCTCAACCACTGGTTTATTTATATTTGTAGGTGACTCTCATTTCATGGTGATGCAAAAAGCAGCAAAAAGTGTCTTTCTCCGCCATTGAAGTCGAGTATCGTGCCATGGCGACCACCACTTCTGAGTTAGTATGGTTGAGACAACTTCTTGAAGACTTGGGGGTTCATACTGCAAAACCATCAAAATTGTGTTGTAACAACAAGAGCGTTGTATATATTGCAAGCAATCGTACATTTCATGAGGATGAAACACATTGAGATGGATTGCCACTACGTTTGTGAAGAATTTCTACGGAAGACTATCACATTGCCTTATATTCCATCAGAGTATCAACTCGCGGATTTTTTCACCAAAGCGCTACTGTCACCCAGATTTCACTTCCTACTTGGCAAACTCTCGGTTGTTGTACCATGAGTTTGAGGGGGAGTGTTAAAATATACATATTCTTATATGTATATATATATATACATATACATATAAGAATATATATATATATATTTCACTGTAAACCGAAATACCCATCAAGGGTATTTCGGTCTTTTTACTCCATAGGCGTCAACCCACTTTATTTTATTTTTTACATTGTATTTTTGCACTTTATTTTGTTTTTCTTTTGACCTTTTTATTTTTTGTTTTTTTTTTCACTTTTTGTGAGCTCTATATACCGGTTGGGTGCAGCCCCAACAGCCATATGAGGCTGCCCCCCCCCCGTGATTCCTCTTGTATTATAAATATGCCTTCTTAGGCATTGTAAACTTAACTCATTCTTGAGTGCTTCTATGAAATATCAAATTTGTTAGACCCTTGTGTGGGTGGTTTGGTGATTCAATCAAGTATTCTACTTGATTGAAACTGTGATCTTTCATGTATAGTGGATTTTATCCATCTCATTACAAGATATCGGGTCAAATTCTCAGGTTTTCAAATTTGGCAGTTTAAGTCATTAAAAGTTTTTAATCATCACATGTTTCAAAATGTGTGCACCCCATGCACTGTCCTTAATTACACATGGTTTCCTATTTTTTATTTAATTCTTTCCAAAAGAGTATGGATTTGGTTGCCCTTTTAGTGTTGCGATGTTTTGGAAAGGCACCTCTACCTTTAATTTCACCACAATTTTCAAGTTTGTATCTTGGGAAAAAGAAACCAGGTTGAACTTGACTTAACTATTCTTATGCAGGTCCCACCAGAAACAGTGGAGCTCATGCACTAGGTTTAAATCTGAACAGAATCATATCGAATGTTAAGTAATAGTAGTATGAAAATCCAAATATGATGAGTATATCAATATTGATTAGATCTGAGATCTGTTATTGAATTGCTCATTCAATAAGCACGTTCAATATTATGACTTGAGGACTCGAACCTCCACACTCTTTAGCACGAGATTTTTTGTCTCGTGTGTCTACCATTTCACTTATGTGTTATATCCAGATCTGACCTGATTATCTAATTGGATTTGAAAATTTATACCAAACCCAACTAATTAGTTTTGGGTCTTTTATCAAAAAAAAAAGTATGGGTTTGGATTGGTTTGATCCGTAGCATTTACATTCTTAGTTGAATGTATGCTTATTATGTGGAAAAAGATTTTATAAGTTTTTGCATGTCAAAATTTAATTGTGTAAATACAGTATTTTTACTATTGCTTTTATTTTTATTCATTTTTTAATTTGGATAATTTACAAAAACATACCCAGTTTATTTTTATAATTCAAATGCATACTTACGTTTATGTTTAATTATTCGAATGCATATCTAGGGTAACTACTCTCCTTTTAACCATAGATAGTAATCGGTAAATTTTAAAAATACCAATTTTACCCTCATTAAATATTTTTACTGTCCCATTTTAATGTCATCTCCATATCTCTCTCTCGCTCTGCATTTGTTTAGAAAACTTCCACCAATCTGTAGTCTTGCTTGATTGATCAAAATCACCATTCTGGATGAGTTCTCGTGAGTGGATTTTAACACAAACACCATTTTCAAGTGGGTAATTGCCCAGCCTGTAAAAAGAGGTTTCCTCCTTTTTTCAGCCACTTTCAATTAGATCTGATGCCCCTCTGCACCACAAAACCATAGGAAGAATAACTAATTCAAGAAGTGTCATGGAGGTTTGAAGAGTCCCCACTATGGCCATGGCCTTCCATATCTTCCATGAACTTGACTCATGCATGCATGAATGGAAAAGATGGGGAAACATGGTATTCTAGAAGTGTGAAAATGAAAAAATGAAAGTAGATTGAAAAAAGAAGAAAACTGGGAAGAGTAAAGCCAATTTTCACTACTAAGGGCAAAATGGACATTAGAAATGAGAATGTGAACTGTCAACCTTGGAAACTAATCACAGGTATGGTTTTGGTTAACCACCAAAAAATGAAGGATGTAATTGAATTCACAATGTTTTGGGGTATGATAAAGGAATTATCAAAAAAAACTGGGTATGTTTTTATAAATATCCCTTTCAATTTTTGCCGAGATTTTGCCATTAAAACCCCAAGGAAAATAAAATTTTTGAAATCTCACGAAAAATTTATGGCCAATAAATTGCCATTTTTAAACTTTTGACACTGCTTGCAACCAACTAGTCAATTCTTCCAAAAACAACTTTAGAGGGCATATCTCTTCCTCCCACTTTGTAAGCATAAGAGCTCTTATTTCCATGCCCTAATATCTCTCAATCTTCTTCCAAGTATCATTACTCCTAATTTGGTCTAGTTTCCTCATAATTCAAAAGAAGACAAAATAACCGCACTGCTCTTCTTGAAAATACCCTAAATCCTTCAACCTGCAATCACCATTCTTCGAATGGGAATTGCCTAATTTTGGTGAACCTGGTATGGTCATATTCCCCACTCAGTAGTAATGGGGATACCTTATATGGTACAAATGAGAACCAATCCTTCAACATCCTGATGAACTTCAACAAGGTCACGGGAAAAAAATGGCATCTGTCAATTTCCAAAGTAACCTCTTGTTCAGTAAGGTGGAGATGTTGCTGGTTAAAGGAAGATCCCACAAGGCACATCTACTGACTAGGTTCTTGAAATCTTGGGTTTACAACCTATAACTGCTAAGAATGGGCTGATTGTACCATTGTATCAGGCACAAGGGCAAAAGAGCACTTCACGTTATAGTAAGGCTCACCTTTGACTATTCTATTGATGCAAAGGGTATTTATGCAATTCACAACACAAGATAACCATTTTGGCCATAACAAGGAGTTAATGCTAAACCGGGTATTGTTTGTCTGGATCTTAAACCGTTCAAGTTTTAACTGCTTTGATTAGATCTAGTCAAGGCTGTCAAGCCATAAACTATGCCACAAAGGTACATGTGTAGACACAGGGTACAACACGTGTATGAATGGTACAGAATGAAATTTCCAGAAGGAATATGGGAAATTAGGTTGAGTCAAGCCATAAACTATGTTACATAGACACAGGTGCAGATAGGGGGTAGAACTCGTGTATGAACAGTACAATATGAAATCTTTAGAAAAAGCAAGTATGGGGTACGGCCACAAACATACATGCTTGCATCTTACAAAATCATCTATATATGACTAAGACCAGAGTTGCCAGAAGCTTTTTAGATAAGTGGGAAGCCCGCTTCCCGGAAACTGGCTTCAAAAGCGCGATACTCCAAGCTTCCGAAACTTGATGAGAATCTCGATTCTCCCACGCTTCTCCTATGTTTTCCACACGCTTAATCTATTCTTCTTATATGTTTTCTCTCTACTTTTCATGTTTTTTATGTGTTTCCCTTCATGCTTCTCACTCACTTCCATGTGCTTTCTCTAAATTGGCGTCATCATTTTTAGATTTTGTTAAAAATTTAATTCTTACGCTAAAAAATCATGAAATTTAAGAATAATCACTTTTATTTTTGTTTTTATTTGCATTCCATTTTGATTTTCATTCAATTCTTATATTGTTTTTTTTTATTCCTTACTTCCCGCTTCCTATACATTTTAAAATGCATCGCTTCTCGCTTCCACTTCCCGTATCGTTTCCCGCTTCCGCTTCCTAGTCTGGCAACCTTGAATAAGACTACCAATGATGAACTAAAAATCTAAAACATGTCAAATATATACAGATAACTAACAATTAATAATCAACAAATATAAAGTTAATTGGACACTTTTGATCTTTCATGTTGACCAGAAGCTGAGCAGATCATAAAATGGGTCGGTTCAAAGCCCAAAACTCAATTGGCCCATACACAAAAGTACCCAGTACCAGTAACCATGTTGACACAGTAATGGCACAGTAATGACACATGGATGTGGGCTTGCTGGAAGTACTCATGTCCCGCAGCCTATGTCACACGGACTCGGCTAAGGAGGTGCCGCACCCGAGTCGACACGTCCCGACACGGGTGCGGACTCGGGTGCGGCTTCGGACTCGGCCCGGACTCGGTCAACACCGAGTCGGGCTCGGTCAACGAGTCCAGGCCGAGTCCGTCTACATTTTGGACTCGGTCAACTTTGACCGAGTCCAAAAATGTCCCTAAAAAATCAAATTTTTATATTTTTTATTTAAAAAAAAAATATATAAAAAGAGGCACAGACTGTGACTGTGCTGCAGTCACAGACTGTGACTGTGCACAGTCGCAGACTGTGCACAGTCGCACAGTCTGTGACTGTGCCTGTGCACAGTCACACTGTGGCATTTTAAAAATAAAATAAAATAAATACATTTTGTGCATCCATGCGACTATTGAAGAAATCCAATACCTAAAGAAAAGAATGTTTTAGTTAATAAAAAGGCTTCCATCTCCATGATATTTTAAACTAGAAATTATTTAACACACTTAGTAAATTTTGAGAAGATGAATCACAAAAATCTCACATAACAGGAAAAGTCAATACCGTATAAATGTTTTCAACAAGCTCAATAAAATTATAAATATATATATATATATTTTTTTTTTGCCGAGTCCCCGTGTCCAAAAATTTTAAAATTGTGCCGCACCCGTGTTGCACCCGCACCCGCACCCATGTGACATAGCCCACAGCCCATAAATTTTGAACCATTTTGGTTATGATTAGGTCATCAATAACCCAATTTTTTAGACTGTAAATTAGCCAACAAGTAGGATGGATGTAACCAACTGTCCTGTGGCCTTGTGGTAGTATGATAACTTACTAATCATGAAGTCTACACTTCAAGAGTTGGTAGCAGAAGAGTAACAGAGGTATGATGGATGTAGACTTGGAAATGCAACGCAGCCCAGAAAAGCAACATATCGGAATGTGCAGTGCCAAGTGGTGATATCTATGTCACATGGGTGCGGGTGCGGGTGCGGGTGCGGGGATTCGGCACTTCTAAAAAACCCGGGTGCGGGGGTGCGGCAGGGGAAAAAATGTAATATATATATATATATATATATATATATATATATATATATATAATTTTGAAGTTTTAACAGTTAACAGTAACACTAATAAAATAAAAAACAATTATCATGAGTACATTTAAAAAAAAAATTATATATATGCTAAAATTCATCATTATAAGACTGTATTAACCAAGCTTAATCGAGTTTCTTCATTAAGCTCTACTGGTCTGAGCCGAGTTTAATAGTTTAATCGAGCACTGCTGGATGCATATATGGTTTTAATTTTTTGCTATTGAATCAGACAACTATCAGGATTTGATGGATATCTGATTACATGTAAAAGAACCAAATAAGATACGAACACCGGTCCAAACGGGGCGAGACCCCATTTTCCCCCTGGCCAGGACATATATGCTTGGTTTTCCATCCGACTCTTTTAGTTATTCTCTCTTAGTTCCGTAATTGTGCGACTTTTGAATGGTAACCAAGCTGGTCATCCCTGAAGAAAGGTTGTATTGTCCATGATCATTACATCCTGCCCCCAAAATCTGGCAGCTCATTGGCTTTAGATATTTTGTATTAATTTTTGTAGTACGTAACCTCCAGCCCAGCGCATATCTCGAAGGAAATCAAAATCTGATTTAATATTTGCAAGAAGGTACGGTAGACTGCAATCTGTACGGGCCAACATGTGCATCATTACCCTTTTGCCTTCCTGAACCCTCTATTTTAACAGAACCATCTGTGCTCTCTTCAATTTTCAGGATACAGTATGGTTGTTCTCTGAGACCATCCAGATTTTCATGAAAAGTTAAGCTCTCATCAACTACGAGAGGTGCCAGATCTTCAGTAAAAGGTGAGAATGATGAAGAAAGCCACCAGGTGTAGTATCAATGCATTGCCTGATTCACTCCCCATCAAAGTTGTGGTGAGGACCAGCATCCTCACCAAGAGATGGAGGTATCTCTCCACCGCAATCCCCTCTGCAGATTTCGATGAGGATCATTTCCCTTCGACCACGAAGCAACTCAAGAGACAGAAGAAGCTTGGTGAGTCGCACTCGCCGCTAGAAGGAATCGATCTCTTCACCGTTGTCAATCGATTCATGTTGAACCAGGCACCTTCGCAGGTTGAGCCTGCGCTTGACCCAAAGAAACGATTTGGAGAAGAGACTCCTTGGTAGTTGGCTACGGCATGTGGTTGCAGTAAAGAAAGTTGAAGAGTTGTGTCTCGAAACTCGCCATGTTGACAAACCAGTTCCTAAGTTTTCTAGCTGTCATGCCCATTTCAGCGGGCCTCTTTTTTTTCAAGTCCAAAAGTTGGACATAAATGACCCTGGGTGCGTTGACCGCACCCAAGGTCGGGTTGACCGCACCGGGTGCCGCACCCGCATCGCGTCGCGTCGACGCGGGTGCGGCACCTGGTTGGCCAAATCCCTGTGACATAGGGTGATATTTATCAAAACGAACTAGAAAGACTAACATCTACAGGTAAAGATAATAGATTCTATCATCAATATTTTCAGTTGTGTTGCTTATAATGAGAGATATGCAAAAGTATAAACATCCCAAGCAGCCACACACCCAAAGCTACATGCAGCAAATTAGTTACTGTAAACAGTAAAGTTAATTACAAAAGACAAAAAAAATGTGCAATAAAGGACAACAAACCTGATTGATTGGATAATGTCTCAGTTCCTGTTGAACCTGTGCCTGATGTTGATGAAGAATGAAAAGGCTGCCGAACAACTAGATGCAATGTATGACCATCTTCCACATCTAAATGGAGTTATGGAACAAAAAGTAAACAAAACTAAAAAAATAATGAATGCCAAGAAACAGAAGGCTTCATGTTAAATCATATGTGATAATAAAAAAGGATACGATAAGCTGAGAGGAGCTGGTCATCCTTCAAAACTTTCCCACGGCATATGAGACGCTGCTGTTCTGATAATACACCAGTTACGGTTGCTATCTGTTCTTTCAGTGCAGGCACTGGCATCTATGTCATGTAAAGGGGAGAACACAGTTCAGTAATCCAGAGAGAGAGAGAGAGCAAAACGAACAAGGTTCAAAATCAATTTACAAGGTCTATCACATTATTGTAGTGCACACAAATCTGACATCAGCAGATAGATCACACTTCTTTTTAAGCACCCAAAATGAAATTCAACCACATATCATCATTTACATTTTTCAGAAGACAATATTTACAGAAATTAGCAAAAGGACTTGCAGACCTCAACTCTAGTGATATGAAAAGCACGCTAGAAACTTCAGTGATTGTAACAACTAACAACCCATATGTAACGGAAAGAAAGGTGCCATTTCAAGAATTAAAATTAAAAATGCAGGCTAAGAAGCCCATAAATTTCTTGCTTGACGAAGGACATATAACAAGTTTACAAAAGGTTTCAACATTCCTCATTGCAAACTTAATGAATTTCCCATTGTGTCTAAAGTTCACAGTACTACAGAAAATAAACACTAACCTGTCAGAAGGAAGAAAACTCGGTAGCATAACAGACATATACCATGCATGCTAGGAGATATGACTGCTCCAAAACACAGTTAAACAACCAGGAAAGAACCAGCAGAGAAAGACAAATAGGCCTGACTTACAACCTGCCCAAATTGTCTTTTCTCTATTGGTTCCATAATTAGAAAAGCAAAGGATCAACCAATTCATTCATGCTTATTGCCAAATAGATGCCAGTTCTGCCCCCTTCACATTGCCAAATCTTGACATCAATTTTTGCATTAAACACAAGCTGCATCTTCCAATTCAGGTAAAGAAAAAGTTTTAATTCTCTACAACAACAACTACGACTTCATCCCAAAACAATTGGGGTCGGCGATATGAACCAACAAAGAAAATCCGGTCTTCCACATGAATCCTTCTCCTCCAATCATTTCTATCCAATGCCATGTCCTCGGTGAGGTTCAAAGCACTCATATCCTTTCCTATCATCTCCATCCAAGTCTTCCTAGGCCTACCCCGACCTCTTTTAACTAATATATTTTCCCATTTCTCCATCCTTCTAACTGAAGCATCATTAGGCCTTCGCCGAATATGTCCAAACCACCGTAAACGATTCTCTCTCATCTAATTTTCAATGGGTGCAACGCCTACCTTCTTACGTATCTCCTCGTTCTAAATCTTATCTTTTATTGTATTTCCATACATTCATCTAAGCATACGCATCTCCGCTACACTCATTTTTTGAATATGATGTCTCTTGGCAGCCCAACATTCCGTACCATATAGTAAAGCGGGTCTAATAGTCGTCCTATAAAACTTTCCCTTCAACCGCAATGGCATTCTACGATCGCACAACACTCCAGTTGCACTTTTTCATTTCATCCACCCAACCTTTATCCTATGATTTACATCTCCATCAATTTCTCCATACTT
Source organism: Nuphar pumila (assembly GCF_984573655.1). Taxonomy (NCBI): domain Eukaryota; kingdom Viridiplantae; phylum Streptophyta; class Magnoliopsida; order Nymphaeales; family Nymphaeaceae; genus Nuphar; species Nuphar pumila. Next base: position 14,348,077 of record NC_143251.1, on the reverse strand, counting down.
TTGAATGATAGATCCCAAATATTTGAAACAATCATCCACCGGTATTTCTTGCTCACCAAGCTTCACTACACTCCCATCACTACTTTATTGCTTAATAAACCGACATTCCATATATTTTGTCTTACTCTTACTCAACTTAAAACATCTTGCTTCCAATGTCTGTCTCCATAATGCTAACTTAGCATTAACCCCAGCTCTAGACTCATCAATCAAAACAATATCATCAACAAACAACGTACACCACAACACATTTTCTTGAATTGATCACGTAAACTCATCCATCACTATAGAAAATAGGAAAGGGCTTAAAGCAGATCCTTGATGTAACCCAACCGTTATAGGAAAATTGATTGTCACCCCTCCACAAGTGCGGACATTGGTTACTACTCCTTCGTACATATCCTTAATTATACTAATGTACTTGAGAGAAACACCTTTCTTCATCATTGTCCACCAGAGAACGTCCCTAGGTACTCTATCGTATGCTTTCTCCAAATCATCCAGGCATAAAACCAAATTGATTCTCTGATATCATGACAACCTTCCTCAACCTAGACTCAATCACCCTCTCCCAAAGTTTCATAGTATGACTCATGAGTTTTATACCACCGTAGTTTGTGCAATCTTGTATATCACCCTTATTCTTATATAGAGACACCAAAGTACTCTTCCTCCACTCATTAGGCATCTTATTTGTCCGCCAAATCTTGTTAAAAATATTTGTCAACCATTCTAAACCTTTCTCTCCCAAGCATTTTCAAATATCGATAAGTATACCATCTGGGCCAACTGCCCTTCTTGATTTCATTTTCTTCAAAGCCTCTGCAATTTCTTTCTTTTGAATCTTGCGCATGAAGTCACGATTCATCTCATGAAAAGGAATGGACAAGTCACCAAGATCCTGAGCATGACTTCCATTAAATATCTTATCAAAATAATCTTTCCATCTCTCCTTAATCTCCTCATCTTTGACTAAAACCCTTTGTGTTTCATCTTTGATACATCTAATCATACCCAGATCCCTCGATTTCCTATCTCTCATCTTTGCAAGTCTATAAATATCCTTCTCGCCCTCTTTGGTATTCAACTTGTCATAAACCTCTTTATATACCTTATCCCTCGCGTTTTGAACTACTTTTTTAGCTTCCTTCTTTGCTATCATATACTTCTCCATATTCTCATTATCACGACTCTTACTTAGATTTCTATAACACTCTCTTTTAACCTTAATAGCTAATTTGACATCCTTGTTCCACCATGATGTATCCTTACCTAGTAGTGCACCACCTTTAGACTCACCCAATACCTCCTTAGCCACATTTCTCATGTCACCCGCTATCTTATTCCACATTGATTCTGAATCCTCTTCGAGACACCAATCGGCTTCCTTAACTACCTGCTCTACAAAAATTCTTTGTTTAGCTCCTTTTAGTGCCCACCACTTAATTCTAGGATCTATCCTATGTCTATCCCTTTTACGACATTGTCTAATTCTAAGATCTAAAATTAAGACTCTGTTGTGTAGCTACACTTTCTCCCGGTACAACCTTACAATCGATGCAACAACCCCTATCTCTCTTTCTAAGTAGGAAAAAATCTATCTGACTCGTATTAACCCCACTTTTAAATATTACTAGGTGAGACTCCCTCTTCCTAAACCAAGTGTTTGCTAAGATCATATCATAGGACAAACCAAAATCTAAAATCATTTCTCCACTTTCGTTTCTTTCTCCTATACCATAGCCTCCATAGATACTCTCAAATCCATCCCTACTAATGCCTACATGTTCATTAAGGTCACTGCTGATGAAAAGCTTTTCACCATAAGATATTTCTTGTACTACTCCATCTAAATCTTCCCAAAATTGATGCTTAATGAAATCATCTAAACCTACTAGAGGTGCACAAACACTAATAATATTAATAATATCCGTACCTAATACTAATTTAATAAGTAAAATCCTATCACCCTTTCTACGGACCTCAACTACATTATCTATAAACTCACGACTCATAACAATCCCTACTCCATTCCTATTCCTATTTCTATTTATTCTTGTATACCAAATCTTATATCCCCAAAGTTTTATCACTTTTGCCTTCTCACCTACCCATTTGGTCTCTTGTAGAGATAAAATATCAATCTTTCTCCTACACATAACATCTATTAACTCTACCAACTTACCAGTTAAAGACCCTATGTTCCAAGTGGCTAACCTAATTTTATGGTCTTGGACTAACTTCTTTACCCCCATGACAAAATTCATAAGCAGGGAGTAGCGAATAGCTGACTAGTCATACCATGTAGATAAATAAAAGGGAAAATTCTATTTAGGATACCAAAAGTTTGTGGAAATGGTAAAAAACCGACTCTATTTATCAAAAAGCACCATGAAAAAAGCCTAAGATTAGTCATAAAAAAGGGAAAATCTTTGATTTGTGTTTTATGTCGTTCTTTGATTGATCAAGAATGGCTATTGGGCTTGGCCAAAACACAGGTGGATTTTGTAAACATCCATGACAAATATAGTGCACTATTAGTGCCTTTTCTATGCTTCTGGTGGTATTTATGTCTTTTGATCCATTATTTGTCTTGTATGTAGGCCAGCACCACTGCCACAAAAGAAATTAACATTGTCGTTTCTAATAGGTCTTGACCACGGCCAACATAAGCATAACAAAAAAGTGTAACAAGCTCCAATACTGAAGCAGGATACAGTGCACTAGCAGTGGTCATATTTGACAAGATATGGATCAGAAACTTAATGATTGTGCTTGCAATGAAGTCATGCAGGACATGTGATAATAAAAGTGCCTTAGCTCTTGCAAAGAATATATTTCCATGATAAGTCCATATATATCTATATATATGCTGCAATCATTTGTATGTACAAATGAATTTGTAAATCCTTTTCTTTTTTGCATTTTTGATCCTACAAATGTGTACTAGAGTGTGAGGTTTGAAAGTAGTCGTATCATTCATGTCACTGTTCACATCTCCTAGTTCCCTATTGTATTTCATTATATAGTGTTCCTAAAATACCCTTTATTAGTGTTCTTGTATTTTGTGTTAATAAGGGTGTTTTAGTAAAGATATATTTTGGTGTAAAGTGAATATAAATAGTCACAATGAGGCCCGATTTTCCCATATCGGGAATCATGAGAGTTCAGCCCAAACCTTTCTCTTGTCTTCTTTCTCTCTGCAGGAACCTCAGAAAACCTAAATATAACAATGTGTTATACATGGTTCCTTCAGTGTGGATCAGTGTCTAGATCGCGAAAGTATGAGTATGATTTTCTAGCAATGCAAAAATCGATGCATCAAAACTTGTTGAGACAAAAAAGCACCTTTTTATCAAAAAAACCTGAATCCAAGAGTTTATCCCTAACAAATGTACCATGCTGAACTCATATACAGGGTCGAATTGAGTCAAAACAGCTTGCACCATGAGATCCTACATCGCTTATACATACAAACGTTTATAGCAAATATATTCCCATGTAACACATGTATGTGTGTAGGGAAGGGTTACAATCTACAATAATTTGCACATTCTAATATCATGCACAAATGTTTGTAAGAAAGAACATACCCCTCAAAGTGGCCTTGTTGTAATTTTTTATTTGGGCTTTTTTGTTAGTTCTTTTAAATTTTTTAATCCGCAATAACGATTATACCCTTAAAAATCCATGTCCTTCCCTAAACCCTCCTCCCACCAGTTATCAGTATTCCACTTGCCTTGACCAATTCAAGAAGTCATATGGAAAACTGTCGAAGGGGTCAGCTATTTCCAACTTCTGTTATTTTTGTAACTTTAGTCTTAAGCTATTTCTGACGGTGAAGATTTATCACTTGAAGAAGATGTTAAAATGTATCATTCAACCTTTGTAATATTATATATATTTTATATATATAAAGGATAATACATATTCATATATGGCATATATGCATATGTATTATCCTAATTATATATATAAAATATATATTTCTCTATTTATAGGCATAGGGGTAGTTTAGACATTTCACAGTTTTACGCATATTCCATTTGGAATATGTTTTGTAATTTTACCTTTTATTTTTTCCTTTTTATTTTTCTTTTTTTTGTGGTTTGCGCCACCTAGGGAGGCTCCCCAAAGAGTCGTTGGGGAGCCCCCAACGGTCACAAATGTGACCATTGGGGGTTCCCAACGACTCCTTTGGGAGCCCCCTATGTGGCTCCTCTCTTGTGTTATAAATAGGGGTCTCCCCCTTGTAATTCCTTCGCTCCTTGGAGGAGCTTATGCTTCATTGTATAGGGTTTTTACCCTCTTCTTCCTATTTCTTCAATAATATTCAACTTATGACTTTAAGTCATATTTATCCCTTTTATGGGTTTATGTATTAACACTTGATGTGCTTGTGTTGTTCCCTTAAGTGGGTATATTCGCACTTAATGTGCACGTGTATAGGTTCATTATCGAACCTAAAATATTCAAAGTCACTTTCTAACATGGTATCAGAGCCCGGTTACGATGGAGTTGTCTCTTGGCGCAACGGAAAGCGTGGTGCTCAAGAAATGGTGAAGTATTCATTGTTCTTCTCTTTTTTTAGAAGTTTTTTGGTATGTATCTCTTTTCTTAACATATTATGCATTATGAAACTATTTTTCTTGCACATTTAGTGTTTTTTGATAGTTGAATCATTTTCGTTCACATTTCGTGTGTTCGTATATTTTAAAATATCTATTTTTAAATTTGGTGAACTTGTTTATTGTTCAAATATATAATTCTTGGCTATCGATTCCTCATCACATATAATAGTAATTTATGTTGTCAAAATTGTCTTCAATTATGTGGGATTTATGATGTTTACATAAGTATTTCATGATTGACCTATAAATTACCTTTTAAAAATTATATATGATGTCTTGATTAATGATCGTTGTTTAAAACTCTTTTCACTCATATAAAGTCTAATTTGTTTTGAGTTCCTCTCTTGCTTATGGATTTTAGTGCATGTTTTTTTGAAAAATCTTGATATAATTCTTATATAAGAATCTCACATCTTTATCTTTGTTATGAATCATAAGTAGTTCTTGTTAATGATAACTATTTATGAGAACTCCTAAAGATGTTTCAATGTTTTTTGTTTATTTAAAGGATTTTTGAAAAATTGTTTGTGATAAATAGGTTGTTCGAACCATTGTAAAAGATCTTTTAAAAGAATTTCCCACACTATATAGAATGCATAGTGTATCTATTGCATCCTTTGGTATAAAAGATTTCATTTATTTTTTTATTTTCTTCTAATGATGCAAACGTATTTGTTTATATTTTTCACATAAGGTTTCAAAAACCTCTTGATTGTATCTCTAAGGATGCCTACATTGGCCATAATATGGTCTTATTTGTCTTAAATTGCATTAGAGCTTGAGAGTCTCAAGCACTTGCTTCCTTTTTATGAAATACATGCATTATTGCATGTTTATTATTTATACGCTTTTTGCGTAGTGTGTTCAAGTGTTGTGAGAGTGCCTTCGTGCACTTCTTTTTTTTTAAGTATTTATGCTTGTATGCGTATTGTCTCTTCGTAGACAATTTCACATGGTATCATAGACATTTTCACATAGTACTCTCTTTTCAATAAAGGGATGTTCTTATTGCCTTCTTTAGGGCTTGTGTTTGTTTTTATCCCTTAATAGACTTGTAAGATTGTTTCTTTTAAAATGCTTCTGTAATATCTTAGTACATGTTGTCCTAAATTTGCACGTTTAAGATTATTGTCATTTTGCATCTTGGTATACATATAATTGCAAATTATAAAGGCTTGATTTGTTTCTTGGATTATTCCAAATCCTTTCTCACACATGACATAGCTTAAATATTTCATGTTGTGTTTATTAAAGTTTTTTTTGTATAATGATCATGATTGAACATAATTTCGTATATATGCATCATTATTGTTATATGGCATATTGTTGTGATTAATTATGTTGGACCTTTGAATCGGCCCTCTTTGTAAAAACCACATATTTGGAAACTGTTTTCCCTAAGAATTCATTGCCTTTTTATGACATTTTATCTTTTATCCATCACATGTTATATGATGCATCAAATTCTTTTTTTATGGCCTTATTGTTATATTAGAGATGGTTGTTAAGGTGAGTTATGGGCACCTTGTGTTATGACATTTTAGATTGTCCACTTGCCATATTATAGATGGTGGTTGAGATGAGTTATGGGCACCTTGAGACTCTAGAATGATTTGGTATATGATCTCTAATTATGAGTGTGTCACTCTTTGTTATGTCATTTTAGATTGTCCACTTGCCATATTATAGATGGTGGTTGAGGTGAGTTATGGGCACCTTGGGACTCTAGAATGATTTGGTATATGAGTGTGTCACTAGTTTAATGTTGGCCATTGATCTTATGGATGCTCTTATTTATATATAAATGTGATGGATATATGATGTTTGAAACCTTAAAATGTCTTAAGGTATATTAAAATCAAGGTTTTGGGGATTATTTCCCAACCTTTTATTGTTTATGGATCTTATGAGTGCATTTGCACATTTGTGTTTTGTGCTTTTGTGCACAAGTGTTCTTAGTGTGTGTATATTCACACATTTATTTCAAAATATTGTTGTTATGGGTATTCTTTTTGAAGGATATCGTTCTTTTGATTCAAGGTTTTATTTATATGTTTGTCATTACAAGTTTTATTGCCTCAATAGTCTTCTCCTTTTATAACCCTTATCTAAGTGTCATCATATGTAGACAAGGATTTTATTACATTTTTGTGTGTTGGTAGCCCTTTGTTGACTTGGTTTCTCTTGTTCTAGTAGCTAAACACACTTGTCTTGAGTGTTATCATATGTAGACAAGGCACATTGATTCACACCATGATGTGTGATCTTTAGTCCATGTTGGCATTTGTGTCCTTGTTCTAGTCGCTGAGTTGTATGCCCATGGTTGGATTCTTTCACTCAATTCAAGTGTCATTTTATGTAGACAAGAGATTTATTGTGTTTTTAGCCCATGGTTGGCTTAATACTCTTGTTCTAGTAGCTGAACATACTTGATCTTGAGTGTATTTTTACGTAGACAAGAGATGTTTGTTGTCCATGTTGGCGTGTATTCTCTTGTTCTTGTCGTTGATGCACTCATTTCAAGTATTATTACATGTAGACAAGAGGTATTTTTACACACCTTAGTGTGTGTCATTTGGCCTTTAATGACATTTTATTTATATTCTTGATCTAGTAGCTTATACACTTGATTTATGGGTTTTGGAAGACTAATGAGGTAGTTGCTTGTAGTGGATAAACTACTATTGAAAATTGCAAAATTTCATTCATAACTTGTGTTTTTAGATACAAGTGAATCATATCCATGATATGTTTTTTATCAAATTGATATTTTAGCATTTAATCTATATATGAAGTGCTTACAGTTTTTCGGCATCTTTTGTATTTGATATGCAAAATGAGTTTTTTATCTCAAATGATATTCATTTTTGAATCTTGGGTGGATGCTTTAATATATTTAGTCAAATCATGCTTCTTTGTTTGACATAGATCTTCTCCCTAAAGATGTGAAAAACTCTATTGTTGATCTATGCGTGTTAAAATTATAAAGCCCCTTGAAGTTCATATTCATCATGCTTTTGAACATTTGCATCCGTGTTCATTTTGACTAAAGTATCTTTGGAGCATGTTCATTAATGAATTTATTTAAGTGTTAATTCATTTCATGATAGTATATGCATATGCTCATTATGGCATTTTAGGCCCTCATTCAATAAAGCATATGTAGCTTATGTCTCTTCATAGGCTTATTGTGGTGTCCCTTAGTGGACCATTTTGTTATTTCCCATTACGGGGTTGTGGTTGTCCAATATTGGACCTTATGGATGCATTATGCATTCTTGCAATTCGTTTCCGCTCAATCTTTAACATGATATTTGATTTTTGAAACTTTGGTTTTCTAAATTTTTCTTTTCATGCTAAAGTAATTATCCTATTATGCATAAATTTTTGCACCTTGTTAGGAATGTTCCATTTGAGTAAAGTGCAAAAATATTTTTTACTTGTTCTTTGTTGTTGTTCATCAGGATCTTGAAGATAAGAGGAAAAGAAGTACCTTGGATAGATCATGGAAGGTGCTCATCGTTAAAGACGTTGGAGGAAGACATTTGCAATGGCATTCGTACGGAAGGCTCTTGAAGCCTTAAGAGTCTTCTTCCTGCTTTCTTCAATCTTTTCGTTCCCCCACGCAAAGTTTGAGGGGGGGTGTTAAAATGTATCATTCAACCTTTGTAATATTATATATATTTTATATATATAAAGGATAATACATATTCATATATGGTATATATGCATATGTATTATCCTAATTATATATATATAATATATATTTCTCTATTTATAGGCATAGGGGTAGTTTAGACATTTCATAGTTTTACGCATATTCCATTTGAAATATGTTTTGTAATTTTACCTTTTATTTTTTCCTTTTTATTTTTCTCTTTTTTGTGGTGTGCGCCACCTAGGGAGGCTCCCCAAAGAGTCGTTGGGGGCTCCCAACGACTCCTTTGGGAGCCCTCTATGTGGCTCCTCTCTTGTGTTATAAATAGGGGTCTCCCCCTTGTAATTCCCTCACTCCTTGGAGGAGCTTATGCTCCATTGTATAGGGTTTTTACCCTCTTCTTCCTATTTCTTCAATAATATTCAACTTATGACTTTAAGTCATATTTATCCCTTTTATGGGTTTATGTATTAGCACTTTGCTTGTGTTGTTCCCTTAAGTGGGTATATTCGCACTTAATGTGCATGTGTATAGGTTCATTATCGAACCTAAAATATTCAAAGTCACTTTCTAACAGAAGAATCTATCAGAATTATGAATTTGGGATGATAAAGAAAGTGGGAGCTATCAGAGTTGAGTGGAAAGGTTAAGGGATAGATGGTGGTGGAATCTGCTCATACTTATCTCAATACCAAGAAAAGGAGATGCATGCAAGATGGACCCTCCTATAAAGGTAACTATGAAGAGCTAAGGAAGCATGTAAGAGTAGAGCACCTTATTGTGTCTCTGCATGAGGTGGATATTGTGCTACGACAGAATCAGAGGCATTTTGGAGCATGAGTGCAAATAGTATGACTTGCTCAGCACAATTATGCCAACAATGGCATGGGAAATGGTATTAGGAGACTGTGTTGTATAAGGGAATGGGTTTGGAGAGATGGGGGTGAGGTAGGCATAGACAAAAACAACTGGCTGAATGACCTCCTCATCTTTCAGGCGTTTGAGCCTGATGAAAATGTAGCCGGTAATTTCTGGCAGGTTCCTTCAATTTTGCAGTGGGTAGGAGTAAAGGCGGGCAGCCAATGGGTGAACGGAGAAGAGGTTAAGGAAGGAGGAGGGGCTACAAAAAGGTATGTAGATTTACGAAAGGGTAGAATGGTGACTGTGGAAGGGTAGAATGGTGACTGTGGATTAAATATTACGTAGTAGAATTTAAGGGAAATAACAGAAAAACCAAATGCAAAAATTACAAAACGGAAACTTTGAGGGGCTCTGCCCTAAAACCATGTGTGCTTACTGCTTGATATTAGCCTGCACAAATGGCTGTGCATTTAAGGTATGCCCATGTTGGAAGAAATGCACAAAGGCTTACGATTAACATCAGCATCACAAACATTTATGGCATTAAGAAGAGATGCAAGTACAATCGAACATGAAAGAAAGACTCATTTAATGCCCCAAGATTTTTCTTGATCATCATACCATCTACGTGTTACAAAATTGCCAATATGAAAAGTTTCAGCAGTCGGAAAAGTTATAACAATAAAATACTTTTGTCAATCTCAATGTAAAAAAAAACGAAAGGAAGATGGTCTTACATATTTATTAACTCGTAAAGTATATGTCTGAGAATCTAGAGTTTTTATCTTGATCTCCACAGTGGTTTCTGAGCAATCAGCCTCCTTCCCACTGGGTATTGATACTTCATCAGTCCCGTTGGACCCCATCCTTCTACCAAGCAACTTAATCCTGAAGTAAATGGGTACAGTGTCAGGGGGCAAAAAGAATGAAGTAATCACCAAGTTCACAAACAAATGCCTCAACTTAAGCATCGTCTCCACTTCAGAGTTTTCAGCTCATGTTCAAAAAGTGGAAGCATATAAAAACCTTAACTCACCAACAGAGATTACTGTATATGAACACCTCTCATCCCTTTCATCTCTTTGTACAGAACAAATACAACTAAACCATATCAAGGATTATAAGAAAAAAAAGATGCAAACCCCAGGCATGATGATGATATCTAATGTTAACATTCCCCTTAGACTAACTGTATCAAAGTGACTATTGGGAAACTGACATGTGGTAGTCAATATATGAGTCAGTGAGGAAATATGCAAGTTATGGAGACGAGACAAACCTAGATATTTGATAACTATAACAACATATGAAGGAGTGCACCCTGAAGTGGGCAGCTTACTTCAATATGTTTGTTTGTAGCTGGACAACTGTACATATGGAAAATGATTACAACCATGGTTGGCATTCACGGGACTTGGTATCGAATCGGTCACATACAACTCGGTGATTTGGGCGAGTCAAGAATTTTTATTTAAATTATTAAAAATAAATAATAAGTATGTAATTTATGATAAAAAATAAAAAATAACATATTAGGTGTGATTTATTATATATAGTAATAAAAAAACTTCAAAAATTTATATATATTAATATATTTTAAAAATATTAAAAAATGCCATTTTCACTATTTGAAATTGAAAAATAGTGTGTTATTTGCAAAATGTCATAATGTACTTGATAAAACGTAAGTATCACATTGTAATCATGATATTTATATTCTAAACATAAAAAATTCAGAAAATATAGATAATTGCATGAGTTAATTAGATGCATTAAAAGTCTCATTTTGGTTAAATGTCTATTTATTATCATTATTTTAGTATTAAATATTATCACTTAATTCTCTCTCTCTCTCTGTAACTCTCTATTTTCAAATCTAGCTTTGGAAAATTGAAAGTTTTTAATGCTTTTAGTTAATGTTCTGAATTTTTAGAAAAACATGTTTAATGCTTTTACCAAAACATTTTTTAGTTAATGACATTTCATTCACATAGTAGTTAAGACTCGGCCGAGTCAACCCGAGTTTGGTCCTAACCAAGTTATACTACTTTTTTAACTCAGGTCCCGATCCGAAACAACTCGGGCGAGTCACGAGTTGACTCGCCAAGTTTGCCAACCATGCTTACAACTCCTCTCCTTCACACTGTACAGGTGCAGACTTGGACCAAAATTATTGATGTACACAGTTTGCAAACTTTTCAAGTTTCATTTCAATCTGTTGTTTTCATTACGCAAAGTATTTGATTCTCACCAAGAAGAACACAACAGCTTAAAGAAAAAATCTCAATAATTAACATCAATTACTCTATTGAATTTGGAACATGTTCCAGCCCCCCACCCAGACAAAAGAAAAGAATAAAAATGAGAGAGAGTACACATAAACACAATACTTTTAGTTTTCTAGAACATCCGTTCCTCACAGCCCACTTGACGCAACCCCCCTCTTCCCAACACACACACACACACACACACAGAGAGAGAAAGACTCCCTCCCTCTTGATGTGGTAAGACAGAGCATAAAGAGAAATGACATCATTCTTTTCCATAAAGTCTGTCTGACATTGAATTTGTTCTCATACAGAAAAACAAAACTAGCAAATATAGAATCTGGGGCTTTGTTTGAAAAGCATAACAAGTAGCTTCTAAACCTTTCTTAAGAGCCACATTGGGAGGAGCTTTAGAAAGTCTTTTTTCTTTTTAGTGTCTATAAGACAAAGAGAGGCAAGTGGAGTCAGTTTGAACCCCTCCTCAGAAACTTTGCCCTTCCAATCACCAACAGACCTTGTGATGTTTATTGGCTGATGTATCGCATCTCATCCATTACTTACTGGGTACTTTGGATATGTTTGTTCTTTATTAAAGTTTTTTTTTCTCCTAATGACCAAAGTATACTTTGATATGTGTCATTAAGGAGGTTAAAATAATAAAATTTCAAAAAGCTTTTCCACATGGCGTTTTACCACCTTATGGTGGTTCAAATCTGCTTGATGTTCTTGTAAGAACACATCACTGGAAGTAACTGCATAGACCTACATACTCAAAGTTTTATGTTGTCTGCTTGATGCAAGCCAGCATCCTATAAAGTAGGTTTTCCATTATATAAAAAAAAAAATACTGTGTGCCTGCATGTACAAAAGGACCAATATCAAAGCATCATGATAATAATAATACCAATGTTTTTCCTCAAAAAACAATTTGAAGATGCATCTATTCTTAGGAAATTATCAGAATCACTTGCCAAAATTTTAAAATAGAAAGCAATAAATCTTAAAAGATGAAAAGAATGAAATTCCATTTGGAACATTCACAAGAAGACACCATCATAATATTATGATAAACTGAAATGTGCCATGATTTCAAGTTTCCCTCAAGCTGTTGGAGCATTTTGAGGAAAGAAGATAAATCCAAAACATAAGATATGATTACTATCATGCAAAGAAGGGATAAATGACTGATTATACTAAAAATACTCAATTATATAATAGAATACATAGGAGAATTGAGAATTTATGCATGTCATGTGTGTAAGAATCCTAGCAGCAGTCAATTTGGTATCATGTGTCTAAAAATAATTCACACCATATTCTCAATTAAGCTTTCAATCAACCAGCTTTCTACATCATGAAACAAATTGAGTTCAAAATGTATGGTGTTGATAGAGCAAGGATGAGATATTGAGATGAATCATGACATCTGGATACTGCATCGAGCAACAACAACAACAACTACGCCTTCATCCCAAAACAATTGGGGTCGGCGATATGAACCAAAAAAGAAAATCATTTTGGGTCCTACACATGAATCCTTCTCCTCCAATCATTTCTATCCAATGCCATGTCCTCGGTGAGGTTCAAAGCATTCATATCCTTTCCTATCATCTCCATCCAAGTCTTCTTAGGCCTATCTCGACCTCTTTTGACTAATATATTTTTCCATTTGTCCATCCTTCTAACTGGATACTGAATCGAGCAATAAGTGTTATGTCTGACCACACTATTTCACTTTCATTTCAATGACTTTGTATTGAATATAGAAAAAATAAAAGAGTAAATGCAAGAGGAGGGAGGGAAAAAAGAAACTTTGAGAAGTTTGTGAAAAGCTTTCAAGAAAAAGATAAATGCTATTAAAATTGGTGTTTTAATTTAAGATGAGATATAATCAGCTTTATGTCATGGGAATATCAATACAATGTTAGAATTTCTTCTTCTTCTTTTTAATTCTTTTTCCCATTTCCTTTCCTTGCTTGGACGACAGTTTAATATTAAAGTGTAACATAAAAGGTACAGTCATTTCCCCGCTTTGGTCAAACTCTTCAAGACAAAACTAGGGCCGTTGGAGTTGGACACTAATTGCAATATCAAAGATGAGAATACAACTCTTTAGCTAAATAAGGAAACAAGAAAAAGATGAAATTATTCAATTTAACACTCTCCATTAGGTAATTTTTTGACACTTTTAGTACTTGTTATTTTCCAGTAATTCTATAACATCCAGCATATTTTGACCAATTTCCCCATTTTTGTGGCAATAATAATAGAACATGGATAAAGTTGGAATCAACATCTTCTTTGAAAAAAAAATTGAAACAGAAGAGCTGACTATGTTGAGTACCAAAGCTACTGTAAGGGCAGATATGGAGACCAGTCATGCTGATGTGAGATGTAGTTATTTGTATATGGCAATCAAGATGAGAACATGAAATTATCAGACACCATTGCATATAACTGTGGAAAGAAGTGAGTCAAGTGACTAAAAAGCTTAGGTGAAATATCACAATGCATCTACATTCATTTATATATATAACCGAACATGCATATAAAATTTGTATGACTAATCTTTTACAACACAGGAAAACATCAATAAGTGGACAAGCAGTTAAAATAAAAAACATGTACCAAGTTTCACATTTTTATTGCATGTGGACATGTGTTTTTGCATCAATTACAAAAATTACTTTTTCCCCAATCCCCAAAATTAAATGCTTTGGTAGGAAAAAACTCAAAACCATTAGTTAACCATTTGCATGGAATTCAATAACCCCACTTGCAAGCTTTGAAAAAAAATGGAGGAGAAGAAGAAGAACAAGAACCTTGCTTGCTTACCAAAATACATATATGCAAAAAGGTATTTCTGCCTAGGCACAAGCCATACAAAACTAGTCACAAAGCACACCCTTTTTGAAGCATATAACGCTATGTAAGCAATTGTGATATTAACTATTCTCGAAATTTTGAGCAATTTCAAATTTCAAGCAGGTCGACAGATGGGTAGATTGTGCCATTTAGGGTATTTCTCCATGGCAACTCACCACTGAAGGCTTCTTGAACATATCCATTTGGCTACAGAAAAGACATACGGTGGGATAATACATTATAAAGCACCATGTGATCTTCCAGCTTATCCCATTCCCGTAGATAAGTGGGCATATCCAATTTCTCCCATAGAAAAAGAACTGGTTTGCTCAAGTACTTCTTCCGCATTGCCTCCATTCATAAATCACTTTTGTTAGTACCATTTCCATATGCTCTTACCATCAAGAAAACTTCCACAGGCTATTAATCCATGTTTCTAGTTTTGCAATTTCAGTTTCTACTTTATGTAACACGTATGAGGACAAACCACTACCGTAGTTGTTTACCATCTTCATCTCAAAAAATATTTGTTGCTATCCTAATTGCCTCATGATACAGAGACCACACGAACATTGGATGAAATAATATCACCAGTCCTTGACTCCCTATGCCTACAAACTTCAAGTTTCACAAAAACCAATAAATACCATTTGATTTCAACAACTCCACAAACTACCCGATCACCATGTTGGGCAGAGGGCAGAAGTCCATGCCCACCTAGAATTTCCCACGACGTGCATCTCAACACATAAAAAACAATCCAAATCCACAAAATTCTTGATGACCAATCCTAACCAAAATCACATCCAAACTCAAGAAAATCCAAAATCCAGAAAAAAAAACCACCGAAAAGAAAATCCGCAATGTGGAGCCAACGCATTCATCCCCGAACTCTACGCACAATCGCCTTCACTCACTCCAACTTTGGTATCCACGTTTCACATTCGACCATAAATCACGCGCAAAGAGCCAAATGAGATCAAAAACTTAAAAAATATGCAACATCCCACCTCATTAATATCAAGCAACCAAATTCATTCAAACAACACAATCACAACAAACATGAATACACCAACTTAAAAAAAAAAACAGAAAAGAAATTTCAATTCAGCACATTAGGGCTTCTAACAGAAATCAAGATCCCTCTCTAATCATAGAGAGAGAGAGAGGAGTTGCCTGAGAAAGAGGAGTTAGGGTTCCGATGATCCACAGCGCCTCGGGAAGCACCAAACGCAGAGAGAGAGAGAGTCTTCCCCCTCTCTCCCTCAAGGCTCTCCTCTTCTCCCTCTTTTTGTTTAATACAAGAAACAGTGAAGACCAAGCTCCTCTCTCTCTCTCTCTCTCTCTCTCTCTCTCTCTCTGCCTTCCCGAACGAAGCCACCTCTCCCCTTCCCCTCTTCCTTTTCAAGCGGTTCTTTTTTTATATTTTTTCTTTTAACCCCTCTCTGTCTCTGTCCCAGCCCCCACAAGGTTTCCGTAATTGATACTGATATAATAACATAAATATAATTAAATACTTGATTATTTTAAATCTCATTGTACGAAGGGAAACTTCAGACTTCCAAAGACGCCTCTTCAGAAAAAAAAATAAACAAAAAGATGCAATTGGTTTCAGTTCAAACCCAGGCCTCTTTCGATGAAATGAACAAAAAAGAGGCACTGAGAGGAAAAATCTGAGAAGTTTCAGGCGGTATGAGAGATTTCCAATGCTTTCTACGCCGCCGTGATCGTGTTCAGGAACCAGGGACCCACCACCAAAGATTCCAAGCCGACCTCGGGTTCGGTGGGGCCCGCCCAGACCACTCAGAGTTGGCTATCGTTTGCTTTGGGAAGGGTTATCTGATACTCGGTGTGATAAATATAGCGATATTTTTAAAAATATAGTGAAAATATCGTGATGTTTTTTTTGTCAGCCGTTTGGAACGGGCAAAATATCGAGATAGTTTTAAAAGAGTGTGATCTTTTTATTGCTCAAAAACTTTTACAACTTTGTTGTTTTTTTAATAGGCAACTTTGGGGGAATAAGCTAATAAGCCCCATGGGATTCGAAGCAGAGACTCCCTCGGTTATGATACTGCGACTTAACCATCCATCTATCTCATTCCATTTCTTTTGTGATTTTATCTTGATATATGTAAAAAAAATGCTATTTTTATCTGGAGACCGTACCGACTATATTTATAGCTTTGGGACAATATCTTGGGACAAAAATAGCATTAGTTTTTTACATATTTATATATTTTATTATTTTTCTACACATATTTTCTAATCTTATAAATGCATCAGCTGTTTTATGCAGCCATAACATCAGGATATCTTAGAAAATATTGGGATGCTTTTATTTTTCTACATTTTTATGATTTTATCATGGTATTTATGTTTTCATCATCAACACCTCGATATAAAAATATCATTTATTATTTAAATACTTTTCCCATTCTTTTTTACACATATTTTATAATTTGCAACGATAGGGGCACAAAGTGCACCTGCACCACATAGTAGAAAGTATGGGTGTAGGTTGCATCTGTGTGTTCAACATAGTTTGCTCAAATGCCCCTCATTAAATGATACTCTTCAGAGAGGAAAAGGATATTATGGTGGGTATATAAATACCCCTTTTAGAATGATACTCTTCAGAGGGATAATTAGGGTATAAACTCTATGAAAGTTAAAGATAGAGGATATTGTCTTGGGTGAATTTCTTGTCAATCTTTTTTATTGATACAAGGAATATGAAAAATGATAAAGAAAATACGATTAAAAATTTTATGGCTTGAGGTTATAGAAATAGCTTATAATCCAAGAGTTATGACCATTACCATGATAATTTGCCCTACACTAATACTAATGACCTCTTGGGAGGCTAAAAGCAATAGCAATTTGCAATTATAAAGTATTTTGTATGGCATTTATTATTGGTTGAAATGCCATAGCAAAGTATTCAGTTGTTAAACCCGCCGTTAACTTATAGGTTTAAAAGAAATGCTATAGCAAAGTATTCTGAGAGACTTGACATCCTTGGTTTAAAATACATTAATCGCAAAGTGGCTATAATAACCATAAAATAAGCCCTATCTCGTTGCTATAATATCCATAAAATAAACCCTATCCCATGCAAATCTGCCCTATCCCATGTCCATGCAAATCTACCTGACCCCACATCCCTTCAAAACAGCTTTATCCCAACTAAATACAACAAAAGGCTAATATACTTAATACAAGCTATTACCTGACCCCACATTAAATCAGAATATATGCCGTAAAATGGCTAATCTCCATGACCCCATGTCCCTTCAAATCAGCCTTATCCCAGCTAAATACAACAAAAGGCTAATATACTTTGTACCAGCAATTACCTGACCCCACGTTAAATCAGGATATATGACCTAAAATTGCTAATCTACCTGACCCCATGTAAAAAAGTATATACCCGGTATAACCTATAATTAAATTAGGCTACTTTTTTATGGTATTATCTATGGTATGTTATTTTATGTGGTATGTTTAATAAGGGTTTTAGTAAAATGTATATCCTCTAAATTATGATGCTCACGGTGACAAAATACATTATGTTTGATGAAGCTATATACTGTGTACACTGGCACTCCTTTCTCGGCATATCTTGAACCATATTTCTAGGCATAAAAATATGTTTTTTCAATTGACAAAGTTTTACTAAATTATGAAACATTGATCTTTGAAGATCTTTAAAAACTTATGTACATGTTTTACAGCTTGTCTTGTACTAAGAAATGTATGTAGATCATATTTGTAAGGTTTGACAAGCAAAAAAAAAACTCAAAATTATGAAAATAAAGGATTTCTACTAGGTGGGACTGGGAGCTCTGTAACAAATATCGTGAGATTTATAAAAATCTTGCAATAATATCGTGAGAAATTGCCTGAAAGTTTAAAACGATAATTTCTCATGAGATTTTCAAACCGTGACAAATATCGCAATATTTACGGTTTTAGCAGATATTTATCGTGATATTTTTTAAAATATGTTTTATTTATATTTTTTATAAAAAAAATTAATATTTTTTATTGCCAATATTTTGCTGAAAAAATGCAAGATTTATGAAAATTTTCAAAAATCTCCCGAGTTTTTTGACTCCCAAGATTTTGCCATTCTAGGAGCACCCTATCATTGCTCTTTTATTTTATTTTCTTGATAAACACGAGAGAATATGAAAATCTTTTATTTCTGATGAAAATTTAATGGCACTTAAGTTGCAATTTTATTCATTTGTCACCATGGAAGGGGAACATGTCATTTTGGCCGCATGTCCTTGGTGACACGAACGGGCATGCATGTTGATTTAGACACAGATTTATACGGACATTATTTTAATATTTTAAAATAATTTTTATTATTTAATAAAAAACAATTTTAAATATTAAAATATCAAAATAGTTGCTTATTTATTAAAAATATTTTTTTTTGTGTCCTCCTGTACCATTTTTGAAAAAAATCTTGAATCTTGATGTCCAAGTATTAAGGTTGCAAACGGGTCAAATATGTGCTGGACCTAGGGAAAATCAGTCCTAGGTCTGATTTTATAGTAATTAATCTGGTTCCAAGTTCAGATCTGACTCAGAACTCGAACGGAATTCCAGATTCAGGACTGGATCTGACTTTTATGATACCAGATTTGGAGTCCAAAGGATACTGCCTCTAGAAAAAACAATTGGTGGTGCCATACAGGGATGCAAACGGACAGGATACAGTATGCCACTTTTATGATTTTTGACTGTTCCAACCCGTTCTATATACTTAGCTGATCCGGATCCGATCCATTTTCATCCCTAGTGCCAATCATGTAATAAACTAGGCTCAAAGGTTGTCTTATGAAAATTACGAGTGGCGCCATTTGCTTATAATTTTTACACTTTACATCGATTGATTTTATTAATATCTATTATATAGCAGATGTTGCCCACCTTTCCAGTTCATTTTACAGCACCTAAGGTGCAGGAGATGGGTTTGGTTGGGTCGGGTCAGACCTGGTTTTATTTTTTTCTTTGTTCAGTTTCGAGCTAGATCCGGCTAAATCTGAGATTATTGGTTTTGGATTTGATTCGTTCTTTAAATGAAACATAATTTTTGTCTAAATCCACCCACATTAACTTTGGTCGGGTCGGAACTGGGTCAAGATTTGATCCATTTGAAACCCTACCACGTCTCCTTGTGACATAGATGGAAAGTGTCGCCATAAACCAAACAGATGGCAAGCTTGCAAATGTACATGGGCCAAACGATACGTGCATTTGATCCACCAATGTGGGCCCTGCCTACATTGCATGGCAAAAAAAGAGATTAGAGATATAGGTTATCGCTTGCCCCAAAGGGGTTTGACATAATGGGATGCGACCTAGGCCGCTAGGCAGATGGTCTGTGTTCAAATCTCATGAGCGTCACCCCTTGCGCAAGCCGAAGTGTGGCAACTCCATGGGGTGCAAGGGTAAGTCCACTAAGTTTTACATTGCATGCCAAAATAGTGACTGTAAGTATGGCAGGCAAAGCCACGGTTAGGTCTCTAATCTTGAGGGTGACTCTTTGTAAGTAAAAAAAAAAAAGGTTATTGCTTGGCTGAAAATTTTTGCCAAGTCCTCACAAGAGATCACAGTTTGGAAGAATATGATCATGTTGGGCAACGACAAATAACGACTGCCAAATTCTCATGAAGAATTTAATTTTTTTCTTGTTTTACTATCAGTTTAATTTGTCAAAAAAAAATAAATTCATTAAAATTAACAAATGGTATGTAAAAATAATAAAAATAGCAAAATAAAACATACATAATTGGCCATTTTTCTTGAGAATAGTCCATATACATAAATATTATATATAATAAATTTGTTATGTCGTCATTTAAATGATAATATTTTGATATTTAGTTTAAGACATGATCATTTGTTTATTTCCTTTTCAAGCTTCTGATTGGTAAAACACTTAAGGTTCCCCTGCTCACCGGGTAGCACAGTCAGCTTCGATCTTATGACATTTATATTCTCAGAGGAAGTAGAGCAGTTTCCTCTTAGTGGAATGACAATGATGTTGATCACATGTACGATTCATGATGGTCGATCCATTTCGATAAAGAAAGAATAAGAAATTATTAGTTATACGAATAAGTAGGTCAAGCTTATTGGACAACGTTCTAGGGTTTGGGGGGACAACGTTCTAGGGTTAGGGGAAAAGAACCACTCAAGTTTCCAACTTAGCCAATCATTATGAATGTCTTTGCTAAGAGTATGAGAAATGGAAGATGTTGAGTTGTGCATTGCTGATTCAAGTGTTACAGTATAATCATTTCCCGTACTATTTTAGGTTATAAACTTTGTTAGTATAGGCTAGATTTTTTATGTTTACAATTCCATTGTTTCTTTTTCTCATGTCTTAGGTTAAATTACAGTTTTTTTTTGTTTTGGCGACTCTTTAATGACGACAACAAAAGTCATCGCTATTGACCAATGGCTAATGGCATGTTTTTTGTTCCCGCTACTTGCTAGGTACTAGCAATGACATAAATTTTGTATGGTTATTACTCTACTACGGCCATGAATCTCTCTTTTATTGCTTCATCAATAATGGCGGGATGGATAGCATTATAAATGCCTTGCCCCTGCATACATGTCGTCATTAAAGACATATCTATAACAACAACTTTATATATCATCATTAAAGATATGTTTTTCACAACGACATTATCTGGCCGTTAAATATTGTCATTAAAATATTTTAACAAAAGTATTTATTGATTGATAATCTCATCGTTAAAGATCAATAACGATGATATATAAATGTCATTCTTATAGGGTTTTACTCTAACAACAACTTTATATATTGTCGTTAGCAATATACTTGTTATACATCAATAATGGTGACATTCCAATGGTGGTGTTATAGGGTTTAATCTATAACGATGGCACGCTCATGTTGTCATTATAGAGTCTATAATTAGAGCCCGACGAGCCATTTTTAAAAAAAAAATCTTTCACTCTCTCTCTCTCTCTATGCAAATCTGTTGGACTGCCTCCCTCCTCTCCTGAAGTGTCCTCCCAGCTCAGGCCTGAGAGACACCACCGAACCCCCGACCTCCCTCCTCTTTTCTCGGGTGATGCCATATCACCTATTTATTGAATAGTTTAGACTACTTTATGAAAAATCATTAAGGTTATTAGTTGATCTTAAGTAAAGTCTAAAGTAAATATACAATCTAATATTAATTATTTAATTAAAACTAAAATCTACATTTCTTATTGGATCCAATTCTATTTGAATCAAAACCATACCTTATCCAAAATCCAAAGTGGATTTTGGATACTCTTGAGATCCAGATCTAAATGCTTGGATTTAGGATCTTTTCACGATTCAAATTCATATATTGGATCCAATCATCTTAAATAATGGATTTTGGATCTATCTTAGATCTAGATCCCAAAAGTCAAATTCAAATGGATTTTAAATTACAAAACTTAAATTTCAAGTTTTAAATTCCTTGAAACTTTTAACTTTGCTCGAATTGATATTTCAGATTCTCATTCAATTATGAACAATTGATAATTCAAAAATTGCAGTAAAAACTTTTTTTGTTTTGTTAGATAATTTACAAAAATTTTATAGGTTTTACAGTTGGATATGATGAATGTTTGAGGAGATTGGAGATGATGAATGTTTGAGAAGGTTGGAGAAGTGTATGTTTATATTTGAAATGAAGTTGGATGTTTAAGCGGGTTAGAGAGGTTGGATGTTTGAGGAGGGTGGAGAAGTGTATGTTTATATTTGATCAGGATATATAAACACTAGTGTATGTTTATATATGAATTGATGTTTGAAGTGCATGTTTATATTTGAATAGATATATGTTGAGGGAGGTTGGAGAGGATGAATGCTTGAGGAGGTTAAAGAAATATATGTTTATATTTGAATGCATGTTTTAGGATGTATAAACACCAGTGTATGTTTATATTTGAATTGATGTTTATAATGTATGTTTATATTTGAATTAATGTATGTTTGAAGTGGATATTTGAATTGTATTTGCATTTTTGTTTAATGTAATGTAAATAAAACTTTAAAACTAATATAAAATATTTAAAATTAATATAAAAATTTTAAAACTAATATAAAAAATTTATTGTTGCAGGTTTAAGGCCTATAACAATGATATTTCTGTGTCGTGATTATCAGCCTTAACCCTATGTCACCGTTATAGGTTGTAATAGTGATTTAATTGTCGCCTTCATAACCTATAACGCTGACTTACTTATCACCGCTATCAACTATAAAGAGTTAATTCTTTCCATTACATGCTATAAAGGCAACACATAAATATCACCGTTATAGATATGCCGCCATTATAAGGTGGGTCGCTGTTATTAGTGTTTTCAGTTCTGGAAAGATTATTCACTGATGTTGGGTCACACATTAACAACATATAAATTTCACTGTCATTTCTCAACTGAGGCAAAGAATTGAAGACCATTTTTTGTCATCGTTATAGACCTACAACGGTAATAAATAGGGCAATAGCGGTGAAAAAGTCGCTGATATTGACCGTCATCCTTGTAGTGATAAAAGGTTAAGATAAGGAAGTCATTAGACCCCATGGCTTTGAGTTGGTAAAGGAGTGAAGCTTGAGGAACTCAAGCCTCATCCTTTTGGTAAGCTGAGCTGAGTTCAAGCTTATGGTAAGCCCGAGCTAACAAGCCAAGCTTGAACTGGTTGGCTTACCAAAAAGAGTGTAATATATTTTGAATACTAAAGCTATTTAACTAAGCTCAAAGTGGTTCATTTACAAAATAAATACATTCTTTTAAAATTAAAAGCAATAACATTTAAACGGTCGACCTATTGTTTGCAAGCCAAAGGCTTTAACCACTTATCATACATTACACCCCATTGTAAAAAATTAATGTTGTTGAAATTGTGTCGGCTATCGAATCATTTGGGCAACGATTCAGGTGAATCAGCCAATACCGATTCTCAAGTGAACTGTTTTGAATCGGCTAAAAAATAATTTAAAAATATTCTGAATCAATGAGAATGTGACACGTGTTAAAACCCTTAAAATAATATTAAAAATTTAATTTAAGCATTTTTTATATTCATTAAAAAATCGGCCATTCGGGTTAGTTTCATATCGATTTTTGCCAATACTATACGAATCAGCCGATTTGCACCGATACTGACAACATTAATCTAAAACTATGTTTATTACTGCATTTCA
Source organism: Nuphar pumila (assembly GCF_984573655.1). Classification (NCBI taxonomy): domain Eukaryota; kingdom Viridiplantae; phylum Streptophyta; class Magnoliopsida; order Nymphaeales; family Nymphaeaceae; genus Nuphar; species Nuphar pumila. The sequence continues at coordinate 14,324,556 of NC_143251.1, read as the reverse complement.
AAAAGAAAAAACTATGTTTATTACTATGTAACGAATCCATACAAGCTAAGTCGAAGCGGAATACTCTGTTCAGGCTCAGCTTGCTGAGCCTAACTATTTTATAAGTTCAAATAGACTTTATGGAAGCTGAGTCATGAGCAGCTCATCTCAATTCCTAGCCCAACCCATGCCTATAAAAGAAAATTTAAACTCAATTAGGACAATTGCAAATAAAACATATTTGAAATTATAGATAATTCTCAAATAAATAGAGAAATTCTAATGAAATTTAATAGAGTATCTTAGTGTTTATACCAAAAGATAGGAGTGCATGAAATGTCAATAAATGAATTGCCTCGTTATTGTTATTCTTTGTTGCTTCTGGCAATCCTTGCTATTCTTTGCATGATGTTGGTCTCATTAATTGGACTCACACAAGCATAAAACAGGTGCTTGCATATTCAGTCATAGGTCATGGGCAAATAAGACCGTAAAATTTAGACCCATATACTAAATAGTGAATACAAAATCACCATAAAAGTACTCGCAGAGAATTTGAAAGTGTGTAAAGTGGTGTTCCTACATAATGTGCTTTCCTGCCAAAGGGAAATTGGAGGAATGAAGTATAATTGCATTATACAAAAAAATCACTTAGAAACCTTTATGCTCAATGTAAAAATAAGACTTAACCTTACAAATGTTATATAATAAATGTAATGAGATACATCTTGAAAAAGATGCTATGTTTCTTTTTGTGATGGGGAGAGGGTGTGGCCATAGCAAGAAGGGAATAATGAACAATCAAGTCAGAGAGAGAGAGAGAGAGATATGAGCAGCTACTAAATAGTTTGTCATATACTTGTATGAAAACAGTTGCATATGTTATTTGCTTAGTCTTAACCTACAAAATGTGTTCATCATTGTCTATTCATTAAAAACCATAAAACCATGCTTTATATCAAATTGATTTACCAAGAACTGTGATTTCCATTTCATCAAGTTTGGATGCAATATGGGCTTTTGGTTTTCTGACACTCTAAAAACACATCTAAACATGAAAACCTATGAATATTTCCCTGGCTTACATCTTTTAGTTACCCCCATTTTAATATGGTTTCTGTCTCTAAAAAAAATATGGTTTCTGCCCAATAAGCTATAGAAAATACATTTTAAGTTACTATTAAGCAAAAACAGAAATCTTTGCCCTTTGAAACCATTTAAGACTGTTTATAAGCTACTCATTACTTTATATATATATATATATATATATATACTACTCCTTTACAATAAAGTAAGTGTATTTGTGCACAAATTTGTAGTAACTTGTAAACATTTGATAAGGATTATGCATGATTTGTCACTCTTCAAATTGTTAGTTATTTCTTTTAAAGTTAAGGATGTAACACATATCAATGTATGATTTCTGTGTTTTCAGACTTCTTTTATAATGGCAAGCTGCAACTTGCCATATGCATTACATGAGTAGTTTGGTGCAAAAACAAATGACAAAAAAATATTTTATTTTCTTAATTTACAATTGGGCTGTGCGTAGGGGGTGGGCATCGGTCCTAGCCCGCTTTCTGCCCAACTACTTCAATCTGACAGACATGATCGACATGGGTACATTGTTTATTTGCTAGAAATTGACTTTTGGATTGTGTATTTTCAATAAAAATTCTAAGTTGTTAATTTTATAGCCTTAAAAAATCTTGCTTATGCATCATAATTTGATGATTCAAGAGTTGGTGTGCCTATAAAACAAAACATGTAGATCACATCTGTATGGTTGGATTTAAGAGAAAATAATAAAAAACCCATAAAAATCATGATTTACATGATGGTTCTCTCTCTCTCTCTCACTCACACACACACACACACACACATATATATATATATATATATATATATATATCACATGAGAACTACAACGTGAACTAGACATTTCTATGTTTTTTTTAATTCAAACCCTATGGATGCATTCAACATGGTCCATTTATTAAGAATCTACTATCACTACAAGAAAAATATTATTTAGCGACAAAAATTTGTGATGAAAATAATCCGTTGCAAAATTGCAGTGGATTAGCGAGAGAAAACTATTTGTCTCTAAATTTGGAATTAGTTGCAGAATTAGCGACAGAAAATTTTATCTCAAACACCGTCGCAAATTTGCGACAAAAAATTTTTGTCTCACACTTCGTTGCAGCTTCGCGACAGATGAGCGACATCGTTTTTCTGTTACTACTCCATCGCAAATTTGCGACAACGTTTGTGACAGAATTTTGCCATCGCTAATTCGTCGCTAAATTTCTTGTAAAACCCTAACGCGAGCCCCCTTTCTTTTCTCTTTCTGTTTCATTCATCGCACACTCCCGCCCTTTCTCTCGCCCCATTGCTCGCCCTCCTTTCTCCCCCTTTCAACGACTGCCTCCCTCTTTAGCAGCTTTGCTGACACCACTTCGTTGATCATCCGACCTTTCTCTCATCCCCTCTTGCTCGTCTCCTCTCTCCTTTCCTCTTGCTCGTCTGCTGACGCCGGTGACCTCCTCCCCTAGGTACGTCTCCTCCCTTCCCTTCTTCTTTTCCCTCATCTCTCTCTCTCTCTCTCGTTCTGCCCTCTATCACCTAGTGGGCCGGCGGAAGGGGTTGGGACCCCCCCCCCTCCCATTTCCGCCTGTTTTGGAGATTTCGGTAGGGGGCTTTGGCCCCTACTTCATTTTTAAGAATCCAGCAAGGGCCATTGGCCCCTGCTTCGATTCTTTTTAAGGATGGCAGGGGCCAATGGCCCCTGCTTCCTCCTTTTCAAAAGTCGCAGGGGCCTTTGGCCTCTTCTCTCTCTCTCTCTCCCCCCCCCCCTTTTTTTTCTTCTTGGTTCAGCAGGGGCCATCGGCCCCTGCCCCTCTTTTATTTTCTGCAGGGGTCGATGCCCCTACCCCTCTTTTTATTTTTGGCAGGGGTTGATGTCCCTGCCCCTCTTGTAGTGTATTGAATCAAGGTTTTTTGACAAAAATGTGATTTTTGAGGTGCTCAAATGAAGGTCACTCACCTTGATGGACGCTCAGTGTCTTTTTTGCTTAAAAAGACTTTTATTGGCGCTAAAATAGTGCCAATAAAAGTCTAAAAGTGTTCGCTTCTAAGGTGGTTCTGTACACACTTGATTTATATATAGATCAAAGCTTTAAAAGCAAAATCTAACTGTTAGATCATGTTTAGCATATTATATTTATTATTTTTGTGTTAAAGCTGATTCAAATATAAAATTTTATACCATTGTTAAACGATCTTTATTTTCATGAATTATGAGCCATTTATTTTTACCATCTCAAAACTGAAATCTTATATGCATTAAATATGATAAAACCTTCTAATATACTAAATAAACCATGCTAAACACATATATGAAGTTAGATTTGCCATTTGGGGACTAGAACTATGCAAACAAGAGTGTACCACCGTATGGTGTCACCATGGTACAAAACCACAATATATTTTCCCTATGAGAACTGAAAAAAAAAACCCATGTATTGAAAATCCCACATTTTTTTTTCGTGAGTTTTTGAATGAAATGCATTTCAAGAGACTTCAATCAAAACTGAAATTTTAAAGCCTGAAATTTTCATTTTGAGGGCTTTGGTGTTGCGGCGTTACTCGTGAAGAAGGGGTACTGCTTTTTAGCCATGGAGAGCGGGCCACTCTCCAAGCTTCTTCTATATAGATTTATTATAAACTCAGTTTCGTAAAAATGTAACCCTTTACATTTACAAAGATTCCCAGCCCTTATCTTTGAGGCTTGGAGGAAAGAAAACTCAAAAAAGAAAACAACATTCAATTTCAACTCTCAAGTCCCGATGCTTGAAGGAGGTTTCCATTAAGGGAGTGTTTGTGTCACGAAATAGAGCTCCATGATAGCTTTTGCTGTTGAGCTATCTTCCCCGAAAAATGAGTCCAACCACCCTTACCGTGGAAAGGGGGTCCAATGTTGAATTTGGGACTCCTTTTCCACAAAAAAGGGATCCCAAGTTTGCATTGCTACTATGGCCCCCACAAAAATGCATCAAAAGCCGTGCATTTCAGCAAAAAGCCCTAGCTTTCCGTGTTACACAAATGCGCCCTAAGGCTTAAGGCAGGGTTACCATTGTTGGCCATCTGCAACTCATAGTCCCAATGCAACTAGTCTCTCTCTCTCTCTCTCTATCTCTCTCTCTCTCTCTATCTATCTCTCTCTCTCTCTATATATATATATATATGATTGATGGCCGAGTGGGGGAGGGGAATCTCTCTAAAAAATAATGATTTTATTTTTCTATTGGTTGTTATTAGTATATATGCATATTAAAAATTTGCCAAAATTATCTCAAGATTTTCTCGATTTTTTTTTGCCAAAATCCTGCTGAAAAGTTTTTGAGAACGATATTTGTGACTACGATATACACCCACCCACCCACACAATCTGTCACTCTAAATAGCGACCACAAAATCTAAAGAAAGCAACTAATGCCAAACACTCTATAATTAGAAAAGGAACTAGAGAATCCTAGCTTGTTTCTTGTTTGCAACTCAATGTTTATAAAATGGACCATGTAATTCTTTTCTTACAAATCACAACTGCTCGCGCTATACATACACCTTTGTCACCCTCAAATCACACACGCATATGTGGCAGGACTCCCCGATTTTCGGGTATGGTATCCAGACTCGGGTCTAATCAGACCCATAATAAGAGAAACCATACCCTGACCCGATAAAAACCACATGAACCAGACCGGAGACAGACTCGGTAAAATAATATCTTTATTAATTATACATTGAAAAATTACTGTCTTAATTAGAACTCGGGCTGGGCACTGATCTGATATAAAATTTCATAAACTATACCGGGATCCATGTATTAATCAGACCTTTGAGTGTGGACTTGGGTCTTAATCGAATCTTCTTATTTATCACCATACCCGGACCCTATAGGGTTTGGTACAGGTAGGGTCCGGGTAAACCTGACCCATTGACACCCTAGTCTCATGCATTGAATGCCACTCGTAGAGACCCACTTGGCCAATTGATGCCCTCTACACAACACCCATCAGCCTTGACAGTGAAATTCAACATAGTGAGCTCATGTGAAACGGCGTGCGACCCATGTGCTTGAATTCTAATTTCTACCCAACCCACAACGCAATCCCCACCTTTCACGCTGCACCACACCATTGCATGAGCCCAGCAGCACACGTGTAGGCCCATCAGGGAACATGTGAGCCCACATCAATAAAAGGCTGACCTTCCCTTCCCTCTCGCAACCACTCTGCCTCTACTGGGAGCACCATTCCCAAATCCAAGTCGGCCTGCCGTTTTTTCAAACACGTTTTCAATATATAATTCATTAGAAGACTTTATTATTATTATTATATATGGAGTTCATAAAAAATCGCACCATAAAAAGAATAAGAAACCAATAAAAACAACCTCTTTCTCCCTCACATCTAGGAGGGTCATTGGATAGGAACCCAAAGGTGAGAAAATTTACTATCCTTTATGACTTATGGTACTGAATCACCATAATTTATGGTGGTAGACGTTTAATATGCATAGATTTAATTTCTAAATGCAAAAACTAACCTTTGAATTTATCATGTTTGATTTGCCATTTTCATCCATTGAAGTTGTCTCCAATGTGATATTTTGGATGTTCAAGCCATTTACCATCCTTATTTTCATGGATTGTGAGACGCCGATATATTGGTCAATTCGAGTTGATTAAATCTAGAAATACAATAAACAAACCATGTTTTATATACAAGCACATGTAAATTGTTAGGTCTGATATTTGATGGCTTTTGATCAAGGAACTGGTAGGGGTCTGCTTAACCCCAGCTTGACTATAAAAAAAAAATATTTGATGGATATATCTACGCAAACAAGTTCATGTATCACCATATAACATGGTGGTTTACAACCACATTAGATTTTAACACACATATACACATATCTCATCCTTCCCTTATAATATCAACTAGCAAAAATTACGATAAATTACTCCACCTAGGGATAAAAAAAATACCAAACTCGACCATGTCCCTTATAATATCAATGTGCAAAAGGGGGCATTGTTTCGACCAAACTCGACATTATTATCAACTCTGATGCACCTGCACCATGTAGGTCATCTTGCCCTCATCACCCTTACTATCCTCAGTACCTTGATCGCATGTCCAACCTGGCAAACCACAATCGAGAGTGTGTATATATATATATATATATATATATATATATATATATATATATATATATATATATATATATATATAGAGAGAGAGAGAGAGAGAGAGAGAGAGAGAGAGAGAGAGGCCCATAACAGTGGACGAGAAAATCATCCACTGTCATCGGACAAAGGTCCCCCGCTGTTCATGCGTGGATCAGCAGCTTACATTTTTTTTACTGAAACACACTTTTAGCAGAAATCGTGACTGCAACTAAAAGTCATTTTCCGCCCAGAGAATTAGTGGCCATCGTGCTAATTCTCTTTTTTTTGTGCAAAATCAACATGCAGGGGTGCATCCGACAATCGTTCGACGTTACGGTTTTTCCTATATATATATATATATATATATATATATATATATATATATATATATATATATATAAGCGAGAGAGAGAGAGAGAGAGAGAGAGAGAGAGAGAGAGAGAGAGAGAGAGAGAGAGAGAGAGAGATTGTAATTTATGTTGCATTGAATAAAACTAATATAATAAAATTTAATGTACAAATTTGCCTCTCGACAAAGCAGCTGCACGTTTTAGTTAATGGTTTGAGTTTTCTTCCTAACTCATCTTTGTGTCCAATTACTTTTTGGAATCAGTTGTGATTTGGAGTGCTCTTCCTTGCAGAAGAATAGTCCATCCCTGCAATATCTAAAATGTCAGAGGTTTGATCCGAAGACGTTATTTCGTGGCTTGCCTCCTTCATCCTAGCTTCCACAACTCTCACACCCACAAGCTGCAGGATACCAACATAGGAAAAAGAAAATTAGAAGCAGAGAAAGATGGGTCTAGCTCACAATAGACACTGAAGAATTTGAAAATGATGATGCTTTATTAGTTTACCCACCTGGGTGGAAGAGGGTGTGTTGGCAAGTAGTTTTCTACTTCTTCCTGCAACAAGAAATAAAACAACTTAAATTCCCTCCCTGCTGCTTGCTTTACTATTTCATGCATACATCTACTCTTTGTGAGTTGTTGCTTTCTGGCAAAAAATGATTGGTTGGTCATCAGATCGATCCCAGTGCACACACTTAGTGATGCTTTGGGTCATGTATCTTAGGACCAGAGTAGTCAGCAACCAAGCTTGGTAGCCTTTGGCGAACCTTCTTGAGAGGCCTAGAGTTGGCACCTGAACATGATGAGCCTCTGCATTGAAGAGCATGTCTCCCATGACTACTACTCTCATAAACTCTGTTCTCTATTAAACTCCTTTCCTTCCTCACCTGTTTCCAACAAAACTTTTGAGTCAAAAACCCATAAAATTAATTGGGAAAGAATTAACAAATCAATAATAGAACTATAGGGATTGCACCCACATGGATTCTCAATGGGGTTTCTGCTATCAACTCATTATTCAGACGTATTCCTGTAGAAAGAAGAAACAGAAGGGATGTCAGGAGGATCCTTGACATATATGTGAATAGAAGTCACCTCTCACATTTGCTTTTTTCCCTTTCTTGGAACAGTTGTGTGTACCTTGGGCTGTTACGAAGAGGAGAAGCAGTAGAAAGATGATTGATTTGGCAGGCTTCATCTGGAGGAATCTCTAAAGACGGCTTTTCTTCCTTCCCTTCTCTTTTTCCCCACTTTGTTGTTTTGGGAATTATAGATGGACAGAAGAACCCTGATGAATTGTTTTTTGGCTTCAAAAGGAAAGCTGGGATTTTCTTTTTTCCGGAAGACACTGCTAGGTGCTTGCCAGAGACAGTGTCTTGGTTCATTAAATATATAGCAGAGAGAGAGAGAGGTCTTAGGCCCCTAACACGTCAAAAAGCCTCTCTAGAGACCAACCAACAAATGTGGTACAAGGAGAGAGACGAGGGGACAACATTTTGAAAGAACTAGAGAGAGGGGGGGACAAAAATTGAAAGAACAATGAGAGAGAGAGAGAGAGAGAGAGAGAGAGAGAGATGAAGACAAAATTTTGAAAGAACAAACCTTTCTACTAGTCTTTGTTGTCAAATTACATATGTACCCTTGATATCCGGGTTTGCCTGCTTAGGGCGATGGGTTTGGATCCGTATCTCAAGTTGTCAAACTTTGTGTCCACCAACGATTCTCAAATCCTGATTTGGCTTCACATTGGCCCACTTAGTCTAAGGGGGTGTTTGGTTCCCTTGGATCTCAAAATCGATGGATTTCAGACCAGTCAGTTATCCTTGCCTTTGAGATATAGGATCTCTAGTTGGACCCTCTCATCTAACTAGAGATCTGTGGATTTGGGAAAAGTTATTAAAATGAGGATCTTAGATATCCTCGGATTTAAGATCTCTCGTTTGGGATGGATGTAGAGTGCGCAATGTGGATACCTCAGATCTTAGATCCATGCGTTGAAATTGGCACGTGGATTATGCCAAAAGTAGATGTAAATAAACACTAAATCTCAAATCTCCCTAAAAATGTGTAATTGATGCTTCACTAGAGATTCATGTAGCTCTAGCCCGATAGAAGGGGATCAAATCCAAATTCAAGATCAGAGCATTGAAACGCACCTAAGCTACTTAAATCAAGAAACCATTCATACCTATTATAACAAGCAAAGGATATCGAGTTTTATGTCCAAGCCCTATTTGATTCACAATGGTTCAACTCGGTCGAAAACAGAACCGTGGTCCAAAGTCTGAACCGATCCAGGCATAGGTGCCCATTAGAAGGTTAGTTCGGTAAATTCCACTTATAAAGAAGACAAAGAAAGCCAATCCCCTGAAAGGACCAGAGGGCGCGACCACCCCCACGCAGTGTTGTCAGTATCGGTGCTTATCAGCCTGAATCGGGTGATACTTACCGCCAGAAAATCAATATGATACTCACCTGAATCGGCTATTTTTTACTGAATATAAAAATAGCTTAAAATTAAATTTTAATATTATTTTAATGGATTTAACATGTGTGATTGACATGTATTATTTTTTAATTATTTTTTGACTGATTCAAAACGATTCACTTACCGATTCTCATCTGAATCATTGGCCAAATGATACAGGTCTGATTCCGATACTGACAACATTGGTCCCACGTCAGCGTCTGATGTGGGGCCAAGGTGGCCACGTCAGCAGAACCGCTTCACGAGGGTTGCTTGGCCTTTATTAGGCAAGAAAACATGAGGGGGCGACCATCTGCTTGGATGTTATCACCCCCACAGGGACAATGCCCTCTCTCCCCCCTTTCCTCCGGTGTCAGCTTATCCCATTCCCACATTCATAAAACCCTTTCTAGGGTTTCATCCCCTAGGGACCAAAATTCTTCGCTGGTCCTTTTGCTTTGAATACCACTGCATTTTCCCATGTTCAGACTTTACATCAATCCCCCCCCCCCCCCCAAAGTGGTTAGGTCTTTCTCACGAAGGGGTGGGCCCACAGAAGTTATGACACCCGTCGTGTCCTTAATGGTTTGTCAATGCATATGTAAGTGTTGTGTATGAAACGTTTTACCCTAAAACTCGGCACACCGGAGGCGACCGGGGGGGGTCCTAGTCTCGGAGTTTTATGCAGCCGATCATGTCTTTGTGTCAAATGTGGTTTCTTCATGTTATAAATCGGAGAAAAAAAATTATTAAGGCATAAGTGCATTGGAAATTAGAGAACTTTTTCAAATTTTGATCACTCTATAATTTTTGATGAAAAAACTTTAAAAATACACCTAATTTTAGCTTATTTACAGACTATTACAAAAACATACCTAACTTTTAAGAATTGCTTTGTTCACTAGGCATGTAATTGTGTTGTTTCAAAAGTTAGGTGTGTTTTTGTAAATTTTTCTTTTTCATATCTTTTAAAAGGCAAGCTGGGGTTGGGTGGACCCCTACCAGTTATACAATAATACCATTGGGATTTGAACTTGCAACGTCCCAACACAAGGTGAACGTGCACTAAATGCTCCTACCAGACAAGCGGAGCCCCTCATTGGTAAATAACACCTTTCCTAATTCTCAATTTCAGCCCCATGGAAAAGTGTTTATCACCCATTTCATGTTTGACTTATATTGTAATTTATTAGAGGCTTGAATGGGATGGATTTGGATCATGAGCAGTGCACTGCAACCTTGGATTGGATCTTCCAGAGTCTTGTGCTCTCTTATCAATATATATGATAAGATCAGTATCCCAGATTTTGAATATCATAGATAGGGTCTGACTCTAAATATGGTACTCTGAGTTTTGTCTAAAGAAAACTGTTAATTTTTTTTATATCTCAAATCAAATTCATATATATATATATATATAAAATTTAAATTTTTATGATTTTTTAATTTCTCGCAATATTTTTAATTTCTAGTGATTTTTTCATCATAAATATAAATATTGTGTTTTAATCATGATATTTATGTTTTTATCAGCTATCTATCCTAGAAAAATCATGTATTTTTTATCTTTACATATTTTTTATTTTTATTTATTTATAACAATTTAGTGTTTATATTTTAAAATATTTTTATTGCCGAGATTTTGGCAAAAAATGCAAGATTTACAAAACATTTTTATTTTTCATGAGTTTTTGGCAGGCGAGATTTTGCAGTTTTTAACTTTTGTGCCTATGCTGGGTCCGACCAGAGCAACCATAGTGAAAATTATACTGAAACCGGACCTGCTATCTACCCAGCAACACAAATTTTTTATTTTTTATTAAGAACTCGTGTGTGGATCTGGTTTGGTATGAAATTTCATTAACTAAGATGCTGAATCTGACACGAATTCTTGATCTGACCTTTTTATTTATTTCCAAACCCAAACCCAAACCCAATCCTTTTTCTCTTTTAAGCAAAATGTCACCATAATATCAATCTCTATATGTAGGGTTTCAAACTGGCCTGATTCAAGATGTGGGCTTTTACAAATTTTAGCTGTCTTGGATTGGATTCGATCCAACTCTCCAATGTATTTTGTGATCCAAAATCCAAATTGTTTGCATGCGTATCTACATTAGGGGTGTCAACCGGCCTGGTTTACCTGGACCCAATCCCAACCAAACCCTATAGGGTCTGGGTATGGTGATAAATAAGATGACCTGATTAAGACCCGAGTCCATACCTGAAGGTCCAATTAATACAAAGAACCAGGTATAGTTTGTGAAATTTTATACCAGACCCGGACCCGACCCGAGTTCCAATTAAGGCCGGCAAATTTTCAATGTAAAAATGATAAAAAGATATGGGTTTATCAGGTATATTTTTTCTTATAGTGAACCCGATTAGACTCGAGTCCGGACCCGATACCATAAGTGAAAATTTGGTTACACCTGAATCTGCACCAAACCCGATCCGTTGACACCCCTAATCTACATTTGTCCAGGATCAACCACCCGTGCCCTCACATCATGATAGGTTGGGTGCGGTCCTGAATCCGACCCATACCCATCATGTAACTTTCCCCACATTGAGAGTGCCCTGCAATGGTCCAAGGTCTAGCGGCCATTATGATCTCCTTAACGACAGTCAATGGTTGTGAGTGGGAGAGGAAGAAAAACTTTCTGCAATCCCGTAGCGTATAGCACGCTAGCTGTTGGTGTTTTCTTGGTCGTCGAGCGTTTTTCGGTAGCAGTGGTGGTGGTCCTGCTGCTGTGGTTGGTCCATGGCAGTGAACGTCTCGATCCCTCGAGGTGCGATTGGGACTGAACCTCCACATTTACTGGTTCCTGTCATCTCTTCAACCAAAACACTCAATTGTAGTTCTTGGCTGGTTCTGTGTGTTTCACACAAATATCATTAACAACGACGACGGCGATGGTTAATCGGGCAAAACAAGGGAAAACATGCCGTAAAAATTAAGAGAGGCCTTGTTGAAGCTCTGAACCATATCGTGGTGTGGGCTCTGATCATGATCACCTGCCTTACAAGGTGTTTTGGGGCGAAGAGGTTGTTTGAATGGAGGACAGATCTGGTGCAATCACATTTAAGGGTGTCAACGGGTGGGGTTTGGTTCAGAACCAGAACCAGGTGAAATTAGAACCAAACCTGATTTGAGAAGATGGTACTGGGTCTGGACCCAAGTTTAATCGGACCCACCATAAGACAGACCATACCCGTATCCTATAAGGACCCGGTCAAATATATATATTTTTATATTTTTATATTGAAAAATTGCAGATCTTGATTGAAACTCGGGTCGGGCCTTGGTTTGGTATGAAATTTCACAAATTAACCATACCCGGCTTCATATATTGATCAGACTCTTCAAGGTTTGGTACAGGTTCTAATGGGGCCTTCTTATTTATCACCAAACCCTAACCCTATAGGGTTTGGTACTGGTCGGGTCTTGGTCAAACCCGACCTATTGATACCCCTAATCAAATTGCATGGTATGCCGTTGCACACTTAAAGTGCAGTTGCATACCAGTTGTGAGGCCCAACAAAAGATGAAGGGAGGATCAGTGCAGCTGCACACTTAAAGCGTGCAATGTGATTGCACCTGATCTGCTATCCTCAAATGTTTGGGATTTGGTTTGAATCAAAAGACAATTGAACATTGTGTAACTTAATTCGGACTCGGTTGAGGAGAGACTTTGCCAAATCGAGATCCAGGCAGCTTTGAATTTTTGAAAAATATTCAGCACATCAAAGTTATTTTCTATCAAGAAAATTTACATATATTTTAAAATTTTCTCAACAAAGACCACACAATACCTAGCACCACTAAAACACAAGACAGGAGCTGACCCCCACACATTAGAAAATATAATACCAAGAGGTTCGATAAAATCATAAGACTCTCCAGCGAAAGTGTAACACCCCGATCTGGGACCTCAGAAGTCCGAGCTCGGTTGGTATTACTTCCCAGAGAAAAAAATTACAAAGTTTACACAGAGAAAACGTAGCTAAAAAAAAATTCATTTTATTTTCATAATCAACCTTTTCCTTACAATGTTCATCATTCATAACAAAAGAAAAGCAAATATATCTTATTCAATGACAAGGAAAGTAAAATATACCAATGCTCTGCTGAAGAAGGAAAAAATTGCTCACATGCTGATTGTTCTAATGCCTGAAACCTACACTCCCAGTAGTTCCCGGACCACCAGGCACTGCAGTGAACCACCATGGGGACCCCACCGGTAGCTAACCGGGACGTCAAGCTCTCAATCTCGGTATGGTTCATGCTACATCCTATCCATGATGGTTATCAACCATCCATGGTCCTCTAGAGTCCCAAACCAGTGTGAGTGAAATCCTAAGTCATAACTAAGTTCACACATTGAACAATATTCTCAAATTCATAGTTCACTCATTCTCTCACGAGTGGTGTCATGACTGATCACAACAATCTCATTCTTAATCTCATGATGACATTAGGACACACACCTCTCTCACTTAGCACGCAATGATGTAGTGTTTCTACATCGTTAAATCACCGACGACCCACTCTCTATGGTGGCTGCACTCTGGCCACGAACCAGGTAGCCCTTGCCACAGGTTGTCACTTCCGGGATTTAAAGGGTCATGCATGCTGAACTCTAAATATCGATTCATATAACATGAATGAATTAAATGTGACTCTAATCTAAACTTAGTCTCATCACAATGCATGATATTCAACGATCATATAAACATGCAATCACAATTCAATTTCTTTCTATCATGCATGACATATTACAATTAACATGCATATCAACACAAATATGTATATAAATCAACTCATAATGTCAAGCATGAAAGTTTTATACATGTCATGGTTTCATTCTAAACTATCATACTAATCACATAATATCTATAACATTACAAATACATGCAACATAAAAATGTTTATTTATTTCTAAGAATTGCTCATAATATCCCTTACCTCAAGTGTGAATGTTGTACTTTCACTAAAATTCAGTCTCAAGATGCTCTAACAGTATGATCTGGTCATTAAAGCAACACATTTAAATTAATTCACAAAACCTCTTACCAAATTACCAAAATACCCCTCCTGAATGTTACTCAAGAAACCATGATTTCTGCATCACTAATTGGGCTAAATTTCATAAACCAATGGATTTCCTTTTTCAATACGAGTCCAACGCACCAAACCTCACTCGATTCTGAGTTCGGGGTGCAAAGTTATGCCCCTTTTATTGAAATGGATCTCGAGTATCCAAATGAATATCTTGATACATTTTGGATTTCGGTACCATACGAGACTTTCGTACGATCTGATCCAAATCCATTTTTGATCTGGATACAACCTAGTCTATTTGGATCTAGATCCATTACTTATTTGGATCCAAAACCGTCTGACTGGATTTAGAACTACTTGTCCAGATCCGGACCCGATTCTGGTATGGGTTTGAGACTGGTCCAAACTGATATTGACCAGTCAATCTGGATCTAGAGCAGGTCCAGTTCAACCTAAATTCATACTCAGAATCCAGATCCAAACGAACTCGAATCAGTTCAATTCATACCGGTTTGGTCTAAACATACTCACCTAACCCGGTTCGGCTAAAAACCGGTTCACCCAGAACCCCTTGTTTTTTTCTATCTCGGTTCGGTGTGGGTGCGACCCGGACCGACCGGTTCGGTCCGGATCGCTCCTAGGCCGACCCCCCCCCCCCTTTTTTTAAAGGCTCGGTCTGGGCGCGACCCAGACCGTCGGGTTCAGTTTGGGTCATGCCCAGACCGACCCGGTTCGGTCTGGGTCGCCCCCGAACCGAGCCGGTCCCCAATAAAACCACAACAGAGGGGAGGAAGAGCATCACCCCTTTCCACCTATGCCTTCCTCTTTTACAAAGAGGGGCCGACTGCCGGAGCCGGCCCTCTCTATCCTCTCGATGGCACGGGGGCGGCCATCGATGTCGACCGGCTGGCAGACCACCTTCTTTGTGTGTGTGTGTGTGTGTGTGTACCTCTGTTTTTTTTCTTCAGAAACTCGCCGGCAGCCATGGCTGCCGACCCTCTTTGATTTGACGGAAAAGAAACAAAGAAGAGGGAAAATGAAGAAGGCAGAGGAGGTTTACCTTGTCACCGTCGCCAGAATCCGGTAAGTTCCTCCTCCCACTCCCTATCGCTCCCTTTCTCTCTTAGTCTCTCCCTCTGTCGCTCGTTGAGATGCGGTGGAGGGAGGCTGCATGAAGGCTTTTATAGCCCTCACGCAGGGTGAAGATAAGCCTCACCCTCCGCGGATTTTGGGGAGTGAGGTTTATCCTCACCCCCTCTCATAACGCGGTTTCTCCTTTGGGGAAACCATTATTTCCTTAATTTTTTTTTGATGTTTATCCCCTCCGGCGACTTCATCAGAGGTATTTTTACAATTCTACCCTCCTTAAAAGAAGATTCGTCCCGAATCTTACCTGAAAAAAAATGTAAAAATTGCTCGCGGATATCAGATTCACGCTCCCAAGTAACCTTCTTATTGCTGTGATGACCCCATCTAACCAGTACTAGAGATAACTCTTTGTTATTTAGCTTTTGTACTTTCGTATCCAAAATTTCTATAGACTTTTCTCTCATACTTAAGTCATCTTGTATATCCAATACCGTCTCGGCTGTATTCAATATGTGGGAGGGATCTGACACATACTTCCGCAACATGGAAACATGGAACACATTGTGAATTCGAGATAAAGAAGGTGGTAAGGCTAAACGGTATGTTGTTTGACCAACTCTCGCAAGTATCTCAAAGGGTCCAATATAACTGGGATTCAACTTTCCTCTTTGACCAAAACACATTACTCCCTTAAACGGTGATATCTTCAAAAATACGTGATCACCTTGCTCAAATTCTAACTCACGACGTCTTTGGTCTGCATAACTCTTCTGTCGACTTTGCGCTGTGAGAAGACGCTCTCGAATGAATCTCACTTGGTCTGCCATCCGTTGAACCATCTCGATCCCTAACAATCTTCTTTCTCCGACCTTATCTTAAGTCAAGAGAGTTTGACATCGTCGACCATATAATGCCTCAAATGGAGCTATGCCTGAGCTATGCCAATACTTTCTTGAAAACTGTTATTGTAGGCAAACTCTATCAATGGTAAAATATCATTCCACAAGTCACTGTATTCCAAATTACATGCCCGGAGCATGTCTTCTAAGGCAAGAATGGTTCACTCTGACTGCCTGTCTGACTGAGGGTGAAAAGCTGTACTCATTTTTAATTGTGTTCCTATTGCTTCTTGAAAACTTTGTCATAATCGTGAGGTGAACTTTGAGTCTCTATCTGAAACAATTGAATTAGGTACTCCATGGAGTCTAACAATCTCTCTGATAAATAATTGAGCCAATTGGTCACAAGATTGAGTTGTCTTACAGGCTAAAAAGTGAGCTTAGTTAGCCTATCGACGATCACCCATACTGAATCCATCCCATTTTCATCTTTGGAAGCCCCGAAACTAAGTCCATTGAGATATCCGCCCATTTCCACTCGGGTATGAGAAGTGGTTGTAAAAGACCACCTGGTCTTTGGTGCTCAATCTTCACCTGCTGACATACTAGACATTTGCTAACAAACTCAGCAATGTCTCTCTTCATACCACTCCACCAAAAAGTATCTTTCAGATCTCTATACATTTTGGTGCTGCCAGGTTGGATGGCATATCTAGAATGATGTGCCTCTTCAATACTTGATTTCTAAGTTGATCATCCTTGGAAATGCACACTCTGCGATGAAATCTAAGAAGTCCTTGATCATCAACTTTGAATTCTGACTCTTTATTTTCTAAAATTTTCTTTCTTATTTGGGCCAATTCTGGATCTAAGGGTTGTTTTTCCTTAATTTGATCCCACAATTCTGACTTCAATGTGATTTGCACGAATAATAACCGACTTGGTAAGCATTGAGCTTCTGCCTTTTGATGAGCCATCGAGGAAAATAACTCCCATTCTGCGAGTCTGGCCAATGCTCTTGTCTTTCGGCTAAGGGCATCAACGACTACATTCGCTTTACTCGGATGATACTTCAGCTCAAAATCATAGTCTTTCAGAAATTCCAACAATCTCCTTTGCCTCAAGTTCAAATATCTCTGCGAAAATAAATACTTAAGGCTTTGATGATCGATAAATACCTCAAATTGATCGCCATAGAGATAATGCCTCCATATCTTAAGGGTGAATATCACTGCTGCTAGCTTCAAATCATGTGTCGGATAGTTGACTTTATGAGTTTTGAGCTGACGAGATGCATAAGCTATCACTTTTCCATGTTTTATCAGAATACAACTCAATTCTTTGTGGGAGGCATCGCTATAAAATAGTGAACCCTCCGGATTCAGAAGGTTAGATCACTGGGGCAGTGGTCAAGTGCTTTTTTATCTCCTGAAAACTCTGCTCACATTTATCGTTCCAGTCAAACTTTACATCTTTCTTTGTGAGCTTTGTCATGAGAGCCACCAACAAAGAAAATCCTTTTACAAATCGCCAATAGTACCCAACTAATCCCAAGAAGCTGCATATCTCAGTAAGATTCTTGGGTCTAGACCAATTGGTGACTGCTTCAATCTTTGCAGGGTCTACCATAATCCCGTCTTTAGAAATAATATGTCCAAGGAAGGACACTTGTTCCAACCAAAAAACACACTTAGAGAATTTGGCATAAAGCTGATGTTCTCTAAGTGTCTGCAAAACTATCCTCAGATGTTCTTTATGTTGCTCCTTCGAGGTAGAGTATATGAGGATGTCATCGACAAATACCACCACGAACTTATCCAAATAGGGTCTAAAGACTGTATTAATCATATCCATGAAGACAACTCGTGCGTTAGTCAGACCAAAAGGCATGACTAAGAATTCATAATGGCCATATCTTGATCTGAATGTTGTCTTAGCTACATCTTTTTTATTGATTCTCAGCTGATGATAACCTGATCTCAAATCTAACTATGAGAAGCATGCCGCTCCTTGCAGTTGATCGAACAAATCATCAATTATAGGTAATGGGTATTTATTCTTGATGGTTACTGCGTTCAATTGACGATAGTCTATACACATGTGCAATGATCCGTCTTTCTTTTTAACGAATAGGATCGGAGCACCCTAAGGAGATACTGACGGACGAATAAAACCTTTCTCTAATAATTCTTATAGCTGCTCCTTGAGCTCCTTAAGTTTTGCAGGTCCCATCCGATAGGGAGCCTTCGAAATGGGTGTTGTTCCTGAAACTAGATCGATTTAAAATTCAATCTCACGATCAGGAGGGAGACCTGGTAGACCTTCCGGAAAAACATCATCATATTCAAGAACTATGTCTACATCTGACATTGTGAGGTCTTCTCTCTCTTCGGTTTTCATGTAAGCTAGGAATCCCATGCATCCCTTTTTAATATGTATATTGGCCTTTAGACAAGATATGATAGCCGGCTTGGGTAGTTTCCTAATACCCTGATATGTGAAAGTGGAAGTACGGGGTATTTGAAAGCTGACACACTTTGTTCTACAATCGATAGTGACATGATGGTCCGACAACCAATCCATGTCCAGAACAACGTCTATATCTTTGAAGTCGAGTTGCAACAAGTTCACAGGCAACTCACAATCTTTGATTTTTACTACACAGTTAGGATACACAGTATCCACAATGGTGGTTGCTCTTATAGGTGTCTCTATTAAGTAAAAAACACTCAATCGAGAAGGTGCCACTGACAACCGCTTTCCAAAAGCTGAAGAAGTGAAACTATGTGTAGCTCCTGAATCGAATAATACGCGAGCAAGAATACCAGAAATAGAAAGTGTACCTTCAACTACTTCAGGGTTGGGAAGAGCTTCTTGAAGAGCAGTCGCATAAGTGCGATTGGGTACTGCTGACTTTGGCTTTGGTGGGGCATTGTTTCTTCGATCAGGTTGTGGGTAATCATTGGCATAATGACCCATCATCTGCTGGCAGTTGAAGCATCTCACGTTCCTCAAGTCACATTTACCCTCGTGCCTCTAGAGACACCACAAGTCCTACAAGTGTTGTCTGACTGGGCTGGCTTCTGGATCTTCTGTCGCTTGGCTTGTTGATTGCCCATATTCTTAACTTGCTTACCCTGGTTCTGACCAGGGGTTTGTCCTCCGTACTGCCTCTTGTTGTCCTGTTGGAATTTTCCTCTAGAATGAAACTTCCTTTGAGAAGATTCTACCACATTGCCACCATTGTGTTGGGCCTTATCTTCAGTCTTGGGTTTTTCCTTTGTTTATGGCTTCTCATTCATTCTCATCTCCCCAAAATCGTACCTGGATGCGTAGTCTACGAGCCGACTGTATTTCTTTATTTGTTGTGGCCCGACCAACCTCAAAATTTCAGGCCTCAAACCCCTCTCGAACCTCCTGCACTTCTCTTTCTCGTTTGCCACCAAGGACTTGGCAAAATGAGAGAGAGAGAGTTGAAACGAGCAGCATATTGGGCGACCGTCATGTCACCCTGCTTCAACTTTCTGAATTCTTCTTCTTTTTCTACCCTCTGACACTTTAGAAAGAATTGCCTGTAAAATCTTCTCACGAATGTGGACCAAGGCAAGTACGTATCCGACTCCAAGGTGTCTCTGATGGACCTCCACCAGTGCTCTGCATCGCTGGTCAGATTGGATACAACTATCCATACTCGCTGGTCCTCTGGACATTGGATGGCATCCAATACCTTCTTGACTTGCATCAACCAATTCTCTGCCACGACACTGTTAGATGTGCCATCGAAGAGCAGAGAGTGCATGTTCTTCAACCTCTCTGCTGATGAGGTGATACCAGAAATCACTGTTTGAGGTTGACTTTGTTGGGCTCGGGTCATTTGCAGGAGCTCATATAATATGCGGTTGGTAGTATATTCTGGCGGTATTCTCGTACTTTGACTCATTGGGGATCCAGGTGGAATCTCTATACTTTTTTCTCTACCCTCTCGTGGAGTATATCTTTCCGGTGTGTGCGTTGCTGCGTGACTTCTCTGAACTTGTGCCCCATTTGTAGTAGGGGATGATGAGGGTGCCCTTCGCGACGATCCGCCAATGACTTTCCTTTCCCGCCTAGCTGCTACCGTGTCCTTTGATAGGTAAGATGTTCTTCTGCGAGTGACCATTTGTACTGCAAAAAAATTATCACTTAACATCACATGGTTCATTGGATTCGTACGAGATTTTATCACATCTCACGCAATATATATAAAATCATTCATTTTATTTCATTCAAAAAGTCTCATACACGCACGAGAAACATCATTAGCAAGCAAAAAGAAAGAACAATGCGACTCTACTAAGCAAACTAACTAATCCTAATCACTCTTCAATCCACCCAAAGCAGGGTCTTTTCCTTGCACTCCCTTGAGTCTGATGCTGATGAGTCTCAGGAGGAGCGTTCAGGTCATATTGAGGCGAAACATGAGTGTAAGTTGGTGAGAAATAAGTGTGGGTAGGTGTGGCAGAAGTGTATGTAGGTGAGTCAGGATCATTAATCGAGTCTTCATCCTCGCCTTCCTCTTCCAAACTCCCCAAAATTGCTCGTCGTTGCCCAAACCCTGGGTCGCTTCAGTTGGCTTTCGCTGCCTGTCGAGCTGCTTCGGCTGCTTGAAATGCAGCTCTCCGAGTTTCTTCAGACAAAAACTCTTGGAATAGAGATGGAACCATCTGGTTTCCCCCACTCTTGGCAGTCGCATAGCTCGCTCGAGACATATGTCATCCCCGTGCGCTAGTCATATGAGGCCCTCCCTGAGGCATAAGGTTTATGTTCGGGGATGCTCTTCTCCTGATTCCTCCATGAGCCGCCAACGAATTGCCCATCATCTGCCCACGTGCAGATCTCGCTCTCTGACAATTGCACTGGTGATTCCTCTTTTCGTAAGGTGGTGGATGTCACCCCTGGGTAGTGTAGGGGTAGTTCTGATGGTAAGAATGTCGATCTCCGATTATGATGTAGATCAGAGGAGACTGTGGTGTCAGATCTCTAACCACTTGAGTCATGCTTGTGATGACTCCGGTGGCCATCGTCATTGTAGCGATGAACTCCTCTCTTCCTCCGATGGAAGGCTCAATAGGGTCTTAAGCTCTTGGGTCTTCATGGTTTCATTGTTCGTTAGTCATTCCTAATCACACAATAATCTAATCACTAACGTGTCTTATTCGAGCAGAGACTTACATTTTGTCATTGAATCTTGTTATGAATGATGAACCCTTTTTCTGTGTAAACCTGGCTTTGATATCACTTTGTAACACCCCGATCTGGGACCTCAGAAGTCCGAGCTCAGTTGGTATTACTTCCCAGAGGGAAAGAGTACAAAGTTTACACAGAGAAAATGTGACTGAAAAAAAACATTTCATTTTATTTTCATAATCAACTTTTTCCTTACAATGTTCATCATTCATAACAAAAGAAAAGCAAATACATCTTATTCAATGACAAGGAAAGTAAAATATACCAATACTCTGCTGAAGAAGGAAAAAACTGCTCACATGCTGATTGTTCTAATGTCTGAAACCTATAATTGTAATTAAACAAAAATGGGGGGTGAGTCTACAACCCAATAAGAAATAATTATAAGTAAATAAATAATTAACTTACAACTGTAGTGGGCTAAAAGCCCCTAGTCTTAGTTTAGTTCTCGACACACCACACGTGTTTGTATATTTTAATTACCCCCATTATCATTCTCAAATACTCTCTTTCACACATCTATCACTAGGTTGACTATACCGGTAATAGCCATATATGGGCGTAGCAACCCCGTAGAACACCCAAATTCTACATGTTGGCTAAACAATAAACCATACACTCCTAGTAGTCCCCGGACCATCAGGCACTGCAGTGAACCATCATGAGGACCCTACCGGTATCTAGTCGGGAGGTCAAGCTCTCAATCTCGGTATGGTTCATGCTACATCCTATCCATGATGGTTATCAACCATTCATGGTCCTCTAGAGTCTCAAACCAGTGTAAGTGAAATCCTAAATCATAACTAAGTTCACACATTGAACAATATTCTCAAATTCATAGTTCACTCGTTCTCTCACGAGTGGTGTCATGACTGATCACAACAATCTCATTCTTAATCTCATGATGACATTAGGACACACACCTCTCTCACTTAGCACGCAATGATGTAGTGTCGCTACACCGTTAAATCACCGGCGGCCCACTCTTCAAAGTGGTTGCACTCTGATCGCGAACCAGGTAGCCCTTGCCACAGGTCGCCACTTCCGGGATTTAAGGGGTCATGCATGCTGAACTCTAAATATCCATTCATATAACATGAATGAATTAAATGTGACTCTAATCTAAACTTAGTCTCATCACAATGCATGATATTCAACGATCATATAAACATGCAATCACAATTCAATTTCTTTCTATCATGCATGACATATTATAATTAACATACATATCAACACAAATATGTATATAAATCAACTCATAATGTCAAGCCTGAAAGTTTTATGCATGTCATGGTTTCATTCTAAACTATCATGCTAATCACATAATATCTATAACATTACAAATACATGCAACATAAAAATGTTTATTTATTTCTAAGAATTGCTCATAATATCCCTTACCTCAAGTGTGAATGTTGTACTTTCACTGAAAGTCAGTCTCAAGATGCTCTAACAGTATGATCTGGTCATTAAAGCAACACATTTGAATTAATTCACAAAACCTCTTACCAAATTACCAAAATACCCCTCCTGAATGTTACTCAAGAAGCTGCGATTTCTGCATCACTAATTTGGCTAAATTTCATGAACCAATGGATTCCCTTTTTCAATACAAGTCCAATGCACCAAACCTCACTCGATTCTGAGTTCGGGGTGCAAAGTTATAACCCTTTTACTGAAATGGATCTCGAGTATCCAAATGAATATCTTGATACATTTCGGATTTCAGTACCATACGAGACTTTCGTACGATCTGATCCAAATCCATTTTTGATCTGGATACAACCTGGTCTATTTGGATCTAGATCCATTACTTATTTGGATCCAAAACCGTCTGACTGGATTTAGAACTACTTGTCCAGATCCGAACCCGATTCTGGTATGGGTTTGAGACTGATCCAAACTGATATTGACCAGTCAATCTGGATCTAGAGCAGGTCCAGTTCAACCTAAATTCATACTCAGAATCCAGATCCAAACGAACTCGAACCGGTTTAATTCATACCGGTTTGGTCTAAACAGACTCACCTAACCCGATTCGGCTAAAAACCGGTTCACCCAGAACCCCTTGTTTTTTTCTATCTCGGTTCGGTGTGGGTACGACCCGGACCAACCGGTTCGGTCCAGATCGCTCCCTGGCCGAACCGCCCCCCCCCCTCTTTTTTTTTAAAGGCTGAGTCTGGGCGCGACCCAGACCGTCGGGTTCAGTTTGGGTCGTGCCCAGACCGACCCGGTTCGGTCTGGGTCGCCCCCGGACCGAGCCGGTCCCTGATAAAACCCTGACAGAGGGGAGGAAGGGCATCACCCCTTTCCCCATAAGCCTTCCTCTTTTACAGAGAGGGGTCGGCCGCCGGAGCCGGTCCTCTCTATCCTCTCGGTGGCAGGGGGGCGACCATCGACGTCGGCCGACTGACAGGCCACCTTCGCTCTCTCTCTCTCTCTGTGTGTGTGTGTGTGTACCTCTATTTTTTTTCCAGAAACTCGCTTGCAGCCATGGCTGCCGACCCTCTTTGCTTTGACGGAAAAGAAACAAAGAAGAGGAAAAATGAAGAAGGCAGAGGAGGTTTACCTTATCGCCGTCGTCGGAATCCTGTAAGTTCCTCCTCCCACTCCTTGCCGCTCCCTTTCTCTCTTAGTCTCTCCCTCTGCCGCTCGTTGAGATGCGGTGGAGGGAGGCTACGTGAGGGCTTTTATAGCCCTCACGCAGGGTGAGGATAAGCCTCACCCTCCGCGGATTTTGGGGGGTGAGGTTTATCCTCACCCCCTCTCGTAACACGGTTTCCCCTTTGAGGAAACCGTTATTTCCTTAAAAATATTTTTTTGATGTTTATCCCCTCTGGCGACTTCGCCGAAGGGGTTTTTACGGAATGGTTGCTTATGTTGATTTCCAATTTAACAAGAAGAAACAAATATGCAAATCAATATTTTCATAAGGCAAAACAAAACAGTCAATAACTTTCTAAACAATCTTTAAACTAGCATATCCAAAGTCTATCGTGCCATCTACCGACACTAGCTTTTTCATCGATAAAAGCTATCTTACTACTATCACTATTAGAAAACTCAACTAAATGAAGTTCAGCTTTCACCTTTAAGCTCATTTCCAATCTTGGCATCCCTCACACAACAATGCATCCCATAAAACATTGGGTGAATCTTTGCACATAAAGCAACTTATTAGTCATGTTAGGCACATGCAAAATATCATTTAAAGAAAACTTCAAACTTCTAAAAGTAAAAGCAGAATTATAAATATGAGATATTTTCAAACATCTGATGATTCCAATTCTCTTTGAATCAATGCCTTAGTAGTTTGAGTAAAGGCATAATGCATTTAGATTTGGTGAGACATGACGTGAGGCACTTGAATCAAGTTACCAAGCATCATCTCTAGTTTGACAAGCATGAAGAGAACCTTGTTGATTTTCACTGGTGTAAAACTCCATGTATACAGCCCGTGGAAATTAGAGATATATAGCTTTCTGTTGGCTTCAACATATCGTTGACCTTGAATACTATGAAGAGTTCGTTGACAATGCAATGAACCTTAAAAGCATGGTGACAAAGTCACCCACTTTAGACATTTTATGTTTTCATTGTCAAAATCTCAAACCAAAATGGTTTTGGTGCATGCTGTCTCTCTCTCTCTCTCTCTTTCTATATATATATATATATATATATATATATATATATAGAGAGAGAGAGAGAGAGAGAGAGAGAGAGAGAGATGGGAACCTACAAAATTAAATAGGAAAGATGGGTTTTTGGGTCATTTATGTTTTTCTTTTAAATTTTAACCATACAGATGTGATCTTGCCTGATTTCATAGGGATCAGCTCTTGAATTGTCCGATTCCAACACATTTGTTGGCTTTTATATTGATTGAAAAGTCAACGCCCAAAAATCTTTTTAAATTTTGAAAACTACTGCCCAACGGTCTTTCTAAATTTTGAAAGCTTAAAGATCTTTTCTTTCACTGGAAAAACATGAAGCAGGTGTCAATTCCTGACAAATGAACTCTGCCGAACACATCTAAAAGGTTAAAATTGTGAAAAAAGTGCCAAAATTTTGACCCATATTGCATTGAATGTCTCATTTAGCTTTCCATCATTGTGATATATATATATATATATATATATATATATATATATATATATATATATATATATATATATATATATATATATATATATATATATATATATATATGGGGAGAGAGAGATCGCCCAATCCATTGATGCAGATGGATGCATGTGGCACATCCTGATAGGTAGAATAATGCAAAACAAAATACTTGTAACCTTTAACGACACTTTTGAATCATTGCTAAAGGTCTTTAGTGCTGCTTTAGAAATGTTGCTAAAGCTCAAAGAAAGGGCGAATCCAGTCTCAAACCATGTAGGTCGACTCTCTTGGATATCCTCTAAGATCCAAACCTAATTAGTTTAAGATCTGATCCCAGTGTGTTTTAATTGGACAATTCAAACCCAAAACTATGTGGGTTAAAGTTCTTATCCTCTCCCAGATCCAAATCCAAATATTACTTTAAAACTTTGAAATTCCAAATCCCATAATTGGATAATAATTTAGATCCAACCTTTAATAAATTTAATAATTAAATGACAATTAAATTAAATAAATACCAATTAAATGTCATCAATAAATAATTAGTAAATAATAAATAATTGATAATTAAATATAATCTATAAATAATTGCCAATATAATTCACCAGAAAATGGTGCTTTATTATAAATAATACAAAATGCCAGAATAATTGCAACATCATCAATAAAATTCTCTTTTTATATATTTAAATTTTTTGAGAAATTTGCAAATGTTACAGGCAAAAAGGATAATTAATAAAGTAGTCAAAAATCTAGTTTCAAAGTAAATTTTTGCTAGATTGGAAGAACAACTGTTTGTGTTTGACTTTGATATTGAATATATCAAAGGAGACAATAACTTACTTGCTGATTATTTAAATAGAGAATTCTTATAGGGAGCATGACCTCTAAAGGAAAGGGTTGAGGAATTTCCTCATTCTCTAAAATAAGAAGAGGATGTGGTAATATGGTACCATATCATGAAATGATACTGAAAGGTCAAGACAACATCAAATGGGCTAATTTGGGTAGACTGAGTATGGATTTTTGACAGGTTTAGAGAGAAAAATTAAAACTCTTAAACAATGCCACAAAAAAATCTCAATTTTTGAAAGATGTTTCTAGACACTGGTGTAACTTTCATAAAAACAATTTTTAAAATAATATTTTTAATAAAAACTCGTGTAAACCGTACACCAAATGATAAGAAACCAACTTATACTAGTGGTAAGACCGAGTCAAACTCACAAAACAGGAAAAAGCAAATGCATAATTCACTTGAGTTGCTCACTTTATTAATATCTCAAAAGTGAAGAAAATTACAATGTTCACAAGTACACAAATAACAAATAATAAAATCCTAATCTAAACTCTGAGACTCCAATGTTAGCTGAAGAAGTCAAAGAATCAATTTTTAATACCCGCCCTCCTCTATATGCATGTGAAAAAACCTACAAAATAGCATATTCCATGCAGACCTAAATAATAATGTTAGCACCTAAATTACTTAAACACTAACAACAAGATTAACGAAACAATACGTAACTTAATGAAACAGTTAACACATAGATATCTAACTAAGATAGCAATAAAAAGAACACAAGAACAAAGAAAATAAGCAACTATTGCTAAACTAATTAACTGACTACACTGCAAAGTAAGTAAATTGAACAATTAAGTAATTAAATAAATAATTAACTAAATTAATCTAAACTAATTTGCTAACTTCTGACAAAAATAATAGAACCTATTCTAATTAAAAGAATAAAAAAAACAATAGAATTAAAAATTAAAACCTAGTTCTAAAGGAAATTACTAAACTACCCTAACTGCTAGTCCAGCAAGACAATTCAGGACAAGTTTTGGGAAATCAGAATTTTGAAAAAGTAAACGGAATCAGATGGTCGTAAAATTTTGCAGAGATATTTTCAAAACACTCAGAAACCAGATCTAAGTTACAGAGTTTAAAAATTCTACCAAAATCCTCAAAAATTGAATTTTGAAGTTACAAAACTGCCCCTAGTCAGCATTGCTGTCAAACAGAAAATTCTGCAAAACTAATTTTCAAAATCAGCTTAAATACTTAACCAAACCAACATGAAAAATCATGAAAATTGGTAGGAATACAGTAGACATGTTGATGAAAATAGTGGAAAAAATGTCATGTCAAAATTTATTGGAAAAGTATATAAAATGATGACCTAAAGTTGACTAAAAAATCGACTTCTGCAGAAATTACTATTTTGACTTGGCTTGACTATATGATTAACTAAAAACATAAAAATTAATTACGACAACTTCACTACTGCTAAAAACAGAGAAATACTTAATTAAAATATAATCTACAACAAAGAAGTAAATGAATTAATTATGCAATGAATAAGAACAATAATAACTACTTTGATAACTATGCTAATCTACTACAATAACAATGCTAAGCATCAATCAATTTAACTAAATTAAACTAATTAATCTAAAGCAAATGTAAATGACATAAATTTAAGACCTAACTACAATACATAAAAATGAAATAAGACTTAAATAAACCAATGCAATGCTACACGACTAACTCTAATTAACCAACTAATTAATTACTCAGTGAATCATTGCCTTGGTAGTCTGAGTAAATGGACAATGTATTTAGATTTGGTGAGACATGATGCCAGGCACCCAAATCAAGGTACCAAGCATCATCTTTAGTAACAACATGAATAGCATGAAGAGGAGAACCTTGTTGATTTTCACTAGCAATGAAGCTAACACGTTTTGCCAGAGTAACCAGGCTTGTCCAAGAATTGACAAATAACTTGTTATCTAGTTGTGGATCCCTAAATTTTGAAAACCAAAATGAAGATATTGTGAAAAGATTTAGATTCAAAAATAGTATCTAACTTTGAGACAAGTGAAAGATGTATAGTCCACTTTTCAAGTTGTGCGCCTTTCCTTCTTTGCTAGTTATTGATTAGTTGCACCAGGAACAAACCTTCAATGACTGGCCCTTAGTTTGCAAGTGACTGACACCTCAAACATGGATTCTAAAGGAAATTGAAGTAGATGGTGTGGGGCACCACCATCACTAAAAAAGTACAAAGAAAAGCAAATATATAAAGAATTAGAGAAGAACACACTTTAAATGATTAAATAAAAAGAATAAAAAAAATGAACTCACCATGGGCTTAGGTAACTCTCTTAAGACATTGACTCTCACGAATGATGAATTTGACAACACCTTCGAAGGGCAGAAGCTGAGAAATGTTCGAATCTAGAAGAATGATTCTTAAGATTTGTGATCTAGAACTAAATTTGACAAGTAGGTTCAACAAAGTGAGGACACTCAGGTTGGGTTAAGCTCTTAATGTGATTGGGCTTCCTTACTTTAGTTTTAAATATTGAATCGGGGAGAGGGCGTCTCTATTTATAGTTTTTTTATTGGATATGGATCTTGATTCTATGGATTTGAGATCTAAAAATCTGGATCTACCCATTGATGGTGTGGCAAAATCCTATTGATTATTCATTGGTAGAACTCATTCCTATTGGCCAGGGTTACCTAGCTTATGGGCTAAGGCTTTTGAGATTAGAAGATAAACATGATAGGTTTTTAGAATTCTAAAATATAAGTCAGGTTCATTGTATGAAATTTTCAAGAGTTTGGGGCAGAAATAAGAGGTTTCTAGATGTTTATGTTCATTCTACAAGTGAATTCAAACCAACTGGACTAAATGAGATGCTAACGATGCATGATGCTAACAACACAATGTTAATGACACTATAAAAGTACTAACGACACATTGGGATTTTCTAACAAAAAATCATGGTTTTTGAACCCTACTAACAACATATTAGAGAACCACTAACGATATTTCAAGACTTGCTAACAGTAATTTAATTATCGTTAATAGTTTCTAATGATAATTCAGGATTGTCGTTAGTGATAGGCTAAAATAGACTCGACATGTTAACTTGTTTTGGCTATAACTTTCTATCTAGATGTTAGATTGAGACGCGATCTAGTGCATTTGAAAGCTAACATCCTCTACTTTAATTTATTTTTTAAGTAAAAACTAAATTCAATTATTTTGAAGATAAAAATGCACTCAAAGTGAGTTCTACTTAAAAAATATGATTTTCATTGAACAAGTCACCTTGTTTTGGTCATAACTTTCTACTATAATGTCTTATTGACCTGAATTTTGTCTTATTTTAAAGTTGAAATCCTCTAATTTATTTTATATTTTAGACAAAAAACTTTAAAAATATCATTTTTGAAGATAAAAAATAAAATTAAAGCTGAAAGATATTAAAAATGGGCCGAAGATACTAGGTTTTGGTGAATGACTCGGTCAAAAGTATCTACACCAGCAGATGAAAAATCAATAGGACTAGAAGAATGACCTCCATGATTCGGGTAAAAAGTCCTACTAGTAGACCGACCATGGCCGTGGCCTTTGAATCAACCATATTGGCCACCATGTCCCACTCCGAAGTTTCCTCGAGAGGGGTTTTGATTGTTTCTTTGAACAAAATTGGCCTTAAGACCTGTTTCATGCTTGCTCTTTTCTCGCTTAGTTAAATGAGCCCCTCGAGACAAAAGAAGATTATACAGCTCACTCATGGTTATGTGGTCACAACAATTAAAAATCGTTACTCTAAAACAGCCATATTCCGCTGGCAATCCTCTCAATATATGTAAATGATCTTCTTCAGAAATTGCCGATCATATTCAGTGGGCTATAAGTTTAGCCTAAGGCCTTCCATACATCAATGGATGTTTCAAGTCCAACGACCTGAGCATGCACCCATTCAGATAGCAAAGATATGATCCAACTCAGCAAAAGCCGCCGATCATGTTGATACATACTAAATAATCACGGTTGAGAACCCTCTTGTCACCTTGGACAATATACTCAGCAGGTTTGGATTTAGACCCATCAAGAACATAAGATGCCAAGAAAGGCTTAAATTGAGAAGCCCATAGAAAATAATTATCGACAGTAAGTTTGGTACTCGGAAAATATTGAAAATTGTGAGGAATAGGTAGTGCCAGCAAGGAGGAGTTGGACTGATGAAAAAGATCAGATGTGCGCAATACTCAAGCAAACAAGAAATTGTCTCATACGTTTTTAACATGGTTCGATCCAAATGGATCTAACTCCATGCAGTTAACCCTCTCTCTCTCTCAACACTCGACAAGAGAGAGGTCTTATATTTATATCAGATTCTCTACAGCTTGGAGAGGAAGACGTCCTCACTTAATTACATTGGAAAGTCTAGCTAATTTAGAAAGACTATTTACATTAGGGTTTCTTATTATGCAAGGAATTTCCTTCTTCACGTGGATAGGATCCTTATCACCATCAACTTTAGGCTGGTTTCTTTGTTCAGCTGGGTTCCTAGCCAATCTCCTTAGAATCGTGAAAGCTTGGATCTTCTCATTAGGGGTGACGACCACCCTTTGATCTTTAACAATATTGTGGTTCTGCCATACGGTGGTACACTTACGCTTATCTTGTCTGCATGGATCCAGCCACCCAAGCATTAGATCCAATCATACAAGTGTCAAAATGTAGGCTACCCTTTTAACAACTGAATCAGTGACAGCTGATAATTTGCAGTAGATGGACCACTTTGAAGGTTGCATCCCCGCTGCCCTTATGTAAAACAAAAAGGCCCCCTCCTCCTTTCATCATCAAGGCCGACACTGTGTTGGATTGGTAGTAGATACATACCTTCCTGCTTAAGACATGCAAGTTGCAATCTTGTGTTGGCTTATTGTAGCTTGTCGTCCACTTGACTCTGCCAATGTGTCGCAAGTCGATCTTTACAGTTGTTCTCATGTGTTGCCAATAGGGATGCAAGCGGTTCCGATCGGGAACAGCTAAATACATGATCTGACCCATTTGCACCCTAGTCGCCAATCTTAGAATTCTGAATGTTACTCGCGAGTTTCATCAGTTTTAGAGCCTTTCTCCCTCTAATGTCTATGAATTTCCGGCGTGTTCCTGAGGCTATCAATCCGATAGTCCACAAGGGCTCTGCAGACCTGCAGGTGGATCGGCTTAAGGCTTTCAAACTGAAGGAGCTCGATAAGAGTTGGATACTTGGGGGGTGCGCATCCTTTGCCACAATACGCAAGCCAAATGGGAAACCACAATACCCAAGTATTCATGGAGTTTTACACTGCACACGCTGACTAGGTCCACGGTCAATAAGTATTGATAGATCCAAAAAGAGAAATGTTTGAACTTTTTGTTTCCATGAAGGACAGCGAAGCAAGTTATATGTTCCCCCCCCGATGATTCACTGAATCCCATGTCTGTGTTCGGGGCTTTGAATGAGCACCACGTATACAAGCACATGGGGCTCGTATTCCCGTGTATGTTGACATAACTTTGCATCGGACTCTGGTGATGTTGCAAAGACTTAATCACCCTTACTTGCTTTTCTTGCCCTGAAATGACGGTTCGAGGAAATGACAAAAATATCCTCCATTCAAAAGTTGTGAAACGACGGGTGGGGAAAAGGACAAAAAAGCAGAAATTCCAGAAAGTTTGATGTTAACCATTTAAAGTGGAGACGTTCGCCTGCGCCATCTGCTGTAACAGTGCTCCCATTATCAACGTTCCAGTGTTACAAAATATTCCAGTGTCTTCTCTTCATTACTGCTGTCGTTAGGCATCATGGAAGAAAGCAATGATTCACAAACATTCCAACCAGTGCCATCAACCCTCTCACTCTCTCTCTCTCCCTTCTATTTCTGTTTCTGTGCATATCCATTAGAAGATCATACATTGCTCCATCAAGCACCGACTGACCTGCACATTGACTGTTGTGGAGCCTGATTCAAAGTTTTTACCCTTACAGGAGGAGGGTTTGGGGGCTCATCCTAGCGTGGGTAGCATCATTCAACTTTCACTCTCTCTCTCTCCCTTCTATTTCTGCTTTTGTGCACATCCATTAGAAGATCATACATTGCTCCATCAAGCACCGACTGACCTGCACATTTACTGTTGTGGAGCCTGATTCAGAGTTTTTACCCTTACAGGAGGAGGGTCTGGGGGCTTCTCTCAGCGTGGGTAGCATCATTCAACTTGAAGAGTTGTGGAGTCTGATTTAGAGTTTTTACCCTTACAGAAAGGGGGGGCTGAGAGCTCCTCCCAGTGTGGGTAGCATCATTCAACTTGAAGAGTTATGGAGTCTGATTCAGAGCTTTTACACTTACAGAAGGGGGGTTTGAGGGCTCCTCCCAGCGTGTTCATGGCCTTTTGCCCTTATAGGAGGGGGGTCCGGGGGCTCATCAACCCTCTCTCGCTCTCTCTCTCTTCTATTTATGCTTCTGTGCACATCCATCAGAAGATCCTACATTGCTCCATCAAGCACCGACTGACCTGCACATTGACTGTTGTGGGTCCTTACTGATGAGCTGCCTCTAAATTTATTCGACTCTGGGTCCTTACTGCACTTGAAGTTGAGTCGTTGTATTTTTTGTTATTCGGTGGGTGGTGAGGCCCTCCTCTACTCTCTCAAGACTCTTAGCTTGGGCAATCTTTCTTTTGATGATTGTGGATACATTACAACCACAATCATCAAAAGAAAGATTGCCCAAGCTAAGAGTCTTGAGAGAGTAGAGGAGGGCCTCACCACCCACCGAATAACAAAAAATACAACGACTCAACTTCAAGTGCAGTAAGGACCCAGAGTCGAATAAATTTAGAGGCATCTCATCAGTAAGGACCCACAACAGTCAATGTGCAGGTCAGTCGGTGCTTGATGGAGCAATGTAGGATCTTCTGATGGATGTGCACAGAAGCATAAATAGAAGGGAGAGAGAGCGAGTTAGAGGGTTGAGATTCCACCAGTAAGATCCGTAGTCCTTCTTGCTGCTAACTCTTTACATTTGCAGGTTGTTTCTTCAAATGATTATAATAATGACAAATATGCGAAGGAGTTCAGTATCAGTGTTTCTAATGCGCTTGCTACTTGTCCTGCTCGGGTTTTGCCAACTCCTCGTGTGAGTTGATCAGAATAATGAACAAAACAATAAATTACATATGATCAACTCATACGAGGAGTTGGCAAAACCCGAGCAGAACAAGTAGCAAGCGCATTAGAAACACTGATACTGAACTCCTTCGCATATTTGTCATTATTATAATCATTTGAAGAAACAACCTGCAAATGTAAAGAGTTAGCAGCAAGAAGGACTACGGATCTTACTGGTGGAATCTCAGTAATCCAATTGAGATGAGCATGAGGGCCAGATTCTGCTTACTGAGAAGCACTTAAGCAGCAAGCAACAAACACAAACAATCAAAGCAAGAAAGAGATGCTTCAAACATTGCAATCAAAACAGATTCAACTAAAGCTGGCATTATGATAAATAACCTTTGAAATGTTGTTTTGCCTATCAGTGGGACGTTGACATGTTGCTATGAGCATAGCTGTTTGGAAGGGTGAAGCCCAACTGTTGCAGCCAATCGTTGGAGAGGTGGAAGAAGAAGAGGAGGTTGCGGCGTTTGAGACGTCGATGGAAATGCCACCCCTCGAAGCCGAAATCAAGTCCGGCATGGCAGATTGGTCCGGAAATTGCAGGTTAGAAGGTTCAATGAGGCCACTGCCTGGGCTGTCCGACTGGTTCTGGCGACTGGAACCCAAGTTCAGAGGAGGTTGGAACAAGGTTGGGATCTACGGGGCTTTGAAGGCATCCTTAGGGAACATAAAGTGCCAGGCCAATGTGATAAGGGCTCTGTTTGAAGCATGGTGTTGGGAGACCAACACCTTTGTGTTTCCGTGGGGAGAGATGACGATCACCTTGGAAGATTTGGCAATGATGGGACTCCCATTGCTTAGAGAGCTCGCTCGAGAGGACCCCAACAATTTCTAAAGCAACAGTGCAGAATCCGGCAAGGCTTGGGCAATCTTTCTTTTGATGATTGTGGTTGTAATGTATCGTTGAAGTTAAAATGGGGAATGAACTGACAATAGAAATCGCTGAAAATTTACAAAAATAAACTAGACTCAATAACGAAGACACCATTTTTTACGGATTTGGAATATGACCTCCGGTTAGGGAGATATGGCCCTGACAAGTTGGTCCTAATTCGGGTCAGAATTTACAGCGATTTGCTTACTGAATAACACTACAAATCGCTATAGCGATTTGCGGAAGACACTACAAATCGCTATAGCGATTTGCGGAATTATTTACAGAGCCGGTACTGAGATCTCATGTTCGGGGGTTCCAAACCGCGCCACGTATAAGATGCAGACCGGCATGTATCCCCATGTGGGTCGCCATCATATTGCATCGTAATTTGGTGCCGCAGCAAAGACTCAAGTAACCTTTACCGCCATTCGCTTCCTCTTCCTCGGACGGACATAAATGCCCTCCCTCTAGAAAACTGAATCGTCGGTTCGTGAAAATGACAAAACTGCCCTCCATCGATATCGCGGGAAAACGTTTCGCAGGTGGTTGTAATGTATCGTTGAAGTTAAAATGGAGAATGAAATTACAATAGATATCGCTGAAAATTTACAGAAATAAATGCCCTCCTTCTAGAAAACTGAATCGTCGGTTCCTCTTCCTCGGACGGACATAAATGCCCTCCTTCTAGAAAACTGAATCGTCGGTTCGTGAAAATGATAAAACTGCCCTCCATCGATATCGCGGGAAAACATTCCGCAGGTGGTTGTAATGTATCGTTGAAGTTAAAATGGGGAATGAAATTATAATAGATATCACTGAAAATTTACAGAAATAAATGCCCTCCTTCTAGAAAACTGAATCGTCGGTTCCTCTTCCTCGGACGGACATAAATGCCCTCCTTCTAGAAAACTGAATCGTCGGTTCATGAAAATGACAAAACTTCCCTCCATCGATATCGCGGGAAAACGTTCCGCAGAGTTTGCGTATGTAGCAAGCGTTATGTTGTATGATACAAATAGTTCAAAAAAATCCTTTTCCGCTCTAAGCACTCTACCAGAGATTCTTTGCTTTCATCTCGAGTTGCCGGAGCATCCTTTCCTTTTTACCAGAGCATCTGTTTCCGTCTTACGCGCAGTCGCAGCATCGTTGCCACCTTCTGTTGCGTATTAGTTGTTACTGTTGCTTACTCTACAGTTGGAATATCCAAATTCCCATCGTTTCGGTGAGTTTCGTGTAAGTTTTCTTTCTTCAATCTGAAGATTGGTTCTTATACAAGGATTTATATTATGAACCCAAATATTTCGACGATTTCTAATGATGATGATCGTGTATTGTGTTGTGCAGGTTAGCAATGTCTGCGCTTCATCAGATTAGAGATACCCTGTCGTTCTATGGGTTGTCTATTAGAGAAGTGATCCGCCAGTCCCATCTATCTAAAGTTTTTGAAAGATACCAAAATATACTTAAGATTGAGAACGATGAAGACAGGGAAAAAGCCTTGGAATCGTATTTTGCGAAGGATTATCCATCAGATATCGAGGCTGCGGACCAAAGGAAGAACTCTGAAGAACGGAAGATGCAGAACAAGGATGACGAAGAGAAGGCAAAGGCAAGAAATATTGCTGAGAATTTGAGAAGAAGGCTGAGGATTGACGCACATGCGAGGTAAAAGAGGAAGAAGAATGCGGAGAAGTGGGAAAGGGATGTTAGCAATATGATGGCGGAGGCTCATAGGAGAAACTTGGAGAGTAGAGCAATGCGACAGAAGGAGGCGGAGGAGAGGCAAAGGCAAATGAATAAGGAGGAAGAGAAGGAACAGAATATTCCTCAGTTTGAGGAAGAAAAGGAAAGGCGAAGGAGGGAGTTGGAGTTCGAGGAAGCTAAGGAAATGCAAAGGCAGCAGAAGGAGAATGAGGAAAAGAAGGAAAGACAACGGAAGGAGATGAAGGAGGAGGTAGAGAAGGAAAGAGAAAGGAAGAAGCAGGAGGAAGAATTGCAGGAAAGAAGGAAACAACAACTGCAAGAGAAAGAAAGGCGGCGGAAGGAGAAGGAGGAAGAAAAGGAAAGGGAAAGGAAGAAGCAGGTGGAAGAACTGCTGCAAA
The DNA here is from genome assembly GCF_984573655.1 of Nuphar pumila. Lineage (NCBI taxonomy): Eukaryota > Viridiplantae > Streptophyta > Magnoliopsida > Nymphaeales > Nymphaeaceae > Nuphar > Nuphar pumila. The sequence goes on along the minus strand of NC_143251.1, from coordinate 14,288,174 downwards.
GAAGGAAACAAGAAATCGAGGAGAAAGAAAGGCGACTGAAGGAGAAGGAGGAGGAAGAAAAGGAAAGGGAAATGAAGAAGCAGGAGGAAGAGGCAAAAAGGGAGAGACAAAGGAAGCAGAAGGAGGAGGAGAAAAGGCAGAGGGAAAGGAAGGAGGAGATAAAGGAGAGAGAAAGGAAGGAGAAGGAGGAGGATGCGAAAAAGGAGAGAGAAAGGATGCAGGAGGAGAAAAGGGAGAGAGAAAGGAAGGAGAAGGAGGAGAAAAGGCAGAGAGAAAGGAAGCAGAAGGAGGAGGAGGAGAAAAGGGAGAGAGAAAGGAAGGAGAAGGAGGAGGAGAAAAGGCAGAGAGAAAGGAAGCAGAAGGAGGAGGAGGAGAAAAGGGAGAGAGAAAGGAAGGAGAAGGAGGAGGAAGAGAAAAGGGAGAGAGAAAGGAAGCAGAAGGAGGAGGAAATAAAGGAGAGAGAAAGGAAGGAGAAGGAGGAGGGTGCGAAAAAGGAGAGAGAAAGGATGCAGAAGGAGAAAAGGGAGAGAGAAAGGAAGGAGAAGGAGGAGGAGAAAAGGCAAAGAGAAAGGAAGCAGAAGGAGGAGGAGGAGAAAAGGCAGAGAGAAAGGAAGGAGAAGGAGGAGGAGGAGAAAAGGGAGAGAGAAAGGAAGCAGAAGGAGGACAAAAGGGAGAGAGAAAGGAAGGAGGAGGAGGAGAAAAGGGAGAGAGAAAGGAAGGAGAAGGAGGAGGAGAAACGCGAGAGAGAAAGGAATCAAAAGGAGCAGGCAGAAAAGGAGAGAGAAAGGAAGCAGAAGGAGGAGGAGGAGAATAGGGACAGAGAAAGGAAGCAGAAGGAGGATGAGAAAGGAAGGCGAGAGAAAGGAAGACGACGGTGGAGCCGGTAGAGATGGAGATTGAAAGCCAGTTCGAGGCAGTGGACCCACCAGAAAGTCCCAGGTTGGAGCGAGAACAACAGAAAATAACGACCAAGGTAAATATATCCGTCCTGTTTGCGAAGATTTAATAATATGTTTAGCGATTTTGGTATAGCGATTACTGTGTTAGGTATTGATATTTATAGCGATTACTGCGATAGTATGTCAGCAACCGATATTATTTATAGCAGTTAGTAGAATAGTATTTATAAGTACAAATGGAAGTAATTTATAATTTGTAGGAATAATATGTTATTTTGTGTTACAGGGAGGTCACAAGAGAAGTAGAGCACCAGGTGAAAAGCTCGGAGGTCGCTGTCAATGGCCTGTAGTTCTGTCTTGGTATGGTCAACTGAGTGCATATCAGAAGGACCGACTACGAAATATGCACTTCGGTGGCCTTTTGGACCAGCAATATTTTGAAACTTGCTGGAATACCATGACTCACCTGGTAAATAAGTGGAATGATAAGACTAACACATTCCAGTTTGATTCTTTTGAGATCACCATGACTCTAGAAGATGTGGCGAGGATCACTGGCCTTAAGTGCGCTGGCAGTGCTGTCCTATTACGGCATTCAAACTATAACGCAAGGGAAAACTGCACTGCCCTTCTAGGAATGTCGATGGACGAATGAAGTCAATGTATTTCTGGTGGAAGCAATTCCACATCAATGAAGGTCTCAGTTTTCTGTAATAAATGGGAAGGCCACTCCGCTACTTGTGCATCTGAAACAGCTGACCAAGAGTTGCACGACTTCCTTCTATATTTTTTTGCTCTTACATTATTTTCCGATTGTTCTGGTTCGAGAATAAGTTCCATGTGGCTGCAGTACCTGGCAGACTTAGACGAAGTCGACAACTATGCCTGGGGTGCCGCTATGCTCGCACACCTGTACAGTCAACTCCACCGTGCAAGTAATGGTACGAAAACAGTTGGCGGATTTTGGCCATTTGTTCAGGTATTTGTTGATTACATACTTAGTATTTGTAGACAAATCTCATTGCAGTCTGTGGCGTTGCTAATAATATTTTTTTTTGTTAGGCCTGGGCGTTGGAACATATTATCCCATTGCGTCCACGGTGTGACCCTCCGATTTGTGGTTTTCCAAAGATCGGTCGCTGGGCCAGAATAAACGTCGCAGTTTATAATGCTAAGTCCATTTTGGATGGGCTGCAATTAAACGAGGTAAACGTTCTAAAATTGTTTACAATCGCGTCAGCATTTACCATTGAGTATTATAAGTCGTTGTAATGTTCAGCATTCTTAAGTATACATCGTTGCAGGATTGTCTTCCGTAGTGCATATCGTTGTTTCCATATCATGCGTAAATAAATTTTAATATATTTGTCATTCGTTATTAAAAAGAATTACCAATGTACAGGTTTTGTGGAGACCTTATGGAGATGGGGAGGACGATGATGAAGACGTTGTTGCGGAGGCTGCCAGATTGTCTGGCCGCGATTTGTGGCTATTCTGCAATTTTGAAGCCGAGATGCAGCAAGGTAGTCGAGTTTTTCTACAATCTGGCTTGGGGCAGTCTATCCCAAATAAGCCTTTGGAGGTGAGAAGGAAGATAAATAATGGTGGGGGCAGGCACGTGAATTGGAGCGATCGGTACAGGGACGAATTATTGAATTGAAACTCAGGTGGTGTCCGTGCCGTACCGTATGATCATGAAGGACGACAATTTGATCCCTTCTATTTCGAAAGCTATTGGGAACCAATGCGGCGAAATCGGAAGATTGAGAAAATTGTCAACCCATGCCTCCCAACTGTCCCTTCTCATGTTGTAGCCCAGCCTCTACAACCAAAACGTCGCCTCGGTCAGGTTAATACGACTAGTCCATCAGTAACAAATCACGAGGAAGACCGAACTCTTGCTCCAAAAGAGAAGACTGTCTCTGCCGCAAGGTTCGAACTTATTGAGAGGGAGAATAAGAAATTAAGGACAGAAGTAAGCACTATGGGGACCCAATTGAATGCAGTGGTGGACATGATGACCAGTCTTCTTAGGCAAGGTGTCGCAACGTGGAGGCCACCCAGGATAGACGGTCCACCAATAAAAAGTGAGAGACAAGTCTATGAAATTTCATCAGATTCGTCCAGTGACTCGGAATAAATCCTAGATTTTATTTTTTATCACGCTATACATTTGTTGTAATTGTATAATGAGTTGCGGTAACGTGAAATTCTTTTACTTTTTAATTCTTTATTATTACATCTTTCCGACTTTGGGTCTCGGTAATAAATAAACTTTCATCTATGGGAGGATTAGTAGGTTGATAAGAAGGATGGTTGTCTTCATCTATATTTTTTTTTTACTAAACTAATTGAGTTCATCATCAATAAAAATATCATCATTTCTAGATAGTAACTTAAACAAGAAAGAGTAATCCATATTCTCTTTATGGGATTCATCCTTCTCAAAACCACTAACGTTATCTAAGAAAGTCACATTCCTAGAAACGTATAGTTTGTCGTTCTTAACATCATAGCATCTAAATCTTTTTTGAGTTTCAGAATATCCAAGAAATGCATTAGGAATGACTTTTGGTGAGAGTTTGTCATTTTTGTCGGTAAGGACAAAACATTTACATCCAAAGATTCTTAACCTATTTTAGTCGGGTTCCTTTTGGTATAAAATTTTAAAAGCTGAAGTTTTGTTTAGATTTTTTGAAGAAATGTGATTTATAAGATAAACGCATGTAAGAGCCGCCTCGGCCCAAAAACTTTTTGGAATGTTTTGAGAAATGAGTAAAGTTCTAGTTGTTTCAATAATATACCTGTGTTTTCTTTCAGCTAGACTGTTTTGTTGTGATGTTTTTGGACAAGATCTATGATGAACTATTCTATGGTTTTCAAGATAGTTTTTAAAATCATTTGAAAGATACTCTCCTCCGGAATCAACTCTAAAGATTTTTAAATTATCATTAAATTGATTTTTAATCATCATATGATATGTCTTAAACGATACAAAGACTTCATGCTTATGTTTAAGGTAGTATATCCAACAAAATCTTGAATAATCATAAAACAAATAACATAGTAAGCTAATCCTCCCTTAGATACTACGGGTGTCTTCGCCTCGAAAGAATAGCGCGCAAAGTATTGGCGAAGACAAATACAGCGATTGTTTGCCATCGCTGATTACAACGATGCAAATAATCAATAGATAAGGAAAGGATTTGTTGCCATCGCTGGATACTTCGTGCTTTGAGTCGGAGAGCGATCTGTGGCATCGCAGCATAAATCCGAGTGCACAAGTTGAAAAGATTTGTTTGTAAACGGAGATCTTTGTTCGAAAGTCAAGCTTCTCATTTTTCCAAAAATGCAATAATTACAATTGAAATTACTATTACAGAGATCTTTGTCTTCGCAATCGCTGTATTTGTCTTCGCCTCGAAAGAATAGCGCGCAAAGTATTGGCGAAGACAAATACAACGATTGTTTGCCATCGCTGACTACAGCGATGCAAATAATCAATAGATAAGGAAAGGATTTGTTGCCATCGCTGGATACTTCGTGCTTTGAGTCGGAGAGCGATCTGTGGCATCGCAGCATAAATCCGAGTGCACAAGTTGAAAAGATTTGTTTGTAAACGTAGATCTTTGTTCGAAAGTCAAGCTTCTCATTTTTCCAAAAATGCAATGATTACAATTAAAATTACTATTACAGAGATCTTTGTCTTCGCAATCGCTGTATTTGTCTTCGCCTCGAAAGAATAGCGCGCAAAGTATTGGCAAAGACAAATACAGCGATTGTTTGCCATCGCTGACTACAGCGATGCAAATAATCAATATATAAGGAAAGGATTTGTTGCCATCGCTGGATACTTCGTGCTTTGAGTCGGAGAGCGATCTGTGGCATCGCAGCATAAATCCGAGTGCACAAGTTGAAAAGATTTGTTTGTAAACGTAGATCTTTGTTCGAAAGTCAAGCTTCTCATTTTTCCAAAAATGCAATGATTACAATTGAAATTACTATTACAGAGATCTTTGTCTTCGCAATCGCTGTATTTGTCTTCGCCTCGAAAGAATAGCGCGCAAAGTATTGGCAAAGACAAATACAGCGATTGTTTGCCATCGCTGACTACAGCGATGCAAATAATCAATAGATAAGGAAAGGATTTGTTGCCATCGCTGGATACTTCGTGCTTTGAGTCGGACAGCGATCTGTGGCATCGCAACATAAATCCGAGTGCACAAGTTGAAAAGATTTGTTTGTAAACGTAGATCTTTGTTCGGAAGTCAAGCTTCTCATTTTTCCAAAAATGCAATGATTATAATTGAAATTACTATTACAGAGATCTTTATCTTCGCAATCGCTGTATTTGTCTTCGCCTCGAAAGAATAGCGCGCAAAGTATTGGCGAAGACAAATACAGCGATTGTTTGCCATCGCTGATTACAGCGATGCAAATAATCAATAGATAAGGAAAGGATTTGTTGCCATCGCTGGATACTTCGTGCTTTGAGTCAGACAGCGATCTGTGGCATCGCAGCATAAATCCGAGTGCACAAGTTGAAAAGATTTGTTTGTAAACGTAGATCTTTGTTCGGAAGTCAAGCTTCTCATTTTTCCAAAAATGCAATAATTACAATTGAAATTACTATTACAGAGATCTTTGTCTTCGCAATCGCTGTATTTGTCTTCGCCTCGAAAGAATAGCGCGCAAAGTATTGGTGAAGACAAATACAGCGATTGTTTGCCATCGCTGATTACAGCGATGCAAATAATCAATAGATAAGGAAAGGATTTGTTGCCATCGTTGGATATTTAAAACTTAATGAGCGGCATGAAAAGACGTATTTTTTAATGCTTCGAACGCAAGCATTTAATTTGGCGGCGGTTATCAAAAAAAGGCGGCATGCGAAAAGTCGAACGCAAGGATTGTTCAAGTGTGCTGCGATGTGTGGCATCACAGCGTAGGACTGTCAATCACTGTGCTGCGATGCCACAGATCGTTATTCAACGATAACCACAAATCGCCATACACCTCCAGTGAACTTCTTCTCCAGCAAATCTTTCGCGTTCCCGACACCTCCACTTGCCTTTTGAGATCATTATTGTCAGTTCTCTATTTGAAAGCATTAGCTCACATATATGCATGATTGAATCACTATGAAGTTTTTTTGACAAACTTAGAACATATATATGCATGATTAAATCACTATGAATTTTTTTTGACAACCTTATAAGACATATATGCTTGATTGAATCACTATGATTTTTTTTTGACCGACTTACAACACATATATGCATGATTGAATCACTATGAGTTTTTTTTTACAACCTACGAACATATATATGCAAGATTGAATGACTATGATTTTTTTTAGGGCCTTAGAATACATATGTGCAAGTTTGAAATTTTTTTGAAAGCCTTGGAACATATATATGCATGATCGAATCACTAAAAAAAATTTTAACAGCCTTAGAACACATATATGCATGATTAAATCACTATGAATTTTTTTTGTCAAACTTAGAACACATATATGCATGATTGATTCTAAATGAACTTTTTTTTTCAGCCTTACAGCACATATGCATGATTGAATCACTATGAATTTTTTGTCAAACTTAGAACACATATATGCATGATTGATTCTAAATGAACTTTTTTTTACAGCCTTAGAACAAATATGCATGATTGAATCACTATGAATTATATGCATGATTGAATCACTATGAATTTTTTGTCAAACTTAGAACACATATATGCATGATTGATTCTAAATGAACTTTTTTTTACAGCCTTAGAACACATATGCATGATTGAATCACTATGAATTTTTTGTCAAACTTAGAACACATATATGCATGATTGATTCTAAATGAACTTTTTTTTACAGCCTTAGAACGCATATGCATGATTGAATCACTATGAATTATATGCATGATTGAATCACTATGAATTTTTTGTCAAACTTAGAACACATATATGCATGATTGATTCTAAATGAATTTTTTTTTACAGCCTTAGAACACATATGCATGATTGAATCACTATGAATTTTTTGTCAAACTTAGAACACATATATGCATGATTGATTCTAAATGAACTTTTTTTTACAGCCTTAGAGCACATATGCATGATTGAATCACTATGAATTTTGTGTCAAACTTAGAACACATATATGCATGATTGCTTCTAAATGAACTTTTTTTTACAGCCTTAGAACACATATGCATGATTGAATCACTATGAATTTTTTGTCAAACTTAGAACACATATATGCATGATTGATTCTAAATGAACTTTTTTTTACAGCCGTAGAGCACATATGCATGATTGAATCACTATGAATTTTGTGTCAAACTTAGAACACATATATGCATGATTGCTTCTAAATGAACTTTTTTTTACAGCCTTAGAACACATATGCATGATTGAATCACTATGAATTTTTTGTCAAACTTAGAACACATATATGCATGATTGATTCTAAATGAACTTTTTTTTACAGCCGTAGAGCACATATGCATGATTGAATCACTATGAATTTTGTGTCAAACTTAGAACACATATATGCATGATTGCTTCTAAATGAACTTTTTTTTACAGCCTTAGAACACATATGCATGATTGAATCACTATGAATTTTTTGTCAAACTTAGAACACATATATGCATGATTGATTCTAAATGAACTTTTTTTTACAGTCTTAGAGCACATATGCATGATTGAATCACTATGAATTTTGTGTCAAACTTAGAACACATATATGCATGATTGCTTCTAAATGAACTTTTTTTTACAGCCTTAGAACACATATGCATGATTGAATCACTAATTGGCCACATCGATTTATCATACTCAGGTTACAATTTACCGAATAGAACATACCCATCAGGCTATGTTTTACAAAAATGAAACAGTCGAAATCGGCTAATGGAAATTAACATAATCAAGTTATATTTTTCAGAAGAAAACACATGTTATTGGCCAACATAGATTTATCATACTCAGGTTACAATTTACCGAATAGAACATACCCATCAGGCTATGTTTTACAAAAATGAAACAGTCGAAATCGGCTAATGGAAATTAACATAATCAAGTTATATTTTATAGAAGAAAACACATGTTATTGGCCAACATAGATTTATCATACTCAGGTTACAATTTACCGAATAGAACATACCCATCAGGCTATGTTTTACAAAAATGAAACAGTCGAAATAGGCTAATGGAAATTAACATAATCAGGTTATATTTTATAGAAGAAAACACATGTTATTGGCCAACATAGATTTATCATACTCAGGTTACAATTTACCGAATAGAACATACCCATCAGGCTATGTTTTACAAAAATGAAACAGTCGAAATAGGCTAATGGAAATTAACATAATCAGGTTATATTTTTCAGAAGAAAACACATGTTATTGGCCAACATAGATTTATCATACTCAGGTTACAATTTACCGAATAGAACATACAGGTTACATGTTATTGGCCAAAAGCCGTATTTATATTTTTTTTAAACGCAATCAATTAATTAGCTTCGTGCTTTGAGTCGGAGAGCGATCTGTGGCATCGCAGCATAGTGATTTGTGGGTATTGTTCGAATGTCAAATCACACATGAAAAACGTATTTTTGAATATTTAAAACCTAATGAGCGGCATGGAAAGACGTATTTTTGAATACTTCGAACGAAAGCATTTAATTTGGCGCGGTTATCAAAAAAAGGCGGCATGCGAAAAGCCGTATTTATATTTTTTTTAAACGCAATCAATTAATTAGCGGGCTGTTTTCAACAAATGGCTGCACATTAAAGGACTTTACCTTTGGATGGCGTTTCAGTATCTCCGTTGCAAAGGTGCCATCGATATCTTCGTCCAGGCATGGCGCCGAAGAAGGGGACAATCGGAGCAGTACGACCAGCCATGGCGGACAAGAAGAGGACTAGTGGAGCAATACGACCCGGCACGACGCCAAAGACGATGGGAGCCCTACGACCGGGCACGACGCCAACGGAGAGGACGATGGTAGCAAAACGACCAGGCACGGCGCCAGAGGAGTGGACGAGGGGAGAAAAACGACCAGGCACGGAGCAAACAGATAGGAGGATGGGAGCTAAACGACCAGGCACGTTGCCAATGGAGTGGACGATGGCAGCAAAACGGCCACACACGACTCTGAACAAGAAGACAACCACATCCACAGTCTCGGGTGGGCGACAACGCCCTGACGAGTTCGTAGATGACATCGAGTAGATGCAAGATGAATTTGCAGATGGGAACACTATCAGTAATTTTGTAAGTATTTGTCCACTATCAATTTCTAGGTCATCGGTTTGCATGTTCTGAAGTTAGTAACTTTGTGCAACCAGACAATGTATGATTTTGTCAATTACATTCAGAGCAACCCAACGAGCAATACAGTACGCATCCTCAGCCCGTATTTCATGGTATGTCTGTGTCGCTGTTGTTCTGTTTGCTTTCATGACGTACTCACGTTTCTTGGTGGTTAAACCTTGCTATTTCGTGCAACAGATGTACGTCCGGCGAAAGCCATACGGCATAGGATTCGACGATGCACTACCTTGTTGGAACAACAATGATGAGTGCATAGACATTTCGAAATTTGGAAAGGTAAGTGAACAAACCTCTTATCCAAGGTTTATTCATAACATCCCCATCACGATAAGTCTCTGGAACGAAAAATGATTTTATCGATTCGCAGATTTTACTCCCTACACTCTGGCAACATCCAGACCATTGGGTCCTATACGAGATGAATTTTCAGCTAAAACAACTATGGTGCTACAACTCATTGGACTGCCACAGTGGCGTAGAACGCGATGCTATGCATTTGGTAAGCTTGTACCCAAAGGTGAAGTAGCTATTCGCGGTGGACTGGACTGTAATATATTATCCCTTTTTCACAGGCGGGATTCCTTAACGGGCAAATGGGTGTCGACATTGGTGAGTGGATGTTGCTCTGTGCTGACGATGCTTCGTTACAAAGTAATGGGGTCGATTGTGGCATATTCGTAATGAAGCATATTGAAGCAATATACAATGGAGAACAACCTTGTTTCCACGCTGTATGAGCTTCGTATCCGATGTTATTGGGTATTTCTGTTATATATTGGATTTCACATTACCTGTTTTGTTGCAGGAACATATTCCGGTAATACGCGACGAAATATACGGAAAATTGATTGAGTTTAAAATGAACGGCAGACAGAATAGTATAAAGTGAAACCTATCGATTGCTCTGTCTGTACAACCTAACGAGGCCCTCCATCACCGTTCTCGCCGTCCTCCTCGACAGTAACCCAGTGGTGCAGTCGCGCTGAGGGTGGCCAGCAGGAGCTCCGCCAAGTCATGTAGTGTATAACTGTAATGTTTCAAGGTGTTAGTGGGTATCTAAATTTTTGTCATGTAGTGTAAAAGAGGGTCGACCGCTATATGTTGTAACCTTTTCAGGGTTTTGCGCTAATGAAGCTTAAGTTGTCTTCCCTCTCTATTCTTCTCTCTTCTCCTTTTGTTCTTGCTGGTTTCCCGATTTCAATATGGTATCAGAGCTCTATTGAAAATGAAAGGGTGCTTTGTTGAAGATCGGTGAGAGGAATAAGCTTCATCTGCATCAGTCGTGTTGGGACCCACCTCAGCTTGTGTTCTCCACAGCTGACGTCCGTACCAACCTTGAAGTCTTGAACTTTTGGTCGATTGATGTTGGATTCCATTAGCTCTTGATTTTTGTGATTGAATGAATCAAGAATTTTAATGGTCGGATGAAATCTCAATTTTTAGTGGATTTAATTGTATTTTCTGAAAAAACTGATGAACAGTACCCTGAATGCAAAAAGTTTGTGATTGTGATGCTATCGGTGGGTTTTGTTTGCCCAAATCAATTGTAATCTGGTCATTTTTTGGTGTGTGATAGATTGGGACTGATTTAAAGGGCTATTTGGGTGTTTGGGTGCAATTTTGATGATAGATTTGGGTTCCTAGTTCAGGCGGTAACCCATTTTCTGTAGTTTTTCTCTGTTTCAACCAGCATATTGTGTTGGGTTGCAGGTGCTTTCGACCAGCACAAGTACGACCAGCATATTTTTCTCTGGCGAAAGATATTTCTAAATATCGCATTACGTGAACTTATCAATAAGAAAGGTTTGTTCTTAGAAATCGCTGTATTGATGAACCGACGGTAATGTACACCTAAGGCGATTTCTTTAGACGTACTTGTGAATTTATTTGAGACCCAAAGATTTGGTCCAATCGCATTGACTACCATTCAGAATAGGCCTCTGGCATGACATTGTTTTCTTTAATGCGGAGTGCTTTTTTATTTAAGATTTGCTTTTGGTTTAATGAAACTGACGTATATACTGGAAAACTGACGGATGGTGATAGGACGTTTCATTAATATTTGAATGACACAACACACAGTTCCACTTTGCTTCGCGAATAAGGAACCGACATAATCGACAATTCCTGCATACACTACTTATTCTTCAATCGAGTGCATAGGCGGCTTCGACGCAGTTGTCGTATCCATCTATACCTTTTTCATAGGTCTGTAAGATCATAATTGAAGAAACCGTCGTTTAAAATTCAAGCAATTTTCAAATGCTGGCACAGGTTTTCATGGTCGTAGCAGTGTAGTTTGACGTTAGACCACCAAGCGTATCGCTTTGTACTATTCGTAAAATAAGAACGCGATATTGAAGCGATGTTTAAGCATACAATATTTCATAGCGATGTTGAATATTATCATTTCGAACATTAGAAGTCTTTGTTCATTGCACACATCGCAGTCTCACCCTGTGACTGTCAATCACGCGGGTTGAGCGCACATCTTTTATCAATTACAAGCCTTTTAGACCTTGCCTCCGTCAGTTTCTCCTCCGAAATGAGAAACGACGTCAACTTTTTTGCAGAGTTCTTCGCGGAATCCGTGTATATCAACCTGCATAAACAGATTGTAAACTAGAAGCAATAGACATGCCCTTAATTGCCAATAACAAAGGCCAAGGAATGACATACAGCGTTGAAACAGGGTTCTGCACCATTGTATATCGCTTCAATGTACTTCATTACAAATACGCCGCAATCAACGCCATTATCTTGTAAAGGAGCATGGTATGCCGTGCGAAAGATCCACTCGCTGACATCGACTCCCAAAATGGCTATGAGGAAACCGATCTGAGAATAATGCGACCGAAAGTAAATTCATGACCCCAGTACACGATACTCATATAGATGGAATCTTACGAGATGGGAAATATCTAGCCGTAAACCACTGTCAACTTCCAACGAATTGTAACACCATAGTTGTTTTTCGCGTAAATCCATCACGTATAAGACCCAATGCTTTTCAGACTGCCAGAGTGTAGGAATCAGTATCTGCAAATAGATCGAAAAAATGTTGTTACCACTGTCAAGCTGTAATATTGCACTGTAGGTTTGTTTGCTTACCTTTTCACTTGTCATAAGGTCTCTGCAGTGATTACCGTTAACCCAATAAGGTTTTCCGTCTTGAAATCCACTGGAGTATGGCAAACGACGTAATATAGTCTGCAAACTGAAAGAAACATTGCTAACACCAACGTTAACATACGAATCAATTGGACTAAATCAATAATGAAAAGCAACATAAAATACAACCGATATACCATGAAATATGGGCTGACGACGCTCACAGTCTGGCTTGGTGCGTTGCTTTTAATATAATTTACGAAATCAGATATAGTCTGGTTGCAGCAAATATGGTGTTGTATTGATCATACGTACACATGGCTTACGTTTATAGACAACTACTACTAGTTTAATACTAACAAAATTACTGATCATGTTGCATTGTGCGAATTCACTGCGCATTCGGTTGATGTCCTCCAAGAGTGATTGACTAAGTTTTCGCCCAACTTCGTCGGCGGATGTTCGACTGAAATGAATGCGGACATTGCAACGACCGATATTTAAATTACATTATATAGTACACAAAAACAAATCGCAAAAAACGCATGAAAGAGACGGATTTTGCTGAACATGTAGACTATGTGTAGACAATATACCCATGATTCGCCATTGTTGGTCGTGTAGCTGTCTTCGTCTGCCTCACTGTTGTCGTCGCAAAATTTTCCAGTCTTCCCTTCCTTGCGGAAGAGAGAGGGAAATGCTTTCGCGATGTCAAACTTGACCGAATTTTGGAAATTGTTTTGAAATACTCGCCTCCGTTTTTGAAAATTGCGGGAAAATCCATTGGATGGGGCTCGACCTGTCGGTACGAGGTTCGACCGTTCCTGCCGCCTTTAACAGGGGTAATCGAACCAAGGACCCAAAATTGTGCTTGACTTAGTGAAATTGTCGAAATTGCGTTCTATCCTAAATGCACAGAGAATTCAGGCATGTGCTATGAGATTTGGTAAAATATAAGTTGAAAAACTATGATGTATGCTTAGAAAATATTTGGAGTTTGAAAAGCATTTCTTAGGAAAAGATGGAAACCAATCTCTCAGGAAAACTCAGACGAAGAAGGTTTGAAATCTCGAGAAAGTTTGTAAAAAGTTGGAAAATCTTGAAGAAGTGAGAATCTTGAGAAAGTTTAAATGAGATTATCGGGAAAATCTTGAGAAAGTTTATAAAGACTTAGAAAATTGAGAATCTCAGGACAATTTTGAGAAAACTTAGGAAGACTTGGAAAATCATGAGGAAATGAGAATCTCAGGAAAATGTGGAAATTCTTGAGAAAACATGAACATTTGAAAAAAAAGGAAAGCACTTGTTGGGAAAACTCAGACTTTGAGAATTTTCTTAAGAAAAGGATAGAAAATTTATAGGAAAGTTGCATTGGAGAAGGAAATTTAGAACTTAGGAAATTGAAATCCTGAGAATCTGGTTTTTTGAAATATCTGAAAATCGACTTGGATTCTTGAGAAAATGAGAAATTCCTTTGAAAAGAATCTTAACAAAATAATATTTTAAGGAAAATCATAGAAAAACTTTGATTTGGAAAATCCAACTTCGAATATCATCATAGTTTCTTGAGAAAATTGATTCCATGAAGTGAAAATCTTTTGAGAAAATCATGAGAAAAACGAATGATGCAGATGGTTTGAATGGATGAATGCACTTTTGAAAATATTTCTGAAAATTTTATTGGAAAAATGTAGATTAAGCCAAAGTAAATCCTTCATATATTCTGACTGTGGCCATGAATATATTCAGGATTTATTTGAGTTAATTCACAATATTTTAAAAACATTGGAAATATGAGGTGCATTTTCAAGATAGCCTAAGAGTGTAGGCTCAATGTGACTGGTAGAGAGATGATGGATCTGGGTCTCGTCCATATTCCGACTAGGGCCGTAAATATGGACTCCACCGAGTTCATCAACTCTCTAAGAGTTGGTGCATGTGCCATTCGTGTTCATCCATGATGAATTTTGAAAATTTGAGATATATGCATCATAGAATCAGGATATTACTGAAATCAAACTATATGAGATGCGGCCTAATCTAAGCAGTAAAAGTAAATCTTATTCCAAAGTTTACATTGGATTGTTACATTGCATAACATAAAATAAAAGAAAATTGAAATGGAGCCAAGGAATCAACCTCTTCTAGATTTTCCTGCAAAATGAGAGTTAGTACAAAATAAACAAGGAAATAGACATATATACTATATACAACAAAGATATATAGGTAAATATAGAAATACTTGAACTTATGATGAATGATATATGATAATGGAGATATATTTACAAAAGTAAGAGAAAAGGAAAATATATGTAATAACAAGTACACATGAAGGGATATATATATATATGTATATAAGTATGTATACATGTATATATATATAGACATATATATATACATATATACGCATACGTAGAGGTAGATATACAATAGATATACATATGCTTAGATATATATATACATATAATGAGAAAATATATATGTTTAATGGAAATTCCATATAATGGGTAAAACCAGAATATACATGTATATACAGTTTCTGTAAGGGATTTTACACAGCCATATCTCCCAAATTACAAGGTAATTTTCGATAAAACTGGGTATGGAGCTTCTCTATATACCAATAACAAAGCATGCAAGAGATGGTTTATGGATCATGAATGGATATAAAAATATTCATCCATGAACATGACCAATTATCAAGACTGCACACCTGCAGAAATGTGGAATGGGTACAGCCATTGTAGGTGCTGTAACAGAGGTCGTAAACCAAGAACTAGTGCTGGTGCAATATAGCTGGCTGCCATCGATGTTCTCTTGGCATTACAGCCATATGGTACAAAATTGAATCCACCTGCACTTTGTTTTCCCTAATCTCACTTTCTAACTATTTACATGCCACAGGACCGGAAGCTGATATACAACATACAATGAATATGTAGAAGATGTAATACATATTAAAACAAGACTTAATCAATAAAACACATCTCATAGTGCTTCCAAACTTGGTTTTAAACTAATATTTCAATGTGTTCTTAGCAGAGGCTTAAAACCTGATTGGAAATTTCAAGGAATCAAATGATCTATATATCACATGGCAAGTAAAGGTGGGTATAGCAGCAAGAGGAGCTGCTGTAGAGCAAAATGCTGGAACTGAAACTGGTTGTGGCAGCTAATAGCAACAGATGATATATTTTCCATTATGGATATCAATCATGGTAAACCAAAAACAGGAAATGACCTTTTGCATAATTCATTCTAGTAAAGTGAAACCCCATATCTAACAAGATATGCATAGTGTTATATTGCTTACAGACATGGATTATTCAAGCAAATCAGGTCAGGTGCTCCTTGACCTTGCAGTAAATCAAATCTAACGCCTCACCCTTTTCACATAGACATGAGCAAACTTAAAATGCTGAGGGACTGACCCAGATAGATAAGGATGATGATGATTGGGCAACAGTAAGGTCATAAACCCATCTATTTTACCCAATGTACAGAACTACCAGAACAAATCAAATGTAGAAAAGGCTAATAAGGAGTAAAAAAAAAATGATAAAATAGATAATGTAGCCAGCAAAAGGGCTAAAGTTCATGTTGCTTTACGTGTATCAATAATGCTACACGCATATTGATAGCACATATGTTGCGTCAATAGTAATAGGAAAGACAGGGGATGGTAGTAACACTCATAAGGAAACGATATCATCAAAAATAATCAAATATTCAGATCAATAAAGAAAGAAAACAAGGAGAGAATGGTTTTTACCTTGGGCTAGTTGGGATTGCCCAGGAGGGGAATGAAGGTTGATTTTCAGCTGCTGAACTGAAGCAAAATAGGGAGTCGGCTTGATTTTCTGCTGGTGGGCTGAAGGAAAGGAGCAGCCACGTTCTCCTGCTGCTGGGCGTTTCAAGCTGGATGTAGCTTCTGCTGGCTGGGCTGCAGGACGGTGGGCAGCTTGCTAGATTTCTTCTGCTATTAAGTTGAAAGCAGGGTGAAGGATGCAGTTGGCTGCTGAACCTCTTATTGTTGGGCTGAAGGTGAATGACAACAATCGGTTGTGCTGAAGGCCAATGAGGAGCACGTTGGCTGGGCTGAATTGATGAAAACGTGGTTCCCCTGTGGCTGGGCTGCAGGAAATGGGAAGCACGTTGGCTGAAGATGATGGGTTGAAGCTGGTGGCTTGAAGAACATGGGCAAAACGTTGGCTGGGCAAAACGTTTGGCTGGGCTGTAAGTAGATGGAGAACAAGCTTTGGAGGTGGAAGGTTGAAAAAGGGGAAGAACAGCTGATGGAGGTCCTGCGGCTGGGCTGAAGATGGGTGGTCTGATGGGCAGCAACCGGCTGGAGTTGGAAAAGAACTCCACCCTCCGAATCCCCACCTGCAAAACAGCAAAAATTCCTCTTAATCGGCCAGGCTTCTCCCCTTTCCACTTTTCAGCTTCCTTCAAAAACCCCCAAAATCCAATTCAAAAATCCTCCCCTTTAATCGATCAATGGCTGGGTCTTTTAAAGACCTTCAGCCCCTTTCTTACAAAAACGCATTTTCTTTTAAGAGCACCGTTATAGTTTTTGAAATTTTTTTGAAACCGATATTTGAAAATCAAAAGGGGCGCATCTTTTTTTCCAAATTTTTGTTTCATTTACCTAAGTTTTAGGTAAAAATGAATTTTTTTTTACTTTAGGAAATTCGGCTGTGCCATTAAGGCTGCCTCTTTCTAAAAAAAAAAATTTTATTTAAACAAATAAAAAGAAAATAAAATAAAAAGTGAGAATTGAAATAAATGAGAGGCTTTTATGGAAATGCCACCTCAACCCACTTTTAAAATCTTTTGGGGAAAATAAAGTTTTATTTTGTTTTGTAAAATCTTTTATTTTCAAATGGGGTGCCACATGTGTTTGGGCACGCTAACTAAACAAAATAAATAAATAAATAAATATTGAGAAAAATTCGCAAATTGGTATGAACTTCGGGTGGGTCCCGCTTGAGAATAAACAACTTACCTGAGAGTCTGAGTATGATGCTAGTTCAAAGGCGGGTCTCGCTCCATTTATTTGAAAATACGAGATAAAACATTATTTATTTTCATGAATTTGGGAAAATTTGGGTTTTCAGGGCAAAAAAATATGGATAAATGTAAAAAAAAAAAAAATTGTAAAGAGATTTAAAATCCTTTTTGCAAAAAGTTTTGAGATAAAATCCTTAAAATCAATATCCAAATATCCAGATTATTTTTCTTGAGAAAAGTTTTTGTAATTCAAAGTCCTGGGGTAAAATGGGAAAGATTGGCAATTTTGAAAACCCAGGGTTTTAAAAATCAATTTTGAAAAGTTTAAAAATCAAATCTGGATGGACAATTTTGAAAATCATGAGTTCTGGATCTCAAACTGACATGCTATGCAGTGAAATGATGCAATGCTATGCACAGACATGTTCTATGAAATGTCACTCTGAGCTCGAACTTGGAAATTCTAACTTTTTGTCCAGAAAGATGATTTTGAAATTTTGCAATTTGAAGATGTCTTTGAACCTAAATATGGAAATTTTGAGGCTCAAGAATGAAATTTTGGACTTTCTGCAAGGTTCAATCTCAGAAAATGACCATTTTGCCCTTTATTGCTTTCGGAGAACTGAAATGTGCCGATTGAGGGCAATGTCAAGAAGTGAGTGAAAATTTGGGGTGTTTACACTCACCGACTATAATTTTCTATGTTCGAGGGCGGATCTCCAGGTTTATGAAGGAACCGTCGGTTTGGTTGTTGCTGGTTCACGAAGTAGAAGAAAAACACACCTTCCAGTGCTTGTGCGACTATTTATGACCTAAAAGATGTACTGCTCAACCAACATGATCAATGGCTACTGTACGACAACTCAAACATTTATGGGTATCCGTTGGAAAATACACATTGAGTAGCCTTTTATTTATAATATATGGATACAACTTTTCACAAGAGAACTGACAATAATGATTTCAAAAGGCAAGTGGAGGTGTCGGGAATGCGAAAGATTTGCTGGAGAAGAAGTTCACTGGAGGTGTATGGCGATTTGTGGTTATCGTTGAATAGCGATCTGTGTCATCGCAGCACAGTGATTGACAGTCCTACGCTGCGATGCCACACATCGCAGCACACTTGAACAATCCTTCACATCACGCTAAGATTGACAGTCCAACAATAATCAACAACGTTCTACGCTGCGATGCCACATATCGCTATCCACGTGTGATTAGACATTCGAACAATACCCAAAAATCACCATGCTGCGATGCCACAGATCGCTCTCCGACTCAAAGCACGAAGCTAATTAATTGATTGCGTTTAAAAAAAATATAAATACGGCTTTTCGCATGCGGCCTTTTTTTGATAACCGCCGCCAAATTAAATGCTTGCGTTCGAAGCATTCAAAAATACGTCTTTCCATGCCGCATATTAAGTTTTAAATATTCAAAAATACGTTTTCCACGTGTGATTTGACATTCGAACAATACCCACAAATCACTGTGCTGCGATGCCACAGATCGCTGTCCGACTCAAAGCATGAACTATCCAGCGATGTCAACAAATCCTTTCTTTATCTATTGATTATTTGCATCGCTGTAATCAGCGATGGCAAACAATCGTTGTATTTGTCTTCGCCAATACTTTGCGCGCTATTCTTTCGAGGCGAAGACAAATACAGCGATTGCGAAGACAAAGATCTCTGTAATAGTAATTTTAATTTTTAATCATTGCATTTTTGGAAAAATGAGAAGCTTGACTTCCGAACAAAGATCTACGTTTACAAACAAATCTTTAAAACTTGTGCACTCGGATTTATGCTGTGATGCCACAGATCGCTCTCCGACTCAAAGCACGAAGTATCCAGCGATGGCAACAAAACCTTTCCTTATCTATTGATTATTTGCATCGCTGTAATCAGCGATGGCAAACAATCGCTGTATTTGTCTTCGCCAATACTTTGCGCGCTATTCTTTCGAGGCGAAGACAAATACAGCGATTGCGAAAACAAAGATCTCTGTAATAGTAATTTTAATTTTTAATCATTGCATTTTTGGAAAAATGAGAAGCTTGACTTCCGAACAAAGATCTACATTTACAAACAAATCTTTTCAACTTGTGCACTCGGATTTATGCTGCGATGCCACAGATCGCTGTCCGACTCAAAGCACGAAGTATCCAGCGATGGCAACAAATCCTTTCCTTATCTATTGATTATTTGCATCGCTGTAGTCAGCGATGGCAAACAATCGCTGTATTTGTCTTCGCCAATACTTTGCGCGCTATTCTTTCGAGGCGAAGACAAATACAGCGATTGCGAAGACAAAGATCTCTGTAATAGTAATTTTAATTTTTAATCATTGCATTTTTGGAAAAATGAGAAGCTTGACTTCCGAACAAAGATCTACGTTTACAAACAAATCTTTAAAACTTGTGCACTCGGATTTATGCTGCGATGCCACAGATCGCTCTCCGACTCAAAGCACGAAGTATCCAGCGATGACAACAAATCCTTTCCTTATCTATTGATTATTTGCATCGTTGTAATCAGCGATGGCAAACAATCGCTGTATTTGTCTTCGCCAATACTTTGCGCGCTATTCTTTCGAGGCGAAGACAAATACAGCGATTGCGAAGACAAAGATCTCTGTAATAGTAATTTTAATTTTTAATCATTGCATTTTTGGAAAAATGAGAAGCTTGACTTCCGAACAAAGATCTACGTTTACAAACAAATCTTTTCAACTTGTGCACTCGGATTTATGCTGCGATGCCACAGATCGCTGTCCGACTCAAAGCACGAAGTATCCAGCGATGACAACAAATCCTTTCCTTATCTATTGATTATTTGCATCGTTGTAGTCAGCATGACAAACAATCGCTGTATTTGTCTTCGCCAATACTTTGCGCACTATTCTTTCGAGGCGAAGACAAATACAGCGATTGCAAAGACAAAGATCTCTGTAATAGTAATTTCAATTGTAATCATTGCATTTTTGGAAAAATGAGAAGCTTGACTTTCGAACAAAGATCTACGTTTACAAACAAATCTTTTCAACTTGTGCACTCGGATTTATGATGCGATGCCACAGATCGCTCTCCGACTCAAAGCACGAAGTATCCAGCGATGACAACAAATCCTTTCCTTATCTATTGATTATTTGCATCGCTGTAGTTAACGATGGCAAACAATCGCTGTATTTGTCTTCGCCAATACTTTGCGCGCTATTCTTTCGAGGCGAAGACAAATACAACGATTGCGAAGACAAAGATCTCTGTAATAGTAATTTTAATTTTTAATCATTGCATTTTTGGAAAAATGAGAAGCTTGACTTCCGAACAAAGATCTACGTTTATAAACAAATCTTTAAAACTTGTGCACTCGGATTTATGCTGCGATGCCACAGATCGCTCTCCGACTCAAAGCACGAAGTATCCAGCGATGACAACAAATCCTTTCCTTATCTATTGATTATTTGCATCGCTGTAATCAACGATGGCAAACAATCGTTGTATTTGTCTTCGCCAATACTTTGCGCGCTATTCTTTCGAGGCGAAGACAAATACAGCGATTGCGAAGACAAAGATCTCTGTAATAGTAATTTTAATTTTTAATCATTGCATTTTTGGAAAAATGAGAAGCTTGACTTCCGAACAAAGATCTACGTTTACAAACAAATCTTTTCAACTTGTGCACTCGGATTTATGCTGCGATGCCACAGATCGCTGTCCGACTCAAAGCACGAAGTATCCAGCGATGGCAACAAATCCTTTCCTTATCTATTGATTATTTGCATCGTTGTAGTCAGCGATGGCAAACAATCGCTGTATTTGTCTTCGCCAATACTTTGCGCACTATTCTTTCGAGGCGAAGACAAATACAGCGATTGCAAAGACAAAGATCTCTGTAATAGTAATTTCAATTGTAATCATTGCATTTTTTGAAAAATGAGAAGCTTGACTTTCGAACAAAGATCTACGTTTACAAACAAATCTTTTCAACTTGTGCACTGGGATTTATGCTGCGATGCCACAGATCGCTCTCCGACTCAAAGCACGAAGTATCCAGCGATGACAACAAATCCTTTCCTTATCTATTGATTATTTGCATCGCTGTAGTTAACGATGGCAAACAATCGCTGTATTTGTCTTCGCCAATACTTTGCGCGCTATTCTTTCGAGGCAAACACACCCGTAGTATCTAAGGGAGGATTTGCTTACTATGTTATTTTTTTATGATTATTCAAGATTTTGTTGGATATACTACCTTAAACATAAGCATGAAGTCTTTGCATCGTTTAAGACATATCATATGATGATTAAAAATCAATTTAATGATAATTTTAAAATCTTTAGAGTTGATTCCGGAGGAGCGTATCTTTCAAATGATTTTAAAAACTATCTTGAAAACCATAGAATAGTTCATCATAGATCTTGTCCAAAAACACCACAAAAAAACAGTCTAGCTGAAAGAAAACATAGGTATATTATTGAAACAACTAGAACAACTAGAAGCAAAAACCCGCTATCTATCGATTTTAACAAATTCAACCACAAACCGCAAGTCGTCAATGACAAACGACTATAAACTCTCAAAAAACCCGGCATTGTGGAGACCGGGTCATGCAAAGAGGCATGCCAACTAAGTTAATAGCCCACACGAGATTCCTGTGTCCCAAACCAATCGGTCGACTGCATCGTAGCCTGTCATGAACGAGAAAATATTAGACACTGAATTAAGTTTCGCAAGAAATGCCTACCTCCTCGCAACATCGATAACATACCAAAAGCCTTGTAAAACTGTAGCGATCGTTGCCAGAAATCTGGTCGGGAGGAATGTAGGTTTGAACGTTTGCCGGTACTTCTGCAGGGTATTGCTGCATGATGGACATTACACGACTTAGCTATTTGACAAGCTTCACGCAATGAGAAGCAATATAATGTTTACATACCTGTTCATTCGAAGGACTTTGTTGTTTTTTATTACAGGTTGGTTGTTTCTTAGTCCTTTTCTTGCCAACCAATTCTAGTGCACCCTTTGCCCTCCGACGACTGCGATCAGAGGCAGGTTTTCTTTTGATACCCTTTGCTTCATGAATATGTCCATCATAATCAACAACGTTCACTACTGACTTGTTGAAGATAATGTTTACGCTTCGGCGCAACTTCTCGGGAGTGTCAAGCGAGACATGATTTTGACCTACGTTGTTCGATCCCATTATCTTCGGCTGATATTCATTCGTTGCAAAAGACTTAATGTGAATTAACTCCACGTTTTCAAGTAACTCCGTTGCAGCTTTTCTCGCACATGCATAGCCTTCTTCGCTTCTCGATGCCAAATCAGCAACATGCATGAATGACCTACACAGTTGTTGGTAACGGGAGGCTATGTGGCACTTCTCGTCAACACCAGATTTACTCGCATTGTCCATAACGAGCATTTCAATCTTCACGCGTCTCGTCCATCTTCGCATTACGTAAGACTCAGGTATTTCTTGTGTCTTCTCTTGATTGAGTGCCTTTAATGCATGACAGCATAGGATACCTTTGAATTCATACATTTTGCACGAACATTCTACCCTTCCGTTGTCGACATTATACGTGACATGCGCTTCTTGCCTTTCCTGATGCTTTTCGCCCTGACAAAAAATATGGTATTTGTGCATATTCTCGGTTTGCACCAGTTCTTCTATTCTGCAATTCATGACATGAAACACCTCTTTCTTGATTCATTCAAATACAGTTAGTGTATACAGAGCTGCAGGTCGCATCAATATTTTCATGCCAAAAGTTAGAGGTCGTGTATTGAATCATTTCACGTCTTGTTCAAGCTCATTCTGTCTTAGACCGTCTACAAATAATTCATATTGTTCCATGAAACGAAACATTGTTAAACATGAATATAGGGTTTTCTTCAGCGTGGCATGCATAGATTCGGCTCTTTGTGTGCTTATCATACCTGCACAAAAGTATTGTCTTCCATATGCCAATGCCCACTTCTCTTTTTCTGTATATAAATTTTGTAACCACAGACAGTCAGCAAGGTCGTATGTCTTAATCATTTTGTCCCAATCTGACTTAAAGGTGACCTCGTCTACGCTATGAAGTACACACCTTGTAAAATGTTTGTCAAACCCTGTATTCTGATTAAATATGTGTCCTATGTTCTTTGCTGCATTTTGAAAGATATGCCACAAACACAGGCGATGATGTGCATCTGGCCACACATGAAGCACTGCAGCCGCAATTGCGTGATCACCATCTGTGAGTACAGTTTCAGGATGCTTCCCGTTCATTGTCTGTGTAAATACTCTGAACAACCACTCAAAGGTTTCCTTGGTCTGGTCATACACAAAAGCACCGCCTAATATACAACTCTGTGCGTGATGGTTCACTCTTACAAACTGCGCAAATGACCACTGTTCAGTGTTAATCTTTACTGTAGTATCAAACACAAACACATCATTGAAGCATTCATAATCTAATCTAGACCTTGAATCTGACCAAAACATATTCACGGCATATCCATCTGCGTCCACTTGCATTGCACTAAAGAAACCATGTTCATTGTTTGATTTATTCTGTAAGTAACGAACCAAACAACATATTTCTCCGTTCTTCATGTTATCTGTCCTCTTCCTGCTCAAGTGGTTTCTAAGATCCAAAGGTGTGAATGACACATTTTCGCGACCACCATCTATGTGGGTAAACAAATTGTATGTCTTCCTTGGTGCAATGCCGGCGCTATCGGCTATTTCAGCCATTGCAGCATGAGCTACAGTTACTTTACGATGTGACCTTAGCATAGGAGTCATAAATGATGCAGATAAATCATGATTATGATCACTGATTAAAGTACGCACGACAAATTTCCCATTCGGATGTCTTCTCAAAACCAATCTCGCCTGACATCCACATCTTGATTCTGGCGTGCTCCTAGTTGGATTTCCCATTGATTTCTTCCAACCTTGCTTGGAACAGACATATGTCTTTCTAACCAAGACACTCTGTGCATTTTTTGACCAAGAAAACCTTCTCACACTGAAGCCAACTTTTAAGGCTTAATCATTGTAAAATTTATATGCATCTTCTTCGTTATTAAAATGCATTCCTTCTACAGGAACATAGTCAAGTGCAATTCCATGTACATTCCCAGTTCCTACGATTTTCTTAAGTGTACTGACATCAAAATTAGGATCATTACTGAATTGCATTTCTTCTCCTGGAACATTGAAGTCAGGTGTACTTCCGTGTACATTCCCGGTGCATACACTTTTATTATGTGCGCTGTCATGGTAGTCTACCTCATCATTGAATTGCATTTCTTCCACTGGAACATTCAAGTCAATAGTGGGTCTAATGCCTGCACCTTTCTTTTCATGTGCATCGTTAGTGCAGATGTTCAATTCTTCAGTTGGGTCATAAGTATAGATATTCAATTCTCCAGATCTTTCTATTGATTGAGCTACATCGTCTTTATTACAACCTGATGATAAGCTCAATAATGTTTTAAGCAATATATCAATTTGTGTTTGCAGTAACATGGCAAACAAGTCGATATTATCTCACAAAAACGAGAGTCTGTTACTAATACAACGATTTGAGATACAATGCATATGATGAGTGAATGTAGGATACCTGATGGGGTAGAGGCCCTTCCTAGCATCTGCAAACAAGCATTCCTGTCAACAGGTCCCAGCGTCTTACAAATATCGATAAGTTTCCAACCTTCGTAAGAACAAGATCTACCTGCAATAACCAAACAAAGCCTTAATGACACACAAGACGACATGCCTTCTTCATCGATAGCATGATGCTGGGAAGCTACTCACGCCGCCTTGATGGAACTGGTTGGAATGTTTGTGCATCATTGCTTTCTTCCTTAATGCCTAATAACAACGACAAATAAAAGAAGACAGTTGAATGTTTTGTAAGCAATATATCAATTTCCGTTAGCAAGCGGCATAGGTTTACTACGATTTAATCAGGATGCATATAAGAACGGATACCACTAGGGTTACGCAAGTCAAAGCAACAATTTAATGAATGAAAGTATCAAAGCAAGTGCGGTTTGATGTTTGCTTGTGTTGAGCATCGACGTGTCGCTTACCATGCCAATAAAATAAACATGTCGTACATGTGTGTTGACGATAACGCTCTCATAATATCCACGAGGCTCTAAAGCGAGTTCAATAGAAGTCGCTGAGAGAGCAACGATATGCATGCCAAAATCGCCCCGCCATGCGTGTCAAGATGTGTTTCTGCACCCAAACGTTTTCAAAGTCTGTGTACAAATATCTTACAAATACATATTACAAAACATATAATATCTTACAAAACGATATGTATAGCGATTTGTCAGATATTGAAAATCGATACGGCAGTTCAGTTTTTATAACTTATAACTCGACGATACAAAAACATACTATCTAAAAGGTCGATAAATATATCGCACAATAAATTACAAATCGATAAGGAAGAACTTGAACATAATAGCAAACAAATCGATATTAACTAACAAAAATGTATCTCACAAAAACGAGAGTCTGTTACTAATACAGCGGTTTGAGATACAATGCATATGATGAGTGACTGTAGGATACCTGATGGGGTAGAGGCCCTTCCTAGAATCTGCAAACAAGCGTTCTTGTCAACAGGTCCCAGCGTCTTACAAATATCGATAAGTTTCCAACCTTCGTAATAACAAGATCTACCTGCAATAACCAAACAATGCCTTAATGACACACAAGACGACGTGCCTTCTTCATCGATAGCATGATGAGATGAAAAGCTACTCATTGTGCCTTGATGGCACTGGTTGGAATGTTTGTGAATCATTGCTTTCTTCCATGATGCCTAACGACAACAGTAATGAAGAGAAGACACTGGAATGTTTTGTAACACTGGAACGTTGATAATGGGAGCACTGTTACAGCAGATGGCGCAGGCGAACGTCTCCACTTTAAATGGTTAACATCAAACTTCCTGGAATTTCTGCTTTTTTGTCCTTTTCCCCACCCGTCGTTTCACAACTTTTGAATGGAGGATATTTTTGTCATTTCCTCGAACCGTCATTTCAGGGCAAGAAAAGCAAGTAAGGGTGATTAAGTCTTTGCAACATCACCAAAGTCCGATGCAAAGTTATGTCAACATACATGGGAATACAAGCCCCATGTGCATGAATACGTGGCGCTCATTCGATCCCCCGAACACGGACGTGGGATTCAATGAATCATCGGGGGCGAACATACACAACCCAGGGAAACCATCCTCGGGATGAAAGACCTAGTCGTGCTGGCCTAGCCTATCGTACTTACGATCACTTTCCGATAGTGTAAAACCGTGGCGCACCCCCATGCCATTAAGGAGTTTTGCAAAGCTTCAGCTGAGCAAGGGCTTTTCCCTTGACTTTTATCCAGAGACAGACCTACATTAAGACTGGGAGGTGGGTGCGTCTAGCGGCCGAAGCAGATCAGGTCATGCTGAACATGAGCGTTTTTTCTCGTGCCGACATCGCGGCCGTCCGATTCACATTTTAAAACGCTCAAAAGTCAACAAAACCACGTGGCATTCATCCAAAATGCAAACAGACGGCCACGATATCGGCATGAGCAAGTTCAGCATAGGGGTGGCAATCGGGTCGGGTTGGCGGGTTGGCGTGTCAGCATACCTCAACCCGAACCCGACCCGTTTATTAAACGGGTCGGCTGTGGCAAACACGAACCCGACCCGTTTAATAAACGGGTAACCCGACACGACCCGCCAACCCATTTAATAAATGGGTTGGGTCGGGTAAACGGGTTTTCAGGTTCGCGGGTCAGGTTGGCGGGTCGGGTTGACGGATCGGGTTGGCAGGTAGGCAGGTTGGCGGGTTGGCAGACGGGTTGGCGGGTTGACCCACCCGCCTAACCCGTTTATTAAACGGGTTGGCGGGTTGGCATACCCCCAACCCGAACCCGACCTGTTTAATAAACGGGTTACGCGGGTCGACCCGTTTATTAAACGGGTTGGCTTAAGCCCAACCCGAACCCGCCTAAGAGGCGGGTTGGCGGGTCGTGTCAGAAATTGCCACCCCTAGTTCAGCATGACCTGATCGGCTTCCTCTAGTGGCCGAGGCTCCTTCTGTTGCACCAAACCCCTTGGAGCGATATGTTTGAACTTAATTATGCCAATAAAAACATCATTGAAAACACATTGGTGACCTCTTGGAAAGTCTTTGTGTCTGTTTTGGCCCCAAAGGGGTTTGGTGTAGTGGGATGTGACCTAAGCCACTAGCTAGGCAGGTGGCCTAGGCTCAAATCTCATGGGCGTCACTCCTTGCACCGAAGCATGTCGACTCCTTGGGGGGCAAGAGGTAAGCCTACGGAGTTTCTGAGCTTAGGGGTGGTTTGTCCGTGTAAAAAAAAAAAAACAATATGCATTTTATGTGATAAGGTGAAGATCTGTTAAATATGGCCAATGGACTGATTGGTTTGTGTCAATGGCACGTCTGGGGTTAACCATGAGGGAGAAGACAAGGAATAGAGCGCGGATCAGGTCCAAGGAACATTAGACAGAACAATGTTCTGACCAAGGCACTTGGATGCCGTTCATCATGAAAACGAATGGTGCCCAGAACCTACCACATGCACCCTGTTTTGGACCATTTTCAGCCACATCCATTTATGTGGCACTGATGTCGTTCATCTAAAAAGTGAACAGCATCAGAAATTTTTGTGGGGCCCAAGTAGGTAAAGATCATCCTTTAAGATGGGTACTGGGTGCCATTTATTTCCACGATGAACAGTATCCACTCGGACCTGATCCTCTCTCTCTCCAAGTAAAATATGGAATGGTTATGGCCTTATAGGTCGGCTATCTTGTTCAACCCATGTTGAGGGTCAAAACTTGTCTTTCACTAAACAAACTACATATATAGATGATATTTATAGTGTTAGATTCACAAAAAATGTAAAAGAATATTGTTTTCAACTGGAATATATATATACATGGGCATTTCGTCCACTGTTAGTCGGACTCACGATGCGATCAGCAGTGCACCTGCGTTAATAAGAAAAATGAGCTTTAGCGGCAGTCACAACTGCAGCTAAAGATCATTTTCTGCCCAGCTATTTAGCTGGGGTAAAAAACCACTATTGTTTTTTGAGACAGATGGATGCGAGTTGCATGTTCGACCTTGCGTCCGCTATTACACCCAATCGCGCACGTGTGTAATATATATATATATATATATATATATATATATATATATATATATAGAGAGAGAGAGAGAGAGAGAGAGAGAGAGAGAGAGAGAGAGAGAGAGAGAGTATTGGTTAGTATCGTAACATCCAGTACAAACCACCTATTTTCAACATTTGTGTTTTTGTGAATATGCCCTAAAGATACCAACGGGGTTCCGTGTGGTTGGTAAGAGCTGTCAGTGCACGTCTCCTTGTGGTGGGACGTTGCAGGTTCAAAACCCAGTGGTACGATGAATAATAACTGGTGGGGTCGGCTTAACCCTAGCTTGCCTTTCAAAAATAAATATGCTCTACTGATATGACGAACTAGTCTGAGTGCATTTTTTTTAATAATAAAAATCTCTTCATTGGAATTCCATTCTTTACATAGACAACCAAAGTAACTAGGTGTGTTTTTGTATCTTAAGTTCTATAAGAAGGGTACAGTTAATATATGTTATTTATATTAATGATAAACGAAAAACATATTATTTATGTTGAAATGAATAGCAGAATAGGTATAATATAAAATAATGTTTATATATACAAGTGCTACATACCTAGCTAACAAGTGAAAATTTGAGTGGATATAAATAAAGAGCATTTTTACAATGTCTATTTGAGTCTCTTTCCTTTCACATCATACGTAGTTGTTTGTGTTTGCGATCCACGTTCATTCCATTGAAGATATGCTATCATTTTGTGAGAGTCCCTTGATTAATGTTGCTCTTAATTTTGTGCTAAAAGCACCACCAATTCACTGCAAAAAGTGTGGCCCATGAGCCTAACAGGCGGGCCGTGGGTTTTGTATTAGACTAAGGCATAGGCTCTACCCGGTTGGTCAACAGGTCAGGTTTGACTAGGCTCGGCCCACCCATTGTCCAGCCCTAGTCCTAGTTAGTCTTCAGTATCGAATGGAAGAATAGAGGAGATTTTGTCGTCACAAGATTATAATCTTAGTTAGTTTCCTAAGCCCGTGATATCTTGTGAGTCCAAGCTAGTGGAAGCTGATATATCTAACAACAATATACATCGAGCACATAACAACGGGGGCTTACCTTGTCTGGTTGCACGTTATCTTATGTTGGGACGTTGAAAGTTCAAAACCCAGTGGTATAGTGTAACTGGCAGGGTCTGCCTAACCCAGCTTAGCTTTCAATATATATATATCAATTCCCTTGCTCCTACTCTCTCCTCATGCCCGTTAACACAACAAAGCTACACTCGTAGAACTTGACATGTCCAGCAACCATATTCGTGGAGCGGTTGCCCACGAATTGCCACTAAACTAGACCTAGCAGTGGACCCAGGCAGACCCATTGCAGCCCAAAACGTCGTGCAACATGGGCTTGGTTTTAGTGCACCTTATTAAAATGGGGAAAGATACGGTATGTGGGGGTAAATTACAAGTTTGAAAGTTGAGATGTGTAGATTTTATACCCAAATGGGTCGGTGCAAAAATAAGAGCCCTTGAGTAGCTATGACCTTGAGATTTACTGTTAACAATGTGCTTTTCACTAGTCTACGAGGGCTCCACTCATCTGGCAGGGGCAACTTGTGAATGTCACCAAGTTGACGACACATCACAAGTTTGAAACCCATGAGTGATGTTCGTTGCCACAAGGTCCAAGTTAGGTATACTCCCTGGTGGCACTACAAGAAATTCTATTTTTACTGGCTGTCAGTAAAAGTCTTTACTGGCGCAATCGCTGTGCTAGTAAAAGCCTCGCTGTTAAAGGTTTTACCGGCATAATTTACATTCGTCAGTGAAAATTCTTTTTGCTGGGGCAAAGCTTGCGCCAGTAAAACTGGTTTCACTGGTGCAGATTAAGCGCCAAAGAAACCTTTTCACTGACCCAAATTCAATGCCAGTGAATACTTTTCACTGGCACAAATTCAGCTATTGCTGTCGGTGATTGGGGTGTTTTTCTCTTGGATTTTCCAAAAATAAAAAGTACTCCTCACTCGGGATCGCTTGCAAATAAGGAGAGAAATTCAGATGGCAAGGATATGTGTGTTATGTCACAATGATGAGGAGTCTAATGATCCTATTATTGTTCAATATTGCAGGACAACAAGAGGAATATGGAAGCATATAAGCAGATTATTTGGAAAGAGACATAACCCTTAGGGTCTCATTGGTGATGTTCTTCAATGGTGGGGGGAAATGAAGTTTAGTGACAAATTTGTTAGACAGACGTGGATGCTCTTTTTTCAGTTGGTAGTGAGAAGCATATGGGAGTTTAGGAATAAGATTTTATACAATTCAACAATGAGCCCCAAGGGGTTTGGCTCAGTGGAGGGGACTTTGGCCACTAGGCGGGTGGTTAGGGTTTCATTCTCATGAAACATCAGCCATTTGCATGAGGGCAAGGGATAAGCCCTTGCTCAGCTGAAGCTTAATGATTTCTTAGGGGCAAGGGATGCACCACAGGTTTACACTGGTGGGACAGTAAGTACGGCAGGATGAGCCATCACAACCATGTCTATGATCTCAATGGTGGTTTTCCGTACATGAAAAAAAAAACAGATTTCATGTACCAATGAAGAATACAATTAAACTCTATTTTGACGAGTATTGCAAAACTGAGGGCCCCATCAAGTTGAATTGGATTTATGCATACAAATGGAAGCTGCCTCTAAGAGATTGGACCAAGGTATCAATATTCAGTATTTGCAAGGAGGTGGTTTGTAGTATTGGGTTTGCTATTAGAAATCACATCCGGATGTATTTAGTGGTAGTTTGGATTGTTTGACCTTATATAAAAGGGAATGAATTTAATATGTGGGCTGAGATCATCCAAAAGATATTAGGAAGACAAAAGGTTATTAAAAGATTCACTGTACATGTGTACATTTGATAACAAGATTATCGATGGAAATGGCTATGATAATCTTATTATCAATAACTATTCACATG
Source organism: Nuphar pumila (assembly GCF_984573655.1). Classification (NCBI taxonomy): domain Eukaryota; kingdom Viridiplantae; phylum Streptophyta; class Magnoliopsida; order Nymphaeales; family Nymphaeaceae; genus Nuphar; species Nuphar pumila. The sequence goes on along the minus strand of NC_143251.1, from coordinate 14,256,674 downwards.
TACATGATAACAAGATTAATGATGAAAATGGCTATCGATAATCTTATTATCAATTTATCGAGAATCAAGATAACACAGCTAGTCAGTTAGCTCTTGTTATAAATCAACATTATCCAGAATCAAGGTAATACAACTTGTCGGTTAGCCTTGCTATATCGATAATATTGTTATTGAAGGATATGGTTCGACCTTATCAATAATCAAAGATAACGTCAAATGTGAACTGTTATTGACAATTGAAGGTCGGTTGTAAGCCTTTTATTTTTTAAGTTGTGTGTAATATAAGTATGTACAACACTCTGCTTATTATGTATGTTTAATAAAAAAATGACATTTCTCTCATATTCTCGATTCTAATTTTCTTCATGGTATGGGAGCACTCAGGCGACACCTCGGCATGATAGATAGCGAAATTGAAAGCGCATCAAGCCAGAATCTTGAAGAAATGGAGAACTCAATTTTTCTCCACCACTCAGACAATCCTGGCATGACGTCCATATCACAACCATTAACCGACGACAATTATACCAGATGGTGTCGTGCCATGACTATGACACTATCTACGAAAAACATGTTTGGATTTGTAAATGGATCCATAATAAAATTGATTTCTCTTGCAAAATCTGTTGTCGACTGAGAATGATGCAACAATATGGTGTTGTCATGGTTACTCAACTCGTTGCATCCAGATCTATCCTCAAGTGTTATCTACGCTGAAACCGCTATTGAAGTATGGGCCGAACTCCGTGAGCGATTATCTCAATCGAATGCTTCGCACATATATCAAATTCAACAAGAAATCATAAATCTCAAGCATATGCAAACCTCTATGGCATCCTACTACACAAAGATAAAAGGTCAGTGGGATGAGTTGTTCACATATATGACCAATCAGCTATGTACATGCGAAACCGCGAAAGCCATTCATGAACAACAAAATTAGGAAAGACTTATGCAATTTCTAATGAGATTGAATGAGAGCTACAATGCCATAAAGAGCCAATTGCTTTTGATGACACTATTGCCGAACATATCTAAAGCCTTCATACTACTTGTTCAAGAAGAGAGACAACGTGATCTTAAGGTCACGGCTAATCAAGAACCAATGGCGATAATTTAAAATAGATCTAATGCTCAGATCAACACAGATCCAAATAAAAATATGCAAAATCGTGTTCATCCAAAATGCGATCATTGCAAAAAACTCGACCATGTGAAGGCCAAATGCTTTCACCTCCATGGGTTTCTGAATCGACCTGGTACACCCTCCAATGTTCATCAATGGAGTCAGGCCATCACCAATCCTGTGACTTCCGAAGGCAATAAGTCAATGTCAGTCCAAAATCCTGTGACTTCCGAAGGCAATAAGTCAATGTCAGTCCAAAATCCTGTGACTTCCAAAAGCAATAAGTCAATGTCAGTCCAAAGCTCCCAACAACTTACCCAAAAACAACTTGACTAAATACTAGCTGTGATAAATTTAGGTAATCCCAAACCAGCACCTATTGTTAACCTAATAATCAATTTTGACGCCCCTTTTGTTTGTTTCATATTGCCCAAAAATTGGATTATAGACACGGGCGCGACAAACCATATTACTAATTTCTTGTCAAATCTAATGCTTCCAAAGCGTATCGTTTTCCCTCCTATTGAATTGCCAAACGAATCTTCTACATATGCTACTCACATGGGTAATGTCTGATTGGTGCCAAAAAAATTCTTTCAAATATCCTTTTTATCTCAGAATTTAAATTTAATCTTATTTCTGTGAGAAAATTGATCCAAGATCTGAAATATGATGTTTTTTTATCATAATCATTGTGTTTTTCAGGACCATCTCTCGAAGAGAAAGATTGGAGTGGGTAAGCAACATGGTGGACTTTATGTTTTTGACATCAGTGATAACTTTTCCTTGAATAGTTTATCCTTTGATTCCAACATCTGACACTTAAGACTTGGACATCTTTCAAATACTAGATTGCAAACTCTTATAAATGATAATAAATTACACGGTTGTGTTTCTTATAATCATTGTGATATATGTCATATGACCAAACAATGGAATTAAATTTTTCTCAAATGACATGCAAATTTTTTTTAAAGGAAAAGGGTGTTGAACACCAACATTGTTGCGTTGCGACCCCCCAACAAAATGGTGTGATCGTGCACAAACACAAAAATCTTCTCAATGTTGCAAGAGCCTTGAAATTTCAAGCCTCTTTACCTATTAAGTTTAGGGGATAATGTGTTTTAACAACTGCATATATCATTAATCGCATTCCCTCCAAGCCGTTAATGGGGCAAAACCCCTTACGAGTTACTTCTTGAGAAGAATTCTTATTAGGATCATTTTCATGTTTTTGGATGTTTGTGCTATGATCACAATATACATCACTCTCATAAATTTGATAATCGTGTATGCAAAGGAGTTTTCATAGGGTATCCATAGGGTCAAGTCGGTTATCGTGTATATGATCTTGAAACCAAAAAGGTTTTTGTTAGTCGGGATATAAAGTTTTATGAAAACATGTTTCCCTTTTAAGATCATAACAACCTGGATAAAAAGAAAATGTGTATCCTACCCATCTCCAAATTCGAGCCTCAACCTTATGAGACTCAAGAACCTAATGATATTCAAGTCAATGAGATTCCTAATCCCAATCATCTTGATTCAAATTCTGAATCTCCCAATCATGGAGCCATTGAACCAACTCAAGTTAATCCCCGAAGATTCGAAAGAACCCGTCAACCACCACTGTATCTCAAAAACTACAATTGTTACATGGTTGCTCCCATGCTCCAATTAACCGACACGAGAGAGGAGGTTCACAACACGGATCATGAGTTATCCAAAGTCATAAGTTATGATCATTTTTTCAAAGGACACCACATCTTCTTAAGTGCCACTTCTCAGCACTCAGAACCCAAAAGCTTTTACCATGCCATGAAGTTTCAGCATTGGCGTGATGCTATGACCTCAGAGATTAAGGCATTGGAGGAGAATAACACTTCGTCGATTATGGATCTACCCATGGACAAATACCTCATTGGTTGCAAATGAGTGTATAAAATTAAACACCACTCAGATGGCTCCATTGAAAGGTATACAACTCGACTCGTAGCTAAGGGTTATGCCCAAATTAAAGGATTAGATTATAATGAGACTTTTGCTCCCGTGGCTAAGTTGGTAACAGTGTGATGTGTGATAACTATGTAGCAATAAAAAATTGACATCTCTATCAAATAGATGTTAACAAGGCTTTTCTCCATGGAGATCTTGATGAAGAGGTGTATATAGACTTGTCACTAGGTTTTTCTGTTTAGGAGGAGCATAAAGTTTGTAAGTTGCACAAATCAATGTACGGACTCAAACAATCCTCTAGAAACTGGTTTGCCAAGCTCCCACATTATCTACTTCAAGAAGGGTTCATTCAATCTAAAGTCGATTATTCATTCTTTTCAAAGGCTACTAATGCAGCACACATTTTTGTTCCAGTTTATGTAGATGATATCATCATTGCAAGAGATGATATTACATATATCGAGCAGCTTAAATCTCACATCAAACAATAATTTCGATTGAAATATCTCGAAAAACTAAAATATTTTCTCGACATTGAAGTTGCAAGATCTAAAAATAGTATTTTCTTATCTCAACGAAAATATGCTCTTAATATTCTGCAGGACGTGGGTTACCTTGGAGCCAAGCCAAGTCAATTTCTTATAGAACCACATACCAAACTCAGCAATGAAGTTGGAGTTTTGTTGGAAGATCCAGGGCCGTACAAGCGCCTAGTGGGTCGGTTGTTATACCTTACCATAACCTGACCTGACATCATTTTTGCGGTCAATATTCTAAGTCAATTTAGTAGTCAACCGCAAAAGCTTCATATGAACACTGTCATGCGAGTCCTTCGATATATCAAGGGTTCCCCAGGACAAGGAATCTTAATGTCGTCCACTAGCAATAATCAAGTAGTTGGTTACTGTAATTTAGACTGGGCCTCCTGCCCGATGACTCCTAAATCCACATCAGGTTATTATATCATGATTAGGGACAACCTAGTTTCTTGAAAGATTAAAAAGTAGTTTACCGTACAAGTACACATGTACATTTGATAACAAGATTATCAATGGAAATGACTATCAATGATCTTATTATCAATAACCATTCACATGCACATTTGATAACAAGATTATCGATGAAAATGGCTATCCATAATTTTATTATCAATAACCATTGTTATCAAGAATCAAGATAACATAGGTAGTCGGTTAGCTCCAGAATCAACGTTATCCAGAATCAAGGTAACATAGCTAGTCGGTTAGCCTTGCTATATCGATCATATCGTTATCGATATAGCAAGGATAAGGTTCGACCTTATCAATAATCAAAGATAGCATCAAATGTGAACTGTTATCGACAACTGAAGGTCGGTTGTAAGCCTTTTATTTTTTAAGTTGTGTGTAATATAAGTATGTACAACACACTGCTTATTATGTATGTTCAATAAAACAATAACATTTCTCTCACATTCTCGATTCTAATTTCCTTCGGTTATAATTGAAAGCTCAAAAAAAGTAGTAGCAAAGAGTGTAAATGCAGCATTGGAAGGTAGACTTCAGGTCGAAAATGGGCAGAATTATATGGTTAAGAGTCTTGCTGGAATGTCTTGTATAGGAACATAAAAAATCTAGAGTGGTTTCCTCCTCTTGTACTGTTTTATTGTATTTATCTGCTTGAACTGGTTGGGGTCCACTTAACCTAGCTTGGTTATCCAAAAAAGTAAGGAGTCAACCTTTGGATATTACTTTTCCCATGTAAAAACTAGATTTTTTAAGGGTTGAATATTGGGTATGTTGTAGGCCGTTGACTCAAAAAAATCTTACACGTTAGAAAAACATGATTCAAGGGTCTTGCACAAAAATATTAAAAAAATGATGTATTTAGGAAGGGTTTGGAACTCACAAGGATGGCAAACATTTTCCATACATGCACCCACACGTGCATATTTGTATCCCTACAACATGCTCTGAAGAATGAGAAATTCTCCTACGGAAAAAGAATCAAAAGTTCTATCTTATACGAGTAAAGTCATGATTACTTTATTGATGATGTTTTTGTCATTTCATCCAATAGTATTTTTATTATTATATAGAAACAAACTTTCTAAAATCTGAACACTCACCAGTGAGTAGGAGTGTCAACGGGTTTGGTTTGGTTCGAACCTAGGTAGAACCAGACTTACCAGATTTTTGGGTATAGTATCGGGTTTGGACCAGGGTTTAATCGGGTTTACTATAAGAGAAACCATACCTGAACCTGATAAGAACTACATGAACCATACCCGGACCATACCCAGTAAATTAATATTTTTTATCATTTTTACAAATAAATTTTTTTGGATCTTAATCAAAACTCGGGTTGGACTTGGGTCAGGTATAAAATTTCACAAACCATATTCGGATCCATGTATTAATCGGACCCAAGCCCATCCTGAGTTTTGATTAAGATCTTATAGGGTTTTCTTATTTGTCACCATACCTCGACCTTATAGGGTTTAGTCCTGGTCGAGTCCAGGTAAACCAAACCCATTGACACCCCTATTGATGAGTAGAGTGGTGTCAACAGGTCTGGTTTACCTGGACCAAACCTTATAGGTTCCACCTATGGTGACAAATAAGAAGACTCGATTAAGACTTGGGTTCATACCCGATTAAGACCCAAATCCAGACCTGAAGGTCCGATTAATACATGGACCCGGGTATAGTTGGTGAAAGTTTATATTAGACTCAAACCCAACCCGAGTTTCAATTAAGACCCATAAATTTTCAATGTAAAAATTATAAAAAATATTATTTTGTTGAGTATGGTCCGGGTCTGATTCACGTAGTTCTTATCGGATCCGGGTATGGTTTCTCTTATAGTAGATCCGAGTCAAAACCCAATACCATACCCAAAAATCTGGTTCAAGTAAGGTTCCACCTGGGTCCGAATCAAACCCTACCCTTTGACACCCCTACCTGCAAGTACACATAGCTTCAACTTTGTAGCAAGGGGATGTCAGTTGTGGCTTTCAAACTGGCATCCCGTCAACTTGGTGAAAACCCAAGGGCTTTTAGCAACTGGAGGTCAGTTAATGTACCACCCGTGATGAAGGGTTTTTTCTTTAAACTATAAAAAAAAAAATCTTCCTACATTGGTTGAACAAGAATACATAAGAAACATGCCCTTAAAAAAAAGAGAACATATGAAACACACTTGGAATTGTTGATTCTTTTCTTCCTTATCCAAATACGTCTTTCAATTTCGACGCCCAAGGTTTTTTTTTTGAAGCAAGTTATATGTTCCCCACTACAACAAAGCAGTAGATTAGCGACGACCACATTCCGTCGCTAATCCGTCGCTAACATGGTTAGCGACGGATTAGCGACAACGAGGCGACAGTATGCTTACGTCGCGAATATTTCGACGCTAACTGGCGACGGAATTATTCCGTCGCCAGGTCCGTCGCTAATTGCGACAGAATAACGAGCGCTATATTCCGTCGCCAATCCGCCGATACTAAACGGCGACCACGGCTTGGCGATGGATTTACTTCCGTCGCTATGCCGTCGCTAGATTAATATGAATAGCGACGGATGGTTCCGTCGCTAATCCATCGCAAACAAGAAAAAAAATTTAAAAAAATTTATTTGAAAATTAATTACCGAGAACTGTACAATTTCTATTTCCTGTACAATTTATATTTCCTGTAAATAAAAAACAAACCACACAAAAAAATTCATATAACAAGAATCTACAACAATTAATCGTTCCACCTTAAAATTAAGAAGTTTAATTATTTACAATTCAACAATTACAATTAGGAAAAATAAAAAAAATAGAACTTCTTCAACACAGTCCTCTAATCATCGCCAAGATTTTGTGCGTCTTCGTGTTCATTGTCTTTATCTGTCCCTTCAGCTCCACTACCCTGATTATCGCTAGCAGCCTACACAAGAAAAGAACAGTCAGTATTGATAAACAAAATATAATGAAATAAATTACACACTATATGTGATTCTATCATGTACTCATGTGTGATCTAAGGCAATAAAAAAACTCTATATGTGATTCTATCATGCTCATATGTGTGCTAAGGCAGTCAAAAAATTGAATATGTGATTATAGCATGTTCATATGTGTTCTAAGGCATCTAAAAAAACTCTATATGTGATTCTACCATGCTCAGATGTGCTTTAAGGCAGGCAAAAAACTATATATGTGATTCAATCATGCTCGTATGTGTGCTAAGGCAGTAAAAAAATTGAATATGTGAATATAGCATGCTCATATGTGCTCTAAGGCAGGTAAAGCCAAAAATTTTATATGTGATTCTATCATAAATGATATATAACATGTTCATATGTGTTTTAAGGCAGTAAAAAAACTCTATATGTTATTATAGCATGCTCATATGTGTGCTAAGGCAGTCAAAAAACTGAATATGTGATTATAATATGCTCATATGTGTTCTTAGGCAGTCAAAAAACTGAATATGTGATTATAGCATGCTCATATGTGTTCTAATGCAGTAAAAAAAACTTTATATGTGATTCTATCATGCTCATATGTGCTCTAAGGCAGACAAAAAGTTATATATATATATATATATATATATATATATATATATATATATATATATATATATATATATATATATATATATATGTGATTCTATCATGCTCATATGTGTGCTAAGGCAGACAAAAAATTGAATATGTGATTATAGCATGTTCATATGTGTTCTAAGGAATCTAAAAAAACTCTATATGTGATTCTACCATGCTCAGATATGCTTTAAGGCAGGCAAAAAACTATATATGTGATTCGATCATGCTCGTATGTGTGCTAAGGCAGTCAAAAAATTGAATATGTGAATATAGCATGCTCATATGTGCTCTAAGGCAGGCAAAGCAACTTTATATGTGATTATAGCATGCTCATATATGCTCTAAGGCAGACAAAAAAACTTTATATGTGATTATAGCATGCTCATATGTGCTCTAATGCAATAAAAAAACTCTATATGTTATTATAGCATGCTCATATGTGCTCTAAGGCAGTCAAAAAACTGAATATGTGATTATACCTGAGAGGGACCTGGAATCGAAGATCCCCTATCCTGAACAGCGGCCTTGATCTCATTTCGGAGAAAGGGGGCGACAGTGTATTGAAAGTAGTTATTCAGTGATTCATTAATGATCTGGCGTACATCATCACCGGAAAGAATAGTCGGCTGCTTGGAGCTTATGTCGGCGCAAGAAGTCGGTGAGCCGTAACTGGAAGAACCAATAACTGGTGAAGTGTTCATATTACTCCCAAACCCGAACACGCGACCTTTTTTGGGTTCACCTGCTGCAGTCACCCATGCTGTAGGATCAAATGATGGATGCTGAGTAGCGTCATCGCCATATCGCTCTACCATCTGTTGCTCATATGCCTCCTACAAAATAATGTTTAAAGTATTCATTAATAATTAATGATAACATTATGATAACTTGCATATATATTGCAATGATTATTAATAGAATTAATACATACCGTTGTCGTTCTCGCCTTCTCTGATACGAAGTCTTCCGTGGTCTTCCGTTTATGTGTTTCTACAAACACATCCTTATATGGTACACTGCCTCCTTTTTCTGCTTCCTGCGAAGTTAAATGACAAAAGATTTAGTACACAAGTTTGCAACAATACTTATAAAATTAATATTATATATTGATGAGTTACCATTTTCTTTAGGTGGCTCCCAAATGTCTTAGATCCACCTGTGTGTAGATGGGCTTCGGGCATCTTCGATCGATTTTGTGAAGCCTTCGTAGACAGATTTTTAAATGCATCTCCCGCCCACTTATCGCACATTTCATCCCAGTAATCTCTCCTGATAGTAATAGGACCATGGCCCTTCCACAGTAATGGATCATCTACTACGTCAGATGCTTTTTTTGCTGCAGTCTTCATAGTGTGCAGCATGTCTGCAAATCGATTGGCAGCCACCTTCTGCCACACCTTCCTTGCATCATTTTCTTCCACCGTAGTTGCGAAGCGATTCGAAGCCTACAAATATTTTCAGAAAGTTAGTAGACATTGCTTAAATAAATTAAATATGAAACACATTAACTATGAGGAACAACTGTATACCATGAATGAGGACCACAATCTGTCTAACACCTCCTTTTGGGTACTCTTTCCATTGAGCAACTGGTCCTGGTAGATGTTGAAGAAGTGAATTCCTAATCTCCCGTACTACTTCTTGTGGCTCAAACCTCGTGCTGCACATGAATTGTTACACAGTAAATATCAATATAAAATATTTAAAAGATATGCAATAATTGAAAACAAAATACTTACGGTCGATTATCGATATACACTATTCGAATGAGTCTTCTTGTGCCAGCCTGAGAAGACCCTGTTTCCTGTGTTGGCTGTTGACTTGTGTGATCAACTGGTGTAGGTGGGTCGTGTACATGCGCAACATCATCTGTAAAAAAATACATTAGAAATTCTCAGAATGTGCATTTGAACTAATCAAGCATCTAATTAGTTATATGATATACCTATCACAGGAGCCCGTGAAGATGAAGGCTGAGCCTGGCTACTACTCGATGAGCGACCACTATAACCTCCATGAACCATATTCTAACAAATAACATATGTCATACAATACATTCAAATAATTCACATCAAGTATTACAATGCATTCAAGTCATTCACATCAAGCATTGCAATGCATTCAAATAATTCAAATCATTGACATCAAGTATTGCACTAATTCAAATCATTCGTTAATTGCATAAATTATAATACATTCAGATAATTGAAATCATTCACATCAAGTATTACAATGCATTCGAATCATTCGTATCAAGTATTACAATACATTCAAATAAAATTTTTAATAATTCACACCAAGTATTGCAATACAACTCACATCAAGTATTACAATGCATTTAAATAGAGGTTTGTAGTATAAGATTTTGCTCACTAGCTTGAGAATTCTTCCTCGTCACTAGTTTGACTTTCTTCTTCTTCTTCTTCTTCTTCTTCTTCTTCATTGTTTGCCCATCCACTTGGTACATCATTTGGATCACATTCCTCTATGAATGTTTCATCGGCCAATGGAGATATGACATGCATATCATGCGCAACATCTGACCATAAGCGAAGTCACAGACATCATCTGATTGATAGTAATCACTGTCTTCAGCTAACTCATCTTCCTGTAACTGTTCATACTCGGGGTATAGTTTGGATTTCACCTTGCAAACTGCCCACCATTCATTTCTATCTGACTTTTTTATACTCGGATATGAAGTATAATAAAAATGTTGAGCTTGCGAGGCTAATATGAATGGTTCATATGTTCCAAACCTGGATTTATGATTCACCTCCACAATGCCTAAAGCTTTGTCGAGTCTTGTTGCAGTTGGATCAAACCAATGACACTTGAATATCGTAACCCTGTTATTCATGCCTAAGTCAACTCCATTATTTCCTCTATAACACCGTAGTAATCATGATCATTTTCACCGTAGCTTCTACCCTTGACACACACGCCACTATTTATCGTTGATTTGTTTATACCGTAGTCTTTTGTATGGAATCGATAACCATTTACGATATACCCTTTGTAGCATTGCACAACTTTGGTCGGACCATTTTCTAAATCACATATTCCTTGATCTTTAACATCACCATTGCGAACCTACGCACAAACATAAACAATGATTGTGATCATGATCAATTAAGTAACTTAGTGTTGTTTATAAGTACAAAATTTATGTTGGCTTCTTTACCAACTGTTTCAACCACTCCACAAACTTAGTTTCACGTTCTTTTTGTACTTCTGCATCAGTGAGATGTGAAACTTCATTTTGCAACTCCAGATCAAATCGTCTGCAAACCACAAATACTTATATTACCGAGTCATGTATCCACATATAGAACATAAAAGGATTTATAATTGAGTTGCATATACATATACTTACTCGATGTATGGGTCGATCGCTGAGCAATTAAAAAGAATATAGATGTGTGCTGCATCTTGCTCTCGATCTGTCAATAACCTTGATCGGCAACTACCAAATGTATGCCCAAGTGGTTGAAATATCGACAGCTTGTCAGCTACAGTTACTTGTTCTCCATCATCGTTACTGGGCGGGCATGTGTAACGTGTTGGAATATGAGGTTCGAAGTGCATAGATGAGAAATTTGAAATCTCTTCTAAAGTGTACGCCTCACAAATAGAGCCTTCTACTCTTGCTTTATTACGAACCTTTTTTTTTAGGTCGAACATGCATCTGACAAGAATATACATTTCAAATTTTAAATATCTGTCATTAAAGAGACAAATATAAAAAAACATATACCTTTCAAATGGGTACATCCATCGATATTGCACAGGGCCACCAACCCTTAGTTCATATGGCAGATGTATGATCAAATGTTTCATAACATCGAAAAATGTTGGCGGAAATATCTTTTCTAACAGACAAACAGTGGTGATGACAGAGTCCTCGAGATTCTTTACATCTGATACAACGACCTCCGATGCGCACAATGTTCTGAAAAATCCGCTCAACTCAGACAATACCCCCCATATAGGTTTGTCTAACATATCATGGAATGCTAGGGGTATCAATCGTTGCATAAAGATATGACAATCATGGCTCTTTAACCCATATAACTGTCCATCGTCAATCTTCACAGCCCGAGCAATGTTAGAGACATATCCATCTGGAAATCTCAGTTGTCTTAACCATTGACATACATGTTTTATTTGATCAGGTCCGAGCACGTACTTCACCTTTGGTTTCAGTACTTTGCCATTATACTCTTTGAGTTCCAATTCTGGTCTTTTACATATTAATTTTAAATCCATACGGGCCTTCGGATTATCCTTCGTTTTTCCTTTAATATTCATTACTGTATTGAACACATTATCAAACACATTTTTCTCTACATGCATCACATCCAAATTATGTCGTATCAATAGGGTCGGCCAATACGGTAGTTCCCAAAAAATAGATTTTTTCGTCCAATTGTGATCCTTCCCAAATCCACGGAAGGGTGTAGGACTGCGGGCATCTGTTAATACATCTGGAAAGTATCGCAATCTTTTTAGAATCTCTATGCCAGACAATCTTGAGGATGGACCTTCCGTTTCAGTTGTGCCTGCTTTAAATGCATTCTTTTAACGTCGGAACGGATGATCGCTGGGTAGAAATCGATGATGGCAATCAAACCAGCAAGGCTTCCTTCTATGCCTCAATCTAAAAGCTTTGGAATCCTCCATGCAGTACGGACAAGCCAACCTCCCATGTGTGCTCCAACCAGATAACATACCATATGCAGGGAAGTCACTGATTGTCCATAGAACAACGGCCTTCATGTTGAAATTTTATTTTTTGTGGGCATCATACGTGGTAACACCGTCATCCCACAGTACTTTTAATTCATCAATCAATGGCCTTAGATATACATCAAGATTTTGGCCAGGTGAGGTCGGACCAGGGATCAACAGAGACAAGAAAAGATTTGGACGTTTCATACACAAGCTTGGTGGAAGGTTGTATGGAGTTACAAATACTGGCCAGCATGAGTATGGAGTTGATCTACCCCCAAATGGATTAAATCCATCTGTACATAGACCGAGTCTAACATTTCGCACTTCCATTGCGAAGTTCTGATGAGTACGATCAAAGTGCTTCCAAGCTTCAGCGTCAACAGGATGCGTGATCTTGTTTTCATCGTGTCAAACTTTATTTGCATGCCATCTCATGTGTTTAGCTGTCCTTGAAGACATATACAATCGCTGCAATCTAGGAGTGATAGGAAAGTAGCAGAGCGACTTGTATGAAACTTCCTTTGATCTCGTGCTACCATTGCCTCTTGTCTTTGGCTTGAACCGAGGATGCCCACATGACGGGCATGATATGTCATTTTCCTGCTCCTTGAAATACAACATGCAGTGATTTGGACAAGCATCAATCTTTTTGTAACCCATACCTAGAGCGTTGACCATAACTTTCGCACGATAGAAATTTTGTGGCAATTTCTCATCTTTAGGCAACATACTCTTCACAATCATGCACAAACGGTCAAAACATGATTGACTCAAATTATACTCGGACTTCAAATTCATTAGTTGAAGAACTGCAGACAAGATAGTGTGACTCTCACAACCGTTCCAAAGTGGCTCATCAGCATCTCTAAGTAAATCATAAAATCTACTAGCTACATCGTTTGGTGATTCTTCATCTACGACAGTTCTTACATCACTAGAACTCATAGCAGAACCCAGTTCTGTTCCTGCAGCATCAAATATCAAATTCGTATATGGATTATCGTGCACCACATTCACCCGTGCATCAAAATCGTTTCTAAATTCTTTTCCATGAAACGTCCAATTCTGATAATCACTCACAAAACCCTTCCTGTATAGGTGATGTCTAACGCCATGAGGTTCTACAAATCGATTATTCTTACAAATCTTGCAGAGACACCTAATCCGACCTGTGGGATCTACCGTACTGACACTTGCCGTTGCAAATTCAATAAAACTGTCGATACCATCCATATATTCATGCGATAACTCATTGTCCACTATCCTACGGTACATCCATTCACGGTTTGCAGTCATTCTGTCGTATGATGTTACGAATAGTATCCTAACTAGTTAAAAGAGAACCATCAGAATGCTATGATGAAGAAAATATCAAATTTATCATGCAATATATGATGTCATACAATCACAAGAATTATGATGCATGCATTGATAACTTAATATTTTCATGTGCAAACTATTCATGACACGATACATTCATTTGAAGCATGCTTTCAGTATACAATTTCACATGGAAGACATAATCAAATTGAAAGTAACTACATGTAAGCATGGATACAATCACATCAAACATTGCAATACATCGAAATAATTCATATCAAACAAATGTCAAACATGTACCTGCAGCAAACACACTTCAATATCCCACTAACTACTACCATGCATAGCATGGACTCCGTACTCCAAAAATAAGAACACTTCCATATTCATACATTAAAATCATGCTCAGCATGATCTCCGAACTCCAACAAAGCAGTCCTAGATATCAACAACTAAGTGAGTGTGTGAACAATAAAATGTTACATTCAATAAATTAAATAACATGTGATGCGCTTGCATCACTTACTCACCACGGGTATTTACCCGATTTGCATTGTTTTTGTTACTTACTTACCACGGGTGGCAGGGCACAAGCGAGTTCCGTTGAGAAATCTGCAAAAAACACTGTGTTAAAATGAATATTGAAGCTAATTAGGGAAACACAAACACTTATGCAATGCAAAAAACAACTAAACTGTTGATGATATATCTAATGATGAAATGCGATGAAATAAAGTGAAAAAGAAGCATTGAACATCATGGAAAAAATGAATTAAGAAGCAATTCACATGTGGAGGGATTGTGATTTCTACCCTGACATAACAATTGATACCTTATCGCATAGGTCTCTTATAAAAATCAGCAGTGACAAGGATGAGTTTGAAATGCATGACCAAATTATATAGAATTATAGAAAAGTCCTTATTTCTAACTTGTGTTTTAATGTTCTGATATCCATGATATATTTAACTTGAAAGCAAAGTTACAATATTAGCAAATTGATGTGGTTTCTGATCCTCGATTTCAAATACCTACTCTACCTGATTTGTATCAAAAGTTGGTTACAAGTGGAAAGTCAGAAAGTTATGTCATACTAACTAGATTATTTTATTTTGTATTGACATTACTAGTTTCTATAATCACTACAGAATGAGCATTTTCAGTGATGAAGCATGTAAGATGAAAATTCGTAACAAAATGGATGACGATTTTCTTGCTGACTATATGACATTCTACATCGAACGAGAATATACTATGACTTTAGTTATAGATGACTTTTATGAAAAAAAAAACAGCGTAACCAGGAAGAATAGAATTCCTATCTTTTTCGATAGGAGTTTAGAAACCAGGAATTTGGGTAATTAAAGATTGGAAAACAAATTTCAAATAATGAATCAATAACATCCCAATCACACATAGTCATGGAATGGCATTTCTAGTACCGAAATCTTATGCAATCCAAAACCTCTAAATCTGCAACTATTGTTTTGAAAGAAAAATATAACAAACTTTTTTGAAAGTTCCTCGATCACTTTCACATTGCACACATGGCAAAACCATGATGCTCAGCACATCACTTGCAGTTAGCAAATTCCACTGATCAAAAAACACCCAAAAGCACTTGAACCGTGTAAATAGGAAAAGCCTAATGCAGATCATATTACTCAATTATGACTTTCTTGGAAGTATGGACTGAAGAAGGTCTACTAGAAATAAAATGACTGGTGGATCAACTTTCTCATCTAGACCATTCAACTCTCTACATGGATATCCACCTGACAAGGAATGCATCGGTCAACCTTTCTTTATAAAATGAAAGTATTCAGAGCAACCAAATTTGCTCATAGATGTGAGAAGACAAAACCAAATTTGTGAAATGATCGCCTGACTAACTTTTAATCACCTAAACCGGACAAAACCATCAGAATGGATAAACACAACAAGGTCATCAGAAAAGAGGTGAAACAAAGAGGCAAGAACAGGACAGGGTTTCTCACAGCAGGAAAGGAAAGGAATGGGTCATTGGATTTCGTACAGTTGGAGATAGGCACACAACTAGGTACTAATAGCTGAAAGAAATTGCTTTGATTTGAAAAATTACGGCAAGAAACGTGAACGCGCTTACCTCTATCAATGGCTCTGGTCGTGGCCTTTTAATTCCCACCTTCCTCCAAAACTCGTCTTCAATACCCACAAAAAACTAACGCTTTCTTCAATTACCACCACAAAATCGCAGGCCGTCCCTTCCTGAAAAAAATCAAGACATTTAGGGATTAAAAACGATGAAATATCTTAAAATCTTTCTCTTAAGGAGAAATCTCCAGAAAAAATCACAAGGATATTCTAGTTGTTTCAAGTACTGCTCTCCGAAAAAGGGACAAGGAAGAAAAATCTATGAAGAAAATAGTCAGGCCTGAGTATGCAGATGAGGAATCAGAGGCTGCAGATGAGGAATCGGAGGAAGAAGAAGAAGAAGAAGAAGAAGAAGAAGAAGAAGAAGAAGAAGAAGAAGAAGAAGATGCAAGTGATTACCTGCGCGTCGCCGGGCGGTGGCGGGAGGCTGACGGGGAGCGGCAGCTGGCGAGCGGTGGACGGCTGGCGAGCGGCGGCGGCCGGGCGGTGGCGAGAGCCGACGGGCGGCGGGAGGGAGAGGGCGGCAGGCGGGAGCAAGACAGCGAAACAGGAAAAAGAGAAAGAGGGATGGGATTAGGGATTTACGCGACATTTAGCGACGGAAAAATTCCGTCGCTAAGCCGTCGTAAATCAAAATACCAAAAAAGCGACGGAATATATTCTGTCGCTACGCCGTCGCTAATTAGCGACGACAGAGTTTCCTCTCTAAATCCATCGCTAAAATGGTGTTCTTGTAATAAAAATTAGCGACAAAAAATTGCAGTCGCTAATCCGTCGCTAAGTAGCGACAGATTAGCGATAAAAGTTGTTTCCTTGCTAATCCGTCGCGAATTAGCGACAGATTGTATCTCTAGCTAATCTGTCGCTAATTAGCGACAGAAAAAATCCGTCGCAAATTTCCGTCGCTAATTAACAATTTTCTTGTAGTGCCCCCATGAAGACACACTGTAGCAAACATTTCGTGTTCGGGAGTCCGAATGAGCGCCATGTATATAAGCATGTGGGCCTCGTATCCCTGTATGTGTCGGCATCAGTTAGCATCGTAGTTCGGTGTGGTTGCGAAGACTTAAGTACCCTTTCTCGCCATTCTTGACATAAAACGATGATTCTAGAAAAGGACAAAAATATCCTTCATCCAGAAAAGAGAGGATGATCTTAACTCTTTAAAGTCCAAACATTCTGTTTTCGCCCTAAGTAGTAAACTTCTCTTCTGTAACAGGAGCTCCTTACAATATTTTGCCCTAAACGTTATGAATCACCCTTTGACAATGCACCATCTCCTATAATAGAAGTTCCCTTTGATGACACACCCTTTGGCGTCGTTTGTTGCCATCAGAGTGCCCTTTGTCATCGTCTGTTGCCGTCAGAGCACCCTTTGTCGTCGTCTATTACCGTTGAAGCACTCTTTGTCATCGTCTGCTTGTGAGAAATAGTTGAACTATCAGAGGAATTGACATTTTGTCTATTGTTCATCATGATATCAGGGTGCAAGTGTCAAACTGAGTAAACAGAGAATAGCGATTGCTACCCACACGTTTTGGATCACCCTTTGGCGATGCACCATCTGCTGTAACAGAGGCTCCGATTGATGATGCACCTTTTGCCGTCATCTACTACCGTCGGAGCACCCTTTGTTGCCGTCTGCTGTCATCGGAGCACCCTTTGTCATCATTTGCTGCCGCCAGAGCACCATTTTCCATCGCCGTCGTCTATTATCGTCGGAGCACCCTTTGTCGTTGTCTGTTCGTGAGAAATAGTTGAACTATAAGAAAAATCAATATTTTGTCTATTGTTCATCATGAAACAAATATGCAAACATCGAACTAGGTAGACAAAAAATAGCGATTTACAACAGAGATAATGATGGAATGTCAAACTGAGTAGAGTAGCGATTTATAATAAAAATCAGGTAAGAGAGTAACAATTTACAGTAGAAATCAAATCAGAGAGTAGCAATTTACAGTAGAAATCAGATAAGAGAGTAGCGATTTAAAGTAGAAATCAAATCAGAGAGTAACGATTTACAATAGAAATCAGATAAGAGAGTAGCGATTTACAATATAAGTCAAATTAGAGAGTAACAATTTACAGTAAAAATCAGATCAAAGAGTAGCGATTTACAGTAGAAATCAAATCAGAGAGTAGCAATTTACAGTAGAAATAAGATAAATGAGTAGCGATTTACAATAGAAATCAAATCAGAGAGTAGCGATTTATAGTAAAAAATAAATAAGAGAGTAGCGATTTACAATAGAAATGAAATCAGAGAGTACCGATTTACAATAAAAATTAGATCAAAGAGTAACAATTTACAGTAGAAATCAGATCAGATAGCAGCGATTTACAGTAGAAATCAAATCAGAGAGTAGTGATTTACAGTAAAAATCAGATTAAAGAGTAACGAAGTAGAAATCAAGTCAGAGAATAGCGATTTATAACACAAATCGGATTTTTACTTTAAATCGCTATTCTCTGATTTGATTTCTACTGTAAATCGCTACTCTCTGATCTGATTTCTATTGTAAATCGCTACTCTTTGATTTGATTTCTACTGTAAATCGCTACTCTCTTATCTGATTTCTACTGTAAATCGCTACTCTTTTATATGATTTTTATTGTAAATCGCTACTCTTATATATGTTTTTATTGTAAATCGCTACCCTCTGATTTGATTTCTACTGTAAATTACTACTCTCTGATTTGATTTTTACTGTAAATCATTTTTTTCAATAGAAAGAGAATAAAAAAACTACGACCACTTAGAGAGAAATCTTATTGCTCTTTTTAACAGTTACAAGAGCGAAAGAAAAGAAATAATTTATACAAGGCAAGGGCGACAACCTTAAACCGAAACAAGTTGAGTCTGATCTATAAGAAACCGAGTCTCAAACATAAGTCCAAAAAAAATTTCTTTTAGGGGTGTGCTGCCCCCCATGACTCCCCGCCAAGGTCGCCCCCCCGAACCCCCATCGGGAGAGCTCCCGTACCCCTTTCCTGCAAAGGCAAAAACTTTGAATCAGGCTCCACAACTCATCAGACATGAACGAGAAGGCGGCCATGTGTTGTAACATAAGCTAAAAACAAAAGTGAAACGTGCAAATCTATTTATGGGGAGTGAAAAAATATTTTGATCCAACACATATCTATCTTATGGGACGATATTTTCATTAAAAGCATATATACTTTTTTTATATGTTATTTTATTATAAAGTCATCATGAGCAATGTTGGTATATGAATTATCACCGGTCCCAAGATATTATTTGGTACACACCCGAACACGCAAATTTGCGTTTGGGGAGAACAGACACCACACTCTCGGCCGAAAACGCAACTCATGAAAGTTATCCATAAAAAAGCGAAGCAAAAAGGCCAATCGAAACGTTGGAAGGACTAATATTGGTCATCTTCGAATTTACGTGGGTATTTGAAATCCCGGTGGGAAAGGTGTGTGTGAGAGAGAGAGGGCCATGGCCTCTTCTGCGCTAGCCCAAATCACCTTCCACAATTCGTCATCGTCTTTGTGGGGAGGGCGGTTGCGCCTACGAGGACACCACCAAAGGAGAGGATATCGTGGTGGCTTTAAATTCCACGTGGCTGTCTCGGTGGCTCAGCCAGTAAGCTTTCTTTCTCTTCGTTTTCTTCATTTTCCCTGTTTCTTGTGATCCAAAAGTGGCTTCAAATTCTTCAGAGTTCTTGAGATAATCTCCGCTTCGTTAAACAATTGTGAATTTGGTGGAAGTGCACGGAACCCATGTTTTAATTTTTACTTTTCTGCAAAAAAAAAAATGAAGAATGGAAGGAAATTGAGAGATAATTTGATGCTTTGATTGAACGGGTATCTATCTTTATATGGGTATTATTGGTTTCTTCTGGAAGGCGATTGATATTGATTCTCTTTGCTGAGGATACTAATGTCAATAATTTACCGGGTGGCTACTGTTCTAAATCCTAAGCTGTTTCAGGATTTCCTTTTTTTTTCTTGTTTTCCGATTGTTGAAACTTGATACTTTTGTAAGACATGGGTGGTGGAACAAAGTTTTGGGGCAAAACTGTTTGTAGTATAGAAATTTCCCACTGCTTTCATCTGCAAAAGAGAATAAAGAAAACATCTTATGTGAAATCGGCTGTGTTTGCCTACAATCCGTTGCAAAGTATATCTTTTTGTCTATTTATCTCTCACAAACAGTTGGCCAATCCACAGAGAACTCGGAAGTTTGTACAATTCAATTTTCTTAGAGAACTTGTGTGGCAAATTGAGAGGTTGATCTGTGTTGATTGATCATTTTTCTTGGCTTTCAGAAAACGTGGATTAGTTGGCAGTGTAGCAAAAAGGAAGTAGTTCTCTGCTAGATATGTAGGAGTAGGACAATTCAGTTGATGGGCGATATTAATCCTTCATGTCATGCAATTGATTTGAGACATCTCAGCGTTCTAAATAGCTATTTATTTAGGCCTTGATCTATCTTACTGTTGGCACACATAAGCTAGTATTGTTGTTCTTTCTGGTGATGCATATATATCAATGAGATCGATAATGAAAAGTGAGGGCTCACGCCAACCTAGTGAAACCTCTACTAGTCATTTACTTGCTTATTTGAACACTTCATATTGGTCCAAGCCAAATAAAAAGAAGCAGCAGAGTTATAGCACGCTTAACTCAGTTGCTTCACATACTTCTATGTGAGATAGGACTTTATTGCATTCCTGTGCACTGTGTATTTATGGAAGAAGACTTGTTATTCCAGGTTCAAGCATTAGGTAATCACCTGAGGTGGATATTTTCATAATCAATGGAAATTGTTCATGTTGGGTGTCTCACATAAGTTTGTGCAACATTTGGGCCTCAATTATGCAAAGCATGATGGCAACATAGCCAACATGCATGGGACACAATGCAGCAGCAGGAGCCACTCAACTTAAGGTCAAATAATATGGAGGAGTTTCTTTATTAGCATGGGATTTTTTAAGACATTGAGCCTCTTATATGGTTGCTAACTACATATGCTACTTTAGTTTTAGTTTTTGTTCTTTTGGAGAAAAACTTTGGATTCTTATCTTCTTGTGTACAGGGAATAATTCAACAACCCACCTGGACTTGAAGCTAAACGTTATCCAAATCTATCACACAGATAAGCTTTAGAATCTAGTATTTAGTCTTTTTGGCACTAGGCATGATATTGCATCAAACCAATAAGATATTATACATATTGCATAATGACAAAATGTTTGACTATTCATTTGGATTGGGTTCCTAAAAGACTGTTACATTGCTTGTATCCTTGATTTGCAAAATGAAGAAAAACCATTGAGAATAAAAAGGGAAAGATGGGAGGAGAAGAGGAGGGAAAAGAGGAGTATTATGTTGTTGGTTTTGATGGCAGTATGCTATGTTACCGCAACACGGTGGTTTGGCTTCGTAGAAGTAGAGAGAGAGAAGAATAAGAGAGAACAAGAGAAGGAGAAAATACAAAATACGTGAGCTCTATTCAATGACCTCAAGTAAGAGGGCTTGCCTCAATGACTTAAAAGGGTCGACCCCCTTGAGTACAAAAAAATAAAAGATAAAGTCTAAAGTACCCTCAAGTATTAGGTAATGTACACTAAGTCCTAATACATAGGGGTATTACACGAGGAAAGGTAAACCACTATATTACACTACAATACTTAGATTTCAATACTCGCCTTCGAACTTGGGAGGATGCAAAGGAATCATTCCAAGTTTGGAAAGGAAAGTATTGAAGTGAGAAGGAGAAAAACTTTTCGTGAACACATATGCAATTTGATTCTTTGAGCTGACATGCTTTAAAGCTATGATTCCATCTTCATAGGCTTTTCTTGTATAATGACAGTCAATTTTAATATACTTGATGCACCCATGAAACTCGGGATTCTTGGCAATATAAACAACACTCATATTGTTACAATATAACTGAGTTTTCTGTTCACATGAGATTCATAGTTCATTTAATAACCAACTTATCGAAGTAATCTTAGCAGTAACTTGAGCCATAGCTCTGTACTCTGCGTCTGCAGTAGACTAGGCAACTCTCTGTTGCTTCTTACTCTTCCATGATATCAATGAGCTTCCGAGAAAAACACAAAACCCCGTAGTTGAAAGTCTGTCTCTAGTGGATCCTCCAAAGTTAGCATCACAAAAAGCTCTCATCTTGGTACTGGATGAAGATGAAAAAAACATCCCATAATACATTGAGTCTCTTACATACCTGATGATCTTGAGTACAACTGCCAAGTAAACAGATCTAGGAGTGCTCATAAACTGACTAACTATATGAATTGCATGAGTTATATCTGGCATGGATATAGTCAAGTATATAAGGCTCCCAACTAATTGCCTATATAGTACAAGATCTTCTAGCTCCACTCGATCTGTAACCTTTATCTTCAAATTAGCATCCGTAGGAGAATTTACTCTTTTTGAATCGTCAACTATTCTTGCTTTCACAACTAAATCTGTACAATATTTATGTTAAGACAAGTACAGTCCCCTTGGAGAGTATGCTACCTGAAGACCAAGAAAGTACTTTAAGCACCCCAAGTCTTTCATCTCAAACATGTTAGCCAATTTCTTTTTAGTTTATTCAACCTTCTTTATGTCATCTCCTGTGAGTATCATATCGTCAACATAAAGAAACAATATACATCTCCCAAGTGCAGAGGAAGAAACAAACAAAGCAAGATCATGGTGACTCCGCTCAAAGCCAAGTGATCTCATTGCATAACTGAATTTCTCAAACCAAGCTCGAGGTGCTTGTTTGAGTCCATATAGAGCTCTGCAAAGTCTGCAAACTCTACTTTCTAGATCTGAGTATCCTTGTGGTAGCTCCATATATACTTTCTCCTGCAAATCTCCATTCAAAAATGCATTATTGATATCCAACTGCCAAAGATCTCACTGCTGAACTGCAACCACCGATAGAAGTGTACAAATTGTGGTTATATGAGTCATAGGGGAAAGTGTTTCAGCAAAGTCAATTCCAAAATGTTGGCTGTATCCCTTAGCTACTAGTCTGGACTTATACCTTTCTACATACCCATCTACCTTTA
Source organism: Nuphar pumila (assembly GCF_984573655.1). Classification (NCBI taxonomy): domain Eukaryota; kingdom Viridiplantae; phylum Streptophyta; class Magnoliopsida; order Nymphaeales; family Nymphaeaceae; genus Nuphar; species Nuphar pumila. The sequence continues at coordinate 14,233,764 of NC_143251.1, read as the reverse complement.
TCTTCATTTTGTACACCCACTTGCTTCCAATATCATTTTTCTTTGGAGGAGGTTTCACTAGTTTTTATGCCTGTATTTTTTCAAGTGCGCTCATTTCATCAACCATGACTTTTTGCCACTCATTTTTTTTTACTGCTTCTGTATAGGACTTAGGCTCAACATAAGAATGGATTAATGCCAAAAATGCATGATGATGAGGAGCAAATGACTCATAGGATACAAAACGAGGAGATATAGAGAATCTAGAAATTTTACGTACTTGAGAAGGAGTAGAGAAGGAAGATGAGAACTCTAAACTTTGTTGGCTTGGATCAACTGATATCGGAATAGGATCAGGATTGACCTTTTCACCTCCCTACTCTTCCACTTGATCTAAGAATGAAATTTCAATCACATCTTCATGTCGCCTTGAGTAAGTCTGACCAAACCTATTTTTCTTAAGCATACCATTCTTCCCTTGCTTCCCTTGGCCCTCTATTCCCTCTTTCATACTATCTTTTTCTCTAAAAGGAACCAGAAAGGACAAATCATCCTCAGTTTTTGTCTTTTCTTCATGCTGACTAAAGTATAACATATTCTCATGAAAAACATGTCGATATACCCATACTTGCTTTCCAACAGGATCATAGCACTTATACCCTTTTTGTCCATTAGCAAAACCAAAAAAACAATACTTCACAGCCTTAGGATATAACTTATCTCTGTATCTGTCAGGTAACAAAACAAAACATACACAACCAAACACTTTTAATACATCATAATTTGAAAATTTTTCATATAATTTTTGAAAAGGAGATATGCTTTTAAGAATTCCAGAAGGCATATGATTTATTTGATAAATGCTTAGTTGCACTACATATGCTCAAAACACTTTGGGTACTTCTCCTCCAAACAAAAGAGCTCTTACCGTCTTCAATATGTGTCTGTTCTTTCTTTCAGCTATACCATTTTGCTCAGGAGTGTAGGGACATGATTTTTTATGAACCACACCGTTCTCTTACAGGAACCTTTCAAACACACAACTTATATATTCACCTCCATAATGAAATTTACACGCTTATTTCAATTTTTTACAACAAATTAACTCGACTCTAGCCGAGACGAGTCTGGCTCGAACTTGAGCCAAGCCAAGTTCGTAACCAAGGTGTTCCAGCTTGGCTTGAGCGCACCCCTAGAGGTGGCGATCCTCGACGAAAGGGGTGGTGATGGATGGTGGCGATTCTCGACGGAAGGGGTGGTCCGACCGATGGTTTTCGGCTGATCGGGGCTTCAGAGGGAGGGATTCCGACGAAGAAATCCTCCTCATAATCGGAGAGAGAGAGAGAGCTCAGAGAGATGGGAGAGAGAGTGAGAGGGAAGCTTAGAGAGCCAGGAGACGGGAGAGATGGGAGAAAGAGAAGGAAGGGGCTCGAGGCGGGGCGTGTGTGTGTGTGTGTGTGTGTGGTGGTGGTGGTGGTGGTGGGGGAAGCCGGGGCAGAGAGCTCGAGGCTAGGGGGGGGGCCTTGAGGCAGGACGAGGGTGAATTTTTTTAATTAATATATATATATATATATATATATATATATATATATATATATATAATACGAACCAAGCCTTATCGAGCTCGGTAGGCCGATCAAGCTCAGCTCGTTTGCCTGGCTGATCCTCAAAGCTCAGTTCAAGCTCAACTCATTTATGGGACAAGCTGAGCCCGAGCCGACCCCGATCTATTTTAGCTCATTGTGCATCCCTACTTATGGCTAACATAATTACATTTATTAAAAAAATAGAAAAACAACTAACTAACCTATTCCTATTGGACTAACCTTTACATGATGTGAAATAACCAAAATGCCCCTGTTGGGCATTATATATATATATATATATATATATATATATATATATATATATATACTTTAACACTCTGTACCCTCATATTTTGAAATTGCCGTGTCGTACCCTCCGTATCTGTACCCTTACCCGTACCCAGGTGACATAGGCAGTATGGTATTGTAGTTGCTACAATCTGGTTAGTCTTAACCTTCATTTAGGAATTACTAAGGAAAGTTTATTAAACCTTTTATTGGTGATGGTTTTCTGGATTCATCTCACAATAAATTTGAGGAAGTCTTTTTAATTTTTACTGATAATGACTTTTTCTTTACAAGGATATGTTATAATTTGACTGTTTTTTATTTTTTGTTTCATGCATATAATCCTGAATATTTTTTTGGGGAAAATTCCAAAACTATGACAGAAGTTAACATATATCACAACCTATGTCACATGGGTGCGGGTGCGGTGCAATTTCAAAAATTTTGGACACGAGGACTCGACTATATATATAATTTTTTTTAAATATATATATATATATATATAATTATATATAACAATAAATTAATAAGATAGCACTGGGAACAATCAAAGTAATAAGATAGCACTGGCCATGTGACTGTGCACACCGTCTGACTATATATATATATATATATATATTTTTTGTCCTAAAAATAGACAAAAATAGACTCGGTCAAAGTTGATTGAGTCTAAAATGTAGACGGACTTGGCCCCGGTGCATTGACCGAGTCCGACACTTGGTTGACCGTGTCTTCCCCGTGTCCGAAGCGGCACCCGTGTCGGGGCGTGTCGACGTGGGTGCGTGACGCGGGTGTGTCGACCCCCTAGCCGAGTCCGTGTGACATAGATCACAACAAATTTTCATGTTAAGCAGCGTAACAACTTCAATAAAAAACCATTTCTTTATTCACTTGACGTGTACCCATTGTTAATGAATAGCAAATAAGACCAAACTACTCTGAAGCGGACAAGAGTTAAGTTAAAAAACAACACAACTTTAGAAATTGTAAAATTATAGGGACTCTAACAGGTAAGTTTTCTAAAGAGAGCAACATTTAGGTTCCAATGAGTGAAAGAACAGAGTTCTCCGTGATGTCAACCAAGGCATTTGAGCAAATGCTATTCAAAAAGCTATCTCAGAACCATTGTGTAGCTTATTCTTGTTTTCCATTTTTTCTGCAACCACAAACAGCATGTTTCACAATTTGAAAACCAATGCAAAAAAATTATGGTCAACAATTGCTGACGTTTTGGTTTTTCTGCAAACCGTTGTTAATATGTTCTTTTATCATTCTTCATGCAACAAGTGATTTGTAGCCCCCTTTATAAGATTGGCAATCATTCTTTCATCTTAACAAGTCCCTTCATCTAGTTTGCTCATGTGTTCCGTTCACTTCCCTAATGTTTTATTGAAAGCCTTTATGAGCCTGACCTTAACTGAAGGAATCCAAGTTTTGGTGTTATTTATGCAGAGTAGGTGGAAAAAAGATAATGGAGTGGGTGGGTTACCATGCCATAGATGGAAATCAGAAAGCTTTCTTTTGGTTATTATATAACCTGTGATAATGGAAAGAGGATCCTTATGGCAGATGTTGATAAACTTGTCAAAAATTTTGGGAGATGGTGAAGAACAAAATTGTCCAAATCCACCAACATGTTGTTGGAGAGCATCAGTTGTGTGGTTTGAAATATGGGTATTTGCTCCAAAAGTTCTGTGCCACTTGTAATATAAGTGGACACTGTATTGGCAAATAGCTTTGCTTATCATGTGCTTGTGGAAGTTTTCCTTTTGTCTTATCATCATGTTATTGCTGCAGATGATTATATACATTTCTCTATATTGTAGATATCGCGAAATTGCTGGTTTGTATTGCTTTATTTTTCTTGTTATAAATTGCACATTAAATGTGAGATAAATTTAAGTTTAGCAATGCAAATATTGTTGTCCAAGTTCTCATAAATGTTACTCTCTCACATACAAGAATTTTAAAAGGTGAGGGATGGTATTCATTTTATTATCTTCCTTTCTCAGGAGCCTGTCAAATGTCACCATGATCATTTGGAAGTTGACTTGTTTGCATGCCCTGTTTGTTTTGAACCATTGACAAGGAAGGGACCATCTGGTTTGAACTTGTAAGTTGCGACTTCGTATTCCTCCACTTTTAACATTTCAATAATGCTTGTTGTTATGGCCATTTCACTGAGTCTAAAGAGTTTATATTCTGATTTCAGGCCAGCTATCTACAGGTCAGGATTCAAGTGTCATGGATGCAAGAGGTCCTACTCTAGCAAGGAGAGATTTTTGGATCTCACTGTGACTTCTGGGACAAAAGAATACAATGAGGTCATGCCCGTCAGGACAGAGTTGTTCAGGTTCACTGATGACTTTGGTGGTTTATAAACTGGGTAGCACCTACTTAAAATCTTAAGGCTTATGAAGTACATCCTCAGAAATCTTCGTTTCTAGTATCTTTGTCTATAAGACTAGATAATAACAGTTCATTAAAATACTACCTGCAGCATATGCCTTTGGAAATCTGGAGATTGATCACTTTCATTGTGGAATGAAAATTCATTCTCATTTACATTTGTGTTTCTTTTTTTTCTTTACCATGTTTGTAAAGTATTGTAGTATCCATGAGTCATGATCTCTAATGTGGTTTTCTCCACCATTCTGCATTTAGAGCTTCAAAACATGAGATATCTTCAATTTTGCTTATTTACCACATGAGAAAGTAATATCCGCCCTGTTCATGCTTGATGAATGACCTTTTTTTTCACATCCTTAGAAAATGTCGTTGGCATTAACTTATTTTCTTATTGATGAATATGGATAACATAAAATATGTGGTTATTCCCATTTTCTGACAGATTAGTCGTCATGTTATCATCATCTGAGGATGAAGTTGACCATCATTTTCAAAGCTTAAACACTCACCCAACTCACCCACCCACACTGCAGAAGGAAACATGATAATGTTACTGATTTTGGTTGAAGTTGTAAATACCAAAATTCCCTTGAATAGGCAACCAAAATACAGGGCTGAACCTTCACATTTTTCTATTTTTTTAGAGCTGAAATATAAATCTAAAGTTGCATGTTTCTTTTAAATATATTAAGCAAAAGAAAACCTTCTATTGCTATAGGTAAATATACTCCAAATGAATATTTTATAAATCATCTGAAGCAGATGTCTTTTGACTGATTCATGTTCCTTTCATTATTCCTTAGGAACCCATTTGTTTCATTTGCATATGAAAGGGGGTGGCGTCAAAATTTTAGCCGGAGTGGCTTTCCTGGCCCTGATGAAGAGGTAGTTTCTTTCTCATGGTCTTCTTTTTTCTATATGAAGATTGAATTACATATGCTTTTTCTTTTGTGTAGGATAACTATGTTATGTAGTGAGAAGCGTCTGGATGGTAATGTTGACATCTTAGCCAAGGTAGGGAGGTCATTGGGACGTCGAAAAGTAGTCGCTAGGTGTGGCGAGGTTGTTGGGGCACAAGGAGGTGACTACCAACATAGCAATTCACAAAATGCAGGGTTGATATCTAGGGCAAGGTTGTAAGTATCATATTGTTACCTGCATCGGTCGAACCCAAAATAAGATATGTATCGTAAAAGATCATAATTTTTTAATAAAAAAATTCAAAAAAATAATTTAAAATCAGAAAAAACTAGAAAAAAATCTTAAAAATCATAACACATAAAATATTGATGAATTGTATAAAATACAACCATAAAATCACATATGAAACATTTATGTCTTTATGCATTACATAAGACATCATCAAACATCAACCATCTCACAAGAATACTGCAAAATATTAAATATCTTGCAATTAAGAACATGCAACAAGACTCATACTTTCATATTACATAAAAAAAATATTATGGCAATAGTTGCAATCGATTTTCACTCATTACTTGAGTGCCCCATTGTCATGCTAGATCATCAAATGCCATTTTTGTTGGAGTGTGAAGCCTAATTTTTACCTTGATATAAATATTTAATTTTCACAAAAAGTTGGCGGGGGTTGCGGGGGAGCAACGTCCCCTTGAGGCGAAATTTTTTTGGAGGGTAGCTTTGTAATTTTACTCATAATAAAGATTTTTTACCTTAATCCATTTCCTTGAAAAATGGTGAAAATGCACATTTACTTTAGCAAATCATAAAAGTCCTCTCTCTTGAGCACGGATCGACCTTCAAAATCGCTCTTATGAGTCCTAGGGTGCATGGATGCCCCTCTATTGGCTTCTACACAAATGAGGGAGTCGACCCTCAAGAGGTCTTTAAAACCCAAAACTGAAAATTTATGGTTTTGCTCTTTTTCAAGTGTGCCGTATCGTGTATCGTATGATACAAGCCTATATCGTACGGTACATATGATACAACTATGATACACACTCATATTGCGATATGAGTGTGTATTGTATCAATATTCCTTATTAGTAACGATACATATGATACGTACAACATTGTTCTAGGGCATTAAATCAGAGATAATTTAATAGAGGTTGTTGGGGCACAAGGAGGTCACTAATGGGGTAGCAATTCTCAGCATGGCATTTGAGAGGGGGAGGTGAGAGTTTAGAGGGAACATGATTTAGTTGTGTAGATTGATAGTTAAGGCATCAAATTAGAGGCAATTTGTCTTGGGGAAAAAAAGGAAAATGATAATTGGGTATTGAGACAAGTCTTTTATTAGGGACATCCTCCTCTTTGTTTCATGCAAGCGAAGCGCATGAGGCTGCTAATCTAAATCAGGGAGAATCAGTGTTTGGTGACTTTTTTTTTTCCGGTAATCAAGCATCCTTTTAGGGATATTTTTTTTCTAATTCTATGCACAAAAATTGACTTTGATCTATTACTTTCAAGAATGAATTTTGCACCCTACTTCCTTGGGTTCTTTTTGCTTAAAAATGGATTTTTTAGTCTACCAGTATAATGATGTTGAATTATTTTTGGCCATTATTTGTTCATCAGTCTCCCATAAATAGCTAGTTTCCATAATTTTTGATTTGTTAAAATGCTTTATGATGATTCAGTTTATTCTATTGCAATTGATTGGACTTGTGCAGTTCAAAATGGCACAAGAATATTTCAAACCCATAGGAGGTGGCCTTCTACTCGACGTCAGTTGTGGGAGTGGTTTGTTTTCAAGAAAATTTGCGAAGTCTGGGTCATACTCTGGTGTGATTGCATTGGACTTCTCGGAGAATATGCTTCGACAATGCTATGATTTTGTGAAACAGGATGAAAGCCTTTTATCTGCGTAAGTTTGTTCACTATAAGATGCCACTAATGTTGTTATTATTAAATTCATGTTCTCTTAATTATTGAAGAACTGTAGCCTTTCAAAAAATGACATATAGCTTACTGGAGAAATTTCAGGAATTTTGCTCTTGTTCGGGCGGATATTTCAAGGCTTCCTTTTGCATCTGGTTCTGTTGATGCTGTTCATGCAGGTGCTGCATTGCACTGCTGGCCTTCTCCTTCTAATGCTGTAAGTTGTGCATCTTTGGTTCCAACTGATATGGTCCATGCAGTCTGTCTTGAGTACAAAGTGAAAGTACATTTATGGTTCTGCACCCTGCTAATGCAGGATTTGGGCTATTTTTGTCATTCTATTGCCAGCTAGACATCTATGTCACATAGGTGTGGGTGCGGATGCAGCGATGTGGCACTTAAAAAAAACTTGGGTGCGGAGAGGGTATATATATATATATATAAATTTCAACAGTCTTAAGTTAACACTAATGAAATAAAAACAATTATCATATCATCAATTCATCATGCATAAATTCATGCAATAAACCAAATTAATAAGCTACAATTGTTATTTATCATCAATAAAAAATAACACCACACAGGTGCGTGTGTATATATATATATATATATATATATATATATATAAACTTGGTTAGGGTTGACTAAATCTACTTTTGGATAGAAATAGACCTCAGTGTGGTTGACTTCACTTGACACAAAGAAAGCCGTGCCCAAGTGTCTCACTTGCATGGGTGAGGGTGCGACGTAGGTGCGGTGCCCTAATAGAAGAGTCCGTGTTACATAACTAGACATCATCACATTAGTACTAAGTGAAATGGGTTGATGCTTTTTGTCATGTTTTCTTGTATATTATCTGTATTTACTGTGAAGTTTGGTTTTAGTTATAGTTTGACTTTTAGTTATACATTTGAGTATTATGAGAATAATGTTGTGCTTATATGCATCTCACCACATTTTCCATGTTACACTTTTTCATTTTTCACCAGGTGGCTGAAATCAGTCGTATCCTGAGAAGCGGTGGTGTATTTGTCGCAACCACTTTTCTATCCCCTGCTTTTGGCAACTCATTTCTTCTAGGATTCAAGCCCTTTAGAGAAGTAATGCTCTATTTTCATGGGTTATTTTTTAACTAACTAATGATAGAGCTTCATTTAGATCTGTTCCTTGCAGCATGCTCATATAATATTACTGTTTTTTTTATCTTGCTTGTGAGTTTTATTTTTCCGCCTAATCCAATGCAGGCATCTAGGCAGCTAGCTAATAGTTACAACAATCTAACTGAGCAGGAGATTGAAGATTTATGCAAGTCCTGTGGTTTTATCAATTATACAAGTAAAACACAACAGGCATTTATTATTTTTTCTGCACAGAAACCGTAGAAACCTTATAGTTCTATCATCAGTAGTTCTTCCAATCGATTATAGTGCCCTATACCAGGTAATCTTTTGCAACATTTGCTCATTCCCATATTGTAATTCCCCTCTCTTTTGGTTCTGGGAACCAGTGCGAACTTTCGTTGATATGTTTATATTTGGTTGTATTCTTTACCTGAAAACAGCATCCAAATGATATACTTGCTCATAATGGTCAAAAGGAACAATTGCAATGGTTGTATGAAGATGATTCTAACGCTATGACCCAAAAAAGAGTTCTTGACTTTATCAATATGATTTGTTGAAACTTGAAAGTAATCATAACAAAAAATTGGATGTAATAAGTTAGTAACTGGTGAGATGGTTTTGGTGGCAACAAAGATGATGATCATAATGAAGAATTTGCATGATACTATCCAAAAGAACGAATAATTAACCAGTACATATGCTACCAGTTTTCCCCTAAAAGGTAGATATCTGGATTACTGATAACCAATGCATATCTGGGTTGCTAACTTAATATTCTTTTTAAAAATGTTTATATATATATTTTATAGGAACATGCTGTGGTAGATTATGTAAAAGATGGTCCGCATCTACAGGCCCTTTGACTTGTTCCACTGCCAGCATCTGTATAGGAATAAGCTAAACATGTTCAAATATGTAAAAGCTCTTCTGAGATGTGATTTGGGGAGTTACCCAGCATTTAGTTATTTTGAATGTTTCTAAAATTCTGCAGTTAACGCTGATCCAAGCTCCTGCGAACTATATTAATTCCCATATCTATAATTAATATATTCTAAATCATCTGGTTCTATAATTAATATTGTTTAGTCAAATGCCTCTCCATCTCCTTTCATGCTTTGAAGTCGTTACACAGGAAGTTCTTACAGATATTTCAGCAAGACCATCTAGGGATGCTTTTCAACGTAAGCGCAGTACCTTGTGAAGCAGGGATGGTCTCAACATGACCATGCTTGAACTAGCTAGAGTGAAGTTAATACTTAATAAAAAGAGATTTTTATCATTATTAGGAGGCAATGGGATTATATATATATATATATATATATATATATATATATATATATATATATATATATATATATATGATAAGTTGTAAGTGTGCACCGGCTAATGTGTGCACTCATTATGCACTGCTCAATCCAGTCCTACGGATGTGATCTATGTGGTTTGTTTAGTAAAAAACAAGTTTTTGATCTTATCATTGCATGTGAAGGACTTTCAAGGGTATGAAAAATCAATGACTCACAATTTTTAAAAATTTAACAACTTTAATACATCTATAGAGTTGGATTGGATTGAGTGAGAGATGTTTTTGACCTTGGTGTACAATGAGTGTTAGATTTAGGTTTTTTGAGGTTCTTGTAAAGAGAAAAAAGACGAGTAAGGTTTGGGTTGAACTCACGATCCTTAATATGGGAAAATCATGCCTCATTATGACTATTTATATTCACTTTACACTAAAATGCATCTTTATTAAAACACCCTTATTAACATAAAATACAAGAAGATTAATAAAGGGTATTTTAAGAACACAATATATAATAAAATATAATAGGAAAGTAGGAGACATGAATAGTGACATGCACAATAACATCGTGAAAAGTGACGTGAGTGATATGGATTTGAATCTTGATCCAGATCCAACCACCTCAAACCTCCTGCTCTAATGGCCTCCCTCAAGTTGTACATGATTAACAACTATGAACAACTTATTTTTTAAATACCAAAACCTGTTCTTTGTGAGGCCTTTAGTGAACAAGTCAGCCACTTGGTCTTCAGAGTCTAGACATAGTGGGTCTCAATCACCTAATCCTCCACTTTCTGGCGAATAAAATGTTGATCAAATTCGATATGTTTTGTCTTTTCATGTTGGATGAGATTTACTGAAATCTTGGTAGCTCCTTGATTATCACACAACAAGAGTGACTTGGGAATGACTTCTCCGAAATCATACAATGTGTCTAATCCATGTCATCTCAACTGTAACTGCAGTCATTAAACGATATTCAGCCTTTGTACTAGACCTCGCAACAACTTTTTGTTTCTTACTACTTTATGCGACCAAATTTCTTTCAAGAAAAATATAGTATCTATATACAGACATTTGCTTATCAAGATCTCTTGCCCAGTCAGCATTTGAATAAGCCGTAACCATTAACAAATCTTCATGTAGTGCCCTATTTATGTAGAGCAAGCCATCTCCAGTAGTGCCCTTTAAATATCTTAATTTTTTTTCACACCCACCATATGTGATGTGCTAGGCTGATGCATGAATTGTGACACCTGATTAACAACAAAAACACTATCTAGATGAGTGAAAGTAAGATATTGCAGCATTCCAACTATGCTTTTGAGCTGTGTTGGGTCATGAAACAATTCTCTATCATTTTCACCCAATCTTTGATGAATGAGAACCGAGGTTGCAGCAGGTTTACAATCTTTCATGCTTGTTTCATTTAGACGATCCATCATGTATTTATGTTGAGTTAAAATAAAAGAATCAGCTTGCAATCTACTTTATCCTAAGAAAATATCACAACAAACCAAGATCTTTCATCTTAAAATTTTTGTGCAAGAACCTCTTCACTTCTCAAAAGTGAATGATCTAATGGGGACTGAGTAAAACTATAGCCTTAAATTACAAGCGAAAAACTCTCAAACCAAGACCCTGAAGCTTGCTTCGGTTCATAAATAGCTCTTTTTAACTTGCAAACATGAGTTTTTGGATCATTTTCACTATACCCTTATGCCCATGTAAGAATACATTCTTTACATCCAACTGACTTAGTTGCCACCCATGATCAACTGCTAGAGAAAGGATGATTCACATAGTGCCTATTTTGACAACAAGGTTGAAGGTCTCATCATAATCATGCCCATACTCCTGAGTGCATCTTTTTGTTACTATGCGAGTTTTATATATTTTGATAGTTTCATCGGGTTTATGTTTTATTTTATATACCAATTTCGAACCAACTATATTTTTATTAGGCGGTCTCACTATCTCTCACGTCTGGCATTTATGTAAGGCCTACATTTCTTCATTCATAGCTTCTATCCACCTATTTTACTGCACTACATGCTGAAATGTTTTGGGTTCTTGCTGCTGTCCAATTTGAGTAAGGAATCGTTGAAAATCTATGCTAAAATTTTCATAACTCATCCATTTTTCAATCTAATGTCTCACCCTGCTTGATCTTTGTATTGACTGAAGTTGTCTCTCTTGATCTGACGATTGTTGTGGTTCTTGCAGAACCGACCGACTTTGATTACGCCTTGTATAAATGCATCCCTGTTTGAATCTTCTTGATGTGCTTTCTACATTGCTTGAATCGATTTCTGTGTCACAATCCAATTTGGCTAGTGGATCTTCTAAGACATCTTGGCTTTGATTAAGAAAAATATTTGGTTGTTGTACCCTATTATTCGTGGCTGAAAATAGGTTATTATCCAGCCAAGGCTGATATACTTCAATATTATTCTTGTCCTGCAAAACTTTATGGCTACACTGATCATTAGAAAAGTTGCACTCATCAAAGACAACATTTTTAGATATTTTAATTCAGCCTGACTTGGAATTATAGCAACTGTAACGTTTGTAATCATCAACATATTCAACAAAATGACAAACATGGGATTTATGTTGAAATTTGCTTCTCAGCTTGCTGTCCACATGAACATAACACACATCCAAATGCCTTAACTCATAATTTGGGTCCTTCTCGTATAGCATAAAATAGGGAGAATTGTATTGCAAAAGTTTCATGGGCAATTTGTTTATGATACATACAACTGTATGAAATGCCTTGATCCATAACTTTATGGAAACTTTACTCTCATGAATCATAAACATCACACTTTCTACAATATGATGATGCTTTATTTCAACAATGTCATTTTGTTGAGGTATTCGTGGGCATGAAACTCTTCAACCAATTCCATTATTCTGTAAAAATTCAACAAATTTCTTTGACGAGTATTCACCACCACCTTCACATTGAAGATTTATAATATTTGATGAAAATTGAGTACCAATATAGACCCAAAAGGTTTTAAACACACCAAAAACATCAGACTTATGCTTTAAAAAAAATATCCAAGAGTAACAAAAATAGTCATCAATAAATTATACATAATATTTGCTACTAAAAGAGTAAGGAAGTGGAGATGGTTCCGAGACATCAGAATGAATAATATAAAAAAGTCTCAAAGCTCTTTTATTATATGAATTAAACGACAAAACATGACTCTTACAAACTTGACAACTACGACATAGACTATCACAAGACTCTTCACTCAAGACAAATTTAGGTAAATTTATTTGAAAATACTCTTTCAAGAAAAACTTTACCACAATGACCTAACCTATTATGCCAAACATTTGACTGATTGGACTTTGAAATATTGAAAATACACACAAAGGACTTAGGCTTCGAGTGACTATCCAATGTAGCTTGATTTGTCAAAGGATCTTATTTGAAGATGTACATGTTGCTACATCTTTTTCCCTTAGCAAACATCTTCCTTGTTTGAAGATCCTTGACATACACAGAAGATAGAGTAATTCAATATACAAATTGATATCACAAGTTTAGAAATAGAGACTATATTCTTTTTGATTTAGGGGAATACATTATATCAGTCAACTGGACAAAATGTGGTTTAGACAAAGAAAGGACAATATCTTTGGAGTGTATAACGGGGTGACATCTACCATCTCCAATAACAATGTTATTTTTACAAGAATAAGGAATCAATTTGAAGATTTTACTTACGTCACTTGTGACAAAGCTGACATCTCCTAAATCAATGTACCAAACACCCTAGTTGTTTTCCTTGAAACTGAGTCCGAAAATGACAACCAACAAAAGCTCCTTGTTAGGGTCAATTTTCCCCTTGTTTTGCCCATGATCTTTAGGTAAATATTTGCCTTTAGTTTCATAATTGTACCTTAGATCATCTTTGAACCAACACTTTATTTTTACAATCCTTTCTTCTTGCAAATGTAGCATGCATGAATGTTATTATTGAATGCACCTCTTCCTCCTATAGGGATGTTGGGAGTAGGAAGAATTCTTTGACCTCTCTAATTGTAACATCTGCCTCTACCACGTCTTCCTCCACATTCATGGCCTGAAAAAGATATCGTAAACAACATATCATGATAATTTGCTTCAATCTTTTTTGTATTTGACATCCCCTTCAATGACATCTCATAACTGAAGAGTTTGATTTTCAGGTCATCAAAAGTACAAACGATCCCAATATACTGTAAAGTAGTGGACAACACATGAAATTTGGCTCCCAAGCCAACTAAAGCTTGCTGAATTTTGTCCTTCTCTAACACTTGACATCCAATTAATGCTAGCTGATTTGTAATGGACTTGATCTTGTTGAAATATTTCATAATGGACATGAATGCCTTCTTTCATCTGAAATTCTCTTTTCAAATAAATGATCTTAGCTTCTAAAATTGGTGAGTAGGTCTGATGTAATGTATTTCATAACGTCATCACAGTGCAATCATATGGAATTCTCACCAATACCTTCTGATATAAGGTCAAAGTGATGTAGGCTAAGGCTTGATCCTTCTTTGTCAAGTTGACAAAATCTAGATTTATAACGGTCCTCATTGTAGTTAGAATACTTTTGTCATCTTTATCTTCTAGCATAAGAAACTCAAATAGAGCAGCAATTGATCCATCAAGTTGACCGACGAGATCTTGACTCCTAATAAAAGGAATAATCTATCTTTTTCAGGTAAGATAGTTAAAGTTATTCAGTTTTTAGAAATTAATTGGCCAAAAAGGTTCTCAGAAATGGATCCTGAAGAGGAACTTGAATCCATGATAGGTGAATAAATAATCAATGTAAAAAGATCAAAACATGACAACAAATATTTAAAGAAGAAAATGAGATAATCAATAATCAAGATATAAAAAATTAGCGACAATAATTGGTAGCAATAATAGTCACGCCCTTTTTTTTTCAGAAAAAAATGTGAAGAGTAAATCATATATGTCGCTGCAAATAGAATATCTTAATGAACTTACGCATCAAGGTCAACTTGGATTCTTTTTTTTTGTTGAATGACGCAAAATAGGAATCACTGACCTTAGGTGATGTCAATCTGTTTTTCAGATTAATAAATTTGGTTCGACTAGAAATATGCGACCCAAAACATAAACAAGCCAAAATTTATAAAAGAGATTTCAATCCAGGATCTCAGAAAGAGAAGAAAGAGTCAAGAAATACGCAAATTTGATTTGAAGGGGAAGAAATAATGAGAAAACAAATATAAAAACAGATTAGAGAATTAAGAAATACACAAATATGATTTAAGAACCAAGAACCAAGAACCAAGAACCAAGAACCAAGAACCAAGAGAAGAGACAAATTTGAAAGAAAAAGAAAGAAAAGAGAGGAAGAAGGAAAATAATAAAAGACTCAACTGTTACCTGGAGAAATAAAAATCGAATGTTAAAGGTCACCAAGATTTTCTAGCCCCACTCCGGATCATGGTTCTAATACCATGTTAGATTTAGGTTTTCTGAGATTCTTGCATAGAAAAAGAAGATGAGAAAGGTTTGGGCTGAACTCTCATGATTCTCAATATAGAAAAATTGTGCCTCATTGTGACTATTTATATTCACTTTACAGTAAAATACATTTTTACTAAAACACTTTTATTAACACAAAATACAAGACGACTAATAAAAGACATTTTAGTAACAATATGTAATAAAATACAATAAAAAACTAGGAGACATGAACAGTAATGTCATGAACAGTAACATGAATGGTATGGATCTCGATTAAGATTCAGATCCGACCACTTCAAACCTCACGCTCTAATAGAGTGCATAGATTATTATCCAGTGGAGACTTACCTCTCTCTCTCTCTCTCTCTCTCTCTATATATATATATATATATATATATATATATATATATATATATATATATATATATATATATATATATATATATATAGAGAGAGAGAGAGAGAGAGAGAGAGAGAGAGAGAGGACCCATTTTCGCTGATCCTGCATGGATCAACGACTTTTTTTTGTGTCAAATCATGCTTTAATAGTGTCCATGACCGTCTCTAACGCGTTATTTTCCTCCCAGAGCTCCAAGACCACTGCTAAAGCCCAAAAATCACACACAAAAAAGAACTGGTTGCTCTTCGCATGTTCGAGGGAAGGGCGTGCACTGTTATGCCCTTCTGTCTATATATATGATTACCATTTGCTCATGTCAACATTACCTATAAATGAGTTTTTTTCTTTTCATAAAACTAACATTACAAATGTGATCTACATGTTTAGGTTAGTGGAGGTAAGCTTTTAGATGGATTGATTACTATGTATAGGTATGATTTGATGAGCCTTGAAAAATTAATGGTGGATAGTGTGCAACAGTGTTGTGAGAGGCCTACGCCTCAGTACCTGAAGCGTACGCTCAAGGTACTGATGCCTTGCAGTGAGGCATTCTCAGTTTTATCCTGTTGTTTACTTAATTTATGAAACCGATACACAAGAAGCTAGCAGCCGGCAAGGGTTATCAGCACCCCAAAGCAAACCATCGCCTGTAGGGCCAGTTCCTGTCAGCCTTTTTTCTCTTGTTTCTGTGCTTGCTACGGCTTTTTTGACTCTTCTCCTGCAACTTGGATTCTGGGCATGCAACGCATCCATGGGGTTCTGCTCCTTGCTTTGCACTTCCTTGGTTGGACGGTCGGGAAAATGATGGGTCATGCTTCTCGTGTGTTGCTTGTCGTAGCCATCCGATCTCATCTGCTGGATTCATTGAACTGGAGCTTGTCCTATTTCCTCTGTCCAATTCACAGCTCAACTGATTAAAAAGGAAAAAAAGAAGTCAATAATGGGCAAGATGAAAAAATAATTTCTTGGAAATTTTATGCATCGGTCGGTTTTGGGTTATGCATCTGCATGGGGTTTGTCATAATGTCTTTGCCTGATAACTAATGAGGTTTGCCTTAATTTTTATTCATTATGATTGAGCCATTAAACATCAGTTGGTTGCTCGAATGGCTTCATAACAGGCTCAACGCCTCGCTTTGCCTCATCGCATTTAACAACCTTGGTGTGCAATATTTTTTTGGTTCATAAAATCGTATTTTTTTGTCGGTTCCTATAAGTTGGACCATGTTGAATCCATCCATGAGGTCATATTGGTCGATATGACTGTGCATATGATCTCCAACTCATTTGGACGGGCAAATTAATGTTAGTATATACATATAGGGGTGGGCAACCCCGCAGCCCAATGGGCCAACCCGAGCCCGCCATGGGCTGGGTTTGGGCCATGGTTTTAGGCCCGGGCCCGTTAGGTACCAGGCCGAAACCTGGCCTGTTATATACATGGTCCACAGGCTATCGGGCAGGTCTGATGGGCTTGAGTTATTTATTAAATTTTTAATAATATAAATCTTTTAAAAATTAACATACTAACTTGGATAACTATTATTATTTACTTAATTAGTTGCATGAAAATTTGTTATTTGTTAATTATTATTATTTACCTAATTAGTTGCATTAATTAGGAATTAGTTGCATGAGAACTTGCTATTATTGGGTTAACTCATAATTTCAGTCAATCATTTATGCATTTTAAGATTGGGCCAGGCCGAGCCGGATCAGGCCCGCTTCACATTGGACAGTTGGGCCAATGGGCTGGGCCATGGGCTTTTCTTCGAACCATAGCTCGTTAAGAACTAGGCCAAAACCCGGTTCGTTAATAAATGGCCGATGCCCACCCCTATATATATATATATATATATATATATATATATATATATATATATATATATATATATATATATAGAGAGAGAGAGAGAGAGAGAGAGAGAGTAATGGGTCCGTGCTAAACTGCATGCTAAATGGTTTTTTTTTTATTTTATTTTATTTTAAATTCTGACCATGCAGATGTGATCCATGTATTTGATTTTAGAGGGATCAGCTCTTGAACGGTTTGATTCCAATACACTGGTGGGTTTTTATCTAAAATCTTTCTAAATTTTTTAGATTCCAAACATCATTTTTTTCATCGAAAACACATGATCCAGGTGGTGTGGATATTTAGTAAATCGACAATGCCCAACACATTTATTGGGCGGGAACTGCATAAAAAGCTCAGGAAAAGCCCAAAAACCCCATTTAACACGCTGTTTAGCACCAAATTGGTTTAGCACGGACCCATTTTTTTTCTGTCTCTCTCTCTCTCTATATATATATATATATAAATATAAAGAGAGAGAAACAGAGAGAGCCGTCCATTGCTTGGATGGTCCAAAATCTACACCATCTCTTTCACCGCTCGATTTTTCTCAATCGGACGGAACCTGTATGCCTACTCTCTGTTCCCCCCCCCCCCCGCACCCCCATCTCGTATCGTTCCCCTTTCCCTCAATGCACTGCTCACTTCCGCCACCTATTTTTCCCGCAAGCACCCACTAGACACTCACCGGCCGACTGCCCGGTACTTGCCGAAGAGCTGCCCTATTCCTCCCTGCCGAACAACCGGCCAGTTCCACTCTCTCTCTATATATATGATTGTCGGAGATCTGCTGGCAGGCAGTTGCTGGTGCGGTAGACCACCAGCCATCCACTGGTAACATGCAAGATTTTGTGGGTGAGAGGCACCCTTAACTTAAAAAAAGGGGAAACTGACTGCCAGTGGGGCAGCCACCGGTGGTCGGATGCCAAGCTATTGCCGGCTGAAAGCCAAGTGTTGGACCACCTGCAGCCTCTCTGTCGGCGTTGTGGGTTTCTTTAGAAGGGTTGGCTTGGTTGGAGTGGCAGAGGGTTGGGTAAAGGTGGTTCGTGGGTGGAGAGAGAAGAGAGAGAGTCGGACTGAGCGATGATCAACGTCCAACTCCGGCAATAGTTCATTTGTCTCCATCGTTCAATGGAAGATAGTGAGAGAGAGGGGATGGGGACGAACCTCGAGAGGGGAGGACTGAGGAGACATTGTCGAGACGGGAAAGAGAGAGAGAGAGAGAGAGAGAGAGAGTAGGCATACAGGGACCGTCCGATTAAGATAAATCAAACGGTAGAAAAGATGCTGTAGATTTTGGACCGTTGCTCATATATATATATATATATATATATATATATATATATATATATAGAGAGAGAGAGAGAGAGAGAGAGAGAGAGAGAGAGAGTTGGCCAGTCATCCCACCTAAACAGGCGTTACTTTTATTGGTAGACGAAACCATTAAGAGTGCATTTCATCTCTCTGTCGTCAAGCAGTTTGGACCATGATAATTATATTTCTTGTAGATTTGGCAAAAAACCATACCCTCAATGCTTTTAGGGTTTTGACTTAGTGATGTCAGGGGGACAGGTTTGACTTGATTTTGACCCATGCCAAACCCTATTCAGTGTTTTGGTGACAAGTGAGAAGGTCCGATTAGAATTTGGGTCGCACTCAAAGAGTCCAATTAATACATGGAGCCGGGTATGGTTTGTGAAATTTCATACCAGAAACTCCGGAGCTTCATGTTTTCTGAAAAGATACTTCAGGACTTTTAACTTTTTACTGAAACTATCAAACAGGGAAGCAGATCAGGTCATGCTGAACATGAACGTTTTTGCTCATGCCGATTTGCATTTTAAAAAGTTCAAAAGTCAACAAAACCACGTGGCATTCATCCAAAATGCAAACAGACGGCCATGATTTAGGCATGAGCAAAAACGCTCATGTTCAGCATGACCTGATCTGCTTCCATCAAATAGAGGCCAAAGTAAGAGTAAGTTAACTGTGAACCAGGAATAATAAAATTACTAAAACTGCCCCTATTGCATAATAAAATAGGGAAAATACTCCTTTTTCAAGCCTGATGTCTAAAAATGATATTTTATATGAATCTTAACCTCTAAGTTTAACTTTAGGTCCCTATTTGGCAGTTTCAGTGAAAAGTTGGGTTTTGATATGCTTTTTAAGAAAAATTAAACCCTTTTTAGAATATCAGACAAAGAGTGGGTCTTTAAATAAAAACAAAAAATTCTCAGAAAATTATAGTAGCACTACAAGAAAAATGTTAATTAGCGACAAAAATTTACAACAGATTTTTTTCATTCCAAATTTACGACAGATTAGCTAGAAAAAGCTTTCATCCTGAATCCGTCGCTAAGTAGCGACGGATTAGCGATGCAAAAATGTTATAGCTAATCCGTCGTTACTTAGCGACGGAATAGCGACTTCAATTTTTCGTCGCTACTTGTCAATAAAAGAAAAACAAATTAGTGACGGATTTAGCGAGAGATTTTTTCCCTCGCTAATTAGCGACGGATTAGCGAGAGAAAAATTGATGGAGGACGACGATGCCGGAGAGCGTGTCGGTTCACGGAGGACGGCGACGAGGCAGAGCGTTCAGTTGCTGGAGGACGGTGACGCCAAAGAGCGTGCCGGTTCACAAAGGACGACGATGAGGCAGAGCGTTCGATTGCTGGAGGACGGCGATGCCGGAGAGCGCATCGATTCACGAAGGACGGTGATGCTGAAGAGCGCATCGGTTCACGGAGGACAACATTGCAGATATCGAAGGACGGGCAATCCCTTTGCAATGCCTGTCAGGTGCGGTACAAGTCCGACTTATTGCTGCCGGAATACCGTCCGACAAGGAGCAAAATTTTTTTATATTTTTTTTAAATTTAGCGACGGATTAGCGACAAATACTGTCCATCACTAATCTATCGCAAATTAACAACGGAAGTAACGACAAAAAATTTTGGTGCTAATTAGCGAGCAATAATTTGTGATGAACGATATCCATCGCTAATCTGTCGTCAATCGATCGCTAAAAAATTTAGCGCGACGGATTAGCAATGGATATCGTCCATCGCTAATCCACGATTTTCTTGTAGTGTAGCTTTCCTCAATGAGGAAAAAAGAAAAGTAGAGAATAGAGCAACAAGATTTCATACATGCAGATAGAAAACCATGAATAAGTTGGTCAACTTAGGCACTAAGTACAGTCGGTTTCAGGTGGCCTATCAAATCGCTGAATCCATTGTATATGCGCTTCAGATTGTTTATATTCAAACAGGGCTTGAGTTTTCTTTTGCCATGGAGGAAAGATATCTTTGCCTTCAAATTTTATTCTTGAGTTGCAATGATGGTAGAAGATGACAGTGTAATTTATTGCCAGTTGCAACAATGGTTTTTTTCCTTTCCTTTCACATTGCATAAGAAAAAAAGAAAAGATAAAGAAACAATTGATCTTTCCCTCTTTTGACCACCACCACACCAAAATTAGATTGAGAATTGTTGAAGTGAGAACTCCATTGCATCTGTCTTAATTTGGAGAGAGAGAGAGAGAGAGAGAGAGAGAGCGCTCCATTGCATCTTTATGCCTTAATTTGAACAAACACCATCTTGTTGAGTGAAGCAATGATAGAAGTGATGCGTATCATGGTCGATCAGAAGCCAAACTTGTCACTTGTGAGACTCTAAGATACTATTGTTAAGTTGGTAGACAAAGGGAATAAAGAAGGGTGGGTGTGGATATAAAATAATAAAAACAAGATCAAGCCACAAGGGGAGCATGTGATGTGCCTTAGCACGTTCAAGTGAAAGCATCCAAATGAGGCACAGCCTACCACGTGAGGAGGGAGGGAAGCCCAGTGAAAAGCAAAAAGGGGAAAAAAAGGGGCGAAGGGAGAGAGACCAAGTAAGCTGTGCACGTTCAACGAGCAAAGAAGAGGAAAGTGATTAGGGAAGCGTTTGAGTCACACACTTTCTCTCTCTCTGTTTTTCCCTTGGGTCAGCATCTCAGGGATCCCCACGTGCGCAGCGCACGTGCATAGTACGATCCCACGTCAGATTCCCTGACCATGTTCAGAGGGGCTGGCCCACCAATCTTTGACCAGTAGACTGCCAATAGGGAGAGAGAATCTTGTTGGGGTTTGATTGACTGGATCTGTAATGATGCATATCCAACTTGTTCATATATATATATATATATATATATATATAGGGAGAGAGAGATTATTTACTAATAACATTTGGAGGTATAAACACTTCTGGATCACATAAGTTCTTGTTGTTTTCATCTAATCAGATCTGATAGATAGATTCAGGACAGTGTAATACCATGGATCAATATTTGTATCATGTTTTGTTTGACCTAAGGCATGAGTTTAGGTGTTGAAATTATATTGCATATTGTAAACCGTTGATCTTTTAAGCTTTATAAAACCATGCCTACATGTGATAATAAGAGATCCACAAGTTGACTCCTATAAAGCAAACGCATGTATATCACATTTGCAAAGTTAGTTTTATGAAAAACAATCAAAAAATATAAAATGAAGCATTTTGTATATAGAAACACTTGTAGCATATATATATATATATATATATAGAGAGAGAGAGAGAGAGAGAGAGAGAGTCTTGTCGGGGTTGGCTGACTGGATCTGTACTGATGCAGATCGGACTTTGTTCTTGCACGTACGGTACTCTGTTGGAACCACAATGAAACCAACAAAAATCGAAAGCAGATCCAGTGCTCTAGGCAGAACACTTATATAATTGTTCTGCTCAACTAGGGGGAGCCACGTAGTGGGTGGCCCCCTTATAAAAAGGAAGAACTCCCCAATTAAAGAGGGGGACCCAGTGTACTGCCCCTCATCTTAAAAGGGATTTCGGGCCGAACATAGGACCAAACCTCACAAAAATCTAGACTGATGAGCTCCACTCTTGTGGCTGGGTGAGGCTGGAGGTAGTGGGTCAGTCTTGTGAACCTAGTGGACGGATCCAGATGCATCTCCTATCACTTACCCAGCAAATGTTTGGATTGTGTATCAGCCATGGTGCCTCACCTCAGGTTCGAAGTTCAAACCCCGCAGGTTGCTTAACCTAACTGAGGGATCTTGGGTTTTCTTTCACAAAAAAAAAAAGCTACCTCTTTTTTTTGTGAAAAGATAACAGTCGGTTGTACAGAATTTGAGCTGATCACGTGAATGCTTGATGTTGATAAAAAAAATGTGGTATTCCTCTTGACATTGTAGTAGTCCATCTTATGGATATGACCAATGTTATCAGTATCGGTTGGGTATCGTACGAAAATCCATAGGCTTCACACTGAATAGGCTATTTTTTAATAAATATAAAAAATACTTAAACATAAAATTTAATATTATTTTAATAGTTTTAACATGTGTTACGATTGATACGTAATATTTTTTTTTATTTTTTGGCCGATACAAAACGATTCACTTGAGTATCCGGCCGATACAGCTGAATCGGTGGCCAAACGATTCAGGGCCAATGCCGATTCAAACATTATGACAAGTTCCATTATGTAAAGTGACCATTGTTTAAGATTCCTTGTAAGAAAAAAATATTAACAGAATTGGTACACTTTATTTAGTGAATTAGTTGATTAATTAATCATGAGTTTTACCAATTCATCACACTATTAGTTGAAATTCCACCTGCTGACTTTAACTGATATTTCTCCTAATTATTCACGATTATTTGAATTTCCATGGACAAGAAAAACTGCCCACGAGAGCTCTGCCTTTCCTGGCTAGGAAGACGGTGACAGAGGATGCATTTCTTGTCACGAGGTCGAAACTGGGTGTACTCCTCCATTGGCTCAATGATCCATATATATATTATTAGGTGTTTCTTAGAATTGCATTTTCAATAATTTTTCTATAGAGTACCCTCCCATATTCTAAATTGCATGGAATAGACTTTCGGTTGGACCACCCAAACGTGCTCTTAATTTAGACATTTTGTTTTGATAGAATTGGATCTGGCCTAGGTGCTTTTTTTTATTATATATTTACATAGAGAAACCACCCCGAAGATCAGAGACCTAGCTGCGCTGGCTCTGCCTGCCGGACTTGGTTGTTGTCTTGGTTAGGGGTGGCAATCGGGTAGGGTTGGCGGGTCAGCATACCTCAACACAAACCCGATCCGTTTATTAAACGGGTCGACTGTGGCAACCACGAACCCGACCCATTTATTAAACGGGTAACCCGACACGACACAGTTAACCCGTTTAATAAACGGGTCGGGTCGGGTAAACAGGTTGGCGGGTCAGGTTCAGGGTTTTACATTGAAAAGTTTATGGGTTGGTGGGCGGGTTGGCGGGTCGGGTTGACCCGACCCGCCTAACCCATTTATTAAACGGGTTGGGGTTTGGCGGGTTGGCATACCCCTAACACGAACCCGACCCGTTTAATAAACAGGTTAGGCGGGTCAATCCATTTACGACACGAACACGTTTAAGCCAAACCCGAACCCGCCTAAGAAGCGGGTTGGCGGGTAGTGTCAGAAATTGCCACCCCTAGTCTTGGTAGCGTAAAACTCGATGGGTTACCCTTTGCCTCAGGGAGTCACTATTCTTCACATTGACCTAAGTGATTATTGACTTCTATCATACTCAACAACAAAAAAAAAATCTTTGCTTTTCTCTTTTAAGAACAATTGTCAATTCATGATAAACACCCATGCTAGCGGCAATTATTGGTGATACTTAAAAAATATCAGGAAGAATTTGAATATTATCAAAGCATTTTGAAAATAACAAGCGATCTTTAAAAGTCTAGACTTTTTGCTCATATGTATTTATATTTTTAACTAATTTATTGTGCCGTTATTTCTAATAAAAATGCATGAAAAAAATAGTCTCAATAATTTTAATGGCCTAAATATTGCCGTTTTAAACGTTTGTCATTATGACGCCCATTTAAAGTAATATGCGTGAAGTCATTGTGTAGGGGTTTTCAATTCCACTGTAACTAATGTTGGTGAGTTGAGAATGCGTGGAAAGAAAGGTTCTGCAATTTTACCTAAAAGTTAAGTTTTTTTTTATTCTTTTAACGATCTCTCCCTAGTTAATTTCCTAAGCAACCGAACTTTTACAAATGGGAAGTTTTCTTGACACTTGATTTTATTCTTCTTTTTTTAAACGCAAGCTGGGGTTAGAGGCAGACCCCCACCAGTTATCATTCAACGTACCACTGGGGTTTGAACCTGCAACGTCCCACCACAAGTCCTACAAAACAGGGGGAGCCCCCTTCCCCTTGGTGTTTTGATTTTATTCTTCTTTCTCAACAAAGTCATTATAAGGGTACATTTGGAAGAGAGAAAAACTCTCATAGGAAAAGAAAGTGTTGCCTATGAGAAGTTTTCTGAAAAATTTTTTTTTGCTTGTTTGTGTAGAATAAGAAAAATTAAGTCAGAAAATGTGAAAAAATGAGAGAGGAGGGGGTGGTGGAGGTTTGAGGCTCTATCTGAGAGGCCCTCTACCCCCAGCAGAGTCCGGCGCATCATTGTCACTGGCAGCACCTCCGCCGCAGCCTCGCTCCTCGCCGCGATGGCCATCATCACCGTTGTCAATTCACCGATCAGCACAACGGCAAGAAAGGCGGTCATGCCATCTCCGAGGTCTTCAAATCCGGCAAATTGATCACGTTCGTCTGCTCCGTGGTGGACCACCCGTCCACGAGTGTCTCATCGATCACTGGCTCCCTCGGCCAAACGGCCAATGTTGGAGCTGGCCCTTCATCTTTCTCTTCTCCCACTGCCGGATCTGGCCAAACGACCATCAGATGGAGGCTGCACCATCGCCGAATCTGATTGTCATCACCGGGTGGTGGTGGTGGGATGGATGGTGAGATGGTGGACGGTGGTGGGAGATGGGTTGTGGAAACATTCATCCCCCCCCCCCTCGCGCTCATGGAGGAATATTTCTTATCAAAAAGTGTACTTTTTAGAAAAACTCTCAGTGAAACAGTCTCTCTCGTTTGGAAGGGTAGAAAAATCCATACAGATTTTCCCTTTTGCATTACTTTTCCTACATCATTCTGGTTTCCAAATATGCCCTAAAACTGCAATGCAAGCACAATTTCATTCATGCATGTTCTTACTCTTTATTTATGATGAGTTTGAGACCCTTGTTATAAGATCAAATCTAGGTGTACTGCCGTTGGGCAGGAGGACCTCAAGGGTTTTACCAAATGCAGGGTTACTAATGTGCGGTCCGTGATTGGGGTTTTTCCTTAACATAGTAAAAAAAAAGGTGTGTTTGAGACCCTTTGAGAATCTGATGTAAGATAGTGTCCACACCTCATGGCATTCAAGCGATAATGTGTAGCTTCTAGACTCGGACTGTCTCGTACCTCATAAAAATATATCTATGTATTTTTTCTTAATCCAAACATGTATATGTGTTTATCATTACTTATAATCATTAAAAACAGGGCTTTGGATTGAATCAATTTAACAAGAATTCTTGATTTTTAGTTATCAAGTTTTTGGCATAATATAAATCATTGATTTTTTTTGTTGAGCTGAAAACATATGAAAAATATTTAAAAAATACATGTTTTGTACTAAATAAAACATGGAGATCACATATATGAGTTTAGATTAAACAAAAAACATATACACGTATATTTTTTAAAGGAGTCTAGTGCAGTCTAGGAGATAAATGGTCTAGAAGCTACAAGCGATGAATCAAAAATACATATATGAAGGGAAATACATGGATCTTTCGCCCAACCTGGTCAAATTTGAGATTGGATCTCAAATATCAAATCCCTCTTATTTGAGAACAAAGGCATCCAAACATGATCTAAGGATTTATGAAGTCTAGGGACATGGAACCACCATTCTTCAACAAGGTGCCTTCATTTATCTTCTTTTTCAGCTGATTTTGTAAACCCAACCATTCTTCTCATCCATCAGCCACCAAACATAAAATTCCTCCACTGAAATATTTTTTTTTCATCAAAATCACTGGAGAAGGCAAATTTTCAAGCTTTAATTTGAATGGTGCAATTCCTGTTCCATACGGAAATCTGCAGAAAATAAAGTCAAGCAAACAGAGCATTTACGGTTCGATGGAATCTTCAGGCCCTCCTAGAGTCTTCCACTAGTTTTATCCTGGCTTTAGTGAACGGTTGGCAGAATCACTAAGCTACAAACATTTGAGCAATATCAAATTATTATCCTCCCATGCTTCCTTTCCTTGAAATATTCATCACTCCCACACGCGCGGGCACGTACATGGAGACTCGCACTATAATGTGCTCCACTACTCTTCATAATCATATTTAATTTCATAACTTGAAGATACTTAACATTAAAATAATCCACATTTGCATTAACCACTAAGCTACTTGATGAGTTTAGCATCGTTCTACTTCATTCCTAGTGACATGGCACATAGGACTCCAAACGACTTGGATCATGCCATAGGTTATTGGGTTAAGTCTCACAAGTATAATTCTGGTATTTAGTTGCTACCATTTTTTTTTTCGATTTATAACCCATAGAAACTGCACCCAGCATGAAGACCTGGTTGCACTGGTTCAGCCTGCCATACCTATGGTCATCGTGCCGGGCAACGTAAAACTTGGAGGCTAGGACCCTCACCCCTGGGGCCTATTCATAAGCCCCTCCAACCTGATGAGCGGGGTCCTCATGGGTAAGAAACAGACTAATTATATCAGCAAAGCAGGATCCCAAGCCATTTAGAGTGTTTCTTGTGATTAGTCATGTGATGCACCTTTCATGCCATTGAAAACCTAGTAACTCACATGCAAGTGTATTGCTTCTACCTTTCTATAAACTTATGAACATCTTTGACTGAAAATAATCTTATGATCATATCAACACCACGCCCATGTTGACTTGTTTAAACCTTGTGATGCTGACAGTGCTTAACAATTCTGAACCACCTCCAGTTTTTTCATGATTTTGCTGGCCAAGTTTCCGTAAGAAACTGCCATTGCATTTGCACTGTCGGTCCTGAAGACTGAGGATCCTATCAGAGTTCACCCAGGTGCACATGAGCACAAGACTCCTGCAATTGAACCTCTAAATAAAATATTATGCTCATCAGAGTCAGGCACAAACTCAAAAAATTAGACACAAATATGTGATGTTTTCTTAGTTAAATTAAATAAATTACTACCCAGAACTTGAGATATTGTTGGTGCATAACCTAAACTAAGGAGGGTCCCCATGTAACCCTACCTAGATGGTATGTGAACTAATAATTGGACATGTCAAAGTAGTGAGGTGACCTAGTTTCTCCCCCTAAGAGGACTATGGTCCTCTCTCAACTCATGCATAACACACAATACAAGTAGGAAAAAATCAAAAATTTCTAGGGTTGGAACTATGGTCCTCTCTCAAACACTACCACACAAACAAGTAGAAAAAAATCAAAGTTTTCTGGGGTTGGCAACCACTGTGACTATTGTTTATTCAGGGCTCAAATTCTCGAGACAAGGAACTGGTAAGAAATGTTAAAAAGGAAGAGGGTGGGAGACACGGAAACAGTGCCCACGTTCTCCCTCACATACTACACCATACTTTAATCCTGACCTCACACCACAATCTCTTGACAAAATTAGATTTGTATTGCACCAAGGAATAATAAATGTGTACCTAATGTCGAATTCCAAACTTCCATAAATAAGCTCTCCCCCCTCCTATTCTTTTCCCTCTTGCCCCATCTTCAATTCCAAGTCCGTGTTCTAAGCTAGGGAGTGAAGTGGGAGAACAGGATCTAAATGTTACTATGGTGAGTTCAATTTTCACTGTTTTACCTTTTTATGTCTTTGTTTTGACCATTAGGAGTGCAACTCAACATGTGTCTTTTGTGACTGAATTTCCCTTCTTTTCTTTCTTCAGGGGATCATTCAGAAGCCTGCTTGGTTAGAAGCACTCAACACACACAAGTTTTTTGTGAGTTGTTCTGCACATGAGAGTGCAAAGAAGAATGAGAAGAACATATGTTGCTTAGACTGCTGCACTAGTATCTGTCCTCACTGTTTGCCTGCTCACAGACTACATAGGCTGGTTCAAGTTCGACGTTATGTTTATCATGATGTTGTTAGACTTGAAGATCTGGAGAAACTCATTGATTGCTCTAATGTTCAGGTAGTAAAGAGTTATAGACAAAACATGCAGTGAATTATATTTTTGTTTGCTTTTGTTTAAGGGCTTTCTTTAACTTGGTCATGTTTCTCATTCATTGTTATTGCAGGCATATACAATTAACGGTGCTAAGGTGGTGTTCATCAAGAAACGGCCTCAAAATAGGCAGTTTAAAGGGTCAGGCAACGTTTGCACCACTTGTGATAGGAGCCTGCAGGAGCCTTATATTCACTGCTCCCTTGGTTGTAAGGTGAACAACTATGGAAATGATCCGCTTCAATATAGTCTCTTAATTCATTCTCCTTCTATAATTAAGTGCCCATGTCTTGCTTTTTTTTTTGTTCATTGTTTGGCTTAACTTGAATTGTTTTTTCCTTTTCCACCTGAATCAAGTTTTTGTTTGTGGGCTTAGTAGATATAACTCTCTCTCTCTCTCTCTCTCTCTCTCTTATTTCTGTTTCCCTTTTATTTTTAAGCACAAACAGTTATAATGCCACAGGAAATTATGGATTTTAATCTTTGAGTATGAAAGACACAACTCCGTAGCTCCTCTCAAGGTAGCAAAGAAGCATATTATAACTCTCAGCTATGTCCAGGATAAACATTAAGAGGTAGTACAGTGTTTTTAACTGGATTTGGATTTATACAAAACAAAATTGAACCTATAAAAAACTAAAAATATTATGTAAAACAAGTACAAGTACCCCCAAGTCATAACAGAGTCTGGACTGTCAAGCAAACGGAAAAGCTCGAGTGCCTTTTACCAAATCTATTATGTGCAGAAACTTGTGACCTGCTGTAACTATAATTCATCATCTTAAACATCAAATGTTCTATTTCCAAGAGACCTTCTAAATAACATCCAACATCTTAGTCCTCCTGCTTCACTAAATGTGTCCTTTAAATGCAGTTAGCAATCCATTTCTCATGTTTATTACTAATTAGTGTGATTAACAGGTGGACTTTGTATTAAAACAAAAGAAGGATCTCTCGGTATACTTAAGAACATGCGAGTCACTACAGCTCAGTCCTGATTTTCTGATCCCTCATGAGGTAGGAGATTATGACATGAACTGTGCTGAAGACTCTGATGAACTGATGGGGTCATCATCTGTTTCTTCTGGTTGTGAGACCGTCAGCTTAGAATGCACCCCAACAACAGAATTCGTTCGAAAGAAGCGAAGCGGGCTCTATATATGTGCAAGATCAGCAAATGTTAACAATGAAGATATGGCAACTAGCCTGAACAGAAGAAAAGGCGTCCCCCACAGATCTCCTCTATGCTGAAAGAAAGTCTTTCTTCAAACCTCATCTTCACTACAACTTAGTTGGTTCCCTTTATTTTACTTAATTTAAATGGTTTTGTCTTAATGGCTTCACGTGCCAAGGAGTTAGTTTCCCAATTCCAATTTTTGTATACAGTTCCCAAAGATCATACAGTGCTCCCAAGGACAATGTTTTCTATAAAAATTTCAAGGAAGAACATAGTGAATTGGGGTCGGAGGGTTTTTATTTATAAGTGGTTTCTCTTTATATCTCGCACTTTTAATTGGTATGACTCAAATGTGCAAAGTTGCATGGTTAGGAGTAGAATTGGTAGATGCATTGATTTCTTATAATTAATGCACTGTGGCATGCAACATCATCGAAGTGTATATTTTAATCCAAAAATCTTTGTCACATTTGGCATGGAGATCATAAAGTTGGGCCTTTTTTTCTTATTTTTTAGTTTTCTAGTTGGTGTGGAGTTCAAAACTTTGACTGTCTTTTTCTGGTCATTGAAGTTCAAGAAGCCGCAACTTTGTATTAGTGTGTGTTCGGACTATACATGGCCTAAGAAAAGGTGTACTGTGAATTCATGCTTTGCTTTCCAATTCAGCATCTTTTCTTTCTCATCGTTCTCCTGAAACTCTTAACCGGTATGAGGGTAGGGGTGGCAATCGGGTCGGGTTGGCAGGGCGGGTCCTATCGGTGGGTCAGCATACCTCAACATGAACCCGACCCATTTATTAAACGGGTCGGCTGTGGCAAACACGAACCCGACCCATTTATTAAACGGGTAACCTGACACGACACGGTTAGCCCATTTAATAAATGGGTTTGGTCGGTAAACGGGTTGGCGGGCGGGTCGGGGTCGGGTAAACGGGTTGGAGGGCGGGTCGGGTTCGTGTAAACGGGTTGACCTGTCCGCCTAACTCGGTTATTAAACGGGTCAGCCGGGTTGGCGGGTTGGCATACCCCTAACACGAACCCGACCCGTTTAATAAACGAGTTAGGCGGGTCGACCCGTTTACGACATGAACCCGTTTAAGCCAAACCCGAACCCGGCTAAGAAGCGGGTTGGCGGGTCGTGTCAGATTTTGCCACCCCTATATGAGGGTGCCTTCAACTGGTAGGCTTACAGGGGGCCGGCCCATTAAGTGACCTAGTTCTCAATGAGGGTTTCTCGTCATAAAAAAATCTTTTCTATCTTTTATGAGTAGTGGTTTAGGACACATTTTTTTTTCTTCCAAGAAATATGGTGGTTGCTTTTCTATTTTACATTGAAAAAGCAGTTCATTAGATTTGCTCAAAATAATGAGAAACCTTCAATTCATAAACCACCTCGTTTTCACTTTATGCATCATACCTTAAACGACAGTGATCAAATTATTTAACAAAAGAACCCCATTAAACTGAATTAAAATTTTGGCGATCGATATGATCTTGTGCTAACCTTTTTGAACTAAGTAGCAACCTGATTCCACAGTCTATAAATAGATTGGACTGGGATCTTGCATTGTACATCTTACTACTACTTAAAGACGAAAGAGGGGCATTGGTGGACCAAAATAATTTGCTTTAGAAACTTTTTAAAAATTACATGGCGGTTTCTTTAGGTTCCAATGCCATTTTTAAGTTTTCAAAACATTTTTGTAATAATGCTCCGGCATGCACAAGAGAGAGAGAGAGAGAGAGAGAGAGAGAGAGAGAGAGAGAGAGAGAGAGAGAGAGTAAATCCTAGGAACAAATTACCAAAGTTAAAATTGTGGATTATATTAAGTTATTAAAGTTAAATATAGATAATTTTAGAGTTACCATGAGAGAGAACTAATTATTAAAAATAGCCAAATTAGAGAAATTGTAAATATTTTTAGATGTTACCAAACTCCGAAACCCTTTAATCATATGTTTCATTAGGCTCTTTCAAGTCCTATTTATTAAAAGTTGGGTTTTTGCAAATTAGTTGCTGTCTTATTGTAGTTTTGCAAATAGATCCCTACCTTATGCATTTAGGTAAAAAGGTCCCTGCCTTTTCTGACGTTATGACAAACTGATCCTTCTGTTACAGGGAGTTAGATTAACCATGGTATCATGGTTAGACGGAAAAGAAAATGACTGTTATACCCTCGTATAACCGTCATGATGTTTGTCCCCACTCCCCCACCCTAACCCTCTGTCCCACATCACACGGCTTTGAATTTCCATCCTAGGATTTGATCATTTACAGGTTCTTATGTTCCCTAATTTCTTGTTCTTTCTGGTTCATTTGTTTTTTGGGTCCTGCAACTGTAAGCACTTGCAGCTTCTGTGCAGTGAGAGAACGACTTCATCCTTCATAGTGTTTCTACTAGAACTGTGTTTCTTCTGGAGCCTCGGTGAAGGTGTATTGATGGTTTCTTTGTTAAAGATGGTGGTGGTTGCATATATCAATGATTTCGTGATCATGAAGTCTCCCCTTCCAAAGAAATGGAATGTCACTTTCCCACCTTATCTAAAGGTGGACTGCATTCTTTCTCCATTTTTAGGGGACTGAAGAAGCTGAAGAGGCTTCCATAAATTTTCAATGGAGTTCTCAAGCTGCAATCCAATTCGAAGGCCAATGCTTTCAATTTGGTGCATGAGAATCAAGATGGATTCAGGTTTGTGTTGTTCAAAAACAAATTGGGAAGGATCTGCAAGTCCAAGTAATGGTATTTTTCTGCATTTAACTGAGAAATTAGACGTTGCACCGACGTTTTTGAGAGAGTTAAAGAAAAGGCAGGGATGTTTCTGCTAAAACACATAAAACAGGGACGTTTTTGCAAAACCTCAATAAGCTAGAGACTATTTTGCAAAAAATCCTTAAAGTTCATAGTCATACCCATAATGAAAGGCGTGATATCTACTGTTTGTGCTTGGATGGATTTTATGTGCTGAGCAAGAAGGAGGTTTTCTAATGCAGCCATTAAAGGAGAGTGTGCTCTTGTTTCCTATGATCACCCTCCTGATTTGAATTGAAGTTTTTTTTTATAAATTGCCGGATCCATAAGGACGGGCCTATGATCTAGTGCTGATTAAAATTCGATGACAAGGTAGGAGGAGTTCAATCATCAACTTTTTTTAGTATGCTGGTTTAATTAGATAAGATGAGTAATGAGGTTTGATTATTTTCTAAACTAAAGAAAGAATATTTCTTTTTATTACTCAAAGGCAGTATACGTAGACGTAATCAATTTAGATTTTTTTTATTTTTTTTTTGAGGAAAACTCTTTTGAGGTTATTTAAATTTCTGCTTAGCAATACAAATAGAAAATAAGTGAAACATCCAAAATTTTATAACCTATCACAGCACATTGGCTGGCCTCCAATTAGTAAAACCCTTAAGGTATGTTTGATGACTTGTCCAAGGTTAGACAAAATGAACATAAAAGATGAAACAAAACATTGGTTTTGTTCGTTCCGTGACAACTGTTCCGAGTCAAACGTTTGTTTGGATAATATTGGAATGTTATGTTCCAAATGTTCATTGTTTGATTTGATGATGATGGGTTGAATTACTTCGATGACCAGTGCAAACATCTCGGTGGCAAAAGCCATGGCGAGAATCCACACCAGCGGCCCGAGCGTCTTCTTCTCTCAGCTCATGGCCGAAGGAGGACACCGTCGCACATGCCCATATTCCTAGTGAACGACGACAGGTGGAGCTGCTGGAAGATCGGCCTCGACGAGGGCACCCGGTCGGAGAGGTGAGGAAGGACATCAATGTCATTTTCGACGAGAAGAGGACGAATGTCGTGGCGATTACCAGCAAGGAGAAGACGGGAGCCAGGGATAATCCTGTCAGTCCGCTAGAGGTGACAGCCACCGCTGGTAGTTGAGAACCTCCAACGGACTGGCAACCGGCGCCGGGGGTAATCCTGCGAGATCGGAACGCCCCACCATGATGTTGTTGGCTCGATGGCGGTGGTCGTTGTGGTGACGGCGAGCAAGATTGCTGTCACCAATTGCGGTGATTCTCGGGCCATCTTGTTCTCGAACGGGGCTGATGTCCTCCTTTCCTCCTATCACAAGATGGGTGAATCTCCCTCAGTTTTGCGGAGAGAGAGAGAGGCGCATAGACGTGTGCAGTGTGCCCATCGATGTTTTTTTTAATCGTTCTCCCTTATTTTTGTAACAGGGGTATATGGAGCAAAAGGAACAACAAATAATGGATGCGGCTGACGGCGTTCCGTCCACCGCATCCCTTGCAACGCGTTGAACGTGCCATCAATCATACCCTTAAGGCCCCCCTGCCCCCGCTGAGGAGTACAACCAGCTTCAAACTTGTGACAAGGGATGCCACCTGTGACTCTGTGAGTTTCAAACTGGTTGCGTCCCGTCAATTTGGTGACATTCGCAGATCACCCCCACCGAAAGAGCAGAGCCCGTGTGGGGAATCAGCGCAGTATCACTTAACCGGCTCCAACATGATGGATCAAATTTCGGATCACACAGTTTCACAGTCGTCATCATGATATAAAACATGATATAAATCAGGAAATACAACAAAGTATAAAGCATGATAAACAGACGACCGAAACAATAACAGGGTGCAGGCATGTCGGTTTCCGCAAGCAACCAAAATCCAGACAACAGCAAATAGACAAACAGTTGCATAGAACACAATGAAAACAACGAATGCATGTTAATACTGTGTAAATGGCTAAGGCGTACAAAAGTACTCCCCTTAGAGAAGATTCGCCCCCACATACTGTGCAGATCAGGGTCCGACGTCCTTCCCCCAGGATACAATAGCCACGACGAACCGAACGGTGCACTCCAGCGGGTCGTCCTTCGAAAACAACCTCCACGAACCAAATGTTGCAGAACACCCTTTCGGGAAAACTCAGGAAAGAGAGAGAGCAACAGAGGAGATGGGAAATCACAGAGCCAGAAATTCGTCTGTCTCAGTCTGTGCGTAACCCCAGCCCTCACCACACTTTTGTAACCCACGAACGGTTATGAAACGTGGAAGGACCCGTTACGGATTCTGAGGAGACGTGATCCGTTAACGGTCTTCGAAAGATCGAGACCCGTTACGGAATCCGAGGGGCCATAACGGGCACGGAATACGAGGAGTTGTGACCCGTTATCCATTCCCATAACCCATTACCGAATCCAAATAACCGAAGAAACTTTGGGTAAAAAGATACTTTGTCTTGATTGGATATGGCCCTAAAGGGCCAATTACCCGAACCCGGCCCGGCTCGGCTCGACACGACACGACACGACGAGCGGGCGGGCGCGCGGGCGCGTGTGTGTGTGTGGTGGTCA
Source organism: Nuphar pumila (assembly GCF_984573655.1). NCBI lineage: Eukaryota > Viridiplantae > Streptophyta > Magnoliopsida > Nymphaeales > Nymphaeaceae > Nuphar > Nuphar pumila. The sequence goes on along the minus strand of NC_143251.1, from coordinate 14,198,752 downwards.
TCCCACTCCCTTGTTCTCAGGAACAAGTGTATGAGTTCACTAATTGCTTATAAAGCCCTCAGAAAACTCAAGCAAAAGCAATATGGGACTATTCCACCTCATCAAGACCACTATCTCTAAACAACCCATTTTCTTCTTTGAATTTTCTCTCCCTTCCTTCTTACACCTAACACAACATACATCCTTCATGGTGAGTTGTGTTGATTCTTCAGGGCCCTCTTGAAGAGCCAGTCAGAACTTGCTGGAAAATTGCTTCAATCATCCACTTTCTTAGCCATTTCGTGGAAGACACATTACCACGGTTCTGGTCATGGCCAATTTCAATTACAGGTTATAACAGACCTGTGATACAGCCTTTTCAGATCCCATCTTTATCTTCCTCAGTGGGAGGGGGGCAGATCGACCTTTCTGGGTTCTTTCCCGAAGCGGGTCCGAAACTGCAGGGTTTAATAAGCGTCTGTTCTGCATTTTTCTGCTCTGTTCTGTTCTCTTATCTCTCTTCTATCTTATTTTTAATTTCATGTTCTGAACTGTTCGGTGGGCCTATGACCTCTCGTCATCCTATTCTCTGTTAAATTTGTTCTGAATTCTTCCTATTAGTAATAAAATTTTCCTTTCTTTAAAAAAAAGAAAGAAAGAAAGAGGTAGACCATTCGAAGAAAAAGCCATAGGATACCCATACAATCCCCTTGTTCTTCTTTTAAGAACTAGTTATTCGTTAAACATTAGAGTTGAGTTAAGGATTAGATTTAACATTTGTGTTCATGTGCTTCATGAATGGTTACTATTTTATTTGTTTTGGTGGTTTGTCAATTGTAATTAAAAAAGAAAGTTCAATATTGTTTCCCTCCCCCAATATTTAAGAATTATGTTTCCTTGTTGCTTGTTATTTAAGAATTATGTTTGCTTGTTGCTTGTTGGCATATTTAATATTCTCTTTAAATATAGAATGTGATCAGAGTTAAGGATTGGATTTAATGTTTTTGGTCATGTGCTTCATGAATGGTTACTGTTTTATCTGCTTTGGTGGTTTGCTAATTTTAATTAAAAATGAAAATTCAGTATTGTTTCCAAGGGTTTAATGTTAACTCAAGGACAAACTGACAGCAAGTCATAAATAAGGGACATTTGATTAACAATGACAAACCTTTGGTGTATAATTGAAAACCCCAAAAAGTTTTGTGTGCATATGAATTAGAACCAAAAAGTTGGTATGTATTTTGAAACTTTCTCAATATAGAATAATAACATTTTTTGAAGGGAAGGAAATTCACAATTCTTCTCAATAGTCAGTTCAATCTTCTCATCATACTTATGGGATTCTATGTTTTCAAAATTTAGAAAATGCACCTAAACTTTGCTATGGTTAAGCAATGAAACCCATGGAGACGTTTAGCATTAAACTTACAACAAAATATCACACATGAACTGTAAAAATTTCTGACTCTCCTCGAAACTTCTGGCTCTTTCTTCTATAAGTTTGAATCGATTTGTTGTGACATGTGGACAACGACTAATTTAAATATCAATACATTTTAAGGATAGTTAAAATATACTAAACAAAAACTTGAGGGAGGAAGATATCAAATCCAACCCACCTAACTCCCAAGTCTCGCAAACCTACATTGGCATATAAGACCAAGAGCAGATTGGTTAGTGTTGGAAGGTAAAAAGAAATAATATCTTTGTACCAATCCACGATAGGCTTGTACTACATGCAATTAATTCAAAAAAAGTATGCACTTTCGGTGCTTTTTCGAAGATTTTCATACCATCATAAAGATGAGGGTCAATAGCAGCATCTTTTTTTGCCATTATTGCCCTATTTATAGTAGCTATAGGTCTATATAGGCCACAAAAAACAGCCATCAAATTTTGGCCTCAGATGAGTATTAATGATGACATTTTAGGTCATCGCTAATGTGTCACCGGTGAAGAATCTCGTTGAAACTGAAAACACCAATAGCGGTAACTGACCTATAAAGGTGACATTTTTGTGTTGCCTTTATACTTTGTAATGAAAAAAACTAACTCGTCATTATAGTCAGTAATGATGATAAGTAAGTTGTTGTTATAGGATATAAACGCGATAATTAAGTCATCGTTATAGGTTGTAACGATGACATAGGGTTATGGCCAATAACGGTGACACAAAAATATGGCTCTTATAGGCTTTAAAAATGCAAAAATAAATTTTTTGTATTAGTTTAATATTTTTTTACATTACATTAAACAAAATGATAAATACAATTAAAACATTTTCAAACATACATACATTCAAATATAAACATACACTTCAAACATCAATTCAAATATAAACATAAACTAGTGTTTATACATCCTGAAACATACATTCAAATATAAGCATACACTTCTCCAACCTCCTCAAACATTCAACTTCAAATATATATTCAAATATAAACATACATCCTCTCCAATTTCCTCTCCTACATCATCTCCAAACCTATAACAAGTACACTTCAAAAACTAAACATATATCTATCCAACCCCCTCCCCTACCTGCTCTCTAAACTTGCAACAAACACAATTCAAAAATTAAATATACATCCTCTCCAACCCTCTCTTCAAACTTGCAACAAACACGCTTCAAGATTGAGTATAATTTTATAATTCAAAAAAAAATAAAAAGAAACAATTATGAAAATGTTAATGATAATGATAGCAGTATGAGAATTCAATCTGATAACTTACAAATATTTTAATTACATTATGATTGAAGGCTCAATAATATTTTTGTCTTTTCCTACACTTTTATGAGAATCTGAAAAACTATAAAGATAACTCGGCCTACACCAAATTATCAAAATACAATTAGTAATATATATTTTTTTTATAAATTATACTTATATAAACCGTCTTACACAACACCATCTTCTTGTTATCTGAGACCCTTATCCACGACTTGTGAGTGATGTTGGCCCATTCTTTGGCGAGGCACAAAAGCCTCCTAGAGACTAAGGAGGCATCCTTGCACATGGCCCCTTACGTCATAGGCATGATAGTTATTGAAGCCTTTCATTGCTTGATTTACTTTTAGTGGGTTACATATTTGTTCTTCTCACATTTACGTTGAAAAGATTCTGCAGTTGCCAGTTTATTGTAAAAAATAAATATTAATAAGAATATCAATAATAAAAAATTTATTGTACTAAAGAAACATTGGATTAATATTTACCTGAGGTCATCGTGGATGACTTTGGAGTTGCAGTGGCCTATGGTATGTGGGGGTCTCCTCTTCCTCCCTTGAAGTAGCATCCACATGTGATATGAAGTCGATCCCGTTTAGGTGTTCACCTTGGCTGATGGGTGGTGAACTAATCCACGTGGAGGAAGAATACTCACCTCCTTGTCATGAACGATATATCAATATTTGTTAATTTCATGCAAACAATAACTACACTCTACAAAATTAAATCATACAAGAATATTTATTATCATACAAGAACAGCATTAAATAAAATAAACGATAATAACAATCTCATGGAATTAAGAAAACATATAATTATGAAATATAAGTAAGTGTCATATACATTTTTGAACTCATTTTCAAGAGAGAAAAAACATACAAAGACACTTACATTACACTTCCTTTGTGACCTTAGATACTTTGTCAATAGGTAGATGTTCAATTGCACTTATATCAATTTCTCAGTCTAGCCATGAGTCTAACCAATTAGGAGTTTCTGGCAACATCTATACGATAAAAATTAAAAAATAAAATGGGTCAAGTTGTGATTGACATACCATCAACTATATCATTTATTGAACACATTCTACAATCTTATCTTATATACTGCTCAAGTTGGACCACACATTAGATTTAGAATGCTCAGATAGATAAAAAAAAACTATAGGTTATATCACAATATCATAAGATAGAAGATCTATATATTACACGTACTACTACTGATAAATCATGAATGTGATACTCAAACTCACAAAATTTGGTGTAACATAGAGTTGTCTTAATATTGAAAATATATACATGATCATAAGAATTAAAACAAACTTGAATGTCCATAATAATCCTCATAATAAAGTAATGTTCAATGCATCAGAATATTTATCAATCATCCTCTGATTAGTATTCATCCTTATATATTATTATCAAACCAACCAGTTTACTCACTATATATGTAATAGATATAACTACCTACAACACACACACACACACTCCGTATATAACCCTCAACTTTCACCAAACGCCAAATTCTAAAATGAGATGTACTTCAACAAATATAGCTCGCAACACATGTGATTATGCATTAGCATCATTTATCATGTGAATTTTCATATCTTGATGAAAATTCAGTTTGGATATGGCTCTATAAAATTTGAATCCACCAAGATATGAAAATTCACATGAGAAATAATGACAATGCATAATTACATGGCCAAAATAAGTAAATTTATTAAATAGGTCTTCAACCAAGATATGAAAATTCATCACCAGGTTATTACGATGCCATCAATTTATATCAACAATATCAAGGGACAATAAAGGTCATACCACAATAACAACTTAAACATAAATTAGCAATATCAAAGAACATAACAACTTCAAACATGCTAACACCACCAGCACATTAATGAAACAACAATATCAAACAAGATCATAAATCACTTATGCTGCTAAACATTATGCATCAGACACTAGAATAACATTTTATATGAACGTGGAAGATGCATAAAACCATCATACTTAGGAAGTCTATTTATAAAAATTTGGAAAAAAGTGATTTCTATATTAGTTGCTGCAATTTTAGTGACAAGTAATGAAAACCTGTGAGTGACCTCATCAAATGATAAGAGGTCCAACAGATGGCATTCACGCCACTACTACATTGAGGGTAATGTCATATGCTTCTTCATCTACTCCACATTTAAAAGATGGTTCTACTATTACAAGAAAAAGGTGCCTATCTACCATATCACTCACATGGTGAACACTCAATGTTCTACATGTTTATCTTCCAAAATGTTTTCTAGTTGTTTTCATGACTCAAAGTGCTCATTAAGGATCATTTCTATAAGAAAATCTAGATTTTACCCATCTTTTTCTTTCTATACCGAATCATGTCTCTCTTTTAAATATGTGGTAAGTAAATTTATATATTTTATTCTTGATTTCTCAAAAAAAACATCAACTCAATCACAAGAAATCCCCTTGCAATAGTTATAGTGATACCAACTCTGCATTTTATGCAAAATCACATGCATATAGATATTATCTTGCAACAATTTTAGTGATAGTGGCACTACATTTCAATGATACACATACATATATGAACTCATCATAGAGACAAAATGACATAATATTTTACTTTTCGAGTAATCATGCTATTTTTTTTATACAATTTGGCATATTTTCTCTTTTCTCTCACTTTCACACACATAATTACCATCGCAAGCATCCACGTAAATCAATTATATTTTCTTGTCAACTAAATTGAAATTTTAACTCCTTTTTAATCAAGCAAAACCATATATTGTGACAAAACTCATTTAAGCACCCGTAAAATGCAAGTGCATACAATGAGATCTTGATAAATGAAATTGACATGCATATTTTTATCACTTTCTTGCACTCATTAATCTGGATGGAAACATAATGAAAATAAGCTTGAAAAGGGACATCAATTCAATTACTAAGTTGTTCAAACCCTACCACGAAAGAAAACCACAATCTTTGAGTTATGCTCAACCATGACCAAGCGATAACTTGTTTAGTGGACAAGAAACTACATGACATATTAGTAATCTGGGTTCGATCGGTAAACCTTCGTCCCCTTTTTCAAGCAAGCCAGAAGGAGATCAGTCACCGGTCAAGAAAGCGATAGAGACCATTTTCTGGCCAATAATAGACTGGGAAAAAGAAAACTCTTTTTGCCCCTTTTTGTGGTGACAACATGCACATACAGAGCATGAAGTTTCAATCAAAAAATGACCATTGACCATTTTCCGACTAGTGAAATATGGTCAGAAAAATCTCTCAGTGACACACATTTTCAGTTACATAAAGAGAGAAAGAGACCAAAAAGAAACCAGTTGAAAAATGGGTCACCAACGGCCCTTCCTCAACCCCGAGAGAGATAGAGAGAGCGAAAGAGGAGGGTACCTGCGTGGCTCACAAAAGTTCATTGGGTACGGAGGAAGCCGAAAGGCACCAGAGTTAGGGCAAGAAGATGAGCGACGAGGACGAGGCCAGGCGATAGGAGATCACAGAGAGAGAGAGGAGGGAGCAGGCACTCCAGCAGCAGTGGTATCACTCAAGTATGGAGGAGGGAGAAGACACTCTGGCGGCAGCCAACTCTGGCCCGATGAAAGTGCATAAAGAGAAGAAGAAAAAAAAAGGTTAGACTATAACAACAACATAAATGTTGTCGTTATAGAGAAAGAGAAAGGCTATAAAAGCGAGAGACATATCGCTGTTATAGAGTTTTTTTATCTTGCCGTTATATATCAATAGCAATGATATTATATGCCTGTTAAATATTGTTGTAAAAGTTTTTAACGACCATATATTATCGTTGTTATAAACATACCTATAACGACAATATCTAAAGTCATCGTTATAGGTGTATTTATAATGGCGATATATTTAACAGTCATATAATGTCGTTATTATAAATATACCTATAATGACAATATATATAGGCGTTCACAAGGATATCTAAAGTCATCGTTATTTCTAAGTCAATAGTGGTGACTTTTTTTGTCATCGTTAAAGAGTCGCCGCTATTGACTTTGTTTTTTTAGTGTACATTAGGTGCATTTTTTACTTATTGCCAAAAATATTTTGAAAATAAACACTCATCCCAAAGGAAAAAAGAAAAAAAATACGATGACTAATCACGATAAAAAAAGATAAATTAAATTGGAGTTTGAATCCCAGTATAGCTGTCCTTTATCACAATGCTGCAGTCGAGCAAATCGGCTCACTCCCTTGTGTCATCACTATCTTCATACTCCTTAAGATTTCATTGATGCAAGTTGTTTCTATCAAATTCGACTAGATAGATGTGGCCTACATCATACATCAATTCATTTAGTGAAGATTAACATTTAAATCACCAAAAAACAACTTGCGTGCAAGATCTTTTGGCGATTTAAAAAATAAATTCTTTTTAAATCAAATCCATCTATAAGATCAGATTTAATAAAAAAACAACTTGCATAATAAGATATAAGATTTAAGACGGGCCGGATGACATAGGGGACGAATAGAACCGAACTCGAAGTTGAGTGTAGTTGGTGGGTTATGGTAACAGATGCAGCGAACAACCAGGGTAAATTTTATTTGCCACAAGGCTGAAGCTGGATGTGCTCTCTAGTGGGAACGGGAGATTTAGGGTTTTATGCTGATGGACACAGCGAACAGAACACGGGTCACCATAATTTTATTTTTTAACAGACAGATAATCAGTGATTTTTCCCGGACTATCCAAAGATTAAAAAATCAATTAAACACAAACAGCATTATAAATGAAAATAGAAAGAGAAAATCTAGTTAAATCTGCCATGACCCTTTGCACGTAACCATCGCGAGCAGCCGTAGACGGAGCAAAATGCCTGAAAGCTCATCATCAACAAGAGAAGCACGGCGGCCAGCAAAGTCAGGAACTGCCACGATCCAAACACGTACCTCCCCATGAACATCCCAACCTTCACCCTCCAACTCCCCGAGTAATACCCGTTGACATCCTCTATCACCTTGTCCAAAAACCCCACCTTGGTCAGCCTCACCGACCTGCTCATGCTGTTCCACAAGCAAGCAGCCTCGCCATCACTCTTGAGATGGTTGTAGAAGATCCCTTTCCTTCTAAGAACCTTCACATCATCCTCAGTATCGATGATTCCGTTCATCAACTCCGTGTACCTAGCGAATACCAGCTGATCCACTGGCGCGGCCGAGGCCTCGTAGGCCACCAAGTTCCTCATGATCACTTCAGTGTTGGCGTCCAACGTGATGCTCGGCAGGAAGAAGGCGGCAGACTCGGCGTCGAATTTTATGCTCGTTAGATCGCCGTTTGTTGCGCAGAACCTCACCCCTGCATTGCTGAGCTCCGACGCAGACGGTATTGCGAGCTCCTCCGCCAGTGGTGGCTTTAGCTGGTCTCTCTCACCTTCTTTCTGTTTGCGGAGATCGTCGTGACACGGCGAAGAATCGAACAGCCGATCGATTGGCTGTTTGAAGAAGGCAAAAACCGGGAGGTTGCTGAGGATCTTCCATGGAAGCTTGAATATGAGTTTGATGAGTCGTGATGTTAGCACCTTTTTGAGTGAGGAGGTGCAATCCCAGATGGCGTCCATGAGTTGCCGGAAGTACTTGCAGGGATCCTTATGCCGTTTCGAGTTGTCGTCATCATCGTTGTTGTGGCCGATCTCCTCCTTGTTCGGCTCATCCAGGTGTTGATCAGATCCTGGTGCAATTTCCATTGATGGAACTATTGCAAAGTAGAGGACGTCAAGAAGGTGGTTTCTCTGAGATAACTGAAACTGTGGTAGTAAATCATCTACCATCTTGAAGGGGGAGATCTCCTTGCAAAGACCTTGCATCATCATCACCAACTTGATCTCTGATTCTTGGGGTGAGGCATACTGAAATTCTAAGAGCTTGGACAGCAGAAAGAGAGGGATTTGATTCTCCAGCATCATGATGTCTCGCAGTATGAAGTTGTGGGCAGCCTTCCTGCCCGTGTGGTCGATGAGATGCGACATCCGCGATGATGCCGGAGACGGCCTGCATTCCGTCGAGTCGACGACATAGATATGCAGGTACTCGAGGAGGAAGGAAGCGTCGATTGCCATCATCCAAGCAAGTGTCTCCCCATTGAAGTCCAGGTATCTGTGGTAGCAGGACCTGATCCTGCGCTCTAGTCCTGTCAACTGATCCACCACTGCTTGGAGTTTGATGTTTCTGAGGGACTTCTGCACCCTTCTTGCTGAAGAGAGCTTATACCTCTCCATCTCATAAAGCTCGAGCCTCCAATGGTGGTATGGCCCAATGGCTACCACTTGGGGCGTGAAGGCTTCTGGTTTGATCGCCATTAATGGCTTCGGCACGTTGAAGATTGAGACAGGATGGTCGGTTTCGATGTCATCACCGAGCTCTTCATCGAGCTCTTGACGGATTTGGATAACCCATTTGTGCTCATTGAATTTTGGTGGAGATGTTGGTTTGCTTGCTTCTCTTGTTGGTGGCATGGTGAAGATTTTCGTCCCCTTTCTTCTTCTTATCTTTCTTTTTGCTCCTTTTGAAGAAGAGAGAAAATGGATCATGTAGGAGTTAAAAAGAGTGGTACAGGGAGTTGTATTCATGGATGAGTTACAAGAGTAATGTGCTTGCTCTTAATATTAGTAACCAAAGATTCCGTTATGGAACAGTAAAGATCATTTACATTTAATTTGCACGTTCGTGGCGAGAAAGTTTTGACCCTGGTGGCTTTTGACCGATCACTAGGGACGACGATCATAATTTATTGTGATTTTGAATGGAATTTTGATGGTTTGGTGCAGGGCTCTCGACACGGATCCCATCATTTGAAATAGAATGGATTCCATCCTACATTCAATCCTAGAAATTAGACGCTTCTGCTGGATGGTTAGGATTGAATATATGATGATGATAGAATCTGTGTTCATGGCTCCCATATAAGGTGTCAACGGGTCAGGTTTGATTCGGACCCAGGTGAAATCAGACTTGAACCAGATTTTTGTTTGAACCTGGGCTTAATCGGGTTTATTATAAGAAAAACTATACCCAGACCCGATAAGAACTATATGAACCAAACTGGGACCATACCCAGTAAAACTATCATTTTTATATTGAAAAATTATGGGTCTTAATCAAAACTCAAGTGGGGTCCAAGTCTGGTATAAAATTTCACAAACTATATCTGGTTTCATGTATTAATTGGACCTTCAGGTCTGAATACAAGTCTTAATCGGGTCTTTTTTATTTATCACCATACCCGGACCTTATACGGTTTGGAGCCCGGTAAACCAGGCCCATTGACATCCCTACTCCCATAGCCAGGTCAACTTTTATCTCCTTATATTTCTTAACATCCACTGCTCACAAATGACTGTTGTTAGCATTTCGGTTGATGCAGGATCAGGTTCAATCACATTGCACAAATGCAATGTGCTCCTGCCCTCCATCTTCTGTTGTACAGCCTGTTAGAGTGGGTCCCAACAGCAAATAGATGATATCACGTACAGCGGTAGATTGCATTGTGATTGCACCTGATCCCATCACATTTGGGTCTAAATGTCTGAGAGAATTAGAGGGAGGGAACCTCCTGTGCAATGTGGTTGTATACTTTTGGTGTGCTGCTGAGCGATCAGGTGCAGCAGCACATGGGCTACGTCCATAGTCATATAATTGTTGAATTCGGAAGCACATCATGCTGAACAATGAGCTTTTTGCTCATGCCAACATCGTGGCCGTCTGTTTGCATTTTGGATGAATGCCACCTAGCATATAACTGTTCCCTTGATTTTTTAATTTTTCAAAATACAAAACGGACGGCCACGATGTTGGCATGATCTGATCTGCTTCCGTTAAATTCTATTTCTTTCTTTTGGTGTTGAAGTTAAAATCATAATAATAGCCCACAAACGCTTTGCTCATCTGGTAGGGGCGATTTGTGACCTCACCCAGTTGACGGGTAGTCATGAGTCTGAAGCCCATACGGTTATCCCTTTTTACACGGTCGAAGCTCTGTGCACTTCTCAGTGACAAAAAGGACCTCAAGGGTTTTATCCAATATTATCAGTATTGGTGGATACAAAATCGATACACTGAAAGCCTGAATCGGTTATTTTTAATAAATATAAAAAACATACCAAAAAATAATGTTTTAGTATTATTTTAAATTTAATTTAGTAGTTTTAACATGAGTATTGATACATAATAAATTATTATTATGTTTGAGCCAATACAGAACTATTCACTTCAATATCGGTAGGTGCCACATTTACCATGGCTCTGCATGCATGTTAATGCCAAAAACTCCTTTTTTTTAAGAAGAAAGCTGCGGTTAGGCAGACCCCTACCAGTTATAAAACTCATGCCGTTGGGTATCGAACTTGCAAAGTCCCAAGGCAAGGGGACGTGCACTAACTGCTCCCACCAAACAAGTAGGCGAGCACTAATAGGGATCACAGTGGACCGGGGCGGGAGACAAGGTCTCCACCCCCACCCCGTCTCAAAATCCTACCCTTCATCACCATTTCATGTCCTCCATCTCGGTCCAAACAGGGCGAGGTGGGGCAGAGCCCTATTTTCCCTCAATCCACTGCCATCTCTAAAGAAGGATCGGGGATGGGGCGGAGCGGGGCAGAGGAAAGCATAAGTCCATTTTCGCCTCCATCTCCGCACGGGTTTTGATTTTAACCTCCATCCCCTCCTCCATCCCCGTTTCATGTCCTCCATCCTCTGTCTAAACGGGGTGAGGTTGGGCATGTCCCGTTTTCTCTCACTACAAGAAAAATATTAATTAGCGACAGAAATTTGAGACAGAAATAATCCATCACAAATTTGTGATGGATTAGCTAGAGAAAAATAGTTGTCCCTAAAATCAAAATTAGTTGTGAAATTAGCGACAGAAAAATTTTGTCTCAAAATTCATCGCTAATTAACGACGGATTAGCGATGAAAGATTTTTGTCTCAAACTTCATCGCTAATTAACAACGGATTAGCAACGGAAATATTTTGTCTTAAACTACGTCGCAACTTCATGACGGATGAGCGACATAATTTTTTTGTCGCTAATTAACGATGATTTTTGAGACATAATTTGTCATCGCTAAGCTGTCACTAATTTTTTATGTAAAACGGCCCATCTATGGCTCAAAATTCTCTCCTTGCTCTCTCTATCTCTCCCCTTTTCTGCCGATCTACCTCCCCTTCTCCTCCCTCGCTCGATCACCCTTTGTTGCCTCCCATCCTTCGGCAGACGCTGGCGACCAAAGCCGCCAGCCACCCCTCTTAACACCACCACTATCTCCTTCTTCCCTGTTGCCATCAATGACTGCCGACCGCCGGCCACCCCCTCTTCGATCGCCACCATCTCCCTTTGTTCCCTCAGCGACCCCGCCGATGACCCACCGCCTGTTCCTCCCGCTTGGCAACTCGACCAAAGTCCACCAACGACCATGCCTGTGAGCGTCTCCCCTTGTCCCTCTTTCCAATTTGTTGATAGGGAGGCCCGCCCTCTTGCCGATGGTCCTTTCCGGTACGGGGCTCCGCCCCCTGCCCTTATTTAAGCAACAACGGCAAGGGGATCCACCACTGGCTTTGTGTTTGCTCGACCGACAAGGAGCTCCGCCCCCTGGCTTTGTTCTCTTTTGGCTGGCAGGGGGACTCCGCCCCCTGGCGCTGGTCCTTTCCGATAGGGAGATCTGCCCCCTGTTTTTGTGTTTGCTCGATCGTTAGGAGGCTCCACCCTCTACCTTTGTGTTTGTTCGTTCGGCCGGCAGGGGGTTCAACCCCTGCCTTTGTTCTCTTTTGGCTAATAGGGGGACTCTGCCCCCTGCTGTTGTTGCTTCTTGGTGAGGGATTGAGCCCCCGTCTTTGTTTTCATTCGGTCGACAAGAGTCAAAGCCCCCTATCCATGGTTCTTTCAGTTGACAGGGGGCGGATCCCATCTGCTCTCTGTCCACTTTGTTTCTCCGGCTGGCAGGGGCTCTGCCTCCCTGCTGTTGTCTTTTCTCGTCGGGAAGGGAGGGCAGAGCTCCTACCTAAGTGGTTCTTCTGCCGACAGGGGGAGGAGGCTCTACCCTCTATTGTGTTCCCCTTTCGTCAGACAGGGCGGAGCGAAGCCCCCTACCTATGTCTTTGTCTTTGGCTAGTAACCTGTTTTCTTTTACTTCTCCCTATGTTTTTGTCTTTAGCCAACAAGAGTAATGTGCATTGCAGGTGTGTAGCAGAGCAAAATACACGATGCTTAATGCTAAGCATCACATGCAGCTTAAAATGCCATGCGAAAAGAAACAAAAAAAATATAAATGCAAAAATATGCAAATCGGGTAAATACCCGTAGTGAGTAAGTGATGCAAACGCATCACATGTTATTTACTTTCTTGGATACAACACTTTCTTGCTCACACACTCACTTAGTTGTGGATATCTAGGACTATTTTGCTGGAGTTTGGAGATTATGCTGAGGATGATTTGAATGTATGAGAATAGAAGTGCTCTTATTTTTGTAGTTCGGAGACCATGCTAGTCATGGTTGTAGTTAGTGGGATATTAGAGTATGTTTACTGCAGGTACATGTTTGACATTATTGTGATATGAATGATTGAATATATTGCAATGTTTGACATGACTATCCATGCTTGCATGAAGTTATTTTCGATTTGATTATGCATTTCATATAAAATTGTATTATGAAAATATGCTTAAAATGAATGTATCGTGTGTGACATATATATATAATCATTACATTCACCATCAATGCAAGATAAATTAGATATTTTCTTCATCATAGCATTATTATGATTCTCTTTTAACTGGTTAAGATAATATTTGTAACATCATAGGACAAAATGGCTACAAACAGTGAATGAATGTACCATAGGATAGTTGATAATAAGGTATCGCTTGAATATATGGATGGTGTTGACAGTTTTATTGAATTTGCAACAGCAAGTGTCAGTACATTGGATTTCACTGGTCGAATCAGGTGCCCATGTACAATGTGTAAGAACAATTGATTTATAGAACCTCATGGCGTTAGACATCACCTATACAAGAAGGGTTTTGTTAGTGGTTATCAGAATTAGATGCTTCATGGTAAAGAATTTTGGAAAAATTTTGATGCATGGGTGGATGTAGTGCACGATAATCTATATATGGATTTAATATTTGATGTCATAGGACCAGAACTGGGTTCTAGAACTGGGTTCTGCTATGGGTCCTAGTGATGTACCAACTGAGGTAGAGGAAGAAGCAACAAACGATGCAGCTAGTAGATTTTATGACTTAGAGATGCTGATGAGCCACTGTAGAATGGTTGCGGGAGTCACATTATCTTGTCTGCAGTTCTTCAACTACTTAATTTAAAGTCAGAGTATAATTTGACTCAATCATGTTTTGATCGTCTGTGCTCTATTGTGAAGAGTATGTTGCCCAAAGATGAGAAATTACCACAAAATTTCTACCGTGCAAAGGTTATGGTCAACGCTTTAGGTATGAGGTATCAAAAGATAGATGTTTGTCCAAATCACTGCATGTTGTATTTCAAAGATCAAGAAAATAACAGATCATGTCTATCATGTGAGCATCTTCGATTTAAGCCAAACACAAGGGGCAATGCAAGCATGAAGTCAAAAGAAGTGTCATACAAGTCACTCCACTACTTTTCTCTCACCTTTAGATTGCAACGACTGTATATGTCTTCGAGGATTGCTAAACACATGAGATGACATGTAAATAAAGTTCGACATGATGAAGACAAGATTACACATCCTATTGATGTGAAAGCTTGGAAGCACTTCGATCGTACTCATCAGACATTAACAATAGAAGTGAAAAATGTTAGACTCGATTTATGTACAGATGAATTTAATCCATTTGGGGGTAAATCAATTTGTTACCCCATATAACCTTCCTTCAAGCTTGTGTATGAAGCGTCAAAATCTTTTCTTGTCTCTATTGATCTCTGGTCCAATGTCTCCGAGACAAAATCTTGATGTATATTTAAGGTCATTTATTGATGAATTGAAAATACTGTGGGATGACATTGTTCTCACGTACGATGCCCATAAAAAATAAAACTTCAATATGAAGGTTGTTATTCTATGGACAATTAGTGACTTCAATATGAAGTCTAAACCATACCTCGAGTATGATTAGTTACAGGAAGACAAGATTGTTGAAAAGGGTGATTACTATCAATTAGATGATATATATGACTTCTCTTATGGTCACGATGTCATACATGGTTTGTATGTCACATCTCTATTGCCGATGGCACACGTATGAAAGAATGTGATCCAAATGATATACCAAGTGGATGACCGCCCAATAAAGAAGAAGATGAAGATGGTGAAGATGAGGAGGAGGAAGAAGAAGAATATGAAAGTCAAACAAGTGATGAGGAAGCATACTCGAGCTAGTGAAATACATCTTGTAATACATACCACATCACTTTTTCATATGCACCATCTACGTGCAGAGTATATCTTGCATATCATGTTACATTTTATGCACACTTATAATGTACATGCACAGTTCATGCATAGTTGTAAAACTGATTCATGTAGGACCTTTAAATCTTTATATTTCATGCATATGTCATGTCCATGCTAAGATCAAGAGTTATGTAACTGATCCAAATAACATTTTTATTTATTAAAATATGGTTCATGGAGGTTACAATGATCGAGCACCCAGTGGTCGAGGACCAAGTAGAGGTCGTGGGACAACATTAGGTAGATGTATTTGTGTTATATTTAAATATAGACATTCATTATGTTTTTGCTTATATGTTGATATAAAAATTGTTACTTGTAAATCATCTTTATAGGATCTCAACTCAGTGATAGCTAGTCTCAACCTTCATCTTCACATAATGCTTCGATAGGTATATCATTTAAATAATTATATACTTGATTAGTTTAAATATGTATTATATGAATTTCTAACTCATTGTTTTATATATGATGTTTTGCCTGTACATGACCCACATACACCAGCTACTCATACACATCACGAGACAATGCCAGATGCTGGGTCTTCTCAGTCTGACACACAATGACTCATTCAAATAGTGTATATTGATAGTCGACCGTAAGTATTTCATTGTCCCTTATCCAATACTTATCTTATAAATAGTGTATATCTATAGTCGATTGTTAATGTGTACCAATTCATATGCAGCGCAAGGTTCGAGCTACAAGAAGTGATTCAAGAAATTAGGAAGTCACTAGTTTAGCATCTTCCAGGACAGGTCGCTCAATGGAAAGAGTATCCGAAGAAAGTATTGGACAAATTATGGTCCTCATTCATGGTATACAATCGTTTATCATGGCTAATATGTTTCATATTTAATTTTTTGTTATAGTCATGTGTACTAACTTTCTGAAATTATTTGTAGGCTTCAAATCACTTCGCGACTACGAAGGAGGAGCAGGATAGGAGGTTAGTATGGTAAAAGGTGGCTGATAGTCGATTTGCCGATATGCTTCACAATATGAAGACTATAGCAATAAAAGCAACTGGTGAGATAGATGATCCACTGCAGTGGAAGGACCATGACCCTTCTACTATCAGGTCAGATTATTGGGATGCAATGTGCGATAAGTAGGCGAGCCATAAATTTCAAAATCGCTCAACAAAGGCTGCACAAAACTGATCAAAGATGCTTGATGCCATCTACACACAGATGGTTCTAGGACTTTTAGGAGCCACCAGAAGAAAATGCTAACTCATCAATATATATATATATATATATATATATATATATATATATATATATATATATATATATATATATATATATATATATATATATAGTCAAATTTATAAGTATTTTTGCATATTTTTTAATTGAGTTTTTTATCATTTAACCTTTTAGGAAGACGAAAAAAGGAGGCCATGTGCCTTACAATGATGTGTTTGTTAAAACACATAAACGTAAGACTACGAGAGAGTTCGTATCAGAAAAGGCGAGAGCGACAACAGTATGTATTTATTATATTAATAAATATTGTAATATACAAGTTACCATGAATTATATTATCATAAATATTATAATTTTTAATTATTAATGCATACTGTAATCATTACTTTGTAAGAGTCATACAAGCAGAAGATGGTAGATCAATATGACAATGACTCCACTTAGCATCCACCTTTTGATCCTGCAACATGGGTGACTGCAACCGGTGAACCCAAAAAAGGTCGTGTGTTTGGGTTTGGGAGTAATATAAACACCACACCAGTCATTGCCTCCTGCAGCTAGGGATCTCAGTGTTCTCCCGCTAGCATCAACTCCCAGCGTCTGATTGACCCTGTTATTTCTTGGGATGGTATCTGCCAGCTTCTTCAAGACACAATGTGTGACTTTTTACATAAAGTCATTCACAACCTTATCCATAATGAGTTGTGCAACTTTTTTTGGGACAGAGGAACTTCGTCTGCCTTCAACATGAGCTCCAGTGCCCGTCAGGTATGTATACATTTATTTTAATACATATCTAAAGTTTCATGAAATTAGTTTCATGTCGTTAGATTTCAATACGTATATGCATGATTGAATACATATATGCATGATTGAATCACTATGAATTTTTTTTGATAGCATTAGAATACATGTATGCATGATTAAATCACTATAAAAAAAATTGACAGCCTTAGAACACATATATGCATGATTGAATCACTATGATTTTTTTTGACAGCCTTAAAACACATATATAAATGATTAAATCAGTGTGAGATTTTGTTGACAACCTTAGAACATATATATGCATGATTGAATCACTATGATTTTTTTTTAATACTTTAGAACACATATGTGCATGATTGAAGCACTATGAAATTTTTTTGACAACTTTAGACCACATATATGTATGATTGAATCAATATAAATTTTGTTTGACAACCTTAAAACACATATATGCATGATTGAATCACTATAAATTTTTTGATACCTTTAGAACACATATATGCATGATTGAATCACTATACAATTTTTATGACAGCCTTAGAACACATATATTCATGATTGAATCATTATGGATTTTATTTGACAACCTTAGAACACATATATGCATGATTGAATCACTATAAATTTTTTTTACAAACTTAGAACACATATATGCATGATTGAATCACTATAAAAAATTTTGACTGCCTTATAACACATATATGTATGATTGAATCACTATGAAAGTTTTTTGATAACCTTAGAACACATGTTGTAACGACCCCAACTCGTACCTCTTGAAAATATGCAGATTTTTTTTTATAAAAACAATTCCAGAGACCCGGGGTCCTTACAGTTCCAATTTCGGCTGGATAACCACACACTACAATAGAGCTTACACTTATCATCACAACTTATAACAACTCATTATTTATTAATCATGAAAGAAAGAGCATCTAATAATAATTGCAAAAGACATATCAGAGCTATTTTAAATGACATAAAAGTAAATATTAAAAAATTGAGCTACATTGTCCCTCTATGAACCGTTCAGCAAAAAGGTGACACTCGTAACTCTCTCAGAAGTCAATCGCTTCACTGATTATCTGTGATTACAAAAAAACATAGAAGTAGGGTGTCAGAATCGAAATCCTCAGCACAGATACTTCTAATGAAATGAGTGAAATAAAAGATGAGAGAGAGCATGGGATGGACGTCCCATGGGGCTGTTATTTATAACAAAAAATTGGTTTAGAGATGGGGCTTCTAGGTTGAACTAAATAACCTAATTAACTATTAATTAGGGAACTACGGGGGGCGATTTTCCTAGAGGGTTCTAATTAGGTTTTTGTTTGACTTTTCTATTCTAAGTCTAATTAAGACTCTAACCTAATGGGAATTCTAGAATCAAATGTGGCGCCACCTAGATAGGTCCCGCATTTGATCTTTAAAGCCCTAATTATAAGGTTTTAAAAACAAGGTTAAAAAAAAAAGTGAAAATAAAGGTTAGGTTTTAAAATCAATTTTGATCTTTTCGAACTTCTAATTCAATTAAGACACTAACTAAACTTGAACTAACCTAGACTCTTTCAACTGTGGCGCCACCTACTATGGGCCCCATTTGATTTTCAGAAAATGATTTTGAAAATAAAGGTTTTCAACAGAAGTTAAAAATGAAAGATGAGTTTGAAATTATAGGTTTTATATCAACCAGAGTCCTAAACGAGTTTAAACTCTCTTAGATGTGGCACCAATTGTATGGTCCCCACGTTTGAGTTTTTGAAAAGGTTAGAATAAATATTTAAAACAAGTTTTTAAAACAGATGAAAATAAAAGCAAAGAATAAATTTGAGAAAATTAGAGTTCTGAACCAACTGAAACTCCTAACTAGAGTCCTAAACCGACTAAAACTCTGATATTTGGGTTTTTGAAAGACAAATGAAGAGGTTTTGAAAGATCTTCTCAGAAATTAGTGAAAATAAATAAAAAGACGAAATGAGGGTTAGAGTCCTAAATCAACTCAAACTTTAGGGCAGAGTCCTAAAATTTTGAAACTCTAAAATAAAGTTCTAGAATTTTAAAATTTAATTTTTTGAAAGATAAATGAAGAAGTTTTTAAAAGATTTTCTAAAAAATGAAGTCAAGGTTAGAGTCCTAATCCAACTGAAACTCTGGAACAAAGTCCTAATCAGAGTAAAACTCTAAAATTTTAATTTCTTTGAAAGGATTTTAAAAGATTTTATTAAAAATAAGTAAAAATAGAAATGAAATATAGAGTTCTAATCCGATTGAAACTTTATAATGGAGTCCTAGTCTGAATAAAACTCTAAGATTTTGGCCAAAATGAAAGAAATGAGCAAGGGATAAGGCTACCTTTGATTTAAAACCAAAATAGAATTTTGAAAAAGGTTTTAAAAGGTGAAAAGAAAGAATCTTAAATCAACTAAAACTCTAAAAATTGAGAAATTTGGATGAAAGAAGGGATCCAGAAGCGACACCACCTAGATGGGTCTCATCTGAGAATTGAGATCAGTTAAAAGTTGATTTTAAAATGAATTTAGATCATTTTCTAAAGAAAATATTTCGAAATATAAGATCCCGAGGGTTGACAAATGTCAAATATCGATTTAAAACCCAGATTTTTGAAATTAACTATGAAATAAAGTTTTTAAAAATTGAATCTAGATTTGAGATTTTGAAAAACAAGAGTGTTGGCTCTCGAAAATGACATGCAATCACATGAAAGGAAATGAAATAATATAAAATGATACAAAAATGATGTAAAATGATTACAAAATGTAAACCCTGGATAAGGGATTTGAAGTCCTGGACTCTTGGCAAGGACAAAGAATTGAATATTCCTGTTCGGGGATGAAAATTGAGAATTGAATTCAGATTCGACACTAGATCCGATCCAAATATGAATTGAGGCTCAGATATAACTAAAATTTTCAAGAAGGAAACTGATCCAAGCTCTGATTAGTAGTTGTACCAGCTAGGGGAAATGATAAAAATGAAGTTTTAGTTAAAAATGATCTGAGAAATGATTTTGCCTCTGTAGGGCATGGAGTGGCATTAAAATGAGGTTTGAACTAGTTTTGATTGGTTTAAACTTGTTTTGACTGATTTAAACTGAATCCTAAGGTTTTTGAACTCAGGTGAACTAAAATAACACTGATTTAAACAAACTCATAGACTAAATGATCGAGAAATGATATAATTCTCAAAGAAATTGTGAGAAATGCACACTGGGGTGAAATGGACCACAATAATGCACTGGGTTTGAGTTGAAATGAAGATCAATAATATTAAGATGAACTAAATCTGAAGCTCAAACACCAGCTCAACTGACTGGATTTAGCTCAATTTCAACTGAAATGAGTTGAAATGGGCTAAAATAAACTCCTAGACTACGAAAAATGGAATTGAACTGAAAGCGAGTTACTTGAATTCTTGGTGAGCTCAAGCTAGACTTAAGGAGATAGGGTCGACTGGGATTAACTGACTCAGAGACAATTGGCTACAATTTGAGCTGGAATTGAGCTCATTTTTGAGGAAATGAACCAATTTTAGCCGAAATGGTAAGAAATGAACAGTATTGGTTCATCGTGAGCTCAGGTGAACTAGAAATGACAGACATTCTAACTGTTCTGAACTTAAAAATGAGCTTAGTTGACTATGAGTAGCAGAGATCTAAGGTGACTTAGGGGTAAAATGGTAATTTTCTAACAAAAAGGGGTAAAATGGTACCTAAACTAGAATCGACTAAGGGCTAGACTCCTAAGGAGACTGGCATCTGTTGAAAATGGGTGTATGAGGATGAATGTGGAAAATTTAAGGTGTTTACAGGGGTTTTTCTTTATACTATTTTAAAAAGAAAAAGTATAAATGTTGTGATTTTAGGCTTAAACAAGAATTTGGATCCGATCAAGCCTCAAAAAGGGATCATAAATCACATAAATACATGCAAAGAAGCAATCAACCATGCGAAAAGAAGATTTACATGGTTCGATAATTTGCTTACGTTCATGGAGAGAGTTCGAATTATCTTATTAATAAAAAATAATCACCATATAAGAAAAAATATGCAAAAGCGCAAAAGAGCAACAAAAGTACTTATCGTTTGGTCCGGTGTGTGCAGCCAATCCTTTCTTTCTCTAACCATAATGAACAACCCAAAAGAAACTTCAAGCTTCAATGGACGACAACCCTCACCAAAATCCATGATAGCCTTTCTCTTCTCTTGTTTTCTCACACTACCTCAAAACTCGTACCCCACTTATGTAGGTGAAGACTCCCACAATAGGAAGAGTCCAAAATAACACATCTCACCACTTTCCTATATGAAATAAGAAAGTCTCCAAACCCCAGAAAAAGAGTCCTCTATGAGCTCAACCAAAAATGTGGCATGTGGTCCCATGATGGACCTATTTAAGACACATAATGATATTAATCTCTACCTTGCCTTGAATGACCACACTTACCAATCATTTCTTTCACATCTATGCCCTATCTCCCTAGGGCCAACTATGGCTAACTTGAGACATTAAGTCCAAGCCATGCATGAACTCAATAATCATCAACTTCGTCATCATATCTGCAGAGCTTTCTTTGGTAGGAAGCTTTTGTAACTGAATCTTTTCATTTTCAATGAATTCATAAATTTTATGGTATCCAATCTCAAGATGCATTGACCTTGGATGATACATTGGATTATGAGCCAAGTTGATTGCACTCTTATTATCACAATGAACAAGATACATTTTCTCGTGAGATGCCAAGTTCACTAACCAAACAATTCAACCAGATAGCCTCTTTTGTTGCCATATACTCTACTTCAGTTATATATAAAGCAATGATGTCTTGCAAAATGCATCTCCAATTGATAGGTTCACCACTGAATGTGAGCATATAACCTGTCAATAAGCACTTCTATTAAGATCATCTACATAGTCGGAGTCAACATATCCAACTAATGCCCCTTACCTTTATCACTCTTAAACAACAACCTAGTGTTACTAATACCTCTCAAATAATGCATAATCCATTTAATTGCATTCCAATGAGTCTTACATAGATCAGCCATATAACTACTAACAATACTTATTGTATATGTAATATCTCAACCGATGCATACCATAACATACATCAAGCACCCAACTATATTATCATATGAAATATTCTTCATATGTTTTTTTTTCTTCATTATTCTTAGGACACTGGTCCGTGTTCAACTTCAACTGTTGCCCAAGAGGTGTACAATGAGGTTTGACACCATTCATATTAAACCTCTCCAACATCTTCTCAGCATATCTACCTTGTTAGATTCATAACTTGCCAAACATTATATCTCTTTTGATGTCTATAACAAGGATTCTTTTTGTAACACCTAGATCATTCATCTCAAATTCATAACTCAACATATTCTTTAAAACATTAATATTAAAATTATTATTGGCTGCAATCAACATAGAAAGCCAATACTATAAAAGAACCATCAAAACTTATGATAATAAACACACAAATCATAATTACTATGAACATAACCATGCTTAATTATGCAAATATCAAACATTTTATACTATTGTCTAGGAGACTGCTTAAGACTATAAAGTGACTTTTTAACTTGCAAACATGGTTTTCATGACCCTTCTTTTCAAATCCTTCTAGTTGGTTCATATAAATATCCTCCTCTAAATCACCATGGAGGAAAGTTGTTTTGACATCTACTTGTTCTAACTCTAATTCAAACATAGCTACCAAAGCTAGCAACAAATAAATACAAGTATGCAGAAAAAATACCCCATTATAATCAATACCATTTTTTTGGAAAAATCTCTTTGCAACCAAAATAGCTTTATATTTAGGAGGTTCTCATTCATACATCTCGTCCTTTATAACATCAAATCACGTTGTGTTGTCTTCTACTTCAATGGCCTTTTGATAAGTATATTGATCCTAAAGTTTGTAGCCCTTAACACCTTTCTCATATCTCATAAAAATATATTGACGAGACTTAAGATCTAATTTGGTTTGTTGTCCCTCTTGCACATGAACATATGCAGAACATTTAAAAATATTTAAATTCGAATAATTTGCAGGCTTGTTACTCCATACTTATTTTGGAGACTTCAAATCTTCACGTGTTGCACTGCAGAATGTGATCTATTAATCAAGTATGGAACTATATTAACTACCTCAACCCAAGTCTCCTTACCAAGGTTTTTATACAATCCCATGCATCTGGCTCTCTCTAGCAATGTCTTGTTCATTCTTTATGTTGCTCCAATCTGCTTGGGAGTACCAAGAGTGGTTAAGTGACATGTGATTCATTCTTTGCTACAGAAGCGCTTAAACTCATTAGAAGTAAACTCACCCCTATTATTTGTCGTTAGGTACTTGATGTATTTTTCAATAAGCTTTTCTACCTCAGCCTTTCATTATTTAAACTTTCTAAATATCTTTGACTTGAGCTTCAAGAAGTACACCTAGACTTTACGAGAGCAGTCATATGTGAATGACAAAGTATTCTACACTACCGTTGGATTTCACTGGATTCGATCCTCATACATTTGAATATATGTACTCAAGATGATACCTGCCCTTATGCACACCTGTCTAAAATCTGACCTTGTATTGCTTGCCAAAACTACAATACTTGCAAAAATGTAACTTATATGATTTTATGATATGCAATATTTTTTTTTGTATAATTCAATCATGTCTCAGTCATGTGACTCATATGCCAAAGATCAATATAGTCTTCCTCCTAGAAAGATGATATAGCATCAACCTCAACTATGATTTTGACAATAAGTCTATATAGGTTACTTGATATTTCCCCCTTCATCAATACAAGAGCACCAATGGTAACCTCCAAAATCCTATTAGTTGCACTAAATGTACAATCTCTGGAATTTATTGCACTTAAATATATGAGATTCTTTAGTAACTTTGACACATACCTCACATCAGTAAGAGTAAGAGTAGCCCCGTCAAATATCTTTATCTTCATACTACCAATCTCTGCAATCTTGCATGCAATATAATTTAATTACCATAAGAACATTACCACTATTAAATAGAGTGTAGGAATCAAAGACACTTCTATTGGGGAACACATGAAAAGAACATCTACAGTCTAAAATTCAAGAATTAAGAAAAGAATTCATACCTAAAGAAATAGAGATATTGTTTCCTAAATCTTTAGCATTTGACGCTACACTTGCTTGATCAAAATCTTTTGCTTTTCTTTTCTTGGCATTCTCTTGAAGCTTGTAACATTCTTATAAAGTGTCACAACTTCTTACAATAGTAACATTTTACTTTAGATTTTTTCCTCGATTTGGACCTGCTACAATATGATGATTACATACGCTCCTTAGGTCAACCCCTACTTTCATTTGGTGTTTTCACTATTAAGCTTTCACTTTTTTGATCATTTAAAGAAGTCTTATTAAGCATTTCATTAAAAAACAATATAGCAGTAACATCATCAAATTTGATATTTTGTTTCTCATACAAAAGTGTCATATTCAAGCTTGCATATTTAGGGGATAAAAACTTCAAAATAATTAAGGATTTGTCATCTTCTTCAAGCACTACATCCATACTCATATAATGACTCACAATTTTATTAAAGACATCCAAGTGATTAAGAACACTAATACCTTTTTTCATTTTCAACTTATAAAGTTGTTGTTTCCAATATAATTTATTGGGCATGAACTCGGTCATATACAAACTCTTCAATTTTTTTCATTACTATTTGGCTAATTCAGTTTTAAGAGCATTATACATGATATCATCTGAAAGACATAATCTGATTGTACTTGCAGCACTAGTCTTCTCACATTCTTCATCACTCATTGCGGGTGTTAGAGTGGTGGTTTGTTGTTTATCAGCAGCCACTATTGATTTCATCGACCTACTCGCTAAGGTTTTATATAAATTTTGTTTGATCAAAAGATCCTTCACCCTTCTTTGTCATCAAACTTCTCCACCTCAAACTTAACACTCGATATCTTTCGTGCCATATCGAATTATTCTCAAAGAAAACCATGACTTTGATACCAATTTGTTGTAAATTTAGGGCCCAAACACAAATTCAAATAGAGGTTCAGATCCGATCAGGCCTCAAAAAGGAAACATAAATCACACAAACACAAGCAAAAAAGCAATCAACCACAAGACAATGGGATTTATGTAGTTCAACGATGTGCCTATGTCCACATAGAGAGTTCAAGATGATCTTATTAATAAAAAATAATTATTGTAGAAAAAAATATGCAAAAGCTCATTCGATCTACCAAGTAAACCAGTGTGTGCAGTCAAATCTTCATCTTTCTAACCGTGATTAACAACCCCAAAAAACTTCAAACTTTAATGGAGGACAACCCTCACTAAAACCCAAGATAGCCTTTCTCTTCTCTTTTTTTTTACACTACCTCAAACAAAATCCTTACCCCACTTAAATAAGTGAAGAGGAAGAGTCCAATACAACTTATCACTTTCCTTTATGAATTAGAAAAGTCTCCAAATCCAAAAAAAAATCTCTTTGTGCACAACCATAGACGTGGCATGTGGCTCTATGGTTGACCTATTCAAGCCACATAATTAAGGGTGTCAATGGGCTTGGTTTACCCGGACCCGACCCAAACCAAACCCTATAGGGTTCGAGTATGGTGATAAATAAGAAGACCCGATTAAGACCCAGGTTTGAACCCCGAAGGTCCGATTAATACATGGACCCGGATATAGTTTGTGAAATTTTATACCAGACCCAGACCCAAACCCAGACCTGACCCGAGTTTCGATTAAGACCCACAAATTTTCAATGTAAAAATGATAAAAAATATCGTTTTACCGGGTTTAGTTCATGTAGTTTTTATCGGGCCAGAGTATGGTTTTTCTTATAGTGGACCCAATTAGACCCATGTCTAGACCCATTATCATACCCAAAAATCTGGTACAACTCTGGTTCTACCTGGGTCCGAACCAAACCCTACCCGTTGACACCCCCTACACATAATGACAATAAATTCATGATATTGTGTCTTTTTTTCTCAAATAAAAAATTTAGTAGTGTGTGTTCGCATCGCCTCTAATTCTTGTTTCGAATGAAATTCCACTCCAAAGAACTTCAATGGTTCTAATTGAAATAAAAATAGAATTGCATGTTTTGAAAATTTATCAAAATTGGTCATCACTTCCCCCCTTGCCTGTTCATTTCACCTCAAGAGGGAAAGGGCTCCTTCCCACCCTTTTAGGTGAAACAAACGGCCCCTCGGATTACATCTATTTACTGATCTACCTTGCTCGGTTTGGAGTTTTTGCTAGTGTGTTATGTGTTTTGGAGTATGGTTCTTATGCATTTTCTTTAGTGTGCATGTTTTAAGCTTTTGAGAATACCACTTGTAGTTCCATGTGAAACCAAACATGGGCATTGGAAATCCAGTTTTTAAACTTCAATTAATTAAAACTTCCTACCTTAAAACCCCAAGTTAATTAGTCAATGTATCCGAACACAGTGTAACTAATATTCGTAATGAACAAGCAAGAGTTTGCCTACAACCAGACCTGAGTTGCCTGTCAGGTAAAGATGCACAACGAGCTGAGCTAGCTCGGGCTCGACCCATTTAAGCTCGGCTCAAGCTCATTCAAAAAATGCATGAGCTGAGCTTGAACAAAAGTTTAGGCTAGTTACACGTAAACAAGCCAAGCTTGAACAGGTAGTCCAGCTCGGTTAGGCTCGATAAACCTGATTAGGCTCGGTTCACATAGTTATATAAAGAAATTAGAGTTTATATATGTATATTATTTTTATATACTTGAACACAAAACAAGTTAATGTAGTGGGTGTGTCCGTTGTCTGTAGTGGCGTGGTTTCAAATCCCGCCACATACGGTTTTTACAAAAGTACTTTTGACACAAACTTGAATTTTTTTTTTATAAATGTGTTCAGCTCGAGCCGAGCCCGGACATAGGCTTAGCCGAGCTTCAACAGCCACTTCTTTCTCTTGAGCCGAGCCAGCCCAAGCTCGGCTCAAACCCGCTTGTGTGCATTCCTACTGTCAGGCCTATTACCTTAGAGTCAAACCATAATGACCCATTCATCTCTAAATTGGATCTGAACGGTCTATGAGGATGATGCAACCATTAATAAATCTTACATGGACCATAAAGAATAGGCCAAGTTAAAGTGTTTAAGGCTTTAAGCATTTAAAGCCTTAAGACCATTTGAACTAGGATGGTCATATCTATTACGGGTGCAAATGGATTGGATTTGAACGGGAACTTACTAAATAAGAATCCAAATCTGAAGTGCAAATAGTAGACCCGACTCTAGATCTAGATCCGAAGAAATCTTATGAGGTAAGGTTGAACTTGATGTGAAATACATGTGGTAATATTGGATAAAAAAAATAAATAAATAAAGGGAAAACCTCTCCCTTTGGAGAGCCTCCCTCTGGCATCCACTGCTAGCCTCCCTCCGACGTAACCTCTCGAATCTAGATCTAGATCCGAAGCAATCTTATGAGGTAAGGTTGAACTTGAATGTAAAATACATGTGGTAATATTGGATAAAAAAATAAATGCATAAAGGGAAAACCTCTCCCTCTCGCATCCTTTGCGAGCCGAGCTTGAACAGCCACTTCTTCCTCTCAAACAAAGCCGAGCCAGCCCAAGCTCGGCTCAAAATTAGCTCGTGTGCATCCCTACTGTCAGACCCATTACCTTACAGTCAAACCATAATGACCCATTCAGCAATAAATTGGATCTGCACGGTCTATGAGGATGATGCAACCACTAATAAATCTTGCATGGAGCCAATTAAACACCATAAAGAATAGGCCAAGTTAAATTGTTTAAGGCTTTAAGCAGCTAAAGCCTTAAGACCATTAGGGGTGCAAATGGATTCGATTGGATTTGAACCAGAACTTATTAAATAAGAATCTGCATCTGAAATGCAAATAATAGACCTGAATCTAGATCTAGATCTAGATCCGAAGCAATCTTATGAGGTAAGGTTGAACTTGAATGTAAAATACATGTGGTAATATTGGATAAAAAAATAAATAAATAAAGGGAAAACCTCTCCCTCTTGCGAGCCTCCCTCCGGCGTAACCTACGATGCATCTCTCTCTCTCTCTCTCTCTCAACATTTGAACACCCATGAGTGTTTGGGTCTTGGGTTGGCTAGGATTATGTAATCAGTGGAGGAATTGGAGGAGAACCCAAGTTTTGGATATGAGTTTTCTAAGGAAGAAGGCGGGGAGGACAACAAGTGTTATGTCGAAACAGCTTTCGGGTACAGTAAAAAACACCAGACATAAGGAACACAACTTTCATGTACAATCACAACAAATGCTGGAGTTACATAAAAGACAAAACAAACAAATGTTTTGTCTGTTTTGTTCTATTATTTCATTCAATCTTGGACAAGCTATCAAACACACCCTAAAGCTGTGCTAGCTCGGCTGGTGTTCCGCTCGTAAAGAGTTTGATCAAATTTATAAAATAGGTTCAGCAAACCAAACACTAACAATGATGTTGACTTGGCTTGGCTCACAGATACAGGTATACAGTATACACATATTTTACCTCACATAGTGTAGTCTAGTACAAATGGTCGAAGTGTTTGGCTTGCAAGCAATAGATTTAAGAGTTCAACTCCTATTACTTCCAGCTTTGAGTTCAGCTCGAGTCTTGCATCGGCTTGAGCTTAGTCAGCTTGCCACAATCATGAGTTGCAAGCTCTGCTCGTTCTGCTTATTTACTAGCCCTATATGTTTCAAGCATTTTCAGGGCCAAATGTTGAGCTGGGAAGAAAACGCATACTCATCATTGATGAAGCAAACACCAAAAAAGGAGTGCAGATCAGGTCCCAGGAAAAGCATACAGTTCCTCGCGTGTCGTTCATTACCAAGATGAAGGGCTCCCAAGGAACCACCAGACTCTTCATGTTTTCAGCGAACCCTGTCCGTCCAATTTGCAACCGTAGATGCCGTTCATCCAGAAAATGAACATCACCAACAAAATCCGTGGGACCCATCTATGTCATAACCTTTCATTGAGGAGTTTTTGGTTGTCATTCATCCTTTTAATTTTTTTTCCCAAGGCCAAAGGAAAACCCTTGAGCCCACAAGGGTCCCGCTCATATGGTAGGGGCGGCTTGTGAACGTCATGAATTTGAAACCCCATATGGTATGATGCGAGGTCGAAACTGGGTGTACTCTCCTGTGGGCAAGGAAGCCCTCAAGGAGTTTACCAACCAGTGCTGTCGTTCATCTTAGCAATAAACAACATAAAAAAAAAAAAAAACCTTGGACGCTTTTTCCCTGGGACTTGATCCACACTCCCCAAAAAGCATGTGAAAAAAGTCCAGGTCATGGCGTGGACCCCAACTTTTCAAACCAACCTTTCTTTTTTTTGGATAATCCAAGGAAACCCCCTTCACCCCATCACCGACCGCACCTTGAAGGGGGTCTCAGGTTGGTCAAGAGAGCTATCCATGGGTTTTGAACTTATGACGTCCTGTCAGATGAGCGAAGCTCTTGTAGGCCTTGTTTTTCATACGTAAATCAAATCACCTACCTTTCTTTTTCATGTGTAAATCAAATCCATTCATATCTCCCCACCGGAAGAAAGTACTTGAAAAAAGTGACAACCTGACAGGAACTTTTAGAAACTCGTGGCAATCCCGTCAAATTCGTTTTGCTTCCGTGATAATGAAACAAACATGGAAGGGAAGGACATTGGCCAAGCTGGAAGCCCACACATAAGCTTGGTTTCGGGCCAACAAACCCCATGTTAATGAAACATAAAAACTAATAAACCTCTTTAACACAAGGCATTAAACATAAAAGGTATCAACCACACATGGAAATGCAATAATGTGCATCTTATGAGAAAAGAAACTGTGGTAGCATTCAAGATCATGATTGTCAATTTTCATGGGTCATTGATTTTGCCTAACCATGCAACCAATGAGGTTATACCCAAACGAGTATTCTCCCATTTTATTCAATTTGGAATCACCAAGTTCATATATGAGGCTGGCTTGGCCAATTTCAGAGTTCATAGCAGTGCAGTACTATTGTGGTTTGCGTGCTTCCTCAAACTCAAAGACACCGATGACCACAGTGATGCTCAATCTGTAAAAGACACCAGAAAACCACAAGAGCATGTTACGATTGCCACTGCATACCAACTTCCGACCTCTTTAGGCAGGACTAGAATGGAGGCGGGGCATAGAGCGGTCCGCCAAAGAGCGACTCGAACAGCCAGCAGCAGCAGAGGGCTGACAGCCTGAAAAGTCACAAATTCACATTCATTTTTGCACCAGGAACTGATTTTCTATACATCCACAGAAACATCAACAGTGGAAGTATTGAGGAAAATGTACAACTTACACTCCTGCACAACAGCCGCAGCATGCATCAAATGGATCAGGAGGTGGTGGTGACGGTAGCAGTGGTGGTGGTGGTGGGTATAGTGGCAGTGATGGCGGGTATAGCGGTGGTGGGTATAGCGGTGGGGGAGGTGGTGGTGGGTATAGTGGTGGTGGTGCATATCCAGGTGGAGGCCAAGGTCCACCAGGAGGAGGAGGATCTCCAGGTCTCATTGGTGATATTGGGGTTTTTTGCTGCTACTGGGGGTGGTGGTTCTGGCCGAATGTGAGATTGAGTAGGGAGATTTAGTAAGGAATGCGTTGGCTGGTTGATAAAGCCATGGAAATGGTCTAAACCTGCTGTTCACACATTGACTGGTTGGTATACCTAAGATTCACCATTGCTTTTTTGTTCAGTTTATCCCCACAACAAAGGGAAGCGGGTCGGGTGGGAGGGAAGAGAGAGGAATCCTGCAGCTAGGGATGTCATCGGGTTTACCTAGACCCTACCCTAACCAAACCCTATAGGGTTCGGGTATGGCGATAAATAGCGATAAATAAGAAGACCGATTAAGACCCCGGTCCCGACCTGAAGGTCCAATTAATACATGGTCCCCGGTATAGTTTGTGAAATTTTATACCAAACCCAGGCCCGACCAGAGTTCCAATTAAGACCTGCAATTTTTCAATGTAAAAATGATAAAAAATATTGTTTTACCAGGTATGACCTGGGTCTGGTTCATCTAGTTCTTATTGGGTTCAGGTATAATTTTTTTTGGTGGGTCCGATTAGTCTCGGGTCCAAACCTGATACCATACCCGAAAATCGGAACCAGGTCTGGTTTAACCTGGACCCTAACCAAACCCGACCCGTTGACACCCCTACCTTCAGCCCTTCAGGGTTTTATTGTTTTTTATTTATTTTATTTTTTTTGTTCTCAAAACTCAAACCATATTTCACAAACGTGCCTGGTCATGAGGACACGTGATGCGGTTTGGTCTTTGGAAAATAGGATATGAGGGCACGGAAAATCTCTTTACTTTTTAATCAATAAAAACTATTTTTTTGGATATTTTGATAGTAAAAAATACATTTTTACTACAACATTAAAAGTATTAAAATATTCAAACAATGACCCTACGTGTCAGTGTCCATGTCAACATGTTTGATCGTGCCAGCAAGAAAGCAGCCAAAATAGCGTGTCCCTGTAACATAGTTCAAACCATAACAGAGCAGTTGACGTCCTAACCATCTTGGTAAATTTGAAAACGCTTGTTTACGTGACTAAGAACAACACAATCAGCTTCCTGTTAGGCGTGAGAGCATATCTGGTCTATAACCAATTCCTCAATTATGTTCAATCCTCACCGCACATCCAAATTGTTGGAGATGTGAGTGGGCCCTACTCTTACTCTTGTTACAAAACTTTAAAAAAAAACTCACAAGCAGACCACACACATTTACGTGGTTCGGCAATGAATGCCGACATCCACGGGAAACACAGACTCACTACTTTGTTATTTCTCATATGTCGATGGCTACAAGAAGCTGATATATATGGGTGATTCCAGCCAATTCAA
The DNA here is from genome assembly GCF_984573655.1 of Nuphar pumila. Lineage (NCBI taxonomy): Eukaryota > Viridiplantae > Streptophyta > Magnoliopsida > Nymphaeales > Nymphaeaceae > Nuphar > Nuphar pumila. The sequence goes on along the minus strand of NC_143251.1, from coordinate 14,166,595 downwards.
TTAGGCAACAATTGGCTGAAGATAGACCAGTCTCATCCGAAATCTCAACAGAGAAACGGATGACAACATGGAAACAAGGAAATTACCAAAACAGAAAAGAAAATAAATCTTCACTTGCTAAAAAGGGCATAATCGATAATTATCCCTATTGTGACATTCTCCCGCTCAAGTTGGTGTGCAGAGATATCCATCAAACCCAACTTGCAACTCAGCAGCCTGTGATGGGATTCACGACTTAGAGATTTAGTAAAAATGTTGGCTAATTGGTCTTTGCTTTCAACATATGACGTGTATACTTCTTTAACTTGAATCTTTTCTCTTATAAAGTGGTAGTAAACTTCAATATGTTTAGTTCTCTCATGAAAAATCGGGTTAGCTCAAATGTGTATAGCAGTCATGTTATCACATTTGAGTTTCATAGGTTGAGCCATTTTTATACCCATATCTAACAAGATAGCCTTAATCCAAATGAGCTCGAACGTACAGGCAACCATGACACGATATTTCACTTCAGCACTAGATCTAGCAACTACCGACTGTTTCTTGCTTTCCAAGATACAAGATTACCACCAACAAAGGAACAAAAACCTATAGTTGACCTTCTATCATTAGGGTCTCCTGCCCAGTTGGCATTTGTGAATCCTACTATGTCCAAGGTTTCATTTTTCTTTATGAGAATCCCCTTGCTTGGGCTTCCTTTAAGATATCAGAGGATTCTATGAGCCGCTTCAACATGAATAGATCGTGGTTAATGCATGAATTGATTGATAACACTCACAACATAGGTAATATCTAGACAAATAATGGTCATATATATTAATTTTTCACCAGTCTTTGGAAGCTCTCGAAGTTGGCAACAACATCTCCTTCATTTTTCTTTAGTTTGCAGTTAGTTTCAAGAGGAGTTTCAGTAGCCTTTGCTCCAATTACTCCAGTATCTTTAAGAAGATCCAGAGTGTACTTTTACTGACACAAGAAAATTTCTTTGTTCGAATGTACGACTTCGATGCCAAGAAAATACCTTAATTTTCCAAGATCTTTGATCTCAAATTTGGCATGCAAGATTTTTTTGGTTTTCTGCATCATAGCTCTATTGTCACCTATCAGAATTATATCATCAACATATACAAGCAAAATGACATTACCTTGGGACGAACGATGCACAAACATGGTATAGTCAGCAGTACTGCACCTGAATCCGATGTTGATAAGAACCTTATTGAGTTTGGCAAACCAGGCCCGAGGAGATTTTTTTTACCATAAATAGATTTTTGAAGTTTGCAAACTTTACCAAGATCACAATTGTATCCATACGGAAGATCCATGTACATTTCTTCTTCTAATTCACCATGAAGGAAGGCATTCTTTACATCCAATTGGAAGATGCCCCACTGTTTATTAGCAGCCACAGAAAGGAGAATGTGGATAGAAAACATTTTTTCAATATATGCAAATGTTTCAGTGAAGTCGATACTCTCTTTTTGAGTATACTCCTTTGCGACCAATCTTGCTTTGTATCTCTCCACAGATCCGTCACTATTATATTTGATTTTGTATACCCGAACATCCCACTGTTTTCTTTTTTAGAAGAAGCTCAACTAAGGTCCAGGTATTATTTTTGAGCAACGCTTTTAATTCATCATCTATGGCCGATTTCCATTGGGGGTCTTCACGGGCTTCTTTGAAGCTTGTTGGTTCATGGTGAGCATAGGTTTTGGCCAGAAAGGTATGGTATGACACGGATAACTTTGAAAGATCCAATTGGCGTTCTATAGAATGTACTTTTGGAGCTTCAGTGGTACAATAGGAATAATAGTCTTTCAGTCTAATAAGTGGTCTAGTGGATCGAGATGACTTCCTGATGTTACCATTTTCTTGAACAGGGTTGATTATGGACTGACTTGGGTTGGAAGTAGTGACAGGGTCTGTAGAAGAGTTTGGACCAGATTCAAAGAGGATATCTGACTCTTGAATGGAGGAATCATTATGGTTATTGAGACTAGACAGGTTAGGACAAGAGTCATCAAGGTATTCAAGAATCAACAAAATGAGTCCTGGTATGAAACTTGACATATCTGACTGGTTCTCCCCCTCATTGGGATACTAAAAGTAGGGTTCATTTTCAAAAAATCTCACGTCTCTTGACACAGTTTTTTTGAGATAGGCTTAAAACATTTGAACCCCTTCTTTGACAAGGAATATCCAACGAAAACACATTTGACAGCTCATTTCTCAAGTTTGTTTCAATTTTTTTTTTGATATAAACAAAACATTTACAGCAAAAAACTTTCAGATGTTTGATGGAAATTTTTATATTTCTCAATTTTTTCATGGGAATTTTATTTCCCAAACTAGAACTTGGGACCCGATTTATGATATAGCATGTTGTGGCTATGGCGTCGATCCAATACAGTTAAGGAATATTCATGTGAAACATGAGAGACTGAGCAACATTGAGTAAATATCGATTTTTCCTTTCAGCGACCCCGTTTTGTTGAGGGGTTCCTGCACAAGTATTTTGAGGCATTATCCCTTGTTGTTTCAGGAATTCATCAAGAACTTCATTAATATATTCTTCTCTATTATCAGACCTTCAAAGTTTGATCTTGTTCTCATATTGAGTAAGCACATGGTTGTAAAATTTTTTAAAAACTTTGGCCACTTCACTTTTATGCTTCAGAAAATATACCCAAGTAACTCGAGACTTGTCCTCAATGAAAGTAACATAGTATTTGAAACCAAACAAAGTATCTAGAGAGGCCGGACCCCACACATCAGAGTGAATCAATTCAAAAAACTCATTACTTCTAGTAGAAGAGTTCTAAAAAGGAAGCCAAGAGGCATTAGCAAACTCACATGCATCACATGATAAGTTATCATTATTCAATTATGATAATACTAATTTAATGATTTTAGCAGAAGCATGTCCAAGATGAGAGTGTCAGAGACGGTACAAATTACTTGATTGATCACAGCATAAGAAGGTCTGTTGCATAGGACTGGAGATGTATAAAGCATCACATTCAATGCCTTTACCAATCATCCTCTTCATTTTTCTGTCCTGAAACACTACCTCCTTTAAAGAGAAAACAACCAAGCAATCATAATTTTTTGTGATCTTACTTACAGACATGAGATTAGTAGCAAGTTTGGGAACCACAAGAACTTTAGATTCAAGGTCTTGGTTGAATTTCATATTTTTTTGTGCCAGTGACCATCATGATAGACCCATCTACCGTGTATATTGTTTTTTGAGAACAAATCAAGCCGTCATCATCGTTTGTCATGTGGTCAGAGGCTCCTGAATCAATAATCCACTCATTTTTAAACAAACATGAAAGAAGAACACAAGTTTTACCTTACTGGTCGACATGAGCCTCTTTGATAAGAGAAGTAGATGTTAAGTTTGTCTTAGCCATATGTTGGAAGAATTAAGTGAGATCATCTTTGGTGTTGAAATTTGTCGTGTCTTGTTTTACATTTGTCTCCTTGTCATGACTGGGACGACCCATAAGATCCCAACATAGATCTTTGGAGTGTCCCCATTTTTTATAATAGGAACACTTAAGTTTCGACCTAGTTTTGGATTGATCTTGAGAGGGGCAGTTTGACATCTCACTTAATACTTGATTTTTCTTAAAGCCGACTTGAAATGCCATTTTTTCTGGTTGTTCCTCCTTACTACTATGGCTCAGATTCATGACCTTTCTACGGGTTTCTTCACGTTGGATCATGACGCAAACAACATTGTATGATGGTAGGGGAGTTGTCATCAAGATCTGACTTCGAAGGTTTTCATAGTCAGGGCCAAAACCTGCAAGGACTTTGAAAACCTTATCTTCCTCAAGCCGGTAGGAGGTCGATATTGGAGCAATTCATCCCACATCCCTCTAAGTGTTCCAAGAGATTTCTAGTTGAATTTTATATACCATTGTGAGATTAAATTGCTCGCCATAAATTTCTTTAACCGCATCCCAAATTTCTTTTGTGGTATTCATAAACAAGAAACTTTTGGCAATGGCTGGTTCCATAGAATTTAACATCAAACTCATAACCATGTCATTCTCAGATTCTCATTTCTCATAGGCGGGATCTAAAACTTTCAACTTCACATTTTTTCCAGTGATATATCCTAATTTGGATTTACCACTGAGAAATAGTTTAATAGCATTTGCCCAACTGAGATAGCCGGTCCTAGAGAATAACGAATTTATGATTTTGAGTAATTAGTTTTGATCAGAACAACCAACCTTACTGTCGATCGAATTTCTAGAAGAGTTGACACTGCTATCGGCCATTGCGTCTATGTTCTTCTCCATAAAAAACAACAACCAACGATCACCTCAGAGAACCTCAATGTTCCATGTTATGCTGACGACATGAACAACCAATGCTAGCAATAAATGAGCAACAACCTCGGGCAGAGCAATGAACGAGAGCAGCAACAAACACTAGCAGAACAACAAACATGAGTAGAAAACAGGCAAAAAAACTTTCTGCAGTTTGTTCTTTCTGATTGACTCTCGTCTTTATAGGTTGCAGAAAACATATCATCCTTCGTTCTAATACCATGTTACGAAACTTAGAAAAACTCACAAGCAGACCACACACATTTACGTGGTTCGGCAATGAATGCTTACATCCATGAGAAACACAGACTCACTACTTTGTTATTTCTCATATGTCAATGGCTACAAGAGGCTGATATATATAGGTGATTTCAGCCAATTTAATTATGCAACAATTGGCTGGAGATAGACCAGTCTCATCTGAAATCTCAACAGAGAAACAAATGACAACATAGAAACAAGAAAATTACCAAAACAGAAAAGAAAACAAATCTTCACTTGCTAAAAAGGGGATAATTGATAATTATCCCTACTGTGACAACTCTCACAATCCCAAACTGAGATGCATGGTTCTCAAGTGAAATGTGCGGTGGGGATTGGATGCAACCAATGATCAATTATATACAATATGAACTGATCTAAGCTCAACAGATTAGGATACAAAACTAGTATGAAGTATGAACTGAATTTGACCAACTAGGCTACTTCGTTAGTCATGGCTGTTCAGCTCGGATCAGCTTGTATGGGCTCATTAGTTAATAACAAATATATATTTCATATATTTTATATCAGAGTGTAATATTGTTCAAGTGTTTGGCTTGCAAGCGATAATTTTAAAAGTTCAAATCCTATTGCTTACAAATGTTGTGGAGTAACTTTCGAGTTAAGGAAACCTAGACCCAACCATATTGGTAACTCACCTTTCCTACTATTATTTGGCAAATGTGGAAGGTGAGAAATAGATCCTTTCGGCATCATTCCTCCTGTTTGCCCAGCTCAAGAGGGTAGTGTAGGCTACTGGCGCACCTGAGCGGTAGCGCAAGTGTAAAACGAGGTTTACTGGCACAGTGAAAAATTAATGCCAGAGAAAGTGTGTTTTCACTGGCACAAATTTAGGCAGCGTCAATGAAATTTTTTACTGGCGCAATATCTAATTGTGCCAAAGATGATAGGGTTTCTCTGGCGGAATTTAAGATTGCGCTAGTGAAACACTTAAAATTGCTGGTGCAGTCCTATTTTGCGCCCTTTAAAACCAAAGTGAGTTTTCATCTTTTGCGGGAGGGGAAACAGTTTTTCTCCCTCCCTTTTTTCATCATTTTCGAGAAAGCATGTTTCTCTTACAAAAGAAGAAGACACCAGAAGTGTCGAGGGTTTGGACGTCTCCTAGCTGCATTCACTGGAATCTCTCTCTCTCTCTCTCTCTCTCTCTCTCTCTCTCTCTCTCTCTCTCTCTGCGCCATCCCAGAGCAAACAAAAGAGGAGGTTAGGGTTTTGCCTTCACGTTTCTTCGGGTACGATGCCTTTTTTGTTTCTTTAATTTTTTTTCTCATTTATCTGATTGCTTTGTTTGCCTGCTTCCTTTTTGTCTGGCTCGATCAGTAAGAGAGGAATCACATGATTTCATTCATGATATTTATTTTGGTTGTTTAGAATCGCGTTTGGACCTGTTTCAGATTTTTAAACGACTGAGATTTTTGGTTTCTTCATCGTTTTTCTTTTTCCCCTTTCTTTTTTGAACCCTAACAAGCAATTTTGTGTATTGAAACGAGAACTTTCGAAAGAGAAGGGTTAGGGTTCTTGCGTTATTCATAAATAAGCTAGTTTTGTTGTATATTAGTCTTGATTTAAGTTTATATTAGGATAGCTGAACTATATTTACTTTGTTTAGAATTTTTTCACGAGGACGTCTTTGTGCATTTGCTATTGCAAAAGAAGAGGCCACTGAGGATAGTCGTCAGTGTCAAACTTGGAGGAATATGCTTTTAATTTGGTGTTTACAAGAATGGCCATATGGGAATCGTATCCAATGATCAACTAAACAGGACAACTCCACCTTGGAGTGTTCAATGGGAAAAGCTGAATGGTGAGGCTACTAAGAATCAAGCATGTATAAATATAGAAATGACCATTTTTTATTACAAGAGACTGATTGTTATATTCATGCAATGACTTAAACTAGGGCCTCTCCAGCCTGGGTGCGTGGACATTAGTTTTCATTGAAAAATAACCAAAATAACCTCAAAATCATGTCAATTTTTTTTTCATAATAACTAAAGGTCCCTACATTCATTAATAATAACTATTTCATTCCAAATAAAAGTATCTAATTATATAAGCAAAATAAATAAAAATATAAAAATAAATCATACTTAAAATGCTAAGAAGTCTGTTGTTAGCTGAATTAAAGTCTTGGACTAATTCCTCCTGTTGGCAGTAGTTCCTGAACCTACAGTTGCAACCAAGAAACTGGGGGTGATCGAGTCTACAACTCAGTAAGTTTTCATTTATAAATAGACATGACCGTTACAACTGTAGTGAGCTTTAAGCTCTTAGTCTTAGTTTAGTTTGCTAACTAAGCACATATGTTATGAATTTTATCTCATTTACCATAATTCTATCATCATACACAAATTCATAATTTACTCTAATCGGCTATTTCGGATATAACTTTCTTGGGCATAGCAACATATGCAAACAACTTAGAATCTACGATGTTGGCTAGACATATGAACTACTCGCAATATCATAGTCCAAACCGACCTAGACTATAGACACATCATAGTACAAGTATTGCAACTGCTCACTTCTTACAAGCCGAGAGTCATAAAGTACTCATCGATAGCTAGCCGGAGAGCTAGGGTGGCTATACCTGCCCTCAAGGTACTCAAGGAGCTATACTTGCCCCCAAGGTGTCAAGAAATTATACTTGCTCTCAGGGTTTTATGGTTCATGTTGCATCCTACATGTGTTTAGTGGACAATGTTTTAATCCCTAAAGGTCACCTAGGAATATCTGAGAATTTCTCAAGATACACACGAGGCACACACCTCAACAATGCCCTAGACCATGCCTCATAGTAAAATTTCTTATCATGCTCTGTGTGGTTATCTTATATACATTATTCTTTCAACCTTCATTTCTTAAAGTTAATGTTTTATACAATTATCAATGTATGTCCACTAACTACAGTTAACATGTATTCACATATCATATATTTAAGAATAACAACCCACCACAGAGTCAACTTATTAAATCACGATACTTACAATGCCCCTCCTAAGGCATAAGCATGATATTCTCAGGACAAATTCTATCCCAAAACTCTGGAACTCTACACTCAATTCTCAACATCATACATGAATCATTTAAATACGATAATGTCATAATTTTCTCTACACAAGATACATTTATAATTTAAATCATGTCATAAAGCAAGAAACATGCATCATATATCATATCATTTAAGCACCAAACAGAATATCATGATTATAGATTCTTAAGCATGAAAAACAATCATTCTATTCACAATAAAATAAAACTAGTATGCCTAAAACAGATGAAATCATATCGCAAGATACCTAAACTATTCAGCATGTATTTTATTTAACTAAGGAGGATTTTGCAAATGTTCACTTAATTGGAACGCTTAAATTCCAGCTCTAAGGAATAACCTTAGCCTTTTCGCAAGTTTTGTTATAAAATAAACGAATATTCTCGTACCATCATATAAAGTCCCGTCTTTGTGATAAATTATAAAAATACCCCTAAGCTTTAATGTCAAACTCTGAATTTGTTCTTTCAGAGTTTGCCATCACATCTCCTGCTAATGGATCCTACTCGAAGAGAAGAATCAAATGATCCAAAAATTACTTGAATTCAACCTTTGGGTACCAAGTTATGCCTTGTTTATTATTTGAACATATTGAGGGCAAAATAGTCTTTTTACTCTTCAACCACCCCCAAATTCATATAATATTTTTTATTTATTTTCTTTACACATTATTACACCATATCTAATTCACATTAGATGTCGAATCCAAATCCACTTTGATTTCAAAGTGAATTGCTTAGGTTTTTCAATTGCAACTCTGATTAAAACTTGGATCCGGTATGCTCGATCCAAACTTTTTTGTCATGGTTTGGCACAAGTATGGCGTCTATGCTGAAAAGTCTTGAATTTGGATTAAACCCAACTAGATCCAATTAGTTTTGGATCCACTTTAAGTACACGTGATCTGATTTGAGTTTGGATCCAAACCTGGATCCAATTCGTATTAAAAAACAGAGGTCTTCACCATCTCAATTTTCATTCCACTCTATTTACTCATCCAATTCTACTTACGCACATATATATATATATATATATATATATAAAACCCAGCTGACTCGATCTAACCCAACCATGGGCCCAACTAGATTCAGACCGAGTAGGTCTGCCAATAGTAGATACGACTCGATTTGAACCACATTGGTCCATCGAAAGCAGACTCAACTCGGACTGCTCAGACTGAGTCGGTCTGCCCTGAATATGGATCAAGCTTAGTTAATCTGATATGCCAAGAAAACAAACCTGACTTAGTTTGTTTAAACCAGTGTTTTAAAACTCGTCGAGTCAACTCGTTGACTCGGCTCGACTCAGCCCTCCAGCGAGTCAACCCGGCAAGGCAAACTCGGTTTGCCAAAACTCGGGCTTGACTCGGGCTTACTCAGCCTGACTCGGCCGAGTTCTGAGATGTTTGAAATTTGATTTTTGAGTTTCAAATTACAGTTTCGAAATATATAAGTACATATATTTTAACAAGGGTTACCCCCAGATTTTGTATAAAAAAGAAAATAAAAATCATTTAAAGATAAAAAATCATTTAAATTCATAGAATAAAATCACCTATAGGAACTAGGAAGTCACATTTTGGTTTCATCATCCATTTGTTATGTGAACAAGCATTGTACAGATTCAAATATTAGTAGTCTTTTTATAGTTGTGCCATTAATATATTTCCTGCATAGTTTTCATACATGAGAAAATTGCTTATTTATGTTGATATTGGGCATTCTGTAAACTTTCAATATGCACATATATCCCTATTTTACATTTATGGATTTGTTAGAAAGGGAATTAAAACTTTTAAAACAAGCTAGCATATATGATTGGTCATTTTAGGAACCGTAGGTAGTAGCAGACTGAACTCATGGTGACCACATCCTTTAATTCAAGTCATGAATTAGTCAAAGTGCTTGTATAGATATCAAATTCAAGCAAACCTCTATAACTCTTTGTAGTTTTTATATTCTTACAGACATTTGGAGATTATATGTTTACTCAAAAACATGGTTTGAGACAAATTATATATTGTTTTTCTTTTAAAATCAAAAGTTAACAAAACTCGGTCTGAATTACCGAGTTGACCCATCAAGTCACGAGTCAATAAAGAACGAATCGAGTTTCGAGTCACGAGTTTTAAAACCTTGGTTTAAACCGTATCGGTAAATGATAAGACCTGACTCATAATGTTTAGACCAAGTTAGTCTATTCAGACCGAGTTGATCTGCCATACTACTCATAATCGAGTTAGTCTATCTTTCTACTTCTACAGGCGAACTACTCATAATCGAGTTAGTCTATCTTTCTACTTCTACAGGCGAGTCGGTCACATTACCACCCCCTTTTATTACCACCCCTTTTTTTATTTTATTTTTTATAGGTCGTCGGCATTTGTTGGCATTGAGGGCTGGGGCCGGTCCTCCTACGCCTCCTCACTGCGGACAGCAGGTGGCAGGGTTCACCCTCTGTCGTTTTTCCTTTTCCCGTCACCAGAAGCCTGCCCAGTAGTGATAACAGGGGGAAAACCCTCTCTGTCCCTGTTTTTTGTAACTGGCTGGTAACGTCGCAGTTGTCGGCGTCTTCTTCTTTGAAAAGAAAAATGAGAGATAGAGGGAGCGGGGCTTACTTGTGAATGTCGGTGGCGTATCTCGCTGCAGCTGCGCCTCTTCCTCTCCTTCTCTCTTTCTCTCTGAGTCTCTCTTTTTCTCACAGGGCATGCTTCTGCTGAAGGAGATAGGGGAAGGGATAGAGGAACCTATGGCTTTTATAGCCATAGGTGAGGGTAAGCGTTACCCCCTCTCACCCCCATCAACTTCCAAAATCGGGGAGGCGTTTGCCCCTTCCCTCTCCCACTTTCCATTTTCGTGGGAGAGGGAGAAGGGTAACACTCCCCTCTTCCCATAACCCCCAGGCGTCTCCTCCTCTTCCCGTAACCGCCCCAACCAGGCGGCAGCATTGCAATTTGCCATTCTTGCTAAACTAGATTATTATCTATTTCGGATATTGGAAGTGCTTTTCTTTTTCCTTCGTTTGATTCACAATGTCTTTGATAAATACCGCAGATGACACTTTTGTGGAAACACCGCCTGTTCTGTACTGCCTTGTCCTGTTAGGCTTCAAATTTGGAGCTCTAGAGTTTCCAGAGCATAGTTTTCACTTATTCTTGTTTGATCATGGCGGAAATTGCTTGATAGCTTGCCATAGTTTCCTAAATGAAGATGCATTAGGCTGTTTAATTGGATTCAAATTTTGAGCTACTTTTTGAGCTTTCTAATTGCGAGATATAGTTGCAATCAACAGTCTTTTCCTGTTAAAACATGTGGATGTTTCTCACTGTTGTAAATTTTGATGTGAAGTGTTCTAGCAGAAAGGATTTTTTGCGCCAACTTTGTTAATGATGAGAAATGCATATTCTAGTGCTGCATTTTCTTTATCTAAAATGTTTCGTGCTGTTTTCAGATCCAACTTGCTCTTTCTGTATTTTCAACACTTCAAAATGTACAGTTTTTGGAAATGTTCAGTAGAAGCCTTGCTGAAACTCTAAGTAGAAGTCTTCCACTATCTGAATATAAAAGATTTTCACAATTCAATTCTGTGGAGTTCTAGATAGATAACATGCTTGTTACTAAAGATTTGAAAATCTGTGCAATATTTTTCATGCTTTCTTTGTCCTAGTAGCGGTTAACTATACGCCTATGAGTCTTACAGTTGGTTTTGCTCTAAGTAGCCCATGAATTTCATTCATCACTTGCCTATCAAGTTTAGTGGAGGTGTGGAGGTGTGCAGGCGTAAATGCCAATCATTGCTAATGTATGAAATATAACATTTTTGTTGTATGCATGCATACATATTCAGATGAAATATTGCTTCTTTCTGCAACTGGTAGAATAACAACTTAAATGAATGCATATACATCTGACAATCCGGAGGGCGTTTTTTTTTATATAGGCAAAACCTATATCTTTAGGATCTCCAATGTGGGCTTGCAGGCATCACTCAACTTCAGGATTCAGGGTCATAAGCTGAAGCTGGTAGAAATTGAAGGCACACACCCAATTGAAAATATCTATGATTTAGTGGACGTTCATGTTGGACAATCAGTGGCTATTTTGGTCACAGCTGATCAGGCCCCCAAAGACAATTACTAGACAAGACTGGTATAAACCTAAGTGAAGTTGGGGATCTCAAAGAGCAAGTGGATGCATGATGACATCATTTTATTCTGGGTTTCCTGGTATAGTAGTATGTTATGACAATATTGTGTTATTTCTTGTTTCAGGCTTCCCTCTTAATGCTTTCTTTTGTGATACAGTGACAGTACCGGTAGGAACTGTCAATAGGCAGTGTTCTTCTGGTTTATAGGCTGTTGCTGATGTTGTTGCTGCCCTAAAAGCTGGGTTCTATGATATTGGTAAGCATGGTCTATTCCTTGATGTGAACAATTGTCAATAATTTTCTCAGCAACCTCATTAATGTTTTCTATTAGGCATTGGATTCAGGCTAGAGTCTATGTCAACAAATGTAATGGCTTGGGAAGGCTCGATCAATCCTAGAGTATGTATCATCAGAGTTCTATTTATATTTTTTACAATTTTTTGATAAATAGTAAAGTTTTACTCCCACCATATCTGCATCATCGACTTCTTGGTCCACAATGTATATACTTTTAGGATGGCTTGGCACTTCCAACTTTTTGTTGGAAGAACCAAATGATCACTGGAGAAGGATTTTGAAAAATCTTGATGATAAGAGTGATGTCCCTACTGAGTATTGCATAACAGATGAATGTAATGAAAGTGCAGGGTTAAGGGAGGCTGAACCAAAAAACCTGTGCATAAGTTATTGAACTGAAAGTGAGCAAACTCTTGCTTCCTATGGTGCATCCACATTAATCTATGTAGTTCTTCAATACTGGATTATTGAATGCCAATTCAACTTTGGGATTTGATTGACTACTCATTCTAAAGTTTTGGCTTTCAAATTTTTGTATTAGAAATGTTAATTATAAAACATTTCTAAGGTGCTCTTCTTCTACATGGAGTTTCTTAACAAAGTGTTGATCATTTTCTATCAAATTGATGCTATCGGTGGTTTGGTTTTTGATTAAAATAAGGTTTGTAAATGCTGGCTGTTAATGTCATTCTAGATGATCCAGAAATTTCTGTTGAGAGTTAATAATGATAGATAGTCAATGCTCAAAACCATCTTGAAGACTGTGGAAAGAATATATTCAATTTTCATAAACTTGTTATTAGATAACTGTTGTTGCCTTGTAAATGTTTTGCCAGCAAGAAGCACTTGAGGTTCACTCCACGAATGAGTAGATACAAATGAAGATGAGCATATCACACACGCATATGCTAACTCTCTCTCTCTCTCTCTCATCCACTAGTAAGACAATTTTTATGTTCTTCATTTTAACTCTCTCTCTCTCTCTCTCCTTTCTCTCTCTCTCACACACATTCTTTTGTATTTGAGTTACTACATTTCGTATGACTTTAGATGAAGACTTCATATTTTGAATCTCATAGAGGCGAATTCACTTTTGAATCTCATATTTTGAATGACTTTAGATGGATCTCATATTGTGAATCTCATATTTTGAATCTATATTTAAGTTACTATATAGACTTCATATTTTGAATCTCATATAGTTATTGATGAATTATGTTTCTTTTTTTTTTGTTAATATAGATGTTCTATTAGTTCTATTTGGTTGTCTTTTGTAAGGTCAATTAGTTTGAGTTGATTTGCATAGGTGTGTTGCTCCACTTGTGACCTATTGCTTGACATTTGTTTTTCTTGCAGGCTGAACTTGGAAAGCCTCGCATATCTCAACCTGAAAAAGGAAAAGTTGCATTCTTTTGGAGTGGAGCAGCACCAATGTTTGAGGTAGAAGGGGATATTCATATTTATTTTACTTCAATTTTTCATACTACTTCTTTCCTGAAATTTGGAAACCTATCGAGTCATCATGTATCAACCTAGCTCTAGAGTTTTGGCATGTGGGATTAAGTTTTTCTTCTTTTTAGATAAACTACCTTGTTAGAAGATGAGAACTTTATCTTGCTACCTCAAACATATTTATTTTACTTTAAGCATCTTTCCTGAAATTTGGAAACCTATTGAGTCATCATGTATCAACCTAGCTCTAGAGTTTTGGCATGTGGGATTAAGTTTTTCTTCTTTTTAGATAAACTACCTTGTTAGAAGATGAGAACTTTATCTTGCTACCTCAAACATATTTATTTTACTTTAAGCATCTTTCCTGAAATTTGGAAAACCTATCGAGTCATCATGTATCAACCTAGCTCTAGAGTTTTGGCATGTGGGATTAAGTTTTTCTTCTTTTTAGATAAACTACCTTGTTAGAAGATGAGAACTTTATCTTGCTACCTCAAACATATTTATTTTACTTTAAGCATCTTTCCTGAAATTTGTAAACCTATCGAGTCATGTATCAACCTAGCTCTAGAGTTTTGGCATGTGGGATTAAGTTTTTCTTCTTTTTAGATAAACTACCTTGTTAGAAGATGAGAACTTTATCTTGCTACCTCAAACATATTTATTTTACTTTAAGCATCTTTCCTGAAATTTGTAAACCTATCGAGTCATGTATCAACCTAGCTCTAGAGTTTTGGCATGGGGGATTAAGTTTTTCTTCTTTTTAGATAAACTACTTTGTTAGAAGATGAGAACTTTATCTCTGCTACAGTTAAAATTGATTTTGTATTAGCCTAATTGTTTTAGTTTAGTATATGTGTGCTTACATATGAATCCCTGGATTTTGGTTTCTTCAGTTGGCCAATCTCTTCTATAATACATACTACACTACACAAGCCCCTATTTTTTATTTTCCACTTTTACTGGCACACTAAATCAGTACGCCAGTAAAATACTTTTATTGGCGCTAAGTTATCGCCAGTAAAGTCATTTAAAAGATGCTTAACATTTTCACTGGCGCTAAATTTGCGTCAGTGAAAATGATTTTCATTGGCGAATGTAAATTGCGCCAGTAAAACCTTTACCGGTGAGGCTTTTACTGGCACAACGATTGTACCAGTAAAAATCAAATTTCTTGTAGTGAGTGTGGGGTAAGCTAGGTTTCATACCTGGATCAGATTGGCCCCATGTCAGAACCAGAGCCTAGGGGTGTCAATGGGTCAGGTTTGGTTCGGACCTAGGTGGGACCAAATCCAAATTTGATTTAAGATGTTGTTATCGGTTCTGGAATCGGGTCTAATTGGACCTACTATAAGAGAAACCATATCCGGACCCTATAAAGATTACATGAACCAGACCTTAACCATACTCAGTAAAATAATATATTGTTTAATCTTTTATACATTGAAAAATTGCGGATCTTAGATGGAACTTGGTGTCGGGCCTGGGTTTGGTATGAAGTTTCATAAACCATGCCCGACTCCATATATTAGACGAATCCTCTGAATATGACTTGGATTCTAATCAGACCTCCTTGTTTATCACCAAATTCTGACCCTATAGGGTTTGGTACAGGTTGAGTTCAGGTCAAACATGGCCCATTAACACCCCTACCCAAGCCCAGGAACTTCAAGTGGTCTGGCATTATAGAAGATTCAGCAGCAAAGTGACTTTCCTTTTTATGTAAGGCTGATAGTGAATTGATCATCTTTGGTATATATATGCTCTGTCTCTGGATGTTATAATGCAAGAGAATAAGTTGTGGGGATGCATTCACCAGTACTACAGAGAGAGTGGTCCGACTTCCATAATCAGAAATATGGGCACTTAAACAGCTGTGATGGACTGAATGAGGCATCCTCTGTCGGTGGTTGATGAATGGTTAGAATAGCTACAGATATGCTCCTTTCCACCAACGCGTCTCCAGGTGGTTGGTAGGAGCTGTCAGTGCAGGTCTCCTTGTGGTGGGACGTTGCAGGTTCAAAACCCAATTGTACGTTGAATAATAACCCAGCTTGCCTTCTAAAAAATAATTAAAGTATGCGCCTTTCCTCAGATAAATCCTAGCATTGATGCTTGTTGCTTGCTGGATCATAACGTGACAAATGGGGGAGCGTTTGGAAAGGTCAGGTGAGCTCCCAGCCCAGGCCTATCCCTTCCGTGGGAGTTTTTTTGTATAGCCTCTAAGGATGGGTGGTCATGTCCTCAACCCAGAGTTTTACTCACAGGGAATCAGACCCATTTAGTGAGCCAGTTCTTGGTGAGGGTTCTTCGTCATAAAATAATAATAATAATAATAATTGGATGGGGGCTGTTGTCTCCAACTTTCCCTCACATAAAAAAAGGAATGACTCTTTCACAAGAAAATTAAATTCAGCAAGATGGGTATCATGCTTTTGTCTGAATTTATAACTTGAAGAGACCGCACTTGACACCAAGACCTGATCGTGCTGGCTTAGCCTGTCATACCCACGGAACTCTGAGGCTAGGACCCCTGCCTCAGGTCCTATGCTGCACATGGGAGTGATACCCATTAGAGTCGAACATTGACTGCCCACCTAGCAGCCAAGTTCTTGATGAGGGTTCTTCGTCATAAAATAATAATAATAATAATAATTGGATGGGGCTGTTGTCCCCAACTTTCCCTCAGAAAAAAAGAAGAAAAAAGACCCGTTCACAAGAAATTAAAGCTCGAATTCACCATTATTTCTTGTAAAATATCAAACATTCATGGGTTTTACATCTTTCTCTCTTTAAAGAAATTTCGTCGCAAGATTCTAAATGTTTTGTTTTTATTATTCATTTGTTTAACATTCTAGAAATTTTATGGGTATTACACTCCATCCCTGCCTCCATCACTGCATGGGTTTTGATTTTAACCTTCATCCTGGTTTCATTTCCCGTTTCATATATCCTCCATCTCCTATCCAAACGAGACAAGGTGGGGTGAGACCCTGATTTTCCTTGATTCACTGCCATCCCTATTCCCAATCCACTTACCGTTATAATTTCGGCTTTTCAATTGCATTCCGAACAGCTGCACAAGTAGAAGTGTTAAATCCCCAGATGTACCATTCCACTTATCCCAAACAACTGAGTATTTTCTAAAACCACAAATTTTGGGGATTTTATAACTGCATACTTGGTTGCCACCGACTCACAGTTTCCAAACAGTACCTTAACAACATTGAACCTAGTTGTGGGTGCGTACTTTCGCTACTCTTAATGAAAGATAAGTGTCAAATAAGTTTGAAATTCCTTGGACGTCCTTTAAAAATGTCATTTCATAAATAATATTAATAATAAGGTTACAATGGCAATTGGCCAGTACGTACTCATTATCATGCATACCTTCTCTTTTTATTTTATATGATGTATGGTATAATTGGCTGCAGAATCATTTTCTTCATTTTTTTTTTGCTAATTTTATGGAAAATAATATGAATGCACCCGTTATTTCAATTGATAAAGGAAAAATATTAGCTACACTCATGTTCTGAACTCTCTAGCTGAAACTTAATTACAGGGACAAGCTGTATTCACCAAATCTAATCATGGAGATATGTTTAGCATAGTCAAAATAGTAGGAATTGACTCTTGAATCATACTTTTTTCATATAAAATTACAAATTCTTGAGGGTTGAAAATTCAGTACTTTATAAACTATTAACTTTTGGGCCACTCCAAAAAATCTGACTTATACATCAGAATAGCATGATCTAAAGAACAATTTTTGCTAACCAAATATTTAGATTGCATTGGGAAGGTCAGATCTGAAAAAAATAAAAAACGTTTTCAGTCGTGGGTTTGGAATGCACAAGTGTAGCCAACATTTTCCCATTGGCAAATGCCCATGTACTAAAATATTTTTAAATAGCCTTATTTGTTTACCACATCACATTTTGAATGCCTTGTGATAGGTTTTTCAACAGGGATTCAATCAGATTGGTATAGTTCAATTTGAGCCCGGTATGTTATTTTTTGGATTCAGATCCCTAAAGTAAGATCACATGTATTTGGATCAGATTCAGATTTGATTAATCGAATTATTTTCATATTTGGATCAGATTCAGAACAATATTTCAGAGCAAACCTAATTCGTGATCAAAATCCAATCTCATTTACAATTTTTCTTGACATGTTTTTTTTTTGTAATAACTAAAGATACCGCCCCCAAGATCAAAGACCTAGTCACAGGCTCTGCCTGCCATACTTATAATCTTTGTCTTGTCAGCATAAAACTCGGTGAGCTTACCCCATGCCTCCATTTTTTCTTGACATGTAAAGCACTTATTTTAAATTTGTTTTACTGAATCCAGCATTGCCCCATATTTCTCAGATCCGATTTCAACTCCACATCATCAGATATTATTTGAATCTGGTCTTTTATTTGGATCTACTGTTAGCATTTCAATTTTGGATTATGATCTGATATGATTCGGCCCATATCCTATCTGTTTGAACTCCTAAGATTTGTCAACATGACACATTGGCCCCGCATGTCATTTTAAAATCCTCTTGTTAATCATGTCCCACATTACAAGTCAGGTTTGGTTGGATCGTTCAAATTTGTCTCGTACATAACATTCTATGTCAGGTTTTAACATTTTACTGCAAGAGGTTTTTTTTTTTTTGGCTCATCTGATCCTCCAGATGTGATCCACATGTTTGTTTCATTTGAAACCGACATTTTGAACATTCTTTTCCAATGTATATGTCATATTTTTTTAGGGTTGAAAAATAAATGGCCTATGCATAGACCGGAAAGAAACCAAGCTCAGATGTTAAGTGTCAATTCCAAGTAATGTTTTGGTTTAAGTTTTTTAAGATCACCATATGAATTTAGAGTCTCTCTCTCTCTCTCTTGTTTTTTCTGGCTAATTGTTCATTTGCATATCTATGCACAATGCAAACAGTTGCACGCAGAAAACTACTGTACAAAGTATACCTACGCTATCAAACTATAAAGGAAAAGTGTTTAGGGAGAAGGAATGACAAAGAATAAATCAAAGTTTAGAATAATCTATCATTAAAACTAATTATAAGTCTCCCATATTGAATACTTATAGAGCAAAGAAATAAACCCTAATCTAATATGGATCTAAGATAGATCCAATCCAAATTCAAAATCTAAACTAAATAATCAACATAAAATTAAATGGATCTTATGGATCAGTTGTATCACCATGCCTTAGTAGTCTCATATACTATACATTAGTATATTTCATGTCCATCTGATTCACTTTTGGAACCATCATATGTCTATCTGGTTCACTTATGGAACCAACACATGCATTTAAACAAAATCCTCTAATTCTAGTCTATTAACAAATAATTTATGTGTCATTGTAAATTATGTCATAAAGCATACAAAACGATTTAAGCTCTGAGATTTTAATAAAAGGTTCTTACATATGTTATATGCATACAGAAAAAAATGCAAACCTTAACTCATTTCAAACCAGGAATTAAAATTTATGTAATAAAAACTATTTTTTGTTTACAAAACAGTCTTATCAAAATTTATCTTTCAAATGAAAAAATAGTTATAAATGATTTAGTAAGATTTAGATGATGAAATTTTTATTATGAGTGGCTTGATATGTCTAATTTAAGTTGACAAAAACCTAGAATATAATTCGATTCCAGCAAAGAGCTAAAAATCCTGTAACATTTGATGTTTCTATTATTTGACAGAACGTATTTCAGAAAATTATATATTCTAGACAGATTTTCTTGAACTTTCATTTCTAAACCATTAGGAATCAACGTTCAAGATTTTAATTGTATGTTCTTATATATCTAGACTAATACACCCTAAAATCTCAACACCATATCCTGAGTATTATAGGAGATGTGATTTTAAAAAATATGCAGTCTCTTCAGACTCCTTGTCAGGACAAAATTTCTATGTCGACTTGCAAAGGGTATGTCTCCCAATCTACGATCATCAGAATTTGATATTTGAATTGAGATTATTTACGTATGTATGCAATATCTTCACAAATTTTTAGGATTTATGGGTTCACAATTTGGGAGAACTGGATTTATCATTCTGACTTGTTGGATCAATACAAATTTTTAAGAATCAATGATGGACTTCATGATTTTCAATAAGATCATCAAGAAAAACTATCAAATGATTTTAAATCCATCAAGAACACATCAAATTCATGCATACAACTATGAAACCATGTTGTAAATACAAAAATACAATACATACATGAATCTAACATCCAAAATTATATGTTTTCTCTATAAAAATCAAAATCGGCTTTCGAAAAAAGATTTTGGGTTTTAAAATATTCATACATGGCACCGTATCAGTTCTTGCGTGAATCTAGGTTGATATATGTGTTGATACACATCCAAAAATTATCCCACAATATGCTCATATATCCTAATGGTATACATACTTACAAAATTATGGTGTACCTACTTAAAAAATGTTGTATCTACCAAATACTCTTCTTGAATCGTCTCTACCGATCAACTTCTTCTTCTCACATCTCCACACGTTGAAGATGTAACTACACCCCAGGAAAACTCTCGTCTAAAAAGGGGCATAAGGGAGAGGAAAGGGAGAGAGAGAGAGAGAGAGGAAAAAATAAAATTGTGATGCCTCCAAAATAAAATTGGTCAAATGGATCTAAAGCAGACAACTAAGACAAATTTTAGTTCCATTATGATTAAGTCTCATCCGCAGCTAACCATGAAAACCCATACTAATTTGAATTGGCAAGTTGAAGGTTTGGAATAGACAAGACAGGTATGGAGGGATTTTGGAACTCGTTAGGAGGTAAGACATGGAAATGTTCTTTTTGGATTGGATTCAATGAGTTTGAGTTTAGGCCCAACTTAAAATTTTCAAGGATATAAGGCTCCACAATGGGTTTAGTTGGATCCAATACAAGAGATTTAGATTTAGTTGTTTTGGATCCAATTCTTCTATAATTGGATCTAGACATCCGCTAGGTTCTCAGTGAGGTTTTAGATCGAGTTTGACATGGTTTTCACATAGGTATTTCTAGAAATGTGAATATAATGTGGTTTATTGTGGGAAGAGGCAAATGGAATAAAGTGATTGCACATAAGTTGTTTAATTTCAGCCCACATTCCAACGACTCTCAATCCTAGATCTTCGTGTGTGTAACAGATCTGTCCACCAAAACAGCACTAGGACATGTAAACGGTTCACGGCTAGTTCCACCCTGTGATGTTCAGGTAGGTTGTGGACCGTAATAAAAAACTTGCTTCACTGCCTCAGACCACTCTAAGAAGATGTCTGCATCAATTCGACTAGTATGCTCTGGCAAGTCTAACTTGATATCATATGCCTGCTCATGCTTAACCCCTCGCCCAAATCGCTTGTAGCTATGTTCATCACCATCAAATCACAAAATTGATCCACTTTTTGTTGGCTATGGATCATGGTAGAAGTGGGACTTGTACTTTTTTGGGTGATTGGATTAGGGTTTGGGCTAGGTCTAGACCTTGGGTTTGGTTTGAGGCTGGGTGATTTGGATAATGGGTGTAGTATGGATGCTATTGGATTAAGTAGGTATTTGAGCATTTATTTCCATTTATTTATTATAAAAAGTATAGGTTTTTTTAATGTCTAGCATATTTATTTTTGTTTCGTGCTTTTTCAAACCATCATAGTAGCTCACACTATTGAACTCACATTTTTTTAGGATTCACGAGGCATGAGCCACTTGCAAGCTAAAATATAATCATTGAAGATTTTGAAGTTCTTAGGAAAGTTGATCCTTGCTTAGCAGAGGAAGAAAGTGACACTACTTGAAAAGTGAACCTCACATCTCTTGTGTATCAAATTTGGTTGTCATCAATTTTCTTTCGATGTTTTTTTTTTTTAAATGTAGAAAAATTTTCAGCGTTCAAAATGTCATATATTTACTTTAAAAAAATACAACCTTGAGGTTGATTCCTACTATTTTGACCAAATAAACACATTAATGGGTCAGATTTGGTCAACAACCTCCTCCTATAAGTTTTATCCCGGGGTTTATAACCAATTACATTTTTCCTTTAAAAAAAATGTGAAAAAAGTGCAATATGCTTAGTCAGGATTTAAACCACCAAAATTCTGTGATTTTTTTTAATACACGGTATTACCATTGAAATGTGTATCAGTGTAATATTGTTAAAATATTTGAAATTTTGTTTTTCCATATTGTTTCCAACGGTTTTGCCTTTTATCTTTATATTATTTATTTATTTTTTTGAGATTTTTTCTATAAAAGTTAAATTAAAAATATTTTAAACTACACGATATTTATTTGTTCTATCGATGCACCGCACTTATTGCATTTGAAAGAGGTTTTTCTTTTTCAAGATGAATGCAATTTGCCAAAGTAGGGGTAGTTCATGTCAAAAAAAAAAATCTCTTTGTAACATTCTCCCAAATGAGATCTTACTTCCATTTAATATAATTTAATTTTTTTTCAAATATTGATAAATTGTTTTCAACAAACGGTTGTGATGCTTGTAGAGCTGGTAAACAAGCTAAATGAGTTAAATATGATGTATTCAATCTCAGATAGTTTTTGTGGTGAGTTGAGCCAAGCTTGAGCTAAACAAGCAGAATTCTAGTTGACTTGTTTACAAGAAAAATGCACCGTTTGAAAGTTGAAATTAATAGGATTTGAATTCTATACCGAGTGAAATTCAAGCTGAGTCATGCACATCAAGTATTTTGTTTCAAAGCTGGAAGCAATAGGATTTAATTATAGGCCCATTACACCCACTTGGGTGGTTTCGCGTGGTAGTGGGCTTGGGGGAAAGTAGGGATGGCAGAGGACCAGGAAAAAATGGGGATCCTTCCAAACCCACCCCGTTTGGGGCAGGGATGGAGGACACAAAACGGAAAATGGACTGAGGATAGAGGTGAAAATCAAAACCCAAACTTACTCTATTCTCCACCTCTACCCGTCCTTGATCTCCATTAATGAAATTATTGTATTATAAAATAATATTTAAATTATATATATTATTTATTTCTAACTCTAAGTTCTTACTTTTTAACTAAAAAAATGGGCCTCGTTTCTAGGGATGGCAGTGGGGTGGGGCGGGGCGGGGGACAAGGTCTCCACCTCCATCCCACCTCAAGATTAGAACCTCCATCCTCGGCCGGGATGGATTTTAACCTCCACCCCCGCCTTCATCCCCGTTTCATGTCCTTCATCCCCTGTTCAAATAGGGATGAGGCAGGGTGGTGTGGGGATCGGGGCGGGGCAGGGAAAAGTGTATGTCCATCCCCGCCTCCATCCCCGAAGGGGGATGGATTTTAACCTTCGTCCCCGCCTCCATCCCCGTTTCATACCCTTCATCCCTGGTCCAAACGGGGTGAGGCAGGGTGGGGCCCCGCTTTCCCCTGGTCCACTGCCATCCTTACTCGTTTCTCTCCTCCTTCCTTCCTCTAACGGCCCTAAAGAAGGACCATGTAAATCCTGTAATGGGAGAAAATGAGAATCCGTCTAAACCCATATCATTTGGGATGGAGACTAAGGACATGAAACAAGAAATGGACCAGAGATGGAGGTAAAAATCAAAACCCACCACGGAGATGGAGGACAAAATTTTGAGATGGGGGAGGAGATGAAGAGCTTGTCCCCTGCACCCACCCCGGTCCACTGCCATCCCTAAGGAAAAATACTGAACCCTTCATCATAGGTTCAACTTTCACCTCCTGTGTGGGTGCCTTTTACTGGTGGACTCTACAAGTGATCGAATGTCAGTGACCCCACCCACAAAGATTACCCATTTTAGCGTGAATGTTCATTATAAAAAATAATAACTCTAAGCCATTGCTTAAATGCCAAACATTTGGACTATTTATATTAAACTACAGTATATAACATAAGAGATATCTAAAATATATTTTATTATTTATTACTTAATAACTATCTAAGCCCAACTGACGTTTAGCTTATCGAGATTACCTTTCAAGTTTGAACGAGCTCTTTATGAGTACAGCACCAGCAGAACCACGACCAATTCACTTCAATGACAGCTTTACTTTCACACAGTGAACTGACTGAGGTCATCTTCACACCTCTCATAAATGCATTAAGTGGCTGTACAAACATCTCTCTCTCTCTCTCTCTCTCTCTCTCTCTCTCATATTTTATTTGTCATTCATTAATTACTTTTGTATTACCCATTGTGATAATACTAATAAAATATACTTTCATGCCCGACCCATTAACAGGCACTCCAATTACTGGAGCAGTGGGTACCGTACACATGAGCATCCCATTATTTTTAAAAGATAGGCCTAATTTTGTTTCACAAAGCTACCGAATCCAACCCTAATACCATGTAGCCCTCAAGGAGTTAGCTTAGTGTTTTTTCTTATAACAGAGTTGGGGGGGGGGGGGGAGTTAAGGCCCCCTCCTTCAACAAATCTGGTGGCCATTGACGCCAAACCACACGGTCCTCATTTGAAGAACAGATTTTAAAAGTTTACAAACTTTCAAACAAGGATTACAATAAGTGACATAACACCTGTGAGAAAGCTGATTTAGAATTATGAATTTGTTACCAACATATCATCTCTCCTCACCAAGTTGATAAAGCGAAATTTTAAAAAGCTTGCTATTGCTAGAGATAATAATATTAACATCCTCAGGAAAGGCAAGACTTAATACATCATCCAACATTTGTGACAACACTTATGAGAAAGTTGTTACCAACCTATCTTCTTCTGTCACTAAGTTGACAAAGTCAAGTTCTAAAAAGCTTATTATTGCTAGAGATAATAATATTAGCATCTTTAGGAAAGGCAAGACTTAGATCATCATCCAACATCTGAATTTTCTGTAAGACAAGAGCCACTGCTGATATACGCTGAGCCCCTGACACAATAAGCCCTTGATTGGTCTTCTGAATCACAAAGACGAACCACTGCTGATGAGGAGCTGGATGAGGCAATATGAATATGAATACCTTGTATATTCAATGTTGATCAAGGATGTGATATTTTTTCAAATTTTAACCAAATGGCTAGATGAGACTCCTCTATTTATAGACTACTTCAATTTATACAAATTCTCCAAATGGCTAGATGAGACTCCTCTTTTATAGACCACTTCAATTTTATACAAATTCTCACAACATAAGGATCATAAGCTAAATTTCATTGGTGCCCTAGTAAGGATGATATCATTGTGTCTAAAGTGATTCATGAACTGCCACAGTTTTCACACAACTACATGAAAGACAGAAAAAAAAAACATCCATGTGGAATCTCTCAAAGATATGGATATCTACCAACTCCCAATATACAATGTAAGAATGAAATTGTAGGGGAGGGAGGGTAGTTAAACATGAAGTTTCATCATTTAGCTGTAAAGGAGAATATGTGGAGCAACGTCTTTAAGTTTAAGAAAAAGGGCACCATGGGGCATACAGTACAAAGGAAGGGAACAAAGGCTTGGTTGGTTCATCCATCTTTTTCAATAACTCGCATAAATTATTTGTGGCAAAGAGGGCCACATCTTATCGTGGCAGGCAGAAAGAGGGGAAAACCCGTTCCCACCTTACCAACGCGTTTGTGAGTGACTTCAATTTCTAGGCAACACAATATAAAATTTAAAAGACAAAAAAAAATGAAAAAAATAATAATAAAAGTAGAGGGAAGGAAGAGATTTCGGAAGTGTGGGTGCAAACGAGGCTTTCGGACCGGAATCAGCTCTAATCCCTTGGATTGCTTGTACTTTTTAGTTCTTTTCCCCCCTAAATTCATTCAAACACTTGTTTTTTTTCTCTAGAGTTGTGGTAGTTTACATATAGGTGCTCAGCCAATGAAAAATTTACGTTTAGTCACTTGAGGTCTTAAATATTTAAGATTTAATTTTTTAAGAAATAACTTAAGAGACTTGCTTGAGTAGCAATTTATTAGAAGTGCTGCCGGGAACTCTACCTGTATGTGGGAAACACATTCCCCGTGCAGCCAGTTTCAAAATGTGAAATGCCATGTTTTGGAAATGTGTGGGATTAGTTATTGGGTGTGAAACCTATTTACTTCACATGGGAAACATATATCGCTTGTTTGGGTACATGTTTCACATGAGTTTTCTGTTTCCTTTGCACAAATTTTTGTGTGTTTATAAAACAAAAATTGAGGTGCATGTGCTATTTAAACTTTTTAATTGCTTATTTTTGGTAAAACTTTGTCTTTTTTACGTACCATGTGGAATAGAAAAATGTGATAATTTGAAAGTATTAAATTTAAATAATAAAGCCCCTGAACACTTTATTATGATATGTATATTCTTTTAACAATAAAAAGTAGCACACTTGTACACTGGTTCACATGAAGTATTCACTACTTAAGCATTGTTTGATAGTTGTAACCAATCTATTTATATGTCTTATAAGAAAAATTAAACCTGTAAATTTTTACTACTTATCACCATGCTGGTAATTTAAATAAGGCTAAATAATTTTTTTTATAAAATTAAGAGTAAAACAAAGGAAGTTTCTGAACAATTCCTGAAAAAGCAAACCGCTTTCTCTAAATATTTAAAATCTGATTAGGCTAAACGTCACACTCACCATACAACCCTAAAATTATTAGCCTTCTTCCAGAAGCATGCAAGCACGGTGGCACCGCCTCCCCATTTTTATCTGTAAACTACTTAAACGGCCTTTACATTCTGAACCCATCTGTTGAGACAGATGGTTTGATCGTGCAGTACAAAAAATGCAAAGAAGTTGATCGATTACAATTTTATATAACCTTTTTAAGTACCAAAATGTCATTTTGGAAACGCGACTGAACATCTTTCAGATAGAGAGAGAGAGAGAGACCTCCCCAAGAAGAGGAAGATATTCTGCATGAAGCGTCGCCTCCCAACTTCCTTCCTCCTTCTCTTCCTCTCTTCGTTGTCAACGATAACAATCGTATGAGCAGAAGAGAATATCTATATTTATAAACATCGACCTCTCTCTCTCTCTCTAAAAGAAAATGGTGGGTTATATGAAAACCCAATGTGTGTTGGTGGTTCCCTTCCTGTTGTTTCTCGTCGTCCCCGCGCTCTCCTTCAATGTCAAGACATTCTCTTTACCAGGTAGGCCCTTCACCCATATCACCAAAACGTAGGTAGCGCCTTTTGTTTCTTCTTCTTCTTCTTCCCATTTTTCTGCAGAGATAAGGATTGTGTTCATGTGTTTGTTTTGTGCGTTTCAGAGGACGCGAGTGTGAGCTTCAATCTTCCGCACAGAAAGGTTCTGGCGGAGATTGCGCCTTCCCCGGGGGAGGCCGTGAAGGAGAACAGCTCCTTCGTCCTAGCCGCGAGCCGGACCTACAGGAAGAACCCTTTGAACGGCTTCCAACGCTACACAGGAGGATGGAACATCACCAACGTCGACTATTGGGCCGTTGGTTTTTCCTCTCTCTCTCTGTCTTTCGCCATCCCCATTTGGTTCTTTGATTCTGATTCGCCTGAAAATCCTTGCAGTCGGTTGGTTTCACGGCGGCACCGCTCTTCGCAATCGCCGTAATATGGTTTCTGCTCTTCGGCCTGACGCTCTTCCTCCTCTGTTGCTGCTATTGCTGCTTCCGGCACCGGAGGGGCGGATACCCTTATTCCAGGGTGGCCTATGCTCTCTCTCTCATCTTCCTCATCCTTTTCACCACTGCTGCCATGTATTGAATTGTCTCCGACTCGCCAATTTTTTCCCTTTTGATTTCTTGGTAGCTTTGAATTGATCTTCTTGTTGGTTGTCCGTGTTAATTTTCTTGTTGGTTAGTGTGGGTTGTGTGGTGTTGTACAACGGCCAAGGAAAATTCCATGACAGCACCACCAATACTTTGCATTATGTCTCGGGTCAGGCCGATCTTACAGTCAGCAACCTGAAAAACTTTTCCAATTACTTGGCTGCTGCCAAGAGCATCGGAGTCGACCAGATCTTTCTTCCTGCGGATGACCGGGCGAAGATTGATACTATGCAGACGAAACTTAGTGTCACGGCTGATAATCTTGGCAGCCAGACAGCAAAGAATTCTGATGATATTCAGAAACTACTTGACTCTGTGTAAGTATAAAAAAATCATCTTTCAAGATACTGTTCCTCTGTTTCCTTGGATTATATGAATGTCAACTGGTTTGGTTATTCTGATTCTGTCATTTGTTTGGCAATACAGGCGGCTCCAATTAATCATTGTTGCTGCTGTGATGCTCTTTTTGGCGTTTCTAGGATTTAGTAATGATTTTTCTCATCATTATAATTTAAAATTTTGTGCTTCTTGTATATACCGATTTGCTAACGCATTGTTTTTCTTTTTCTTCTTTTGATTGTAGTATTCTCTATATTCGGGTTGCAAGTGCTCGTCTATATGTGAGTGGTCGCTTTTGGTTGAATTCTTTTTTTTTTTAATGTCTATTGTTGTGTCATGGTACTTAACTCCTTGAGTGCTTTAATAATGGTCTCATAGATGAATATGTTTGGTGCAGCTTGGTGGTGATTGGATGGTTACTTGTTACTGGCACGTTTATCCTATGCGCTGTATTTCTTCTTCTCAACAAGTAAGGTTTTGTCATGCCAATTTTGCATAACCTGTTGTTTGTTTCAGAGATTAAATTGATTGACTATGGCTAAACATATAGCTCTCTATTCTTACATGATGTAAGTTTGAATTTTTTCATAAGCCTTATGATGATGATGTCAAAGGAGGCCTTCTGATAGTTATGAGTGCTAAGCTCTGCTATTTATGTTTTGATGATAAGCCTGCTTCACATTGAATGAAACTAGCTCTTTATGTTCATACACCTGTTTAATATACTATTTAGTGCACTAAGGAAATCAAGTTTTCTGCATTAATTAAACCACGAACTTTCAGTCATGAAAACCATTACATGTATCTTGACAGAAACCCATTGTTCTAGTTGCTAGGACCACCAAGTTCTTGTAGTTTGGTTGATTAAAAATTATTAATGTAATAGGTTTTTTATGCAAATAATACATAATTTCACAATGATTACTAATGAATCAAAATAAGCATTGAAAATTAGTGGTATTTACCCAAAAAAAAAGTCGTCAGCCCAAACTTAGAAAGCATAAGTGCATAATATGATATCTAAAAATTAGTGGTATTTACCCTAAAAACAAAATCGTCAGCCCAACTTAGAAAGCATAAGTACATAATATGATATCTAAAAATTAGATATTGCATATTTCATGTATCTTTAGCTCAAATTATATGTATTATGACTAATATTTGAAATGTTGAACTTATATACAAAATTTGATGGTTGCGATGTTATTCCTAGAAAACCGTGATCAGATAAATAGTGAGGAAGTTGAGATGATAATGAAACTGGATAGCTTTGAGAGTTGATGATTCTCTGAAATTCAACAGTAACAGTTTCTAAGCGTAACCAAAGTTAATGTAATGGTGCACACATCCTAGTAGAGATTAATATCATTGCCACTGTTTTTAAGAATGAATTCCGAAGCTTTTCATCAGAGTTTTGTCAAAGCCATGCCCTTAGAGGTTCAGAAAGTTGAGGCCCAAGTAGGAAAGCTTCATTCAGCTAAAGAACTAAGGGTTTCACCACTGTCCAAGAACATTAAATTTATCAACGAACTAAATTTTTGTGAAGCAAGTAATGTTTACAGATAGTTACTGTGATGAACTATTATCTATTTAGTGAGTGAAGGCGTAGAGGGAACTCGAGGATTTTTTAATTTTCATGCTTTGGCAAGTATGCTTAGGTAATTTGCATGAAACTCTGGTTTACAAAACAAAAATGCTGAGCAACTTTAGTACTTAGGGTATTAAGTTATTTCATGTTATACGAATTCCCAATTCGATTTTTGTTTATGCAGCATGTAAACGATAACTTCACAGAATCATGTTTCTTCCAATTTAGGATGGATACGCTTCCTAGTTTTCATTCAGGATGGTTTCCACAACCATGGGAGGGGCACTCCTTAGGTAAAAGTTTGCAATTAAATGACATTTAAAGAGAAGTTACATGTAGAAATTATTTCATTTTTGTTAAGATTTGTGAGCAAGCTAGAAAAACATATTAGTAGGAAATCTAATTTTGGATTTTCTCTTAGATTTGGAGTGTTGGTCTGGATAGGACTTTCTTTTGTAGAGTCTTTTTCTAGTCCGTTGAATACCTAAAGCTAGTCATCTTTGTATTTTGTTATCATCTATTACTGTTTTCTTAAAAATGCACATATTGTTTCACATGTTTTTGGAACATTGAATACATGTCAACTTACCAAAACATTTTTGCAGCTCTGACCAAGGGAATCTTTGACTAGACAAATGTGACTTTAACTTACTATTTGTCTGCTTCAACCAAAAACTAAATTTTTAGGATTTAATTGGGGTCATGTTTATTTGACATTCTAGACTCCATCACGCCCCTCAGTGATAACAATTTCTGATGAAGAAGTTTATAAGTTTAATCCTTTGTGGAGGAATTCCTAACCACGATCCTTGTTAGCTATAAATAACCGTTCTGCTGAAAGACTCCAACACCTCAAACTATCCATGTTATGTAATCTTCATGATTCTAATTCAAGAATTGCCATTTAGTCACTATTAGCTACAACTTTTGAATGATCTCATGGCCTTCCTACAGTAAATACCTCTCCCTTTTTGCAAAGTGCCATTGGAATTCTTACTTGAAAATCTCCATCTTTGAAAATAGAATCTTCTGGGTCTGCATGATTTGGATACTAATATAAACTCAATTTGGATAATCTTGGCCAAACATATTAAAAAGTAAACAAAAAGAAAATCCATGAAAAGGTGTATAAATAAATTCAGGGTTTCCACTTCATATTAAAAACTTTGTTAGCATGAGCTATGGGGTTATTGTCTCTACATCGGTGACCTTGTACCAAATTGGTAAATGTGAATTTCACTATTTCAATCCAATGTATTGGTGCAAGTTTGTAGAAGTCCATACTAAGCTATAAATCCTCTCTTCTACAGTTTTACTTACTAGTGGTAGTTATTTGATACTTAGCAATTCTAAGCTGCTTGCAAATTTACATATGGAAACTGTTAATATTTCATTCTTTTGACTTCAGATCATGCATATGCAAGTTAATGAACCATAAATGATAGAGACGGATTCTCCCTTCTCAGTGGATTCTATTATACCTTCTTTTCATATAGTTCTTATATCAATTTTTTATAGTTTTCATTTAATTTATTTCTGTTTTTTTCTTTTAGCATATAATATACAAATCCTACATTTTTTTTAACATTATGATGAGATCTTATTGGAAGCTCTCTGTCAATTATGCCAGTGTTGTCTCAGATACTTGTGTTGCAATGGATGAGTGGGTCCAGCACCCCACTGCAAAGACCACACTGGATCACATACTTCCCTGTGCGGATGTTGCAACTGCTAACGAATCATTATATCAAGGCAAGAAAATCACCTCTCAAATTGTTAATGTTGTAAATCAGGTCATTGTGAACATTAGCAATCAGAATTTTCCACCTGCTGTTGCACCATTATATTACAACCAATCTGGACCATTGATGCCCCCTCTCTGCAATCCTTTTGCTTCCGACCTGTCCAACCGACAATGTCAAGCTGGTGAAGTGGACTTCAACAATGCAACACAGGTAAATTCACCTTTATAATAGCTCCTCTGAGAAATGACACTAGATCATACCCCACTGTGGCTTCATCCATTTTCTGGAGGCATTTCATTCACCACTGGCATTATTCTTCACGCTAACCTCTAGCATTGTCTAGGTTTGGCGAGGTTATGTGTGTGAGGTTTCGTCTTCAGGAATATGTGCTACAGTTGGTCGGGTTACGCCGTCGATTTACAGCCAGATGACTGCAGCAGTCAACGTGAGCTTGGGTCTGTACCTCTATGTTCCATTCCTGGTGCAGCTAGAGGATTGTACTTTTGTGCGTGATACGTTTTCTACGATTAGCAACACCAAGTGCCCCGACCTGCGCACATACAGCAAATGGGTATATATTGGTTTGGTCATGGTCTCAGCTGCTGTTATGCTTTCATTGATCTTTTGGGTTATATATGCCCGAGAAAGGCGGCATCGGAAGTACAGTAAAATGCATTACTAGATGGCCGTAATGACTGGCACAGAACAAAGCTCCATAGAGGGAACTTGAAAAACTTTGCAGTTTGAAGCAGATCTTTGGATTGGAGATGAGGTTGAGGGGATGAGATGTACATACACGCTTCAATGTGCTTCCCACGAGGTTGACGTAAACAGAAGCTCTGTATTTTATTGGTCAGATGTTTGTGCTGTTGTATACTTTGATAGCTTTGTGGGAACATCCATGTTGATTTATTTCAAACATTCAGGTTCAGGTTTGTCTTTCTGTTTCAAACTATGTCACTCGGTTACTCCATTTTTTGCACAAGTTTTTGTATTCCCTTATATATTAGTCACTCACTAGAATATGAGAACTGAAATATGAGAACTAGAAATATGGGCAAATCCAACCATGTAAATGTGCTTGGCATGGTGAATTTGCTAGGAATCAACCATTGGATAGTGTATTTTCGATAAAAAAAATGTGATTTTTGAGTACTTATATCTACGAAGATTATGAGCCATTGATTTTAAAGCCTTAAAAAAATCTTGTTTATGCATCAAAATCGGATGATTCAAGAGTGAGTTCTTATAAAACCAGTCATTTAGATCACATCCATACGGTTAGATTCTAATCAATCGCGGTTTACACATTTGTTTGTGCATCAAATTCATGAAAATCGCGGTTCATATGATAGTTCTCGTATTCTAGGAACTTTATAAAATTAAATTGCAAAATATAGAGGAGGAAACAGCATATGATGCAAAGTCTAAGATTAACGAGATGATTGAAACAAGCTTTATTCAAATCAAAACTCTGGCCTTGTTTGGAAACCACCTGTCGAAGGTAGCCGGAATGGAATTCGGGAAAACTCAGTGCCAAAGTTGTTTGGAATGGATGCAGTTGTAGGAAATGGAAGTTGAGTGGTGTTTGACGACTCCAGATCCACGTTTAACTGCTCACTTGGATGACGTAGTAGTTACCAAGTACTACTACAGACTGCTCCAACGACCTTCTCAACGCTCTTTCTAGTTTTAATTTCAGCTTTTCAACTGCATTTCCAACAGCTGCACAAGTGGAATCCTCAGTTGAACCGTTCCACTTATCCCAAACAACTATGGATTTGTTAAAACCACAAATTTTGGGGATTCCGTATTTGGGGCCGTTTCCAAACAGCGTTTTGATAGTTTGCTAACCTACCAAACTTACTTGGACAACTGCATGTATGAAATTTTTGTAGTGCATATGAAACTGCAATTATGGCCCTTGAAAGGCTCTATATGAGTTAAAACAAGCTCCTAACAGGGTCTTCAACAGGGTTGGATCTGAAGTTTAGGTGTCTAAACTTTGTTGGTTATCAATTTAAATTATTGTGTTACTAAAATTAAAATGAGTGAGATGTCCAAACCCAACCCCATTTTTGGTCAGTAACAAGATTTAATTGTTTATATTGTCACAGAATAAAACCAAAGTAGGTGACAGTCTTGCATATTTAGTAACTCTATGAAAGAAAAATATACATGTTAAACATGTTTGTATGGACCAGGGTCGAGTCCATTTGATCCTATATGTAGGGGTGTCAACGGGTCAGGTTTGGTTTGGACCCAGGTGGAACCAGACTTGGATCAGATTTTTGGGTATGTTATCGGGTCTATTATAAGAAAGACTATACCTGGACCCAATAAGAAATACACGAAACAGACCCAGACCATACCCAATAAAATAATATTTTTTATCATTTTTACATTGAAAATTACGGGTCTTAATCGAAACTCGGGTCCGGTATAAAATTCCACAAACTATACCCGGGTCCATGTATTAATCGGACCTTCGAGACTGGACCCAGTTCTTCTTATTTGTCACCATACCCAGACCATATAGGGTTTGGTCCAGGTCGGGCTAGGGTAAACCCGACCCATTGACACCCCTACCTATGTGTATTTTGCAAATCATATGGGATTTGCCAACAGGGATGTTTGGTCATTTGAAACCTAAGTCCAAATATTTGGCACAAAATCATTTATTGGATGGATTGTGTGGGGGGAGATGTGGGGTCGACTCTCATATCCTATCCTTCATATCTTTTGAGACTATGGAGGTAAAAAAGAAGGGGGGAATAATTCCTTGTTTATTTTATAAAAGCATGACATCAATATGTTTTTGATCCATTTAAACAATATACATGTTACAGAAAACTTGCATAAAAGTTGCATCACTTCTTGGTCATTTTGGCCTAGCATATGCCACTATAAAGGCCTTGGCATCTGCTTCTTCTTCCTTTTTCTTGTTTGTTCGAACTGTTTCTTTTGACTTTTCAATATGCCCTTAAAATACCTTGGGCCTCTTTTTCTTTGCCATATGACTGTTTCTTTTAACTTGGTCATTGGATATCCATTGAAGCTGTTAAATACATCATGGCCTCTTTTGAGTAGCATTTTATCTATACAACTATGAAGGTGGCCCAAGTTGCAGTACCGTTTTAGTAGACCTGCTTACAAATTATTTCTGCTAGTGTAAGTTTAGTCTGATTGTGTTAGATAAATAGTGTGGGCTGCATATGTTTAATCACATATTATAAATTGTTTAAGGTTAAGACCTATATAAAGTGGTCTTATATTGTTGGGTCATATGACCTCATGTGCCCTTATTTATCAATTTTCGATTTTAATGATTGGTTAAATTGAAAATAAACTATAAGGTGGTTACAATTAGGTTATTGTCCCCCAAACTATATATAGTGGTTATTCTCTTTTGTCTTTCCATCAAGAAAGAAAATTGTCCCTCTCTCGTTAGGTTTGCAGAAGAAGGCAAGGCCACGTATAGAGGTTCTGAAAGATCATACCTGTGAAAGATCTATCAGAACACCAATAGATTCACGTACGCTTCCACATCAAGTTTTATTTTTTGTCCTTTTAATGATTTAGCACGAACAAGTTAACAGTCATATAAAGTGTTTTCGAATTTATAAATCCAATAATTGGTATCAAAGTTGCTTGTTCTTGTTGAATCATTGAAATATTTCATTTTGCCATTATGCTTCTCATTGCGTTAGACGATCTGTTGCGGTTGGTTTTCGGCGCAGGCATCGTTGAGTGCCTGCATGGTTCTCGAGGAAAGGGGAAGGATCGGATCTCCTTTCCTGAGTTTTTTTTCGATCGATGTCGGGGCGCGGGCGGAGGAGAGCCGATCGACCCTCCCCTTAGGGTTATCAGACAGGCAGGAGGGATGATCGACCATCCCCCTTTCTGTCTCTTCAGATCGTCGAACGACAGGGGTTTCTTCTCTTCAAATCATCGAACGGCAAGGGGTTTCCCCTCTTCAAATCGTCAGACGGCAGGGGGTTCCCCTCTTCTTATCGCCATCAAGGGGTTCGCCCTCTTCTAAACGTCGGACGGGCGGTCGCCTGCTCAGATCGTCGGACGACAGGGGGTGGACGACCATTCAGACCGAACATTTCAGGGTTGATGGCAACCTAGGGATATTTTCGGCAGTTGTCGGGTGTTTTGAGGGTCGACGGTAGTCTGTATTTGGTTCGGCCCTCTGCCAACGGTAGTCAACATCTAGTTCTGCCTTGAATCGCAACAATCGGGTGGGTCGATTCGACCTTCACCCGATTCGGCCTTCAGTCGATCCGGGGACCCGGGCCAGTTCGACTTTTTGTCGACTAAGCCGAGGCCGGTTCGACCTTCAGCCGACTATGTCGGGGTTGGCTCGACCATCAACCCCAGTCGGGTTCAGCCTCCAACCGGGGCCGAGTCGGCTTTTGGTTTCCTTCGGGGGGCGGCTAACCCGGTTTGATCCCCATTTAGTTGCAGGGACTAAACCGAGTCAACTGATGTCTCTGTGCACCAGGTCTGGCCAGACCTATGTCATGTCAGGTTTGACCTAACCAACGGGTAGAGCCTGGTCATACCCGACCCAATGGCTCGAGGTCGTACCCGACTATGGTGTATTAGAGTCTGACCTGAGTCGGTTCAAGCATGTTTTGACCCACCAGTTGGTTTTGGCCCGATCCCATGGGTCGGACCCTCCCATGTGCCTTAAAACTCTTAATAAAAAAAAGATTTTTAAGGATTTTATTATTAAATTCAAGGTCATTAAGTATGCATTTTTGGTCCCTTTAGAGGGTTGACTTCAATTATTTTTCAACCTTATATAGATTATGACTATGTTTTATTTTTTTGTTCATATGCATGTATTCACATATTTGAACCATGATATATTTTTAAGAATAAGGGTCTGATATTATAAAATGAGTTGATTGAAACATGTTACCAAAGTAACATCTTCTGTGTAGATTGACTTGTTTGGAATATTGAGATGTTTATATATTTGGGTTTCATGCGAATAGTGATCAACCTAAAGGAAGATTATTATTTGGCCGAACCCAAATATATATATTTTCAATAATAAATATGGGATAATTATTAGATTTTCTATGTAAATAACGAGTCGGTCCAAAAAAAGGCTTGTACTGCAACTTATAACTTGTGTTGAATTTGTTTCACCTACTTTGTATATGTATTTTTTATGTGTACTTTGTTGTTTATACACATGTTATATAAATAATATAACGAGCAATTTTTCTCGATATTCATATTTCAAAAAAAAATCAAATTTATGATGAATTAGCGACGGATATTATCCATCGCTAATATTTGTCGCCAATTTAAATCAATCGATATTTTGTGACGAAATTTAATCTGTCATTAATCTATCGCTCAATTGGCGACGAACATTAACAACGAATACGTATTCGTCGTTAAATTTTAGCGACGAATTAGTGATGAAATACATTCTTTCGCAAAACAAAATCAGTCTATATTTAGCGACGGATTAGCAATAGACATTATCTGTCGTTAATTAGCAACAGATTTGCGACAGATAAATTCTGTCGCATTTTAGCGATCAGGATTATGCAACGGTCAATTTTCATCGTTAATTCATCGCTAAACACATTAGCGACGGATTAGCGATGGATTAATGACGGATAGTGTCCGTCGCTAATCCTTATTTTTATTGTAGTGATTGGGAAACATACTCGATTTGGTAGGGTAAGGGTTTGGTAATAAAATGAAGTTCCTTAACTATCTAGGTTATGAAGATCCACATATTTTACATGTCAAAAATGTAAAAATTAGATCACTTTGGAGGGCGTGATCTGTTTTATGTAATCTTAAAGCAGTCTCGGTGGGGTCCGCTTTGTTCCTCCACATTATATCTCAGGGAACGTGCCAGTCGCACACCTACGGGTGTGTTTGGTTCACTGGTCAGATGCCACCTGGACACACCAGGTTGCGTTTGTCCAGAAATATAAAGGGGGTGGGAAGAAAGTGGTCCCCGGGGGACCATTTGCTTCCCACGTATCAAACGCAGGACAATACTCGGATAGGGATCGGTCTGTCCCCGTTCCGGTGCATCCAACAATTCAAACACACAATATGGTGCGACTGACAAGTTCTGGACAAATGCCATCTGACTTGTTCAGGCAGCGTTTTCCAGTGCATCAAGCGTGCCCTATGGAGTTGTTTGATGGCGCGTCCCACGCATGGTGCAGGACGCTGCAGCTGCTTATCGCGTGGGATACTGTTGCCATCAAACTGCGGACGCTGCGGATGCACGGAACGCCGTCCACTGCATCTGTTTTTACGGTAAAACACCATTCCACCTCCTGCCGTTATGAAAAGCACAATGACAGGGAACGGTCGAAATATTTAAAAAAAAAATCGAGGAAGAGGGGTCCCCCGACTCTCTCTCTCTCTCTCTCTCTCTCTCCTACGAGACCATGGTGCGGTCGGCGAGGGATCCTCCCCTTCAGAGCTCTGAATCGAAGTCCCAAGAAAATCCTAGAAAGAAAAAGTTGGGAACGTTTGAAATCGGGTGAAATCCCAGGAAAAATGATGTTTTTTTTCAGAGGGGCAGAGATGGGAAAATTGGATCTCAAATCAGCATTTTTGATGGAGCAGATGAAGCTAACATCTCACAACCGACTGGGGGAAGGTACTCACAAAGAAGATCGGCCTTGTTTACCAGCTAAATATCGCCTCGAAGGTGCATTTTATTTATTTATTTATTTTCTAGCTGAATTTTCAGATTTTTTTTAGGGATATTTAGTTGAAAGTATAATTGTGGGTCGAGAGATGGATTCATGTCGCTTATTTACGGTTTTTGATGAAGTAAGGGATACGTGATTCTTTGAGGTTTTGTTTGGATTCAGGAAATTTCTTGGAATTGAAATCCAGCTTCGTTTAGATTATCCTTTTCCCTTTTTATAATGTAAGGATTTTCATGGGATTTACCCAATTTTGTGAATCCATCAGTTGTCGGGGGAATTGTTTTTTTTTTTCTAATTAGAGCCGGAGGATTTGGGTTTTACGATTTAATAAGGTTTGAATTAGGATTTTTTATTTGATTTTTATAGTTAATTTGATTTTATAGGTTTATGATTTAATAAGGTTTGAATTAGGGTTTTATATTTGATTTTTATAATTAATTTGATTTTATACTTTTATGATGTAATAGGGTTTGAATTAAGGTTTTTTATTTGATTTTAGTAGTTAATTTGATTTTTATAGTTTTATGATTTAATAAGGTTTGAATTAGTGCTTTTAAATCCAATCCATCAAACAATCCGAGTTTCCAATCTAATCCGAGATTTTAGTCTCAAAATATCAATTGAAAAATGGATTGCGTATTTGTTTTACTATTATTTTTTTTTCATATTTGGATCTAATTTAAGATTCATATCCAGGGTTAAAATCTATGATAAACTTATTAAAAACATGGATAATAATGGGTAGATTCAATCATAGTCGAAACAAACATTGAACTTAGTATAGTTATTTTTAAATCAACAGTTTTGTTCTTCTTTCAAATAATTTCATAAACAAACCATCAAAACTAAGTATTTTATTTTCTTTTTTGAAAAGCAAGGTGGGATTATGACCCCACCAGATATTATTCAACGTAATTGGAGCTTAAAGGAGACGTGCACTGACAGCTCCTACCAACCGTACGGAGCCCCCCCAGTTGGTAAGTATGTAGTTGTTATAGTAGATCTCATTGGACTCGGGTCCAGACCTTGTACTAGTTCCTCAGGACTGGATTCACTTTTGGATTCGCCCGGGTCTAGCGAAGATCCGACCCGTTTACACCCATAATTTTGCACAGGAGGTGCGATATGAGACCATTGGATCCGTCCGATACAGCGACCACGGGCGAGAAGGGAAAACTAACAAAGATTAGCATGATTGTACATGCTTTAGACGTGGCATGCGGGAGGATCCGAGTAAGCTTCCCATACGGGCTGAGGTGGCAAGTGGTGACTGACTTGGCATGACGTGCCGACCTCTCTTGACATCATTTTGTCATTTTGTTATCTCTCCCCTAAGGTAGACGTTGAACGATACCAAAAAAGACACAAAGTACCTGGTTGGTTAGCGCCATGAGTGGAGCTGCTACCGAACTATCTAGCCTTCTTCTTATGAGCCTAGCCTAGCCAAGTAGGTCCTTGGATGATATGACCTTCGGACTTGAAGTGGGTTGCAACACATCCTACTGAATCTACTCTCGCGGGGTTTAACTTAATTGAAACACCCAGTTAGGTTTAGCCAGAGAGAGAGACCTCCACTTTCCCTATAATATTAAAACACTAAATGGTGAGCCCAGTCTAGTTTTAATGGCAACATGCCCACGTTCCCATCTTCAATAATACCATGGGCAAGTATGATGCACAAAAAAATGGCCAAGAGCTCTAAACGCACAAAAACTGGGTGCCATCATTAAAGAGCGTGCCCCTTGTTTGGAACAAACAAACTGCAAAATGGCTTGAGAGAGAAGGTTAAAATCTCCCTGATCTGCAATGCCAAAAGGTTCTCACGCTTGAGAGAGAGAGAGAGATTAGACACCCGAACCCCCATGTCCTGTTCCTCTTTGTCTGCTTCAAGAAGGGGACGTGGTTCATCCTCTTCTAGGACCTGCTTGTGCTCACCCACCACTCATCCTGGCTCCTTCAGGTGCAGCCTTCACAGGGGTACTGCTGCTACAAAGGGCTCGGTCCGGCCTTCCTTCTCCTCTCCTACACCTTCCTCCCTGACCAAGTTCAATCCAAAGGGTGCCAATGGGAGTGGAAGGTCCTGTTTAATTCGAAGGGCCTTGCTTTCGCAGATCATACGACCCTCAAGACATGATCCTAACAGGACAAGGAATTTTCAGGCAAGACCAACCAGGTTTTCTCTTATTAGCAATTCATAATTGCTATGATCAATTCATCACCACCACCATCACCAATAATGTTTTGTCCCCCATCCCCCCCGAAAAAAAAAAAGGTTCCATAGTGGATAGATATGGAGATTTTGTACATTATTTTTATGCTTATCCTTTTGTACAGTACATTTTTATGTCTATCTGATATGTAGTAATGTAGTGTGTATTCATGGTACAAATGAGTCATGTGATGTATGGACCGCTTTTATTTGTCATGGATAAGGAGATAAGTGTTGGTAGGCGTAGGTTTTGTGGATTTGTCAGATGATGTCCTTATTGGATGAGTACATGACACCCTCATGATTCATTATCTTGTCTGCTGGTTGCATAATTTTTTCACATGGATCCACCGTCTTGATGAAGATTGATCTCATAGTGCTATGTTTTAAAGCTCTTAACACATTTAAAATATTCATCTTCATTCTTTGTCTGCTTGGAGTAATTATTGGACAAATTTTGGTAAAACGAGTGATGTGAATTTTAGTTTCAGGCTAATATGGTTGGCTGTGTGCTCATGGTGATTGGTGAAACTTGTACAAATTTGGTGGAAAAGAAATTAATTAGTATTTTTTTACAATCTAATCATGTTTTAGATGCAAATCAAATAATTAAAAAAAGTCAAATACTTTAATTGGTTTGCTTCAATAAAACCCTAGGCGTTAATTTGAATTGATTTTTCGAACTCATACCATCTGTCCATGTGAAGAACTGTGGAGTTCAACAGGCCCACGGATGAGCTTGCAGTTGGTCTGAGATAATGGTAAAAGTCGTCACATGGATAAGCCATGTGGTGGGTCTCGTGTTTCATTGCCACATATATAATCTTGGGCCCCACTTAATGCTTTTCCAATGCTGTGGGCTCATCCATGACGCATGAGTATATATCCTTTACGCTTAGGCTTTT
This sequence comes from Nuphar pumila, assembly GCF_984573655.1. Classification (NCBI taxonomy): domain Eukaryota; kingdom Viridiplantae; phylum Streptophyta; class Magnoliopsida; order Nymphaeales; family Nymphaeaceae; genus Nuphar; species Nuphar pumila. Next base: position 14,125,738 of record NC_143251.1, on the reverse strand, counting down.
TTTTTTTGTTGGATTTCCGAAAGGTTTTCTCGTTTTTTTGGTGAAAAACCCCTGAAATTCAGTGATGGTTTTATCAAGCAATACTTATGTGAAGTTTGCATGGTTAAGATTTTGTATCTCAAACATGTGTACGCTCAAGGATAAATCCTATCACTACAAGAAAATTATGGATTAGCGATGGCTTCTATCCATCGCTAATATGTCGCTAAACTGTTTAGTGATGCATAAAGGCCATCGCGAATTTTTTATTGCTAATTAGCGAAAAACTTATCTGTCGTTAATTTCGTCGCTAATTTGCGACAGATTAGCGACAGACATTATTCATCGCTAATCTATCGCTAAATTTTAAAAAAAAAATAAAAAAAATTGATCCCTGTCGGGCGGTATTCAGGCAGCAATAAGCCGGACTTATACCGCACCCGACAGGCATTGCACAGAACGATCGCTCTGCCTCGTTGCCGGACTTGTACCGTCCTCCGTGAACCGGCGTCGCCGTCCTCTAGCGATCGCTCAGCCTCGTCGCCATCCTCCGTGAAACGGCGTCCTCCTTCGTCGTCGTCCGTCATCGTCGTCGTCCGTCGTCATCGTCGCTGTCCTCCGGCGTCGTCGTCGCCGTCCTCCGTGAAATTGTGTCCTCCGAAGTCGTCGCCGTCCTCCGTGAAACTGCATCCTCTGAAGTCAGCGCCGTCCTCCATCGTCGCTGTCCTCCGTCGTCGCCGTCCTCCATGAAACTGCGTCCTCCGAAGTCGTCGTCATCCTTCATCGTCGCCGTCCTTCATGAAACTGCCTCGTCACCGTCATGCTCTCCAGCGCGCTCTTCGACGAGGAGAGAGCGGTTTAAATCGTGCGCGGTCGATTTAAATTTTGAATGGGGAGAGAGAAAATTTCGCGCTCGGTTTAAATCGAAAATTAGCGAAGGATTTAGGCAGGAAATTTTTCCGCCGTCGCTAATCCGTCGCTAATTAGCGACGGATTAGCGACGGAAAAAATCTCTCGCTAAATCCCTCGCTAAAATGGTTTTCTTGTATTGAGAATTAGCGACGAAAAATTATTGTCGTTAATCTATCGCTAATTAACGACGGATTAGCGATGAAACAACTTTCATTGCTAATCCGTCGCTAATTAGTGACGGATTCATGAAGAAAATTTTCTCTAGCAAATTTGTCGCTAATTTGCGACGAAAAAAATCCGTCGCAAATTTTCGTTGCTAATTAACAATTTTCTTGTAGTGTATGCCTGTAGGAGTTTAAAAAAAAAACAAATTAATTTAAAGTGCTAAAGTTGAGGGATGGTGAAGCGGGTGCAATGAGATTGCAGACTTTTAGTGTGCTGCTGCATCTGATCACCCTCCATCTTTGAGATACGGCCTGTCAGCTGTGGAGCCCAAGCAATGATGGAGAGTGATCTGTTTTAGCAGCACACTAAAAAAGTGTGCAATTATATTGCATATATCAGGTCCTCTCTCTCAAGTTGAAGGGTAGTCACAAGTTCAAAAACTCATGGGTGCATGTTCTTTGTTGCAAAGTTGAAGCTGGGTATCCCATGTGGTAAGCGGGGTCCTGTTCCAAGCTGAAGGCCCAGGTTCGAATCCTCTGCCACATGGGGCTTAAGAGGTATCTGGTAGGGGTCTGTCTAACCTCAGCTTGCCTTTAAAAAAATTTAAAATAAAAAAATATATTTGAAGCTGGTTTTACTTTCTGGTAAGCACACAGAGAAGCAATGCGGATAGGGCTGTGATTAGGTGGCTGGTTTCTTTGTATAAATATTAAAAAATAAAACAATATACATAGTTTTTATATCAACCTGTGTTCGGGAGGGAGTGAGATGGTTTTCTAATTATCGAAAAAAAAACCCATAAATTATTCAGGCTCCGTGTGGGCATCATGCTTGCAAAACGTAATATATTACTCTACTGCATTTCGAATCTTTCTACTAGTGGTAAGTTTGTTGGAGATGGAGTTGGCCATTTCTCACGTGATACCAAATCGTATGAAAATGAAGTTTCATGATATACTGTTGACAACATATTGTTTTCTTGTCTTTCTTCTCTATCTTTAACTGAATCACGCAAACCAAAAGGGACCACAGTTCTACCAAACAGTGAGGTTATGGGTATGGCTGAATATACTAAGACATGCCCCACTTGTGTTATATATGACATAACATAAGGGCGCCAGCTAACCCATGTATCATCACAAATAGGGTAGCTTAAGGGATAATATCATAATACGTTTAATTTCCATTTTCTTACTTTTCCCCAAACGTGAGAATCTGAAGTGGCCTTGGGGCATTAAGAAATGTGAATTCTCTTTTTTTGGGAATTCATATGTTTGAATCACTGTCCCCCGCCTGAAATGGGACGAAATGAAGATGGGGGATGGTGATTTCAACAAACTTAGAGACAAAGAATCAACCGAAGAAACGATGAGATAAGAGATGGAGAGAGCGAATTTGAGCTGCTCTTTTTTTCATTGATTAGAGTTTCTTCTTATCCATTCTTTTCTTTCCCCCCCCCCCCCCCCCCCATCAAACGATGGATATTTGTTGAACTTGAAACGAAAAGGAAACGATGGGTCCCATCTTAAACAAGCCATCGAACATACCCTTAATTTTCATTTTCTTTTCCTTTACTTTATTTCATTGTCATCATCCAACTTGGTACGTTTTACCTGGGAACGATGGGTCCCACAGAGCCCGCAGTTTGTTCTTCCTTTTAACTTTTCTTTAATCCCCTTTCGGTTGTTCAAAATTCGCTTCCCTCCTTTGTTTTCTTTTTCACACTTGGTTTTATTATTTCACTTTTTCTTTTTTTTCTTTTTTCCTTTATTTCCGTAAATAAAAACCCTTTGCTTTGCGTAGAGAAAAGACGTGATCGAGACATCACACACACTGGTACGGCCTGCCTTTATTTCATTTTTGAGAAATTTTATGAAAAGCCCCTTAACTTCCAGTTATTTTTATGAAGATGCCCAAATTACAAATTACATTGAACCGTCCACTTTATTTTGATTCATTTCAAATATGATGGTGTCTTGCGCGTGCGTGTGGGCTTATATTTTATTTTTATTTAAAGAAGTGTGTGGGCTTATGTTTGGAGTGCAAACCGATCGTATTCAACCATATCTGTAAACCAAAAATGACAGATCATTCTAGGGAATCGATCCTGAAAAAAACACCCAAGTGTAATATTCGAGTCTTATCCACCCTCACTTGATCCAAGACATTTTCTAAATTAGATTAATCGGTTATATATTCGGATCCAATTTGTTTGCACTTTTTACTTGTAAAACCCTTGTTTTCAAACTTTATTTAACCAATCCCGTGTTGTTACATAATGCACCGCCTCAGCAGGATCAACCTAATTCCCTTTGCCCTAGTGATTCACTAATATTTTTAGGATCATCGGGATATGGATCTGGGTTTGATGCAACTATAGTCTGATCCAACTTGACCCGCTATGACATTATCAGATCCAGGCTCAAACTCAATCTCATGTTCCAAGTATCAGATACTGTATAAGCGGGCCCAATGACTATCTGTGTATCCAGCACCACACAGACGCCAAATGAAGTATTTCTGATGGGGGCTAAGGCTTATATGAGCACCCCATTTCAAATTTTATATTCATATTTGAACCGATGTTGTCTGTTGTATTTTTATATGGGTCTGCTTCAGATCTGATCCATTTGAACTTTTTTGGGCATAACTGCATGATCTTTGCAGTAGAAACCTTAAGAGCTGCGGACTGAGATCACAAACATAGTCACAAATAACAGCCATTTTTTTCAAAATATCTTGATTTTATCACGAGATTTTAAAAAAACCGATATAATCTCGAGAGAAAAAAAACGAATTTTCAAAATATCACTTATTTTGTAAATTTCATGTTTTTATCATGGTATTATCACTGTATTAATGTAAATTTCATGTTTTTATATATCATTAAAATTTAAATAAAATTTTCCAAGTTTTTTCTGAGAAAAAATTTAATATATTTCGAGATTTTCCTTTGGCCAGAAAATTTTGATAACGATATCCATGACCACGATCACAGACAATGTTGTCAGAATCCACCAGACTCGGAACGAATCAAATCGAATCAGTCCTTAGCCGATTCACCTGTTGTTTCAACAAAAGTTTTTAAGTAATTTTTTTTAATAAGGTTAAAGTTTTTAACATTTTTAAATACCAATTTATTTTTATGACACGTGTCATCCAATTCGATTAGATTTTTTTTAACAACCGATTCACATACTGAACCAATTTTTTGAAGAACGATTCTGAGGTTTGGCCACCGATTCAGCTGTAACGGCCGATACAGATACTCAAGTGAATTGTTCTGTATCGGCACAAAAATAATAAAAAATTATTATGTGTCAATCATAACGTCACAAGTGTTAAAACTATTAAAATAATTTCAAAATAATATTAAAATTTTATGTATTAGTGCTTTTTTAATTTATTAAAATATAGCCGATTCAGGCTTACAGCTTATCGATTTTCTCACCGATACCGGTTGTGAATTTGACAACCACAAGTGTGCATGAAAAAAAAAAAGTCGGTCTCTTGGCGAACTTTACGGCGACAGCACCCCCAAATTGCTACGTGCCTATTTGTGGTCAGCTTTTAAAAACTGAAAGCCCTTCCATTCAGATAAATTCCTACAGCGACTCCCTCCCGTGACCAATAAAATATGCTCTCTCTCTCTCTCTCTCTCTCTCACCGGAATCGCACCTGGCCAATGGAAAAGTGGAATTCCCACTCTCGCCTGCATTCCACTTTCCAACCACACACTCAACTCACTCACCCCCCGTCCCTACTTCATTTACCCCCTTCTCTCATCCACATCCTCTAAACAAGCCACTGATCTCGTCGTTTCCTTCCACACCAATGGACAATTTTGGATGCCGTGAAGAATTTGTCCCCCACACAACCCACCACCACTCCGTTCCACTCCTACCCAGTGCGTAATATTCGTTTTCCCTTTTCATTTATATATCCTTCCTCTTTCTCTTCCTGGTGGGGACAGATAGCTACGTCCCACTGAGACAGACCTTGCTCTCTCTCTCTCTCTCTCTCTCTCTCTATATATATATATATATATATATATATATATATATATATATATATATATATATATTTGGTTCTTGAGTTGAGTTTAAAATTTTCAAACTTAATTAAACGAGGGAAAGAATGCATATCCACTTGCCAGCTAGCTGTAGAGAAGAGCAGATTTCAAAAGTCAGTCGTACGCTTCTTCCCTGTGCCCCTTTCTCAGGCGCCCATCACGCTGCCCCTTCCCTCGCATCAATAAAAAAAAATAGCAGAACAGAAACAGATGGCTCAACGTCTACCGTTCCCGCACAAACGTTCCTCCATCTCTTAAAAGTTAAAACTTATTTTCTTGTCTTTATTAGTTTATTTCATGTACTACGCTGTCTCCATTTTAAAGAATTCAGAGAAAGGATTTAAGTTTCATCTTATCCTGCAGATAAAAATATCTTTTCACACAGCTGGCGGTCAGGAATTTAATTTCTTACCTGGTCTTGTTTCATTTCAGTATACTTGTCTTGTAATTTTCAATTTTTTAGCTTCGCTGTTATTACTGTCTTTTTTAGTCCGGGACCAATTCCCATATCTTCTTCATCTTGCAGTTCACCGGTTGTTGCGGTCCCAAAACCACCTTATCACCAACCCTGAACGCTCTCAACCCATCAAAATATTAATATACCAACTAATAAAAGGAACCAAAATATCTAAAGAAATGAATAAATAAACAAACAAATAATGCAAAAAAAAATAATAATAATTTACCTCCACCAAACACTTAAGAGTGAAACGGAAGGATGCACGGTGACGACGGATACGGTGAAGGTACGCCGGACGCACGCGTGACGCACGCGTGAACGCGACGGACACGGTGAACGCAACGCAAGCCTCTTGACGGAAAAAAATATACACCGCCGTCTCCTCAACGGGACGAACGACGGATTCCACTGCACCAACACAGAATTCATTGCTTGTTATTATTTAAGCTCTTTGGAAGTTGTTTTTGTGCCCTCTGTGATTGATTCTGATGCCAATGTCTCAGGACCATGTTAATCAGAGATTAATTAGTTAATTTGTTTAATTAATGAGTCATCGGTTCTTACTTTGAAGCAGAGCCAGACTTAAAAAGTATATTTAAGATCTTAATTATGTACAAAGTACGTTCTTTTTCTTCAATCAAGGGTTTCTGTATCAGCCGTACAAAATTTAATAGAAGAACAAACCCGTGCCGTCCATTCCTTTTTCTGTGATGAACTCGTCTCCTTGAGGGGATCTGATACCTTCTTCGGTCACGACCTGCCGGAGAACGTCCGGATCTTAAAAAACACCGGCGATCCATGGAAATCGGACAAGAGTTACGGTTAGAGGAGGGATATATAAAGATACTCACAGACCTGTTTTTTTTTCTTTTTTCACGATAAATCTTCGGCTTTGGACATGATCGACAGCCGGCTCGGGCGCGGCTGAAAGCCCAACCTCCTCCTCTGCTGGTGCGAGGACGGGCGGATCAGGGCGGTAAGAGCCCGCCTCACCCACTCGCCCTCCACCGTGCCGATCCGGACGAGCGAGTTCGTCATCGACGACCTCCTCGCATCGAGCCGGTTCGACGGAGAGCCCACGTTCTTGTGCAGACTGCACCGGAATGACCCCGGGTGCGTCGTCGGCGAGCACATGCACGTCTTCCTCGGCGCCGGAGAAGCCATGTGGTTCCGATTCTTGACGATCCTGTCCCTCTGAGACGAGACGGGCGTCCCGGCGAGCGATCGGCTTGGAGACTTCGATCTGTCGAGGGAGAACCTCACGGAAGGCGCAGAGGTCGCGGATCCGTGAAGGTTGACCCTCGTCGGCGAGGCAGATCTAGTGAAGAAGCCGGAAGGCGACGAAGAGAACGCAGCGGACGTCGAGCAGAAGGATGAAGAGGATGATGGGTGGTGATGGTGGGTGGAGGAAGAGAAGAACCTCCCGTTCGGGGAGATCGATCTCTGGAACCCATAGCCATTGGATTTGGCTCTTGAAGACGCCATTTTTCTCGCCTTTTTCCCTTTTCTTCGGAGATCAGACTATACAAAGCAAGTCAAAAACCAGAGAGAAAAGAAAGGAGAAGACGAAGAAGAGTATAGAGAAGAGGGAAGAGAGAGAGAGAGACTCGTAGAAGGGGTGGGTTTGGCTCGCTATTTTGGCAAACCTAGCACCGCTCAAGCGCTTCATTTATAGGAAAACGCCGTTTTACTGCCGCGGTAAAATCGGAAAGATATGGAGATTTCTCCCCGTTTCTAGGGTTTCCTGGAGCGTCGAACTAAGGTTTATGTTAACCCAACCATGGTGACCGTTTCTTGGGTTAACCTAACCATGGTATTTGCACCATCCAACGGCTACAATCCGTGGGCTGCCACCCGGTTTTTCAGATCAGACCCAACCACATCAATACTGCCAGCCTGCCACGTACCCTTCCTTTTTCTCTTTTTATATTATTAAATGACTAAATTGCCCAAAGCCTGGATTCATTGCGTTCTGCTTTCTAAAAAGGTGTTCTTGGCATTTCGTGGATGTTTGGGGGGCTAGTCAGACCACCAGCAATGGCTGTTGCAAAGTTCAACGATAGGTTTTGGACGGTTGCGATTTTGTGAGGGCGGGAGTTGAACGGCAGTCGAATAATGTGACAAAACTGTTGCCACCTGGCTAACTTGGGGTTTGTTAACCGTGGTTTCCGTTGTCCACCAGTTTGGAAACATGGTTTTTATTGGGGGTGGATGTGTTTATTAAATCATTAATGATGGGGTTTGGTGGGTGTGCTTACTACTTTTGAATTGAGTTTTTTTTCTTAATCCGTGATCAGGGTTAGGGCTAGGGATTAGGGAGTAGGTTAGTAGGTCTTCGGGGCTTTTGGTCTCGAACTTCTCGTTGACTTGGTGCGTGGTTCGATGTGCCTGTCCGAGTTCGAACCCCGGTCTAGGCTCATCCTGGTTGGCAGCCAGTGATGCCCTGGAAAAGATGGGGCCCACTCTTAGTCAAAGAGATGCCTGGAAAAGATGGGCCCAGCTTGACTGCGTCCGGACAGGGTATGGCCGTAGATAAAATAATATCAAAGCTAGTGAGCCCGGTCAATGTAACTCAAAGACTTAGTCATCAAGTGAGCCTGACTGGATCGAGTCTAAAGTCGTTGACCATGTTTTTTTGTTAGTAATCGGTGGGTGCGTGATTGTTGTTATATATATTTGCAAAGCAACTTCTCTTTGCCACTGTTGGCTTTTATAATTGAGTTGGTAATGGGATTGAGTTGTTAAGTCTTAACGAAGGGAACGTGGGTTGTCCCTCAGCTACACGACTGTCACTATTCCCTTTATTTTTTAGAGACATTCTCCAAATTGGTGCGTATAAATATAACCAAATTATAAACTGTATAAAGTATGGGTTAGTTATATCAGTTATAACAAAAAAATTATCATAAAAAAAGGGAAACTTCTCTACCTTTTTGATAACCGATTTATTAGATGATGCACTATTTCTTGTTGGAGATTGCAGGCAGTTCATTCTCAACTTTTTGATAACCGATTTATTTGAAGGAGTGTGAGTGCTCCTACTTAATTAGCAAGGAGAAATCCTTTTTTGATTCTTGCAATTTAAGCCTCTCCAGGAGAAGCATAATAACCAGTTGGAAGGAGGTGAACCTCCCATTTACGTATCTGGGGCTACCGATCTTGAGGGGAAAAACGAAGAAAAGATTATGTGATTCTCTCATCTCCAAGTTTCAGCAGAGGATGAAACCATGGCAAAGGAAGCAGTTATCCATGGCAGTGCGGATTGTGATAATCAGGTGGGTATTACAGGCCTTTCTTGTTTGCTGGATGGGATCTTTTCTACCACCAACTTGTGTGATTATTACTCTTGAAAATATCATCTGTACCTTTCTATGGTCTAACAACCCCTCTCAGCATAAGGTGGCGAATGGTTTCAACTCTACTTGGATTAGAATACCTCACCCGTGAATCTCTTTGGGTTCCTTGTTGTAATGGAATCTACTCACACGATTGGAAGGGGATCATCAAAAGGACAACAACGATAATGGATAATACTCGGTGGGTTTCTGAACCCAATACTTTACTCGATATCAACTACAGTCACGCGTTCAATAGAGTCAACACAAGTCCCTGTCATGGCGCGCTTGACGACACATACCATGAGCCCATTTGGCTGCAAGTTGGTCCTCTAATTTGAGAGTGACCCAGCAACCACAATCTGCTGAGACCCACTCATGCCCTGCGCGTACACATGCTTTGTCCATCAAACCAAGTAAGATGCGTGTTTTACCCCACACGCATTCCTCTTTACTAAGAGCTTATACCAACAAATTTTAAGTAGACCAAACGTCCATACTAGTCGGACACTTTATCAGTAAATAAAATTAGGTACCTTTTCCTCCAATACACCCGCAACACACACACACACCCAACACACACACACACTATAGTATCTCTTAAATGCCTTGAACACATAATAGTTGCAAATTCTTTTTGCTTAGCCCATACATGCAAATATATTCATCATTGCTTATTCATTAAATAATATGCATTAGATTCAATGAGTTTAACAAACAAAATGATTCTTATTTTATCAAGTGTGAACGGAATATGAGCCATTGATTTTTATCAATTTAAAAACATATTTAATCATGAAAAATAACTAATTTAATAAAGCTATACAAAATATATCTGTAACTTCAAATGCCTAAAACTTTGTTCTTCGGGTCATTTTAAAATGGTTTAAGAGATTTTATATATATATATATATATATATATATATATATATATAGAGAGAGAGAGAGAGAGAGAGAGTAATTAAAGAAATGAAAAGAACTCATTATCGCAGAAGATGTGTGATCAACGACTACCAGGGGAGTGGAACATGATCTGGTTGACTAATGTCAAAGTTGATGCCTACAAATTGAAGACCAACTTTAAGAGGGTGTTTGAACCGCGGACACCCGTGAAGAGGACGTGTTGTCCCACCCTAACCAGCTCTGTAAAAAAATAATTTTTTTTTTCAAAAAATTATCGTACTCTACCCTAAATACCATAAGATATCACAGTATTTCTTGCATACCCATTCACTTGATTTTATCTGAATTTGAGGGTATTTTCGGTGATTTTACCCTTCTGCTAAAATGTGAAAGTGACACTCGACTTTCACCATACAAACTGACTGTCCCAACAAAACTCAGCTTTCGCGAGTGAAACTGAGGTTCTCTTATACATTGAAATAGCAAAACTCTATTGTGAAACGTAGTCCAACCAAGGAATCCAAGTGGTAAGACAAACTTTTATTTTTTCACAATTACTTATTTTCTTTCAATCCACCCACATCATCTGGGCTACCACCACCACTATCACTACCACCACTTCTCCACTTTTACCACCACCACTATCCAGCAGCATTGTCATCACCATCACCATCTATCACCATTTTCATCACCGCCATTACCAATCCATCAAAACACATGCTTTTAAATTTTTGCCAGTGAAACTCAATTCCAATAAAATAGCAATGGTGATTGTGGTGGTGGTGATGGTACCCCACCCCAAGAAACAGTGGAGGACGAACACGAACACAGTTGCATGCATGTGAAAAAAACAAAAAACAATTTTACTACCTTTGTGAATAATGGTATTTCATAAAATAGCAAAAAAATTACAATATTTCTTGCATATTAATTCAGCCGATTTCACTGAGCAAAACTCAACTTTCGCTAGCAAAACTAAGATTCACCTGCACATTGAAATAACAAAACTCACTTGTGAAACCTAATCACCACATAACTAAAAATCTTCTTTCACTCCACCTCATCATCTTCATCACCACCACCACCATCATCATCACCACCACCACCATCATCACCATCATTGCCTTGTTTTCCTATCTCATGAAGGACCAAAGATGTGTATGAGCATCTCGCCTTTGCGTGGACATGTGTGGTGCCTGCACGTTTTGGTCGTCCCCGTGGATGGGCACAAACGACGCATCAAACATGGTAGTGGTGGTGGTGCTTGCACGTTTTGGTCATCCCCGCAGACGGGCTTAAACAATGACAATGATCACAAACCGATTGTGTTCTAGACACACTCGTTCTCACGAGTTCATCCCAGATGTTGGTTGATGCCAAAAGTGTGGGTTGTTGAAGGATTGAATTAGGCGGAGGGATTGAGGGAGTTATTTACGGCCTTCTTCAGGAGGGGTTTGCTCTCACACGATAAGCTCTCTCCCGATGAGTAAGCCCTCTCTCATTTAAATAAGAGAGTAGAGTAGCTAGAGAGTTTACTCCATCCTAGGTAGCCGATAACCAAGTTATAAATTGTTTAATCGTTTCACAATTGAGCTTATCCAAAATGAAAAGTACTTCATTTTAGATAAGGCCCTCATCTAAGCAGTTTCACCCGATAGAGAGAGAGACAACCCACTTCTCTCTTCAACGGGTGATACTCTCCGTGAAACATGGCCACGAAGATCATGTGTGACCAACATCTCTCACTTGGCCATGTGTAATTAATCATGATGCAGGATTTTGCCTCCCACTATTGGAGTGTTTTTCTTGCATCAACATTTCTGAAATGAGTTATATTCTTTACTTTCTCATCCAAACATATATCTTTGTTAGACATATCTTAATCTCATACAGGATATATGAAGACTACAGCAATAAAAGCAGCTAGTGGGATAGATGATCCACTGTAGTGGAAGGGTCATGACCCTTCTACTATCAGGACAGATTATTAGAATGCAATATGCGATAAGTGAGTGAGCCATGAATTTTGAAAACGCTCAGCAAAGGCTGCACAAAACCGAGCGAAGATGCTTGATGCACATCTACACACAGGTGGTTCTAGGACTTTTGAGAGCCACCAGAAGAAAATGGTAACTCATAATATATATATATATATATATATATATATATATATATATATATATATATAAAATCAAATTTATAAGTATTTCTGCATACTTTCTAATTGATTTTTTTATCATTTAATTTTGCAGAAAGCCGAAAAAGGAGGCATTATGCCTTACAAGGATATGTTTGTTGAAACACATAAACGTAAGAACACAAGAGAGTTTGTATCAGAAAAGGTGAGAGCGACAACGGTATGTATTTATTGTATCAATAAACATTGTAATATACAAGTTATCATGAATTATATTATCATAAATATTGTAATTCTTAATTATCAATTTCTACTATAATCATTACTTTGTAGGAGTCATACGAACAGTAGATGGTAGAGCGATATGACGATGACTTCACTCAGCATTCGTCTTTTGATCCTACAGCATGGTTAACTGTAACCGGTGAACCCAAAAAGGGTCATGTGTTCGGGTTTGAGAGTAACATGAACACCACACCAGTCGTTGCCTCCTACAGTCAGAGCTCTCAGAGTTCTTTCGCCAGCATCAACTCCCACCATTCGATTGACTCTGCTATTTCTTGGGATGGTGTCCGCCAGCTTCTTCAAAACACAATGTGTAACTTTTTACATGAAGTCATTATCAACCTTATTCATAATGAGTTATGTAACTTTTTTTGGGACAGAGGAACTTTGTCTGCATTCAACATGAGCTCTGGTGCTCATCAGGTATGAATGATTGAATCACTATAAATTTTTATTGCTAGTATTAGAACACATGTATACATGATTGAATCAGTATAAAATTTTTGACAACCTTATAAAACATATATGCATGATTGAATTACTATAAAAGTTTTTTGACAACCTTAGAACACATTTAAGCATGATTTCATCACTATAAAAGTTTTTTTACTGCATTATAACACATATATTCATGATTGAATTACTATGAAAGTTTTTTGACAACCTTAGAACACATATATGCATGATTTCATCACTATAAAAGTTTTTTGACTGCCTTATAACACATATATGCATGATTGAATTACTATAAAAGTTTTTTGACAACCTTAGAAAACATATAAGCATGATTTCATCACTATTAAAGTTTTTTAACTGCCTTATAACACATATATGCATGATTTTATCACTATGAAAGTTTTTTGACTGCCTTATAACACATATATGCATGATTGAATTACTATGAAAGTTTTATGACAACCTTAGAATATATATATATATATATATACTTGATTTCATCACTATGAAAGTTTTTTTACTACCTTATAACACATATATGCATGATTGAATTACTATAAAAGTTTTTTAACAACCTTAGAACACATATAAGCATGATTTCATCAATATGAAAGTTTTTTATTGCCTTAGAACACATATATGCATGATTGAATTACTATGAAAGTTTTTTGATAACCTTAGAACACATATTAACATGATTTCATCACTATGAAAGTTTTTTGACTGCCTTATAACACATATATGCATGCTTGAATTACTATGAAAGTTTTTTGACAACCTTAGAATACATATAAGCATGATTTCATCACTATGAAAGTTTTTTTACTGCCTTATAACACATATATGCATGATTGAATTACTATAGAAGTTTTTTGACAACCTTAGAACATATATAAGCATGATTTCATCACTATGAAAGTTTTTTGACTGCCTTATAACATATATATGCACGATTGAATTACTATGAAGGTTTTTTGACAACTTTAGAACACATATAAGCATGATTTCATCACTATGAAACTTTTTTTACTGCCTCATAACACATATATGCACGATTGAATCACTATGAAAGTTTTTTTACTGCCTTATAACATATATATGCATGATTGTGATACATAACACATTTATTTGACAGCCTTATAAACCATATATGCATTCTTGAATCACTATGACATTTTTTTGACAACCTTAAAACACATATCTACATGATTGAATCACTATGAATTTTATTTGTCAGCCTTAGAATATATATCTGAATTTTGTTAATGTTCTTCACTTTATTGCTAGTCTATGTGTCATTCAGCCATGTTACTTTGATTTTCTTAAATTAGGTGCATTGCATATAATTTATTTTATTATATTTTGTTTATCAATACTAACCTTTCAGTTCTCTTGTAGGATGTTGGAGATGATCAACGTAGAGGAGCTGATGGAGGCATGGATGAAGGGGCACATCGAGACAATGAAGATGATGATGCTTCAAATCTCTGCGATGATTAGATTTATATGTTGAATTTATTTCACGTACTTGTTGTTTCAAATAAAACTCTTTGTATATGTTCACTTGTAACTAATTAGAACTTGGCGAGGATTATAGTGGGTTGCTAAATTTGTTTCACTTATAGCTTGTGCTAAATTTGTTTCACCTGTTTTGTATATGTCTTTTTTATGTGTACTTTGTTTTTTATAAATAGGTTATATAAATTGTATAACGAGAAATTTTTTATCGATATTTATATTTCAAAAAAAAAATATTTTTTTATATTTTATGACAAATTAGCGATGAATAATGAATGTAGCGACGAATTAGGGATGGATATTAATCTGTCTCAAAAACTGAATCAGTCGATGTTTTACGATGAAATGTAATCCATCGCTAAGTCGACGAATATGTATCTATCGCAAGACTAAATCAGTTCTTATTTAGCGACAGATCATGACATTCGCTAATCCGTCATGAATTAGCGATGTGAGTAGCGACAGATAAATTCTGTCGCCAATTAGCGACCAGGAAATTGTGATGGATGTTATCCATCGCTAAGCCATAGCTAAACAGATTAGCGACAGATTTGCAATGGATTATCGTCAGATAGTGTCTGTCACTAATCCGCAGATTTCTTGTAGTATAACCATGCCTTGGTTTTGAAAATGATATCATTATCGTTTTCATTTAGAAGAATGCCATCCACATATAGTGAGATAATAACAAATTTACTTTCACTTTTCCAGATATAAACACAATGGTTAAATTTATTTGTCACAAACCCTAATGACGTAATAGCCTCATAAAACTTTAAGTTCTACTAGCTTGGTGATTGCTTGAGTTCATATAGCGATTTTTTTAACCTATATACTTGATTTTATTTGTCTTTTATTATATAGCCTTCAGTTTATTCCAGAAAAATGGTTTTAATATTTATTTGATATAGATCTAGGTCATAGTGAGCTACAGTCATAAGAATTATCCTTATCGAGGCAAATTTTCACAACAGATGAATATGTGTCAACATAATCTAATCCTTCTTTCTGAAAAAAAAACCCTTAGCAACTAATCTTGCTTTAAATTTATCAATGCTACCATCGGACTTGAATTTTTTCTTTAATATCTATTTACATCTAATGGCTTTCTTTTTTTCACATAAATTAGTCAATTCTCAAACTTAGTTTTTCTCATTGAACTCAATTTTCTCGTCCATAACTTTTTGCCAATCTGTTGACTCACATGAGTTTATTGCCTCACCATATGATATGTTATCTTTCATGTCATCCATATCTAAAGCATAACACAGTTCCTCTTATAGGTAGATATAATAATCATCTAAGTAAGACAGAGGAGTTTTAGACCTTTTGTGCCCAACCTGAGACTATTGAGAAGAAGAAGATGGAGAGATTTCAGAAGGTCCGTGGTTACTTATAAGTTCTGATAAGTCATCAGAATTATAATATAAATCAAGAAGATCATCTCTATTTATTTTGAGAATAATTTCTTTTATGTTTTGATCTTCCAAGAAAACATCTCTACTTTCAATTAAACCTTTATCTGGGTGATAAAATCTATAGCTTTTAAATCATTTAAGATATCTAATAAATATACACCTTATAGATCTAGTAGCGAGTTTGTATCTTGATCGCTCTGCAACCTTTATATAAGCTAAAGAACCCCATCTACGAAGTTGATTTAGATTAGTTTTTCTTCCTATCCATGATTTATAAGATGTAGAGACAATAGCTTTACATGGAACCCTATTTATAACATATGTTGTTGTATGTATTGCTTCTCCCTAAAATACTTTGGGTAATAAAGTATTAGATAATATACATCTAACCATATCAAGAAGAGTCCTATTAAATCTTTCAGCCACAACATTTTGTTGAGGTGTGCCAGGAATAATAGTTTGTGGTCTGATCCTATTGGCTTTGCAATATTCAAAAAATTCATTTGAGGTATATTCTCCTCCTTAATTAGACCTTAAAACTTTAATCTTCCTAGTTGGTTTTTAACTTCTCGACAATATTCCTTAAATTTATCTAATGCTTCATACTTATAAGTTATAAGATATATATAATTGTATCTAGAAAAATTATCAATAAATAATATAAAATATTGCATTCCTTTATGAGTTTGAGTTCTGAAAGGACCACAAATGTCAGCTTGTATGATTTCTAATAATTTTGATGCTTTAACAACATTTTATGGAAAGGGTTTCCTTGTCATTTTTCTATAAATACAAGGTTCACATCTATGAAATGAAGATTAATTAAAGTCAGGTATTAATTTTAATTCAATAAGTTTTTCCATCTTTTTCAAGTTAATGTGTCCAAGTATTTGATGCCAAACATTTACATCTACATTAAAAATAGTATCAATATAAGCAAAAATTGATGGAATTGTATTCATGTCAGAATCATCAATTTTGAACAACCCAAGATGTTTATCAAAAATGCTATCAAGCAGAACTCAACCATGTTTCCCCATAGTGACTTTCCTTAGAAGAAATCTAACTTTAAAACCTATGGTGACTAGAGCCAAAACATATACTAAATTACATCTCATGGACGATATAAACAGGACATTAGACAACAATATATTATTTCTAGAAGTTTCAATCTGATAGGTCCTAATACCCATAACATCAAAGTATGTATTGTTGCCTATGTACACGTGATGTTCACCAGGCTTATACTCGACCATGTCCACTATTTCCTTCTTGCTTATTGCTATATGACATGTTGCCTTAGAGTCCACCCACCAACCGAAAAAGTTTGGTCCACATAAGAGCATTTCGATATCACGCAGATTGTATCTCGCCTCTCCTTTTGCTGGCTATTTTTGTTGTTTCTGCCAATATTGTTGTTTGACAAGCTCCTGCAATCTCTCTTGAAGTACCCAAGTTTTTCACACTTGAAGAACTTGACATGAGAGGCAACTGCGGCTTGGGGAATGTTGGATCTTTCTTCTTATCAAATTTGTCATTGCCTTTAAAAAAAAATCTTAAAATGTAGGTGACTAGAAAGGTTATAGCTACGATTGGGAGCATCTTTAACGAAGTATAATTTATTTTTTCTATCTTGTTGGATATGTTGTTGCTCAAATTTTAGTTGAGCAGGAAGCTCCTCCAAGGACAGATTTTTAAAATTTAGCCTAAAAGTCGTTTGTACCATCTTCTATGAAGATGGGAGACTATGTAGAATGGTGGATATCTACATACGATCAGAGATCACATTCTTAACTATCGCCAAATCCTTGACCATAATAAGCCTTTTGTTTATATGGTCAACGACATTATCATTTTCTTGCATACAACATAAATTATATTATTTTAATAGTAATTGTATCTATATTTCAGAAGTAATATCATATTTCTTAGAAATTGCTTCAAAAATAGACTTAGCTGTAGGGTAAACTTCAAATACCCTAATAAAGTCATCGTTCATATATGTTAACATGACGGTTCTGGCCAACATGTTGTCCCTTTTATATTTTATAAAAGCAGCTTTGACCTCTTAAGTAGCTGCAGTACCAAGGTCCCTTATTTCAGTAGTGAAGGCATTCTCAATGCCTTCTAAAGTTAGAACAAGAGGGATCCTCCTCTTCCAAATGTGAAAATTGGTGTAATTAAGTTTGTTAGTTTTGGCTAGTTTAGTAACACAAACCCTACTTGTCATTTTTTTGTGTTTTGTTATTTTAAGATAGTAAAGTATGATAAGAATAAAATCAACATTCAACAAGTAGATAAATAAAAGAACATTGGCCATAAGCTCAAGAAATATAGCTTTCATAATTAAAAATTTCATGAAGAACTACCAAAGTAAGTGCCAAAGAAAATATATATATGTGACGCTTGATTTTCAGAGAGAATGAGCTAATCTGCACTTTCTAAACCCTGTGGGATAAACAAGTAATTTAACCGAGTGGGACTTGGCCAAAAATACTTGAAAGACCAAGGGTAACATGTACTTTTGCCAAGTAGAGATATGATCAGTATTACTAGAAAAGACTAGGGGCATAAATGTTCTTTTACTTGTAATTGCATATAAAAACTTGCAGTTCTCAAAAAAATCAAAAGCTTCTAGATGAAGCTTCTGTCTGTTCTCCCCTTTTTATTTTCAGTCGGCGAAAATGCCAATCTACATCGGTCGTTCACCGAAAAAAAAAGAAATAGTCCACGTGGGATCCGATTTGGTCACCGAAAAAACAAAAAATGGTGATAAAGAAAGAGAAAAAAAAATGGTAATCAACCCTTTTTTTATTTTTGTTTTGTTTGGTTTATGCCAATGATCTTTTCTTTGTTTTTGTTGATTTCTCATTCGGTGAGAGAAGAATCTGAGGTTTGATCGCCTTGCCGAGGTTGTCGCTGAAAAGAAAAGAAAAATCAGCAATGATGAGGCCGACGACTGAAGAAGAAACAAAAAACAGAGACCAATCGACCGTTCAATCTATCGGTTACCATTCGGTTTGCTGGTTGGATCGTCGTTCAAAGAAAGCGAAGAAAAATGTTGCCGACGAAAATGAAAGAAAAAAGGTAATCCCCTCTTGTTTTTTTTTATAATCCCCTTTTTGTGTTTAATCGATCTTGTCAACGAGATGAATCAATCTTGTCGTCCTCTTTATTTCTTAAGGTTGCCCGATGTCGATGACCTCTTCTGTTTTTTTTTTAAAGAGAAGATGGAGGTTGTTGGGTACTAGCGACCCCTAAAAAAAATCTTTGTAAGAAACAAAAAAATATTTTGTTTTTTTATTTTTGGTTCCCCTTTCTGCGATAACCATCCAGTTTGATCGCTTTGCTGGATGGGTCACTGAAAAAAATATGTTAATAATTCGGCGACTGCAAAAAAAGATTAACCCCTTTTTTTTTTAAGGTCGCCTGATGCACGCGGCCTTCTGCAATAGATATCTCGGTGAAGAGGGGTCGCCTGTTACTGGTGACCCTAAAAATAATGTTTCATAAAAAAAATATCTATTTTTTTATTTTTCGAGGTCACTCGATGTTGGCAACCTCTTCTGTGTCCCCCCCCCCCCCCCCCTCCATTTTTTTTTTTACCATCACTAGTAGACCTGAGACCTGGTCTATTTCGCTTGTTACTTCCAAATAGAAGCAGAGGTCATCAGAATCCGGTTACCTCTTTTGATGAGTCTTATAAACAAAAAGAATAATTGGCCTTTTGCTCATTTCCTGTGTTCGCCTGAATTGTGAACGAGGGTCGATGGCCCCGAGCAGTGACAAACGAGCTTGAGTTGCGATATGTGATCTGTGGAGAAGTCTCTGCACACAGCAAGAACTTAGCTCAGATACCACTGAAGGATTGAATCAGACGGAGGGATTGAGGGAGATATTTATGGCCTTCTTCATGAGGGGTTTGCTCTCACACGACATGCTCTCTCCCAGTGACTAAGCCTTCTCTCATTTAAATAAGAGAGTAGAGTAGCTGGGGAGTTTACTCCCTCCTGGGTAGCTGATAACCCAATTGTAAACTGTTTAACCATTTCACAATTAAGCTTATCCAAAATGAAGTGTACTTCATTTTGGCTAAGGCCCTCATTTGGGTGGTTTCACACGTTAGAGAGAGAGAGAGGCCCACCTCTCTCTTTAATGGTTGAGACTCTCCATGAAACATGGCCATGGAGGTCAAGTGTGACCAACAATTGCAAGTTACAAAATGTGCCCTGCTTTGGAAAGTCTTTCATGTTCTAGAGAGAGAGAAAGAGGGTTATCAAGTGTGTGGTTCACTCAGAGAGGATGGACCCCTATCCAAAGGTAACAAAAAAGATGATACTTCCTACAGTCCACACAAATCACTTGTCCCTTTTCAGGCCAGCGCACTATTGAAAGTGAAAACTCTTCTGTTTCTTGGGGTGGGGTGGCACGAAACAACAAACAATGTTTTTCTATTTCTGGATGCACCAAAGATGTGTCTGAGCATCTAGCCTTTGCGTGGACACATGTGATGCTTGGACGTTTTGGTCATCCTCGTTGACAAGCGCAAACGATGCAACAATGAAAAAAATAAAAGATATGAAGAAATATGGGTCTCCAATGAAATATGCCTAAGGCCTCAACTTCTCTTGAGCCTCCCCTGCCTTCTAATGGGCTAGACCAAGACACTCGAAAGGTTATTCAGCAGCGTATTCGAGCTTGAGTGATCGGGAATGGAGGACATGGGAAATAATTGTGAACAATTTAGAAGGTAACCCTAACCTCATGATTCAGTACCTATCTAGCTATGTTGGTGAACTACACGTGTACATTTTGTTGTATCATTGACAATCAAGGCAAATCGATACCGATAACAACGCAATTTGTTAGCCTTGTTATCGTTATATGTTGATAAAAGCTTATCGTTATATCGATCAAGGGATATTGATAATCAAGTCTAATCGATATAATGATAATCAAGGCAATCAGTTAGCCTTGTTATCAATAATAAAGGGAGATATCGATAATCAAGGCAGATTGGCTTGACATCGATAATAAAGGAAAAGAACAACTCTCAAGAGGATTACAGTTGAAGATTTTTTTGTTACATGTGTGTAATTTATATATGTACCGAACTATACTAATTCAAAACACCTTTCTTTAAGAAAAAATAAAGATATTTTTTTCTCTCGTATTCTCGATTCCATCTCTCTTTCATGTTATTAGAGCACTCAGGTGACATCCTGACATGATGTATAGCGGAAATGAAAGCGCATTAAGCCAGAATCCTGAAGAAATAGAGTGCCCATTTTTCCTCTATCATTCTGACAACCTTGGCATGGCGCTTGTATTACAACCATTAACCGGTGACAACTATACTAGATGGTGTCGTGCTATGATTATGACACTATCCGCAGAAAACAAGTTTGGATTCATAGATGGGTTCATAAAAAAACCGACTTCTCTCATAGTGAAAGATGTCAAATGAGATAGCTGGATGGTTAGCTGGCACTGTCATAACCAAGGATTCTCAAGTTCTAATAACCTAAAAGAAAACAAGAAAAACCATGATAGCCAAAAAAGTCTCTATGTCTCTCTCTCTCTCTTCAAAGTTTCATGACAACTGTAAGTCTTCTTGCTTGGCTTACACGGAGGGAATACTTTCAGTTCACGTTTTAGTGAATAAGATTATCAAAAAATAGAACCCTAAAGGTGAAGACAAGAAGCAGAAACAATAAGTCACCATCTACTTGATCTATGATCTATGGGATCGATCACCAAATTGTTTTCTCCACCACATAATTCAGGGAATGACTTTCAAACCTACCCAATAAAAAATATTTATCGGATTTTCAGTATTTTTTTTTAAATTCAGAAATTTGAACTAAGGTGGGCACAAACTCTAAAGCTGGGAAACGAGATGAAAAACTTGCCATTTAACTCAGCTTTGCTCGGCTCAAAAATTGAGCTCAGCGAGCTAAGCTATTAGCTAGCTCATTTAGGTAAATGAGCGGAGCAGGAACATGGCAAGCTCAGTTGGCTTGACTCATATAATTCATTTTACATGTTATATATTTATATATACTTTTTTATTATATATTTATACATATATTATATACATAAAATACATATTATATGTTTTATACATGGATTATGTATATATTTTATATATTATCAAGCTTTAAAAAATATTTAAAAGATAACTTTTTTAAAAGATGAGCACAAAGAGCAAGGGTGTAACCTTAATGAGCCAAGCTCGGCTTGTTTACCAGCCCTAACAAACGCCTCCACTGGAGAGAATTTTTGGGTTGAGAGAGAGAGAGAGAGAGAGAGAGAGAGAGAGAGAGAGAGAGAGAGAGAGAGAGAGAGAGAAGATCAGGGTGGGCACTGCGCACCCCAGACATGAAGCTCTTGTTAGGGTGTGATCTATGCACTTGTTTTTGTAGGAATTAATTCTTGGAGTATTTGATTCCATGCATGGATATGTTTTTATAAGATTAATTTAAAAAAAAAATCAACAGCCTATAATTTCATAATTTGTTTAGGCTCCAAAGTGTTTATTTATAGTAAATCAATCATGCTGAACACATCTCTAAAGTCAGAACTTCAAAAAAACAGTGAAAATCCTATAAATGTTTCTTATTGGGTAGGTTTGGAAAGTTTTCAAACGTCTATATGATATGAGGTACTTGTACTACTGTTGGGCACCTGCTCTAACTCTGGGAAACAGATGAGTTGCATGTTCGGCTTGCAAAAAACTTGTTTGAGCTTGTAAAATAGACTCAGCAAACTGAACACAAATAGTAGGCCTTCAAGCTTGCCTCGTATAAGCTTGTTAAGTAAAATAAGTTCCAATGGGTCGTCCGCGTGGTTGGTAGGAGATGTCAGTGCACGTCTTCTTGTGGTTTCAATACCCAGTGGTGCATTGTGCTAAGTAACACTTTTTTTTTATGAAAACTTTATGTACATGTCTATCAAATTTTTAATTACATTTTTAACCTGCCTTGAGAATGTCAATTAAGTAAAAAGTTATAAAGCATCCATTTTTTTTTTTGCACCCTTGCTTCTACTTTTATAATATTTAGAATTTAAGATTATAGTGAAAGATGTCAAAATGAAATAGCTTGATGGTTAGGTGGAACTATCGTAACCAAGGATTCTCAAGTTCGGCAGGGTTATCCCCACCTCAATCATCGAAAAGAAAAAAAGAAAAACCATCATAGTGAAAATGTATATTGAGAGACTGAGGATAGACCCGAGGCCAGACACAAAAGCAGAAAAGTCAAGTAATTAAAAGTAGCTTTTGATACAGAAGCCAAAAAGTCTCTCTCTCTCTCTCCAAAGTTTCATGACAACTGGAAGTCTTCTTGCTTGGCTCACACGGATGTAATACTTTCAGTGCACGTTTTAGTGAATAAGATTATCAAAAAAATAGAACTTTAGAGGTGAAGACAAGAAGCAGAAACAATAAGTCACCATCTACTTGATCTATGCTCTATATAAGGATCGATCACCAAACCTTTTTCTACACCACATAATCCAAACATAACTTGAAGTTACAGGGGAATGACTTCCAAACCTACTTAATAAAAAATATTTATCGCCTTACAGACAGGGGGAGGAGCCAAGAATTTGAACTACGGTAAGCACAAACTCTAGAACTGAGAAACGAGATGAACAACTTGCCATTTAGCTCATCAAGCTAAGCTATTAGCTAGCTCATTTAGGTAAATGAGCCAAGCACGAACATGACTATCTCAATTGGATTGACTTGTATAGGTCATTTTACATGTTATATATATATATATATATATATATATATATATATATGTTATGTACATGGATTATACATATATTTTACATATTATCAAGCTTTAAAAAATACTTAAAAAATGACTGTTTTAAAAGATGAGTGCAAAGAGAAGAGGTGTAACCTTAACCAGCCAAGCTCGGCTCGTTTACCAGCCCTAACAAACCCTTCCATTGGAAAGGATTTTTGGGTTGAGAGGGAGAGACAAAGAGTGAAATAAGTAGTAAAATAAGCATATTTTAAATATATTATACATAGGGGTGGCAAAATCTGACCCGACCCGCCAACCCGCTTCTTAGCCGGGTTAGGGTTTGGCTTAAACTGGTTTGTGTTGTAAACGGGTCGACCCGCCTAACCCATTTATTAAACGGGTTGTGTTCGTGTTAGGGGTATGCCAACCCGCCAACCCGTTTGATCCGTTTAATAAACAGGTTAGGCGGGCGGGTCAACCCGTTTACACGAACCCATCAACCTACAACCTGTTTATATTTAAAATGATTCTTTGGGATGATTAAATTCGTAACCCGTTTGTAAACTGGTAATCGTGTCGACCCGTTTTAAATATACATGACACTTTTAAATATTTAAAACTCGCAACCCGTTTTAAATATTTAAAACCCGCAAACGGGCCGTCAACCCGCAACTCGTTTAAAATGATTAAATCCAATCTTACAACCAAAGGGTCACTAGTAATCATGTCGTGTTGACCCAACCTGTTTATTAAACGGGTTAACCGTGTCGTGTCGGGTTAACCATTTAATAAATGGGTCGTGTTCGTGTTTGCCACATCCGACCCATTTAATAAACGGGTCATGTTCGTGTTGAGGTGTTTTGACCCGCCAACCCGACCCGATTGCCACCCCTAATTATACATGATAGAGTGTATTGTATAATAAATAGTTAAAGTTTTTTTTTTTCTGAAAGGCAAGCTGGGGTTAGGCAGACCCCTACCAGATATATCTCTAAAGCCCCATGTGGCAGAGGGATTCGAACCTGGCCCTTCAGCTTGACACAGGACCCTGCTTGCCACATGGGATACCACCTCGGTGGTATAAATAGTTAAAGTTTTGCAAACAATAGGTTGGAATTTTAATATTGATGTTTTAGGCTTTGAAACAGTGTATTGTGGATATGAGTCAATTGGTGCTCAAGTAATAGGTTTATAGTTGAAAATCTATTTTATTTTAATGATTTTTTTTTTAATTAGTTAGCTTGAGCTCAGCTCATTTAGCTTAGGCTTGCTATGAGCTTGAGCTCACCACAAGAATAAGCCAAGTTTGAACACCTCAAGTTCATCTAGTTCAACTTGCCTACCAGCCCTACCTATTAAAGTTTTGAACCTGATCAGTAACCATCGTTGACAAAAAATATTTTTTTCTTTCTTTTTCCGTTTTTCTCTTCTTTTCTTTTTTCGTTTTTCTCTTCTTTTCTTTTTTATGATGAAGGAAAACCCTCACCGATGACTGGGTCACTTGATAGACCCGCCTCCTTGCGAGGTAAAACTCGCAAGGGTTGAGAACATGACCATCCACCTTTCCGTGCCGCAACTGTGATAAGGCAACAGTAGCCACCATGAGCCAGGAGGGTTTTCTTTTTTATTGTCAAAAGGTGGAATATCTGCCCATGGAATCCACATAATAATGACATTGTGAAAGTGTGTTGTTGCCAATCTAGTCATTCGGCTTCAAGTGAAGGCCCTAAAGAATACAACGGTCAGGACGAAAAGCCATCACACACACACACACACACAGTTTGGCTCAGCATATATTTTACAAATACAGTTTGACTACTGATAATCCAAGTATTTGTAAAATATATGCCTGGTAGGTGACGGATGACCTAGAGAGATGAGGAAGAGAAGATGTCACTACTTGGAAGTAAACTGTCCAGATGAAGATGTTGGGTAGACAAGCCAGATAACATGATGGGAAGACAAAAGTGAAATTGGATAAGCATTACAAGATCAGTAGTCAAACAAGCTACGGTGTCAATTGTCGTTTGGCTCTCTCTCTCTCTCTCTCTCTCTCTCTCTCTATATATATATATATATATATATATATATATATATATATATATATATATATATATATATATATATATATATATATATATATAATGAAAACTTGCCCACTACAAAACATGTCAAACCTATCCACTCCACATCTGTGATCAAATACACTACTTTGTGCAAATCTGCCAGTTGACTTGATGAGCGTTCGGAGGTTCTGGCTCACGGTGCAGTAGGAATGCAGACGATACTTGGCGTATCACCAGTGGTTGTTAGATGATACCCAAAAACGGCAACAAAGTCGGCCAAAAAAATAGATCTCTGTAACTATGCATGACTTGAGCACGATAAACAGGTGGCTCGCGAAGTTTCTTCGATCGTTGATCCGAGACAAACATTTAAAAGATATTTGATGCAGTGCATCGCATTTTGAAAAAATATTTCATCGGACCCGAACACGTGAACCCGGTCCATCTCGGACATCCGATAGACAATTTTGGTATTTTAAGCTTTCAAAATTTTTTGGTGTTCATTTTTATCTGAAAATGCGATTTATTAGAAATTAGAAATTATTTTAATTTTAATTTTATTTTTTAAACAGAATTTTCTGAATCAGATTAAATTATTGGATCCGGATTTAGGTCCGATAGCCCGTTAGGATCTCTTTAAGGTTATTAGAGGGTCTATGAAGTTTTTGGGTAGTATTCTGATTGAAGTTAAATCCCTGATTTTCTTGTGCTGAATAGAAGAAACGAAAGGTATTCCTGAATTAGTTTAACTCGATTTAGAGCTTAAAATATCTTCTTCTACTTGCTTGATTAAAATCCTATTGGATGCTGGTTTCTGTCACTGAATATTGAAGGTCGTTTTTTTGTAAGGAATAAACTGCTTCTGCGTTTTTTTAAGTTGACACGAATCTGTCATGGAAGCATTTTTGTTGGAGAAATTGTTCTGAGTTCGTGGTGAGTCGGGGTTGTGATCTTTATTGAGTGAACTATCAAACAAAAAAAAAATTCTCGTGTGGAGTGATAATCAGATCTGAGTACATTTCTTTAAGTTATCCATGCTCCTGTGATTTCTGCTTGTTGTGTTCTGATGTCTTTTAATCTTTCTGCATCATAGAAAATGATAGATATATCGGATCTGCAGAAACACCTGTTCTTGAAATGTTTTAGCTCTATTTTAGCGTTTCATCCTGTTTCACTGAAACGCTAGTGGATGAACCACAGAAACAGGACAGAATAGAGAGCTGATTTTCTGTTGCTGACATAGATTTAGCGTTAAATATATGATATTTTCTTTCTCTGATTGATGGCAATCCTTGTTCATGTTTATGACGGGTTGCACTTTTGTATTCTCTAAATCTGGTTTCCTTTGCGATACTGTTCCATTTGCATTTTCTGTCACTATTGCACAGGGCTGAATTCGTGTCGATTAAATTCCCACTGCGTTAAAACTGATTTATTCTAAATCAGTTTGAACGAAGTTGCTGGCTCTATTTTGGACGGCTTGTGCTTGATTCGATACGTTTAAAATTCAGCGTGTTGTCTCTTATTGATGAATATAACAGTAATTTTTGTATTCTTAATTCCATGTTTAGCTAAATAGATTAAATAGCATTATCATAAACTGTAACATTGATGTGATACCTATTCACATTCTCTAGGAAGTCGTTCCCTCCTGTCAGGGCTGTACCTGTATTTTATGGGGCCTGAGGCGGAGGGAAAAAATGGCCCCCTTATTAATAGTAGGAGTTCGGGGGCAGGGCTTCGAAACTTTTTGAGCCCCTGTTAAAAATGAACTCTCTAAAAATAGGCCCTCTATTAACAGCAGGAGTTCGAGAGCAGCGCCTCAGAATTTTTTGAGCCCTTATTAAAAATAGACTCCCTAAAAATAGGTCTCCTATTAATAGTAGGAGTTTGGGGGCAGCGCCACTGAATTTTTTGAGCCCTTATTAAAAATGGACTCCCTAAAAATAGGTCCCCTATTAATAGTAAAAGTTGGGGGCAGCGCCTCTGAATTTTTTGAGCCCCTATTATTATTAGGAGTTCGAGGATAGCGCATCCAATTTTTTGGGCCCCTAATTGAAAATGGAATCCCTATTAAAAATGGGCCCCTAAATTTTTTTTTGACCCAGGGGCCCTGAGGCCCAAGTCTTATTGGCCTCTTGACAGGTCCGGCTCTGCCTCCCGTAGACTGGGTGGCTCCTGTCGCTTGAAAGCATCTGGCTCACAGCTTGCAGACTTGGAACCCCAAAACCATGCAGAATATAGATCATCGCTTCTTCTTGGCCGTGGCCAGAGTTATGAAAGATTCTGTTGACATGAAATCGTTGGAGCCTTGTGAGATCAATGCTTTGATTCAGATGGTTCCATCAAGGGTGCTGGACGTGTAGTATGCCAAAAAAAGTACTTGGTTCGCCCGAATTCTGCTGAAATTGGTCGGAATCTTTGCCGAAAGTTGCAAAAATATTGTGGTGAGTAGGTTTGGCATGGTTTTTGGTGGGTAGGTTTTCGTTTCTCTCTCTCTCTCTCTCTATCTATCTATATATATATATGTATATATATATATATATATATAGAGAGAGAGAGAGAGAGAGATTGGTTTCTCCTCCTACGGGTAGAAGTGAAGCAGCCTTAATTTTCAATTTTCAAGTTCTCGTTTTTGGAATCTAACCTTATATATTTGATAGGAATGGTCTATTTAGTAAGAATAGGCTTTTGGACCATCAAATTATGACATGTGAGTAGTTTTTATAAGGCTTAAAAAATAAGAAATTCAAAATTTTTATAAAATTTAAAAACTCATAAAATTATATTTTTCATCATAAAAAACATGATCCAATATTCCATTTCTAGCAAATAGATCTTTCTAAACAGCTAAGCACATATATGGGTTCAGATTTATCAAACATGGCTTAAAACATAAAAAACGTTAAGCACTATTCACACCATATGGATGGTTGAGGAACCAATTCCCCCTCACTCAACGCCGAGTGAATCTGCAGGGTTGAATTTGCAAAAAAAAAAAATGTAAAAAATGCCTAGTTCACACTCTGATTCTCGTATTTCCAGTTAACATTTCCATTGTGAGATTTATAGTTGGATGTGCAATAACATTGTGAAGCATCAAGTTCTTCAAGAGGAATTAGTCACACACACACACACACACACACACACACACACATATATATATATATATATATATATATATATATATATATATATATATATATATATATATATATATATATATATATATATATATATATATATATATATATATAGGTGGATCCACTCTCGTTTACTTTTTCCATGATACTAGCAATATCAACAGTAAGGATGATGCATGATTTAACTTTATGGATTCGATGGGCTATGACCATATCCAATATCTTCTAACATCTTCTCAGTTGACAAAATGCTTTGATCACATCAGGCATTACTGTTTTGTGTATCATTCAGATAACAACTTCATTAAAGCCCAATATGAGTAGATCAAAGTCAGATGCCCAATATGATTTTGTTAACTATTTCCAGTAGCCCAGTGAGAGTTAAATACAAGGTCGTATGACAAAGATGAAAATGACAAATTAATTGATGTAACCTGCATAATTGATTTTGTGCAGCTTATAAGAATCCACAAGTAATGGGTCAATGTTCCATGTACACATAATAAATGAATGAAAACAATCAACTTAATTTCCTACCAGTACTTGACTTTCATAACAGTAGGGAATGGGAGTCTCAATGTTTTTTGAATGACCATTTGCGTCTATAATTTCCATTTATGTTTTACAGTTAGAAATATTTTTCAATTTTTTTAAATTTGTTAATTTGTTTAAACTTATTTTGGACCCGCCTTGATCTATGACACTATTGAAGACCATGCTTGTCTAAATAGTTGTCTTATTCACGTAATTCTTCTGATTTTTTAATATAAGACCTGATATTTTTCTCTCAAAAAAAGATGTAATGAGTATTAGGGTTTTGAGAATTTTTATATCTCCATTTCATGCCAGTTGATTTTTGGCTCTTCCTTTGGCATGGGAGCAAGCCTGAACGATGAACCACATAGCATAGGCCCTGGGGGCAGGGGTCCTAGCCTTGGAGTTTTACGCAGCCGGCATGACGACGCGCGACCATGTCTTCGTGTTGGGTGCGGTTTCTTCGGGTTATAAATTCAAAAAAGACATCTTTCACTGCTTTTGGATATCATGGACTACAACACTACTAGACTCCTGAATCTCTTTAATTCACCTGCATATTGAAAGAAGAAAAACAAATGGTCCAACATGATATGCTGAAAACAACCCTCCGGGCACATTTGAGAGACTCCGATCTCAGATCCGAGAATCCAAAATACGAACCCAACTTGTGTGCAGGATTTACATATGTTATCTACGTCATTCATTTACTGTAGATGAACATTTAAATCGGTGGAATCCAACTTGTGTGCAGGATTTTTTGGTGGTTAAAAAATCAACATTGAAAAAATATGATCCAAGGGTCGGCTATTATTAAATTGACTATGTTGAATCTATTTGTAAGGTCAGATTTGATCAAAACAACATGAATCACAAAAATTTGAGAGGGGGTATGACGGGGGATGAGTGGAACCGAAAACTTTTTTTTTTTTTACACCAATGAGCTTGTGAATGAGTGAGGTAGCAGAGATCCAGAGAGCGGCTAAGTGCCATGGTTATTTGACACAGCCACTCACATGACAGCATTTCATGTGGGAGCTTTCATTCTGTAGCTGTGGGCCTCATGCAATGCAGTCATGTGTTTGGCTAGTGTCACATAGTGGCACTTAGCCGCTCCTTTGATATCAAGTATAGTTTTTCTTGGTTGTCAGAAAAAAGAAGAAGACCAAAACACCTGACTGAGTTGAGTGATGTAAAAGAGACACCTAGACATCAAAATTATAAACATAACATAACACATAAACCATTGCATATGAGTGGACTATGAAGGTACAGAAAACAAGAAAATTAACAAGAGTAATATGCCAATTTCACAAGCTTGTTCATATGGAACCTCACATTTTTTTCCTACCAAATAAAAGCCAAATTCTAAATACTTTATTGCAAATGAATTTCAAGTCATGTATATGTTATGTCTTAATCGACTTACCATGATTAAATTATAGGTAGTGATGCAGTGTATCTAGGCAATCTCGTGGAGGAACATGATGAAGACACTCGGCTTAAACCAAGCCTATAAGCCAAAACACCTATTTTTGATACTTTTGGGTAATTTTAAATTTTTTGGATTTTATTTTGGAAAAATATGCATTATTTTTATCAAAAAATCGTTTTTGTAGGATTTATGAATTATTTATGATTTTTGAGAAATTTTTCTAGCTTGAAACTAGGATTTTTCCGTTTTCGATTAAATCATTGGATCCAGATATAGATTCAGTAGCTTGTCAAGATCTATTTGAGCTAGGATTTTTTTTTTTTTTTAAATGATTGGATATGGCGGTTGGCTCAAATCTACCTATTGGTAGGGGTGGCAATCGGGTCGGGTTGGCGGGTCAGCATACCTCAACCCGAACCCGACCCGTTTATTAAACGGGTTGGCTGTGGCAAACACGAACCCGACCCGTTTAATAAACGGGTAACCCGACACGACCCGCCAACCCATTTAATAAATGGGTTGGGTCGGGTAAACGGGTTTTCAGGTTGGCGGGTCGGGTTGGCGGGTCGTGTCAGAAATTGCCACCCCTACCTATTGGGCTCAAAAGAATCTTCATTAAACAACAAAGTGTCTGATAGACCCAACCCAGCCCATGGGCGGCTCTCTAATGCCCTTAAACATGAGTTCCTCTTCTCCTCCTTTTGGATTTATAAAGAGAAACCCTGGAAAACGTGGATCTCTCTCTCTCTCTCTCTCTCTCTCTCTCTCTCTCTCTGTTGAGGGTGTGTTAGGGATGAATCCAGCTTATCGCTCATCCTTCGTGGTGGTCGTTCCGACGTCCCTTACCGTGGAGATTCTCAGCCAGGCGTCGACCTACCTGAGCTCTGTGTGGGATGTGAAGTCGAGAATCCAAGGAGGACTGAGCATTGCCAGAACTAAGCAGCTTCTTTCCTTGTCTTTCTCTATTGTGTGTTGTTTCATCTTCCCGTTGAGTATGAACGTTGAACCGTCGTGTCTCTGTTTTATTATTCATGCCTGTTGTGGAATGAGAGGAATCTACATTTTTTACATTAGAACTGATTTAGGATAGGTACCAGTTCGTATTTAGATTTTCTGTTTCGTTCTTGAAAGTGCGCAGAATTGTTTGACATCACATCGGGTGGTGCGTCAAACTATTTCTCGTACAACCAATTTCTTGTGCGTTGATGTTGAACGTTGGTTTGATTTCATATGCTTATTATTATGGAACAACACTAGATTCGAGCTTGCATTCCCTTGAACTATGTTTAATTTGTTTACATATACCTTGTTTGACGTCAAGGGTGGTTGAAATTTATTGGCTTGATTTACGTTTGATTTGATCTGAATTATAACAGAAAATTTTTGTAACTGGATAACAGGGTCAAGTTTCATGTTTTTTGTCTTCGTGTCTGACGTGCACAACAAAACGTTGTTTTGTGGCCCATTGGGAAGCGTCCACCAACTGTTTGGTGAAATTCCCCCCAACCCAGCAAACCGACTTTGTTTGATTCTTGGTGGTTCTGCATGTGATTTATTTTTCTCTTCATGCACTACATATCTTACCATACACACATGCCCTAAATGTTGAATTGATTTGCTGTTAGAAAAGCTCCCCTAGTTGTTTCTTTTTTCGAAGGCACTAATTACCCAATTGAGTTGGGACCCTTCTATCGGTCCCTAGTACCGCTTTGGTTGGTTTACTGCGTCTCTAGCTAAATTGTTCAGCCCATTAGTCGTAAAGGGAGTGGACTAAGTACAATTATGAAGTTTTCTAAAACTGTTTAGGAGCTTCATCATGAATAACACACCTCCGTCAGCGTTAGATCAATGATATGATGCAAAAAAAAATGAATGTTTTGGAGTCTCATGTTTTGGGCATGCAAAACCGTGAGCTCTAAAAGTAGATGGATGCAACACTAAATGAAAACCTTGGAGTTACCCTAACGTGTCAAGAGTTGGGAGCCAACCCTCTAGTTGAGATCTTCTAGTAGGGCAACCATTGTGGTTAAGATCCCTATAAGTGTGCATGCCCTGTTATGATTGTCCCACCTAGTTGACCTGTCCATGAGACTAGCCAAGGTAGGATCTTAGTTCATTCCAACACCCCAACAAGAAATGTAAATTCTAGAAATATTATGAAGTGTGGTGAAATGAGATACATGTCATATGAATGTTAACTCAATGCCCTATTCATAGATGAGGTTTTTGAAGAACCCTTACGTGAATTTGAGGGCAAAACCATCTTTGATGAGAAAAGTCGAGGAAAAACCCTCACATGAATTTGAAGGTGAACCAATATATGATGATGAAGGTGTAAAAGAAACCTCATCTAAGGACCTTAGAGTGACCATGATTACCCATTGCATTTACTTAATTTTCAACTAATGGTCACTTACGTGCACCATTAGGTAGGAAAATCATTGCAGGACCCTCTAGAGATCTACCATTCCATCATCCACACCCAAGCATAGCCCAGTTAAACCATCTATTGCACCATTAATTATACATGAAATGAATATATGGTTTTTGAACATTTATCACATTTGCAAATTAAATTTTCCATATATGTTCATAATTCATATGATTTAGTTTTTGTTAGTTGTCATTTTATTTCTTATTTCAGTAGAATATCAACATCTTTTGTTAATTGCACTTCATAGTTGATTTTTAAAATTAGCAAATCTTCTGAAATGATAGATTTTAGATTATGTTTTACTCCTTTCACATTTTCTTGTTGGAAAATGCGTTTTGAATTATCATGTGATGTTCGTAGCAGATTGATTGATAAAAAAATTTCATTACCTGTAGATGATCTAGATTTTTTTTCAATAATTTGTTAGCATTATCTCAAGGATGAATTGTTAAACGCTATGAAATTTTGTATAAAGAAAATCTTCTGTATATACAAGATTGTCTTTGCAATTTAATCTTTTTGTAGAAGTAAACAAGGAAGATCATTGCAATCAGTAAAAAATTCATTTCATTTATTTTTCATAATTTTGAGAAGTCCGCAGGTATCTAAATAAAAGTCGATGAAAGGTAATTTTTGAACTTAATGGTTTGGTTATTTTGATAAGAAAAAGAGTGTGCCCGTGTGTAAAAATTTAGTGTCATTGTATTGTTTTCCTTAAATTTGCAAAAATAGTGTACTAGTTGAATGTTTCATGCTAAATATTTATTGTTGGATGTTTTTTATGTATTGTGCTAATTCAATTAACAATGAACAAACTTCGAGGATAAATCATTTTTACCTTGGTGTAACTGATACAGTGCATTTGGGAAAGTTCATGGAGAACGTGGTGAAGACACATTCGTACCCAACTTAAACTAAGCCTGTAGGCCAAAACACCTATTTCTGATATTTTTGGGTAATTTTGAAATTTTAAGATTTTATTTTGAAAAAATATGCATTATTTTTTATTCATAATCCGTTTTATAGGATTTAAGAATTATTTATGATTTTTGAGCATTTTTTTAGCTTGAAACTAAGATTTTTTTTCATTTTTGATTAAATCATTGGATCTAGATTTAGTAGTTTGTCATGATCTATTTGGGCTAATAGAGGGTGTATGGTCCAGGGTATATTTTATTTCTTATTTTAAAATAATTAGATAAGGTGGTCAGTCCAAATCTACTTATTGGGCTTAAAAAAAACCCTTATTAGATAACAAAGTGGTTGTTGGACTCAACCAGCCCAGGCAGAGTTGGGCGGCTCTCCAGTAACCCAAAACATTTCCCCCCTCCTTATGGTTTTATAAAGAAGAACTCGAGAAAACATTGAGCTAGTTGTTATTGCTGTTGTACTTCTTTGATAAGAAACTCTCTCTCTCTTTCTCTCTCTCTCTCTCTTCATTTTTTGATCATCATGGGATCTTTTGTTTTGTCGATTCTACAATTCGTATTCTTACGATATTCCTACCGTGCAAAGGCGTCCTGGTGTGTGCATGGGGTACGCCCTGACGTGTGTTTTGGGTTTTACCTGCATGATCTCGTTGTCACCTTGCATGCCCCAACAAACCCACTTTCTGTGTTCGGCGGACTGCCTGTCCGATCAAGACGGGGGTGTCCCGTGGAGGTTATCAGAGCATCTGTTCAGGGGACATCGGGGGCCTCCTACTTGCAATCAGTGCATCCACAAACTTGCCCAGATTCGTTAGGTTCGAGGGGTGGGTCACAAGAGGTCGATGACTTGTTTGACATATGGGGTATGTCATTCATCGAGGCTGCGCAGACACTAGGATTGCATATTTCACTCAGGCAACTTTCTTTGATCCAACAACATATTGTTCCTCGAGCACGATTGGCGGCCAAGGTCACAAATAGTCTTCGTAGAGCTAAATCATTGGCCCGTTCGCAAGCTCAGCTTCAAGCAGATGGCTTCAACTCAGTTCGACGCTCAGTAAGACAAAGGCGTACTAGGGTGTTGTTTGAGTATTTATCATGAAGATGTGTATTTGGAATATTAGGGGCATGAATTTCCCCCGTAAGCGATTGTTTTTAGCTAATTGGATTAGGTATGAAAGTTCAGATGTCGTTGCAATTTATGAAACCAAAATGGAGGATATTCTGTTATCAGTGGTATCTTACTTATGGAGAGGTGCAACATATGCTCTTAAGTCGTCCGTTGGGTTTGCTAGGGGAATCTTGGTTCTTTGGAAAACTTCTCTTAAGGTGGCGATAGTGGATATTGGTATTTATTCAATCTCTCTTTCTGCAAACTTGCTGCCGTCGTTACAAGATGTTGTCTTCACCTTTGTGTATGACCCTGTCGTGTCTGCTTCGCGATTAATGTTTTGGGCTGATTTGGACTGAGTTTTGGTTACATTTGGATCTCTTCAGTGTTTAGGAAGGGATTTCAATTGCCTATTGTCTACACAGGATTCTAGTTTACCAGTTCTTCTCAACCCCTCCATTATGGGGTTTTAGGAGTTTGTTCGGCAGAGCCAACTTTACTCAGTACCTCATGTGGGGGAGCAATTCTCGTGGTCAAATATGAGGTCTCGTCCTTGCTTGCGAATACTTGATCGCATTTTTCTCTTCTCAGAACTATTTCACGCAGTTCCGGATGTCATTGCTTGTCTGCTATCGCGTGCCCTGTCCTATCATGGACAAATGACTGTTTCTTGAAGCGCAGACTTCAAGGCATGTCGTAGGTTCTTCTTTGAGGAGTGGTGGCTTAGGGTGCCAGACTTTCAGCAGTTGGTCGGACAATCGTGGGCTAAACCTGCTATGGGATCTTGGGTGGCCATTCGCATCCATGCAAAGCTTCTTCGTCTTCGGCAATGTATTAAGGAATGACTAAGCTTTAATAACCTGAACAAGTTTAGGTTCATCGGCAAGTGGGAAGCTAAGCTCTCCTATTTGGCCCAACGTCAGGTCGATCTTGTTGATGTACCGGAGGGTCAAGTGATTTAGTTGCAGGAGCATATCGTCGTCCTCTCTGCCCTCGTTGCAGAATGGAGAGCACGAGATGAGCTTAGATGAAAGTGGAGGGCCAGAGTTGCATGGTTGGCTAATGGCGATGATAATACATGATTTTTTCACATGAACGCATCAAATAAATATAGTAAGAATCGGTTACTCTCGATCGAGATCGATTGATGCTAGTTTGGTCCGCACAATTGTCTGCCAATTATTACTTCTTATTTCTTCAGACTGTATTCGGCCGACTTAGGCGTCGGGGGGGTCATCAGTGATATGGGCTATAAGCGGTTGGCGGCAAACCAATCTATTTCTCTGCAGGCTCGATTCACCGAAGTTGAGATTTTGAATGTTATTAGCGGACTATCAGGATAGAAGGCCCCAGACCTTGATGGTTTTCACGTCGACTTCTTCAAAGCATTTTGGTCAAGTGTTAAAACTGACCTGCTCCACTTGTTCGATGAATTCTATCGTAATGCGAGGCTGCCTAAACCATATTATGTGGCCGTCATCTCTTTGATTCTTAAGAGGCAAGGGGCGTCAGACATATCCAACTTCAGGCTGATTTCGATGATGGGTGCTCTATATCGCATTATATCTAAGGTGTTGGCTAATCAGTTGTGGCTGTCATTGATCAACTTGTCTCTCCGAACCAGGGTGCTTTTATTCTAGGTCGAAGTTTGCAAGGGTCTTTTATTTGTGCAACTGAGCTTCTTCACTCTTTACAGTCGACTGGATCACCGTACTTCATGCTAAAATTGGATTTTCACAAGGCTTATGATAGTATGGCATAAGATTTTCTGATTGAATCTCTAACAAACATGGGGTTTGGCAACTGGTTTATAGCATGGGTTAAGGAGTTGGTCATAAAATCTGTATCGTCAGTTTGCATCAATGGAATGAGAGGAGAATAATTCAAGTTGGCTACAGGTGTACGACTGAGTTGTCCCCTAGCACCTATCCTTTTTAATATCGTGGCAGATGGTTTACCTATTCTCATGAAAAGATCATAACAAACAGGCTTCTTAGAATCCTTGGGCATTCCTGGTTTTGTTGGTCACACAATTCAATATGCAGGCAATACTTTAATATTTGGACATGCGAATGTTAATCAAATGTTCAGGTTGTGCTTCATTATTAAAGTCTTCGCTACAATTTCAGGCCTTCGCCTGGACGAGAGTAAGTGCGCTATGGTAATTCTCAATGCTGACCATCGTCTCCAATCGGCTGCTGCAAGGATCTTCAACTGCCCAATATCTGACTTTCCTGTCAATTTCTTAGGTCTATCGTTGCACTCTCTGCAGCCAGCGGGAACTTCTTCTTGGATGTCTACTATAGAGATGATGCAAGGGAGATTGCAGGCTTGGAAGGCCCGATATTTATCTTTTGCGGGACGATTGACTCTCATTCGCCATGTTTTGACCAGATTACCAGAGTTTTGAATGAGCATGTCCATTATACCGACGACAATAGAACTGACGATTTACCGTTTGCTTTCGCACTTCCTTTGGTCTGGGAACGTGTCACACAAAAAGTATCTGCTTGTTTCTTGACAACAAATCGTTCTCCCGAGGCAGTGAGGCGGCTTGGAGATTCCAGCTCTGAGAAAGAGGAGCATCGTTTTAGTCTTGAAGTGGGCTTGAGAAGCTTCCACATCTCAATCCCCTTGGGCTATGTTTGTTAGGCAAAAATATGGTAGTCTACCTGACTCCCTTCTTTCGACGCCCAGTTCAGTGTGTCATTTGTCCTTCTGACTGGAGTGGCGGAAGACACTTTGGTTCTTCAATGACAGAGATCTTAGGCCTGTCCATGGTCAGCCGTGACTTCATTGGGCCATGACGAGCGAAGATAGGTTCTCTATTAAGCAAGTTTACCATTCCTTGTTGCTATCTGGGATGAACTGGTTTCCCAGTGATTGTATGTGGGGTAAGGGGCCCGCCCCAAGAGTAAAAGCTTTGGCATGACTTGTGGCTCTGGATCGTATTCAAACCCAAATTAATGTCAGGAAATGGGGGATTCAATTTTTTAGCATGTGTGTTCTTTGCAAGAACGCAGTAGAGGACACGACTCACCTATTTTAGCTTTGTCCGATCGTTCTAAACTTATTTTTTTAAACTTGAGGTGCACTGCCTATTCAAACTCGTTCGTGTTTTGTTATTCGGGACCTCTTGCTTGGTCTCATGACTGTACGATACAAAAAAAATGGAGATTATTGTGGCGGGTTTTGTTGCTTTCAGCATGGTGGGTGATCTGGATTGAAAGTAATGATATCTTCTTCAGGGGCATCAAATTCGATTTGGCAAGGCTTCATCAACTGGTCATGTCTGATGGCTCTTAAATTACATAGTAGGGGGAGGGGTTGATTTGCTTGTACTCTGAACTATGCACAATCAGTGTCTAGATTGTGGCTGTTTTGCTCTTTTGTTTCTCTCCCATCCAATATTCTGTTGGATGTATTTTAGTAATGTTGAATGGTGAATGTTCTCTCTCTCTCTCTCTTTTGAGGCTGTGTATCCATCTTGTTTCTTATCCTACTTCCGCTACCGTGGAGATTCTTGACCAGACATCGACCTACAATGCCTAAAAACATGAGTTCCTCTTCCCTCCTTTTGGATTTATAAAGAGGAACCCTAAAAAAATGTGGAGCTAGTTGTTGTTGTACTTCATTTGAGAAGACCTGTCTCTCTTGAGGGTGTGTTAGGGATGAATCCAGCTTATCGCTCATCCTTCATGGTGGTTGTTTCGACGTGCCCTACCGTGGAGATTCTCGGCCAGGCGTCGACCTACCTGAGGTCTGTCTGTGGGCTGTGAGGCAAGAAACCAAGGAGGACCTGCATTGGCCAGCGTACCATCGCCGGAGCTTAGCGGCTTCTTCCCTTGTCTTTCTCTATTGCGTGTTGTTTCATCTTCCTATTGAGTGTGAATGTTGAACTGTCGCGTCTCAGTTTTTGATTTGTATGTCTGCTGTCTAATGAAAGGAGTATACATCTTTGTTGAAATATTGCATTAGAACTGATTGAGGACAAGTACCAATTCGTATTTAGAGTTTCTGTTTTGTTCTTGAAAGTGCGGAGAACTGTTTGGCGTCACATTTGGTGGTGAGTCAAACTGTTTCCTGTGCAACTGATTTCCTATGCATTGATGTTGAACATTGTTTTGATTTCATACGTTTATTGTTGTGGAACAACAACACTTGATTTGAGCTCGTATTATCTTGAACTGCATTTAATTCGTTTACATATACCTTGTTTGACGTCAAGGGTGGGTTCAAATTTATTGGCTTGATTTACATCTGATTTGATCTGGATTATAACTGGGAAATTTCTGTAATCGGATAACATGGTCAAGTTTCAGTTTTTTTTTTGGCGTGCACAGGCAAACGCTGGTTTTTGGCGTCCACCAACTGTTTGGTGAAATGCCCCAACGAACTCAGCAGACCGGCTTTGTCCGATTCTTGGTGGTTATGAGTGTGATTTATTTTTCTGTTTGGGCACAACATGTTTTACTGCACACACGCCCTACAGGTTGAATTGGTTTGCTGCTAGAAAAGTTTCCCTACTTGTTTCTTTTTTTGAAGGAGCTTAGTTCCAAGTTGAGTTTACCAGGTTTCGGGTTTTCTTTAATTAGCGGCTGGTTGCTGCCCGTTATTGCAATATTTCTCTAGCTAAATTGCTCAGTCCATTAATCCCATATTACTGTACAGTTAGATTGATTTAGCGACAAACAGGTTTGGGTGCCAAAATAGTTCTTGATCAAGTGTCTCCTAGGTTTTCCACATCCCTGGCCACCGTCAGGTAGGGCTGCAAATTTATTGGATATGGGCCAGGTCTTGTTAGATCCAAATTTGAATCCAAAATCCATACTATTGATCCCAATCCAAATCTGGATCCAGAACATATCCGATATGGTAGGTTTGGGTCTGGATCCAGTACATATGTGTCATACTGGATCTGAAAAAAACACTAAAAAAATGAAATTGGATTGGATTTTTATCCTGGTCCTAATTATATCCAATGTAAAATACCAATAAAATAACTGATTTAGCAAATCTATATCCTATTCAACTCTACATTTGAATCTTACTGTAGGTATCCAAATCTGATAATAGTGTGAGATCTGGATAAGATATCCGATCATATCTGTTCTATTTGCAGCCTTAATTAGAGGGTGAAAGCTTGTAAATTCTTGTCCCCAAGATGGAGGGTGATCAGGTGCTTAATGCACAAATATTTGTGCAATCATATTGCACCTCATCTTTTCACGGCATTGTATTAACTGTTAACCTTGACTTCAGTGAAAACTCAACTTAAAATCATCTTTGGGAGACGTATTGGTTCAATGATGAAAATGTTTTTTTATTATTTTTGATATTATTTAATATGTTTTGACAAGTGCCTTTCCCTAGTTAAAAGTTGGGCGATTCAGAGCGATTCACCTTCCAATTGGTATTGCCCGTTTCACTTAAATTGTTTGGAAAACTATTTAGGGTCCGAGCAGTGACAACATTGGTTTGACAGTTTTTTAAAAAAAGTTTGAGTAGTATTTAAAATTTCAGAAATGTACGACGCATATTTAAAATTAGGAGCAAAGCTTAGCTCCTTAATGAAATTTTCTCTTTAAAATATAAATACTTTCGTGTTGTAACCACAAAATCAGCATGTCAAACACATCAATCTGTCAAAATGTCTGTCACCATCGTGCCTAACGTAGTTGCACGTACAAATGGTTGTAACAAATATATATCTTTTTATATGTATTTTTTGTGAAAGGCAAGCAGTGACAACATTGGTTTGACAGTTTTTCAAAAAAGTTTGAGTAGTATTTAAAATTTCAGAAATGTACGACGCATATTTAAAATTAGGAGCAAAGCTTAGCTCCTTAATGAAATTTTCTCCTTAAAATATAAATACTTTAGTGTTGTAACCACAAAATCAGCATGTCAAACACATCAATCTGTCAAAATGTCTGTCATCATCGTGCCTAACGTAGTTGCACGTACAAATGGTTGTAACAAATATATATCTTTTTATATGTATTTTTTGTGAAAGGCAAGCCGGGGTTAGTCTGACCTCATCGGTTATTCAACAGGTTTGGAACCTGCAACGTTTAACTACAAAAGACGTGCACTGACAGCTCCTACCAATCACGCTGAGCACTACAGGTGCGAATGAGAAAGTAGACAAAGCAAATTTAACTTTTTCTACATAAAAAATATAAAAAAACGGAAAAAAAAGAAAAAGAAAAGGGAGAGAATTGTGAGTGAACATAAAATGATTTAAAAAAACTTTTTGCACGTCCCTTAAAAAAAAAACGGAAAAGAAAACGGAGAGAGGTGTGAATGAAGCAGCAAAGGATGAATGTTCACTGCCAAAGCATCAACTACGAGGCATCTTTTAGGCCCAAGCAACGCCCCTCTGATGCCACTGCAGCAAATTTTCCTCTACCACCGTCGCCACCATCACCAAATTTGAAAGAAGGGAAGAGATAGTTGGAAGAAAAAGAAGTATGGTGGCTCTGAAGGCAGGCAGCAGGCCTCCATGGGTGGGCCTTGCAGCTGCTGTTTGGGTTCAGGTTGCTGCGGGCAACCCATACAACTTCCCACTCTACTCCCCTTCTCTCAAATCCGTTCTTGGATACAGCCAGCAGCAGCTCACCTTGCTCGGGGTGGCCAACGACATAGGAGAGAACGTGGGCATCCTCCCGGGAATCGCATGCAATAAGCTCCCACCATGGGTGGTTCTCATGGTTGGGGCCTTTGCTTGTTTTCTGGGCTATGGCGTCATATGGTTAGCCGTCAGCCAGACAGTGGCTTCCTTGCCTTTTGTGGTGGTAAGTCTTGACAAAAACCCCATTTGTGTTTCTCCTAATCTGTATAAGATTTTCTTGTTTCTTTTTCCATTTATTGGAGGAAGGAGAAACTGAGAATGAAAAACAAAAGCAATTCGATGATGCTGTTGTTTGTTTTAGGAATACCAGCCATATGTTTTCTCTTGGAATGTGTTTTTTGTTCCATTGGGATCAGTATTTGGTTCATTGTGGGGTTTTCTGTATTTTTATTATAATGAAAATAAAGATTAAAAAAACCAATTTGATGATGGTGGTGTTTGTTTTAGGAATACCTGTTAAAACAAGTATTCAATCCCCTTAGATCAACATGTTGAATCATATAGAAACTTTGATAGAATTCTGTAAACGGAAGCGTACCTGAATCCATAGCAACAATCTCTGAAGGTATGATCTTCTAGATCAATATACTTGATGTTCTGTGCTCTTGTTTCCTGTAGCTTCTTCTCTCTCTTAATGGGATGTAGAGGAATGTTCAAGTATATGATCCAGGGACC
This sequence comes from Nuphar pumila, assembly GCF_984573655.1. Classification (NCBI taxonomy): domain Eukaryota; kingdom Viridiplantae; phylum Streptophyta; class Magnoliopsida; order Nymphaeales; family Nymphaeaceae; genus Nuphar; species Nuphar pumila. The sequence continues at coordinate 14,083,377 of NC_143251.1, read as the reverse complement.
ATGACCCCTTTATCAAAGATGATAATCACCATTTGGGTAATTACACTTTAGCCCATCATTAAAGTGTAATTACATCTTAGTCTCTACACATTAGAGCACCACACCCTATGGATACATTAAAGCTTAAATAACTTAAACAGAAATTAATCACTTTTAAGAAAGCTTACAAATAGACAGTTTATAACACATAATTATTATACATATAAGTCCAATATTGGATAAATGATCCAATGTAATTGTAAATGTTCCAACAATCTCCCACTTGGACTATATGTGTAACCTTATAATTATGTATTATTAAAATACCATATGAGCTCAACTTTACTGTCATACCTGAATGTATCCAAAAATCAATCATGCCCATCAATTATATTAACACAGAATCAAGGCGGCCTTTGTTACATTTGTCGTAACTCGACCTTCAATGGTCACTTGTGCCAACACAATCGAATGACAAAGATCATGATGTGGATGTGTAGCATGGAAATTTCATGCAATGTGATTACAACATGTCTATTTCCAACTGGTCCACCTTGAACCTTATTGAGATCAATCATATACCATATTCAAAGTGTGAATAAACTGAATGACTTTAATTTCTGCAGAAAATTAACCTTAAAACATCTTTACAACATAACAAAATTGTGTCTATAATAAAAACATTTCAAATGCAAACTCCCACTAAAACTGAATATCTTCAAGAGACTTGACACCCATACGAGCAACATGCTCAATAAACAGTTTGGGTGGCAATCCCTTAGTAAGCGGATCCGCAATCATGGAGTTTGTCCCAATATGTTCAATAGACACTTGTCCACTTTGAATTCTTTCTTTAACAACCAGAAATTTGATGTCTATGTGCTTTGACTTCATAGAACTTCTGTTGTTATTGGAATACATAACTGCTGATTTATTGTCACAAAATAACTTTAGTGGTTTTGTAATATTATCCACTATACGCAGTCCCGTGACAAAATTACGCAGCCAGATTCCTTGGTTGGATGCATCAAAACATGCTACAAACTCAGCTGCCATGGTAGAGGATGCTATGAGAGTCTGTTTAGCACTCCTCCATGAAATGGCACCTCCTGCAAGAAAAAAAATGTAGCCCGACGTAGACTTCTTGCTATCTTGGCATCCAGCAAAATCATAATCGGTATACCCAATGATCTCTAGCTGATCCGATCTCTGATATGTGAGCACGTAATCCTTCGTCCTCTGTAAGTATCGTAATACTCGTTTGACTGCTCTCCAATGGTCCATTCCTGGATTACTTAAATATCTGCCCAACATTCCCACAATGAACGCGATATCTGGACGCGTACATACTTGAGCATACATGAGGCTCCCTACTGCCGAAGCATAAGGGATGTTCTGCATTTCCTTTTGCTCATAATCATTTTTAGGGCACTGATTGAGACTGAACTTGTCTCCTTTAGCTACAGGGGTATCTCCTGGTTTACAATTTTGCATGCCAAATCTTTTCAGAATCCTTTCGATATATCGCTTTTGTGATAGTCCTAGAGTACCTCGAGAGCGATCTCGATGTATTTGTATTCCTAACACAAAAGATGCATCACCAAGATCTTTCATCTCAAAATGCTTAGCTAGAAATTTCTTGGTGTCATGCAATAAACTTATATCGTTACTGGCAAGCAAAATATCATCAACATATAAAACCAGAAATATATGTGTACTCCCACAGAACTTATGGTATACACAATCATCAACCAAGTTCACCTCAAAACCGAACGAGATGATCACTTGATGAAACTTGAAATACCATTGTCTAGATGCTTGTTTGAGTCCATAGATGGATTTCTTAAGTTTGCAGACCATATTCTTTGAGTCATCTGACACAAAGTTTTCTGGCTGCACCATATAAATTGTTTCATCAATGTCACCATTGAGAAACGCTGTCTTTACATCCATCTGATGTAACTCAAGATCAAAATGTGCCACTAATGCCATTATAATCTTGAAAGAGTCTTTCGAAGAAACTGGAGCGAAAGTCTCTTTATAGTCGATGCCTTCTTTCTGTGTAAAGCCCTTTGCAACAAGACGAGCCTTATACTTCTCCACATTGCCTTTTGAATCCCTCTTGGTCTTAAAAATCCATTTGCAACCAACAGGTTTCACACCTTCATGCAATGGGATAAGTTCCCATACGTCATTGTCACTCATGGACTTATTCTCCTCATTCATGGCATCTATCCACTTTTGAGAATTGGAACTTTCCATGGCCTGATGGAAGCTGATAGGATCATCTTCCACTATTCTAATGTCAACATCATTTTCTTGGAGAAATACAATATAATCATTTGGTATTGCACTTCTTCTTTCTCTAGTGGATCTTCTTAATGGTATAGGTTCTTGAGGTTGTGGAGTTTGTTCATCTGAAATAGTTTCTGGAATGAGAGATTCTCCAACATTGTCTTGAGTTGTGTTTTGGACAGGGTCAGAGTAATTCTGATCAATGCCAACAACACCTAATGGAATATCAACATATTCTTCTTCAAAGACAAAGTCCTTTACTTTATCACCCCCCGCAAACTCGACATCCTCAAAGAATCGGGCATTTCCAGATTCAAAAATTGCCTTGGTTGTGGGATCATAAAACTTGTATCCTCTAGATCTTTCAGAGTATCCAATAAAATAGCAACTAATGGTTCTTGTGTCCAGTTTCTTTTCATTAGGCTTATATGACCTTGCCTCAGCTGGACATCCCCAAATGTGCAAATGTTTTAGACTAGGCTTTCTGCCTGTCCAAAGTTCATAAGGGGTTTTAGTAGTTGCTTTAGTTGGAACTCTGTTGAGGATATATGCTGCAGTCTTAAGTGCATCTCCCCAGAGTGATTCTGGTAAGATAGGATGGCTAATCATACTTCTTACCATATCCTTAAGCGTTCTATTTCGTCTTTCAGCAACACCATTCATCGTGGGTGAACCTGGCATGGTGTACTGTGGGACGATACCGCATTCCTCTAGGTATCTAGCAAAAGGTCCTGGACGTTGTTCCCCTGAACCGTCATATCTGCCGTAGTATTCACCACCACGATCAGATCTGACGCTTTTAATCCTTTTGTTGAGTTGATTCTCAACTTCTGCCTTAAAGGATTTGAACACATCCAAGGATTGTGACTTTTCATTAATAAGAAAAATGTAGCCATATCTAGAATAATCGTCAATGAACGTTATAAAGTATTGTTGACCATTCCAAGCAGCCGTAGGGAATGGCCCACAAATGTCTGTATGAATAAGTTCAAGGACGCCTAATGTTCTATTGGCTACAAATTTCCTTTTATTGGTTTGTTTTCCCTTAATGCAATGAACATAAATATCATAATCTGTAAAATCTAAGGGATTTAGAATTTCATTAGACACAAGTCTTTCAATTCTTCGTTTTGAAATATGTCCTAATCTCTTGTGCCATAATGCAGCTGAATTCTCATTGGCTAAATTTCCTTTGATGCCATGACTTAAATGCAGGGATTCATTAAATGAAGCAATAATATCAATAGAATAAAGATTATCATGCAAAGACAAAGAACCAGATCCAACTGATTTTGAATCATGAAACAAACTGAATTTTCTATTTCCAAATGAACAAGTAAAGCCTAATTTGTCCAAAGCAGAAATAGAAATAAGGTTACGTCTAAAAAACGAAACAACAAATGTTTCATCAAGATTCAAATAAAATCCAGTTTTTAACAATAATCTAAATTTTCCTATTGCTTCAACTTCAACTTTCTTGCCATCGCCCAAATAGATGTATCTTTCAGCATCACTTGGCTTTCGGCAATGGAGGCAACCCTGCATAGACACACTGATATGAGTGGTTGCACCAGAATCTATCCACCAAGTGTGTCTAGACACCGAAGTTAAATTAACCTCAGAACAAACCAAATTAAGTAATGTACCTTTCTTAGCACGCCAAGAATGATAGTTAGTACATTGCTTCTTTACATGTCCTTCAGCACCACAAAAGAAACATCCAGTACCTCCCGGGTTACCCGGTTTCTTTTCTTGTTTCTTGTTGGGTGTTGTATCTGCAGCTTCCTTTTTCCTTTTAATTCCCTTGCCTTTACCCTTTGAGTACTTAGATGTAGAGGCAAAGTGAGCACTTTCAGTCTTATCTTGCTTCAGTCTTTCCTCTTCCTGAACACAATGGGAGATGAGCTCATTCAGAGACCAAGTCTCTTTCTGGCAATTGTAGCTCACCTTAAACTGACTGAATTGTGTTGGAAGAGAAATAAGAACCAAATGCACTAGCAATTCCTCAGAGAGTTCAAGCTTAAGTGCCCTTAATTTTGAAGCGAGATGAGACATCTCCATAATGTACTCCCTGATATTGCCTCTACCCTTATACCTCATTGAGATTAGAGTTGTCAAGAGCGTACCAATTTCAGACTTTTCGTTCTTGGCAAATCTTTTCTCAATGTCAGCAAGGAAATCTTTGGCTGTAGTAATATTTTCAGACGTAGTGCCCCTGAATGATTCTGGAATGGCCTTCTTCATGATCATCATACACATGCGATTTGATCTATCCCACCTGTCCATTTCCCTCTTTTCATCAGAGGTACTATTATCTGTAATAGGTGAGGGAGAATTGGTCCTTATTGCAAGGTCTAGATCCATGACTCCGAGAACTATCAAGAGATTCTCTTGCCATGACTTGAAGTTTGTGCCATTAAGCATGAGAATAGAATTTATACTGGCAGTAATATTAGCAGGAGCGGAAATAGCTGAATTCAAAATAAAATAAACTAGTCATGCTCACATAATTAACATAGTAATAATAATGAATTCAAATAACGGTAAATTGCATTTCAAGATATCGACAATCCATTAATATCCCATCTTTGGATAGGATATTAACTTGTAATTGACATCTTGGTGTAGTAATCAAACATTAACAGTAAAAACATGTCGAACAATGACCTTCCTTTGGGCTGATCTATTGCCCACATGTAATCCGAATAACTATCACATGTTTATTACCACAAGTGCTTGTGTAATTCTGTTAAATATTGATCTTCCTTTGGGCTGATCATTGTTTACATTATTACACTTGCATAAAATCCTTTTATATTTTGAAATTAATCGATTTCCACAAGAGAGGTCACTTTGGTGACATGATGTTTCAATCAATTAATCTCAAAATACATATAACTTTTCCAATATTTGAATTCAAAATTATTTGGCATAATAAAATTTAACAGATCCGAAAAAAAATAAAAATTAGCCTTAAGATTGCAATAAAATTGACTTAAAAAATCAATATATATATTCTGTTTATAATTGTTCCAAAAATTAACCCCTGTTCTGGAAATAAAGAAAAAATATAGGGCAATTTTGTAAAATGTAATTCCACAAGAATGCGGAAAGGGGTTAAACCGATTCCCGATTTTTTTTGCTGTGCACGTCTTCTTTCCAGCGAAAAAACAGCAGCACACTGAAAAAGAAAAAATCCGGTCACCGGTCGCCGGTCACTGTGAGGCGGAAACGGCAGGTCACTGCTCGCCTGTGAGGCGCCGCCGCCGGTCACTACTCGCAGGAGAGCTCGAGGCCGACGGCCTATGAGCCACCGGAGAACCGACGGAGCCCATGGAGTTCCTGGCGAGGTCGAGGAGCGTGTCGGCCTTGGAGGTGTCGAAGGCCATCACCTCCCCCGCCGCCGCCCTCTGCAAGTCCAAGAAGGGCTCCGCCATCCCTGAGGAGGCCGCCGGGTAATAATAGGACCCCTCGCAGTCCGTCGCCGGAATCCCTTTCTCCATCTGGCCGACGATAGATAAAAGAAATTTTTTTGGTCGATGAAAGGTAAGATTAAATTTTTTTATTTTTATTTTTTATTCATTGAATCTTTCGTCGTCTGTAATCGAATGAATAGGGTTTCAATAGAAAGGGTTTCAGGAAATAAAAAAAAATATATTTCCGTCTGTCATCGACTTCTTCGCCAAAAAAAATTTAGAGTTTAATGGCGACAGAAAGGGCATAGAAAAAAAAAAAAAAAGAATGCCCAAATCAAAAATTTATACAATGTTGCTGTTCTTTGTCGATTTCAATCTGAATCCTTCTACGATTGCAGTTTCCCCAAAAAAAAAACAAAATATTCTGTACGAAGTTGCAGAATCGAAAAAACTATGCTTAATCTAAAAAATGTATAACCTTTTAATGTTTCTAAATGATCCGTTCATGTATGGCTCTGATACCACTTGTTAAAACAAGTATTCAATCCCCTTAGATCAACATGTTGAATCATATAGAAACTTTGATAGAATTCTGTAAACGGAAGCGTACCTGAATCCATAGCAACAATCTCTGAAGGTATGATCTTCTAGATCAATATACTTGATGTTCTGTGCTCTTGTTTCCTGTAGCTTCTTCTCTCTCTTAATGGGATGTAGAGGAATGTTCAAGTATATGATCCAGGGACCATGACCCCTTTATCAAAGATGATAATCACCATTTGGGTAATTACACTTTAGCCCATCATTAAAGTGTAATTACATCTTAGTCTCTACACATTAGAGCACCACACCCTATGGATACATTAAAACTTAAATAACTTAAACAGAAATTAATCACTTTTAAGAAAGCTTACAAATAGACAGTTTATACCACATAATTATTATACATATAAGTCCAATATTGGATAAATGATCCAATGTAATTGTAAATGTTCCAACAATACCAACCATATCTTTTCACTTGGAATGTGTTTTTTGTTCCATTGGGATCGGTATTTGGTCCGTTGTGGGATTTTCTGTATTTTTATTATAATGAAAATAAAGACAAAAAAAACCAATTTGATGATGGTGTTGTTTGCTTTAGGAAGTAATGTTTTCACTTGGAATGTGTTTTTTGTTCCGTTGGGATTATCGTTTGGTTCATTGTGGGATTTTCTGTGAGTGTTTCTTCGTGGATGACGGGGACATGTGCCTAAGTAGATGCCTTTTATCACAATTATCTAGCCTATGAGTGCATATTTTGTGTTTGGTTTCTGTAGCCGGACAGTTTGAGTTGTGGTGTTGTTGTTTCCTGCCTTTAACAATCAAACACATCGCTGGGAATTTAATGTTGTGTTCACAAGTTTAAAGATAGGATGTTAACTGCGGATTGGAGATTTTCTTATTTGAACTGCTTTAGCGATGGGATCAGTTTATCACTTGGATGCATATTTTTTTTCTTTCTCTTGCATGATTCAGATGTCACAAGTGTTATCACAGTGTTAGATACAAAATTCCTTGTAAGATTGTTGCAAATAACTTTGAGAATAAATTTGCTCTCCTAGATTAAGGCATGTGTGTTTTTGGATGATTGCCCATTGCTTGAAATTTCATTATGGTGTTATTTGTTGTTGAGGGGTGCTCTGTCGTTTTCAAAATTTCTGCAGCATCTGCTAATTCATAACACTAAATCGATCATTGTTATACTTGACAGGAATTGTTTTTGTCAATAATTGTGATAGATACTGGAAGAAATGGAATTTAGGTTGATTGAAAATTTGTTCCTTCAGATGGAGAGCTGGATTTGTTCTTCGACACTCTAACATTATTCATTTGTGTTGATACTTTTTGTACAACTAAAGTAATGTAGAAAATGAAACAAAGGTTACTCATATGTTAGACTAGAATATCTTCATATTAGTGATGTAGCTAATGGAGTGCTCACTGATCAACTCTACTAGTTTTCGTTTTATACCAGACAAACAACCATTTTCAGTTTTTTCGCAGCACATATACAAGCCTTTGGGAGGGGACAATGATATGATCTTCTGATTTCGATTCTTTGCCTATTTCATAACTGCTCTTCTATGTTATATACTCAATTAGTCTGAGTCTATTTTTGTTTGATTTGGTAAAAGCCTCTTTAGCCTGGGCATGAATTTTCAACTTTAAACTATTATTTTGGTAATGATCCAGACCAGATTCCGTCTTGAGGATTATGATTACTTGGTTGTGCTGTCTAGAGGCACAACCACACTTGCCCATGTTTGTATACATTATTTTCTCCATACACGTTTCTCTTTGGTTATCATATGAGAGCTCATATTAGATATAGATTTGAATGTTTTGCGATGATGGAGCTGATGATTAATGCTTGAACAGTTGGTGGAGGAGAAGAGTATTGAAGGTGTTAAAGTTGGAAAGAAAACTAGAAAAGCCCTAAGCTGATCAAGATCTTATTGTTTAATGTTTTAATATCCTTTTCTTAATAACATTTATCGATTTATTCTTATAAGTATTTTTTTGGTAAACATTAAGGGAATTGTGCAAATCTTGATTCCCTTCATTGAGAACTAGTGATTTCCAAGAAAGAGGAATCTTGATTCCCTTCATTGGGAATCACAGTTACGTGGGGGGATCTCAATTCTGAGTGTTTTGAGCCATGATTCCCAGGAAATGGGAATTTCTATTGATTACTGAAATTATGATTTCCATTTCTTGGGAATTGTGACTGCTTTCAAACCATGTCATTTCTGGCATTTCAGAAGTGACATCCTATGTTTTCTTGGAAGCATGTTTCTCGCTTTTATAAGTGCTTCAGTCACCAGTATCTTTCTTGGCAATTTCTCAGCAAGGTTTTGAAAATGTGGTGTTTCCTATGTCACAAGGACACACCCCTCATGGGTCGAATTGCGTGTCAGCAGTAGCACGGCACGACACGGATCCGAGCACGGGATTCGGTTCAATTCATGTCTGATATGTTAACACGATGTATGACACACACCCGGCACATTGACACCGTGTCCGACACACATGACAAGATGTCTTATGTGCTTAATATGGTGTCCAACATGCATGACACGATGTTTGACACAGTAAAAAAATATGCTTATAAATATATATTTTTAAAAATTTTAATGGACTATATATATATATATATATATATATATATATATATATATATATATATATATATATATATATATATATATATATATATACGGCCACGTCCTCGAATCCTAATTTTTGAAAATTGTTGTATCGTACCAAGCGAATCCGCATCTTACCCCGTATCCTCATCTGCATCCATGTGACATTGTAATGAAATGGATTGAATACAATACACATGCAAGAACACACATTCAATCAAGTAGAATACTTGATTGAATCATCAAACCACCCACACAAGGGTCTAACAAATTTGTTATTGCATAGAGACACTAAAAAATGAGTTGTTAGAATACAAGGCCAAAAGGGCCTATTTATAATACAAGAGAAGGCCAAAGGGGGCAGCCCCATGTAGCTGTTGGGGCTGCACCCAACGGTCATATTTGTGACCATTGGGGCAGCTACATGAGGTGTCCCTTTTATGACAAAAGTCAAAAGGGCAAAAAATAAATAAAAAATACTAAAAACAAAAATACTGTTAAAAATTGTAATCTCATAAACAATCTCATATGTAAATATCCTATCATATGTAATCTTTTATTTGTTTTCTAGTTTAGTTACATTAGGACAACTAGTTAGTTTTATTTTTTTGGTTTTTGGACTAGTGTAAGCTTATGCTTTTTGACCAAGTCAAAAAGCAAAAAGCAAATAACTTTGGACATCCTTTAGACTTTTGCTTTTTGACCAAGTAAAAAAGCAAAAGCATGTAAGAGCTGTTGGACTCTCCAACGGCTCTAATAGAACTGTTGGAGGGTCCAACAACTCTTTCTAGCCCCTTCTTTCATGTATAAATATGGGGTCATACCCCATGCATTATGTATTCTTTCTGGAGTGGGTTTTCCCCACATGAGTGATGTATTTATCCTCTTTTCCTTGGTGTATATACTCTTTTGAGTATTTTTTGTGGTTCTTGTGAGTATATTGAATGAACTCTTGTGTTCATTAAGAGATCCTTTGTGAACTTGTCTTCGGAGTTGCTTTTGAAGTTCTATTTCCTTACATGGTATCAGAGCTTGGTTGAAGCAAGTTTTTTCATTGCATTGGGAAGTGTGCCACACAAGTTTCTTGCAAGAAAGTGATCTTCCTTGAAGGGGTGATCGTATGGAAGCGTAAAAAGCTTGGAGAAATATTTTTTTATTCACTCTTGTGGTAGATTATCCTTTCACTTTTTTGACAATGATAATGTCACCATTAAGCCCATTAAACTAAATGATTCTAACTATGTCACATGGGCTTCAATCATGGAGCATCTTATATGGGGGAAGGGTTTATGGAGATTAGTAGATGGAACCGATGAGGAACCTACTCTAATCCTTACAAAGGTTGAAGGAGAAAGGGAAATACCTCTTACGGAGGTAGAAAAAGTTAAGGCCATAGCCACTTACAAGAAAAAGTGGAAAGAATGGCGTATGGGACATGCTAAGATCATGTCTTGACTTATTTCGAGTGTTGATATAAAGAAATGCTTAAGTTTAGCAAAATTTGAACATGCAAATGAAGCATGGGACTATCTTAAGAGAATGTATTCTCTTAAAGATATTGCACATGTGTGTAACCTTCAAAATAAAGTAAGAAATATGGTTCAAGGGGACAAGAGTATTAGGGAGTATTATAATGGCTTGTCGGAATTATGGGAAGAATTAGCTCTTCTTGAACCAAAGTGGCATTGTTCACATGATATTGAACTCCGCCAAAACCAAATCAATGTGAAACATTTCTTTCAGTTTATTAGTGGATTGAGACCGAAATTTGAATCCACTAAGTCTATTCTTCTTCATCGTGAAAAAGTACCGTCAATTGAAGATATAATAGAGGAATTGAGTATGGAAGAGAATAGACTAAAAGGTAGAATTGCTAAAAGCGATGACTCAGTTCTAGCTGTTTCGAAACCTGAAAACTTCGTAAGGACTTATAGACCTAACTACGGAAGAAGAAATGATGATTTTGAGAAAAAGAAAATCATTTGCTACTATTGCCGTGAACCTAGACATGTGAAAACTCACTGTCCAAAATTAAAAAGGCCCTATGAGAAGAAAGCAACATCTATCAGACCACCACAAGAATCGAGTGAAAATTCCATTGGAAGAATGTCTCTCGCTCAATTGGTGGAAGCACTTGGACCTCTACTCAAATGAGCATCTTCGTCCACGGGAGCTGCAACCTCCTTCATGAGCACCTCCGATCCAGGTAAAACTCTATGGCTTCTTGATTCAGGTGTTTCTTTCCACATGACTCCAAATATTGATATATTATCTGAATGTCATAACTCAAAAGGATCAGATGTTTTTACTGCCGATGAAACATCACTAGAAATTGATGCAATAGGGAATTTTGAAAAGGTTTCTCAAAATTCAAAAGGATTTCATGTTCCACAAATTAGATATATTCCCAAATTAAATCTCAATCTCTTGTCTGTTTCTCAACTATGTGACCATGGATATAATGTTTCTTTCTCTTCTCGTGATTGTCGAGTGCAGGATCGTCAGTCAGAGAAGCTGATTGGGGAAGGCCACAGAGAATGAAGCCTATACTACATGGATTTTTTGGAAATTCCCAAAAATACTTTTTGTTTTAATGTTTAGAAAATGAACTTAAATATATGGCACAGGAGACTTGGTCATCCTAGCATATCCAAGCTTCATCTGTTTCCAAATATAGAAAACTTTTGTAATTCTGAAACATTCAAGTGTGAAGAATGTATCTTGGGAAAAATGAAGAGATTACCTTTTCAAGAGAATTTTTTTTTTATCTCTGCCTTTTGAGTTAGTGCATTCAGATGTATGGGGTCCTGCACCGGTTATGTCTGAAGAAGGTTTTTCGTATTATGTCATTTTTGTAGATGATTTTACAAGGCATACTTGGATTTACTTTCTCAAAAATAAATCTGAAGTATTTTTTCATTTTCAAATATTTCATAAACTAGTCGAGAATCAATTCAAGAATGATATCTCTATCTTTCGCACTGATTCAAGGGGAGAGTTTTTATCAAAAGAATTTAACGATACATGGAATATCACATCAAAAATCATGTTCATATACCCCTCAACAAAATGGTCTAGTAGAAAGGAAACACATGTATATCATAGAAACAACAAGAACCCTACTCATTACTCATCTAGTACCCATAAAATTTTTATAGAATGCCATCATCTTTATTAAGCAACATTTCACCCGTTGAAAAACTCTTCAAACAAACCCCAGATTACTCAAGGCTAAGGGTATTTGGTTGTAAATGTTTTGTTTTTTCCAACAAAAATGACAAACTCTCACCTCGTGCTATTCTATGTGTGTTTCTTGGTTATGCAAGCGATAAAAAAGGCTATAGATGCCTTGATCTTAAAACTAGAAAACTATATGTGAAACTCTACAGCAGGGGATGAATACTCTTTTCTACTAGACCTAGTTTCAAAGATAAACGAGGAAGAAGCTGATCAAGAAGATCAAAATGTGGTAAGTACTAAATCGTCTCACCCAGAATGCATTCAATATTTCAGATGGGGTAATCTGGAGCAACCTTGTGCTCTAGAAAAATATACTAAAGCACAAGATCATATGAAAACTAGAAGATCATCGAGAATGTCAAAAGTACCTAAAAAATTTGTATCCTATGAGTCATTTTCACCAAAGTACCAAGCATATATCTGTGAAAATCTCTATAAAAAGAGATTTTGTGTATAAACACAATACTAGAAACACAAAGTGTGCACAAAGGCATAAAAGGAGAACTCTCACAAGTGTACAAAGGCACGGATACAAATGCACAAACGTAAAAAAATATCAACTTCAATATCTTGGGTACCAAAAGGGGGCTTTATAAAAGTGTAAGTTAAAAGGGGGTAACACCCCATATTTATAATACAAGAGAGAGAGGGAATGAGGGAGTGTTGGGCTCTCAACGACTCTAAATAGAGTCGTTGGGAGTCCAACAACTCTCTCTACTTTATGCTTTTTGACTTTGGTCAAAGCATAAAGCCAAATATGTCCAAAAAGAAACTAAAAAAGAAAAAGAAACCTAACCTTGTTAAATAAACTAACCTAATCCTAACTAAACTTAAAAGTAAACTAAAACTATGAGATTACGTATTAAATTATGTTACATTATTTAACATCCCCCCTCAAACTTAGGGTGACATAACTGAAAGTTTGCCAAGAAGGAACTTAAATCTTGGAGAGCACAGCGCTTTGGTGAAGAAGTCTGCTAGTTGGTATTCTGATGTAATATATGGAAGGTCTATGGTTCTTCTTAAGTATTCTTCACGAACATAGTGGCGGTCCATCTCAATGTGCTTCGTGCGCTCATGAAATGTGTGGTTTTTGGCAATGTAAATTGCATTTTTATTATCATAATATAGTTTTGTGGGCCCTTGAACTTGAATATTCATATCTTCTAGCAAGTTGCGAATCCAAACAATCTCTATGGTAGTAGATGTCATGGCTCTATATTCGGCTTCTGTGGATGAAAGTGAGACCTTATGTTATTTCTTGCATCTCCAAAAAATTAAAGATTTCCCTAAAAAAATACAAAAACCAGTGGTGGAGTGACGGTTATTTGGGTTATCTCCTCAATCAGAGTCAGTATAATCAATTAAATTCAATTCAAAAGAAAAAGATAGAAATACCTCATTGTTTATTATATCCTTTATGTATCTGATGATGCTGAGAATGACACTCATATGAACTGTAGTAGGTGAATGTTGAAACTGACTAGCAACATGTACTGCATGAGAAATATCAGGCCTCGTAATGCTGAGATACGTTAAAGATCCAACCAGTTGCCAGTAAGGTGTGAGATCTTTTAGGAGATTTCCATCATCAATCTTCATCTTTGAACCTACTATTTCAGGAGTTTCACAGACCTTGTCATCTGTGATTCCTGATCTGTCAAGAATCTCACAAGAAAGTTTAGTTTGAGACAAAAAATAGCCTCTGTGAGAATAGGCAACCTCAATTCTCAAAAATTATGTCAGAAATCCGAAGTCTAAAATTTCAAATCTTGAAGTCAGGATAGATTTAATGCTCTTGATTCCTTTGACATCATCACCTGCTATTAACATATCATCAACATATAACAATAATATAACAATCCCTGCATCAGATTTCTTAACAAACAATGCAGTGTCAGTATAGCATGAAGTAAAACCATTTTCAGTCATTACATTGTTAAACCTATCGTGCCAAGCCTTGGGAGCTTGTTTCAAGCCATAAAGAGCTTTACGAAGACGAAGAACTTTATTTTTAGGAATTTTCATACTAGGTGGAGCATCCATGTAGACTTCTTCATTAAGATCACCATTTAGAAAGACATTTTTGACATCCATTTGGTATATATTTCATTTTCTAATGGAAGCAATGGTGGCGAGACATTTGACAGTAACCATACGAGCTACTGAAGCAAATGTCTCTTCATAGTCAATCCCGTATTCTTGACTATACCCTTTAGCTACAAGACGAGCTTTATACCTCTTAAGAGATCCATCACTCTTGGTTTTAACTTTGAACACCCATCGACATCCTATAGTTTTCTTTCCACTGAGAAGCGTTTGAAATTCCCAAGTGTTGGCTTTCCTAAGCGCTTTGAGTTCATTCTCCCTGGCTTCTCTCCATTTAATACATCGTTTGACATCTTCAAAATGTTTTAGTTCAAAATATGAGTGAATGGCACTTAAGCAAGCCCGATATTTAGGAGAGAAAGAATCAAAAGATACGAATCTAGAGGGAGTTCTTCTAGTTCTCTCGGTTCTTCTAGGGTTTGAATCATGTAGGGGGATAAATTCGCTAGGTTCACTATATTGCTCAATAGCACTTCTAAAGTGAAAAAAATCGTTTATGGATCTGGATTCAATCCAGACCCGTATCCACATATGGGTTGTGCTATGTTGTAATTTTAAACATTCACTAAAGGGTATTCATGTACCCTAATCTTTGTAATCTTTATTTTACATATCTTTTAAACAGATCAGTCACGAGTGGAAGAGGGAGCCATGACTTTCAGCAGCCCTCTTTTTCTTTTCTCGTTTTCTCCTTGCGCAGGTAAACCTAGAGTTCACCTTTTCGCATGGTATCAGAGCAGTAGCCTGGGATTGCATCTCCAAACATGACTGTCCAAAGAGATCTTAAGCTCCAAGCCGAAAATCTATGAGTTCAATATATCTCATCTGCGTCTTCTTCTTCAATTTGCCTTCTTTGTCTAAACCCAGAATCAATCTGCGTCTTTCCCTCTTGAATCCTTTTAAACCCAAACCTCCAATCAATCAGCGTCTACCTTCTTTGTCTAAACCCATAATCAATCTGTGTCTTTTCCTCTTGAATCTTTTTAAACCCAAACCTCCAATCAATTAGCGTCTCAACATATTTCTGTTTTCGTGCCTTCTTACATTAGCGTCTTAGCATATTTCTGTTTCTTTAATCGGTGATTTCTGAAATTTCTTTTCTAAAATCAAGAACGTCTCTCGACTTCTATCTTCTTCTTCTTCTATTGACAACAATTTTTAAAAGGATCATCGATCTGCTGTCAATCTGTATTACTTGATTTTTTTTTTTGTGTTATCTATACCATTCTCGTTATTTGAGATTACAGGTTTTGTTGAAGGCTAGTTATGTTCATTCAACAAGGTATATTTCTTTTTATCAATCTGAAACCGATTCAGTGTTGACAACATCAGACCTCTTATGTTTGCTGACCACGGCAGGATATAACCTTTTTGGTTAAACCTTCAGCAAAAAAAAAAAGTCGTTGATTCTCTTATCTATTAACTGAATCTGGTCCGAAAGTTTTCTTTTTCTTATTCCCAATCACTTGTGTTACCCTCCATGGATTCCTCATTCTCACAAACGCCTCTTTCTTCTAATTTTCTTAGTCAACTCGTTTCTGAGAAGTTAAACAATAACAATTTCTTGACCTGAAAAAGACAGATCGTCCCTTTTATAAGGAGTCAAGATCTCTCTGGACATCTGGATGGGTCAATTTCAACCCCTCCAGAGTTTATCTCGCAAGAAAAGGAAGATGATAAAGGGGCATCCTTTACTGTGCTTCTCAGAAACCCAGATTATATCGCGTGAATGAAGAGAGACCAAGCATTGGTGGCATATATCACCTCTACATTGTCACAAGAGGTTCTTGTAGCCATCTCTGATGATTGTTCAGCCAGGGAATTGTGGGATAAGTTACTTCAGACATATTCACAAATATCTGAGGATAGAGTTATGTTTCTTAAGCGAGAATTTCAGATGTTGAGGAAAGATTCCATGTCGATCATGGAATACTTAAATAAAATGAAGAGTATCACGGATCAGCTGGCTATCGTGAGATGTGTGGTTAATGACAAAGACAAAGTACAACAAATTCTAAGCGCACTAGGGCCAGATTATCATGTTCTAACAACATCATTATTGTGCCTCCCAGAGCTTCCTAAGTTCAAAGATTTACGTGCAAAATTGTTACAATTTGAGATGAGTTTGAAGGGGTTTTCTGAAGAAAATCATGTGCAATTTGGGACTCAAGAAGTTCTTGCTACAGGGCTAACTTATGGCAGAGGAAGAGGAGGTAATGCTTTTCGAGGCAGGAATGGACAGGGAAGAGTTGGTTTTGGGGGTCGTGGGCTGCTTCCAACGCCTAATGTTTCTTCCAATTTGCAAGGTCAAAGGCCCATTCCTACCTGTTTCTTATGTAACAAAACGGGACATATTAAAGCAAATTGTTGGTTCAATCCCCAGAATAAAGGGAAATCTTTGCAATTAGAAGCCAAAAAAGACATAGAAAATTCAAAGGTTGGGGGAGAAGTAAAAGAGTTACTATTGGCAGCACTGGTAGGGCTAAATTTGAAGCAAAATGATAAAGGCACTTGGTATGTTGACTTAGGGGCAGCAACCCACGTTTCAGGTGATACGGGTAAACTCTTAAACCTTATTCCTTATGTTGGTAGAAATAGCATAGTCACAGGAGATGAGACTCACCACTCTATATCGCACATTGGAAATGTTGTTATACCCATGTCTAAGTCTTCCCTTCAACTTCCAAATGTTCTTCATGCACCAAATATTCAGAAAAATATTGTTTTTGTGTCAAAACTTGTTGATGATATTAATGCTACAGTTGAATTTACTCCCTCTTCTGTTTATGTCAAGGATCTTCGCACGAGGGAGATATTCACTGAAGGAAAAATGTGAGGCAATATGTACATCTTTCAAGAACATCCCTCCTCCACAGTTCATTCTACTTGTTCATCGAAGCTCTATCAGCATCCATCATTAGTCTCATCTGAGTCTGTGTTCGTTATTTCTGAATGTAATAAGCCAATCCTTTGGCACAGTCGATTGGGTCATTGTGGTGGTCATTTCATTGAAAAACTTGTCTCAAATAATTTGATTTCTAAGTCTAGTTTGGGTTCAGAAACAAGTAAAATAAAATGTCCGAGTTGTCATTTATGTAAGAGTCATGTTTTACCCTTCAATTCAATCAATAAAAGAGCTTCAAGGCCTTTTGAAATCATATGTTCTGATGTCTGGGGCCCTGCTCTAATTGCTTCTGCTTCTGGGAGTAGATATTACCTTATCTTTGTTGACAGCTATTCACGTTAGACTTGGATATTCTTCATGAAGCATAAATCAAAAGTCTTTGGAATATTTCGAAAGTTTTATTCCTTTATCAAAAACCACTTCTCTTAAAACATCCTACATTTTCAATGTGATGGAGGGGGAGAGTTCTCCTCTAGTGATTTTATTGAATTTCTCTAGCATAATGGAATAAGGAGGAGAATGTCTTGACCACACACACCTCAACAAAATGGGATTGCTAAGAGGAAGCATCGACATATTGTTGAGAGTGCAATGAGCATGATGCATGATAGTAACCTTCCTATTACTTTATGGACATAGGTCTTTCACTCTACAGTGTATGCGATAAACCGCTTACCCATGTCACTGTTGGAAGACAAATAACCATACTTTACACTTTTTGGTATCCATCCTGATTACCATGAATTACGTGTTTTTGGATCTGTTTGTTTTGTGCACATTGATAGCTCATTAAGGCATAAGTTTCAAGACAAAGCCTTGAAGTGTAGATTTGTGGGGTATGCAGATGAATATAAGGAGTACAAGTGTTATGATCCTTCGAGTAAACGCATCAAAGTATCAAGAAACTTTATTTTTTATTAGATGAACTTTGATAATCAACCAACAAACTCCTCTGGCTCATGTTCCAATGTTGAGGTATATTGTCCATGGCTAAGCTCCAAACTCTTCTCCAACATTAATACTGAATGCCCTCCGGACTGCAGTCAGAAGGATACATGTGAGGAGTCAGAAGATGCATCACAATAAGAAGTTAATGGTCAATCCTTGGAGACAGGAAGGTATAAGGGCATCGTCTACACTCGACGTGAGAAGGACCTTCCACCTGTCTCTACTTCCTGTACGGACCTTAATATGCCTCCTACTTCCTCACATATGTTGCCGGTCAGAAGGTCTACTCGGGCTCGTCACCCACTTGACAAATGGGTCAGTTACAAAAAAATTTCACTGGATTATCAATTGTTTTTGACAGCCATAACCAAAGAATATGAACCTCTCACCTTTTATCAAGCTGCCAACTCAAAGAAGTGGATTGAAGCGATGAATGAAGAAATGAAAGCTCTACATGAATGTGGTACTTGGGAGGTTGTTCCCAGACCACCAAATAGAAATGTAGTCGGATCAAAATGGGTGTACAAGATTAAATATAAACCTGATGGGAGTATTGAAAGGTACAAAGCTAGACTTGTTGCCAAAGGATTCACACAAGAGCAAGGGCAGGATTTTGATGAAACTTTTAGTCCTGTGGTGAAAATGGGGACCATTCGAATTGTGTTGGGTCTAGCTGTTGAATATGGATGAATATTAAGTCAGCTAGATGTTAAAAATGTCTTCCTGCATGGAGATCTCAAAGAAGAAGTCTATATGGAGCAACCCACAAGATATGCAAAACAAGATATTGATCAATATGTGTGTAAACTGAAACGAGCGATATATGGTTTGAAACAGGCATCTCGTTCTTGGTTCGAGAGTTTTTCGCTTGAAATACAGAGACATGGCTTCTCTAGATCTCTTCTTGATCATTCATTATTCATCTATAAGAAGCAGAGTGTGACCACACTCCTATTGATATATATAGATGACATCATCATTACAAGTAACTGCGAAACTCATATTGAGGAAGTAAAGAAATTGTTGAATCAAAGATTTAAAATGAAGGATCTAGGAGATCTACGATATTTCCTTGGGGTGGAAGTCAACAAGACATGTAATACACTTACTCTCACTCAACACAAGTACACAATGGATATTCTCAGTAGAGCGGGTATGATGAATTGCAAACCCCTGGCAACCCCAAGTGTCGTGCATCAGAAACTGAGTTCTAAAGAAGGAGACTTGTATGAAGATCCTATTAGATACCGCAACATAGTAGGTATGTTACAATACCTAACATTCACTCGACCTGATATAGTGTATTCTGTCAATCAGGTATCTCAATTTATGCATGAACCTCATACATCACATATGGAGGCAGTTAAGAGAATACTAAGATATCTAAAAGGTACTGTCGGCGATGACCTTGTATACAGAAAGAGTGAGCTGAATCAAGGCGCACATGAGATCATTGTTTATGTTGACGCTGATTGGGCAGGTGATCCAGACGAACGTCGATCGGTATCTGGTTATTGCAGTTTTCTTGGGTCAAACCTAGTTTCTTGGAGCAGTAGAAAGCAGAAAGCGATAGCTAGATCAAGCACAGCGACCAAATACAGATCGATGGCTTCCACGACTGCAGAGGCTACGTGGATAAGACATCTTCTCATAGAGATAGGAGAATCGATTGCTCGATCATTTTTACTATGTGACAACCAAAGTGCCATCAATATGTCTTTCAATCCTATTTATCACAGTCGAGCAAAACACATTAAGATAAATCAACACTTTGTAAGGCAAAAGGTTGAAGAAAAAGAAATTGAGCCCAATTTTGTCCGAACAGAAGAACAAGTTGCGGATATATTCACAAAAGGATTAACAAAGGACAGGTTTTGGATGTTAAAAGGCAAGTTGTTCATGATCCAAGATCATGTACAACTTGAGGGAGGGTGAAAAGAATCGTTTATGGATCTGGATTCAATCCAGACCCGTATCCACATATGGGTTGTGCTATGTTGTAATTTTAAACATTCACTAAAGGGTATTTCTGTACCCTAATCTTTGTAATCTTTATTTTACATATGTTTTAAATAGATCAGTCACGAGTGGAAGAGGGAGCCGTGACTTTCAGCAGCCCTCTTTTTCTTTTCTCGTTTTCTCCTTGCGCAGGTAAACCTGGAGTTCACCTTTTCGCATAAAGGTGTGTCTATCTCTATGAGTATAGGTGATAGGGTCTCTAGTTATATTTTTTTCTTGAGAGGTAGTAGGGTTAGAGTTATTGTTGATTTCAACCACTTCATTGCCATTGTTATATGTTGATTCATCATCACTAGAGATATCATCATCTTTAGATAAAAGATCAAAGAGAAAGTAATAGTCAGTATTTTCTAAATGAGATTCATTCTTTTCAAAACCACTATCATTTTTCAAAAATGTTACATTCCTTGAGATATATAACTTATCATTTTTAGTATCATAACATCGAAACCCTTTTTGGGTTTCAGAGTAGCCAAGAAAAACACAAGGAATGACTTTAGGTGAGAGTTTATCATTTTTATCTGTAAGGACAAAACACTTATAACCAAAAACTCTCAATCTATTATAATCGGGTTCTTTTTCATATAGAGTTTCAAAAAGAGAGATTTTATCTAAATTTTTGGATGGAAGACGATTAATAAGATAAACTAAAGCAAGAGCCACTTCGGCCCAAATTTTTTTTGGAATACTTTGGGAAATAAGAAGGGTTCTAGTGGTTTCAATGATATGCCTATGCTTCTTTTCGGCTAATCGATTTTGTTCTGGGGTCTTAGGACACGATCTTTGATGGACAATACCATAGTCTTTAAGATATTTCTTAAATTCATTGGAAAGATATTCGCCTCCGGAATCGGTCCTAAAAATCTTTAAATTACTATTAAATTGATTCTTAATTATCATATGATATGATTTAAAACATGAAAACACTTCGTGCTTATGTTTAAGAAAATATATCCAACAATATCGAGAAAAATCATCCACAAAAATTACATAATAGGCAAAGCCTCCCTTGGATACGACGGGTGCCAGTCTCCAAACATCCGAATGAACAATTTCAAAAGGTTTTATGGTAAACATAGATTTTTGTTCAAAATACATACTTCTCATTTTTTCAAGAATACAATCATTACAAGAGAAAGTACTTTTATAAAGATTTTTAATAAAATGCAAATAGGATAATTTGGTGATGTTGGGATGACCAAGTCTTTTGTGCCAAACATTTATGTCTTTATATTGGGCCACATTACAAAAAGGGGTTTTAGGGATTTGAAGAGAATCCATGTAGTACAAGTCTTCCTTCCTAGAGCCTTCCCCAATCAACTTCTCGGACCGGTGATCTTGTATTAAACACTCATTAGATGAAAATTGAATGTCACATCCAAGGTCCGAGAGTTGTGAGACAGAAAGTAAGTTCAAATTCAATTTAGGTATAAATCTAATTTTGGGAATAAAGAAATTTTGATTTCAAAGTTTCCAATGCCTTTAATTTCAAGAGAAGTGCCATCCGCGGTTGAAACAAAAGATGGCGGCAAACTTTTAGAATATTCGGAAAGAGAAGAGTTGTTTGGAGACATATGAAAAGATGCACCCGAATCTAAAAGCCAAGAAGTTTTACCTAGAGGAGGAGTGGATACGGCGGCACCGGAAATAGCTCCCTTAAGAAGAGGTTGAAGAGCTTTCATAATTTGATTTAGATAGAGAGCTCCACTTGTAGATTATTCTTTTTGTGGTTGCCATTGCAAGTAGTTTCTTCTATTTAGGACAAACCGGTTTGATGTGACCGGGTTCCTTGCAAAAGTGACACACAATTTTGCTATTGTCCCTTCTTCCGCCTTGACCACCATTGTATCCTTGATTTTGGTTTTTAAAGTGAGGAGGTTTATATGTCCTCAAGTTGTTGTCGGGCCTAGACACGACATTAGCTCCATCACATTCATCTTGATTTGTGGGCATTGCAAGAACACTTGGATTTTGTTTGCTAATGCTCATACGAGTTTTCTCTCCACTTAACTTGGTAATAACATCTTCAATGGAAGGAGATGTGAAAGAAGATAGAAGAGAGGACCGAATTTGTTCAAATTCGGGTCGAAGACCATTTAAGAAGTTAAAGAAGTGATCTTCCTCTAATTGTTTGTATCTAAGTTCAATAGCTTCGCCACTCCACTTGGGCTCAAGCAAGCTCATCCCAAATAGAGGATAATTCAGCAAAGTACTCATGAATAGACATCTCATATTGTTGTAGGGTCAAGGCTCTCTTTTGAAGATAGTACTTGTGAGATAAGTCTCGTGAAGTATACATCTTCTCAAGATAATACCAAGCTTCAGAGGCTTTCTTGAATTTGATGATGTTGGCGTTGATCTTAGTTTCAACGGATGAGAAGATCCAAGATAGGATCTTGAAGTTTCTCATTTCCTATTCCTCAAGTTTTTTTGAATATTCTTCAAGAGCCTTTTGTCTTTCTTCTCCTTCAAGAATTTTGATTTCTCCTCTTTCAACCATCGTAATTTTTGGTTTGGGTTCCGTTATGGAACCTTGAACATATGCCCAAAGCCCCTTTCCTTTAATATGAGCTTCCATATTTTCGGCCCATTCATGATAATTGGAACCATTGAGCTTAAAGCCAAGAGAGAAATAAGTCTTTTTCACCCATTAGAGAGAAAAGATGGAGAAAAATACGTGCCACAAAGAGATTTTAACTCTTGTTGTAGTAATCTTCTAAAATATTTGATGAAGAGAAGTATTCACAACAATCTCGAAAAAATTGAAGGCACACTTTTTGAGGCACTCGATATTGTGAAGAATCACAAGATTTTCCTTCCCAAACAACCTTGCTCTGATACCATGTGAAAATCTCTATAAAAAGAGATTTTGTGTATAAACACAATACTAGAAACACAAAGTGTGCACAAAGGCATAAAAGGCGAACTCTCACAAGTGCACAAAGGCACGGATATAAATGCACAAACGTAAAAAAAATATCAACTTTAATATCTTGGGTCCCAAAAGGGGGCTTTACAAAAGTGTAAGTTACAAGGGGGTAACACCCCATATTTATAATACAAGGGAGAGAGGGAATGAGGGAGTGTTGGGCTCCCAACGACTCTAAATAGAGCTGTTGGGAGTCCAACAACTCTCTCTACTTTATGCTTTTTGACTTTGGTCAAAAAAGCATAAAGCCAAATAAGTCCAAAAATAAACAAAAAAAGAAAAAGAAACCTAACCTAGTTAAATAAACTAACCTAATCCTAACTAAACTTAAAAGTAAACTAAAACTATGAGATTATATATTAAATTATGTTACACTATTTAACAATATCGCCCTATTACATTCCTATGTAAAACCTTCTAATTATGATATTGCAAAAGAACATCCCAAATGGGTTGAAGTCGTGTCAGCAGAGTTAAGCGCCTTAGAAAAGGCAAACATGTGGACTATTCAAGATATTCCACCAGGGAAGAAACCTATAGGATGTCGTTGGGTATACAAAGTCAAAACCAAGAGTGATGGCACCCTGAAACGATTTAAGGCTCGTCTAGTGGCTAAAGGTTATTCTCAAGAATATGAAATAGACTATGATGAGACCTTCGCACCAATAGCAAGAATGACCACTGTAAAAACTTTAATTGTTGTTGCCTCTGTAAACAAATGACATATATTTCAGGTGGATGTCAAGAATGTGTTTCTTAATAATAGTTTAGCTGAAGAACTCTACATGGAACCACCCCCTGGCATCAAGATTTCTCAAGGAAAAGCCTTTCGTTTACATAAGGCCTTATATGGACTTAAACAAGCCCCAAAGGCCTAGTATAATAAATTTAGTCAAGTTATGCTTACTTTTGGTTTTCGATTTTGTCTTACTGACACTGCTTTGTTCATTAAAAAATTTAATGTAGGTGTTATTATTCTTCTACTTTACGTGGACGACATGATCATCATAGGAAGTGATAAACAAGGAGTTGACAACATCAAAAAAATTCTCAAAGACTAATTTTGAAACGAGTGACTTGGGTTTCTTAAGATTTTTTATTGTAATTGAAGTAGCCTATTCTCCTAAAAGTTATTTATTAACTCAATCAAAATTTGCTCTTGATATTATCAACAGGTCCAGAATCACAGATGAAAAACATGTAGACACTTCTGAGATCGTAAATAGTAAAATGAAGATGGCTGATGGAGAACCACTTGAGAACCCAACACTTTACAGACAACTTGTTGGGGCATTGTCTTATCTTTTCATCACTCGACCGGACATTGCACATAATGTTTACACAACAAGTCAATTTCAGCATGCACCCATTACTCTCCATATGAGAGCAGTATTGCGAATTAATAGATATCTTAAAACCTCTATTTGTAGAGGACTTTTTTGTCTGCTTCTTTCTCATTAGAACTAACTGCTTATAATTATTCAGATTTGGGAGGTGATCCAAATGATCGACACTCAACTACTGGGCTTTGTATGTTTTTAAGAGAATCATTGATCTTATGGAGATGCAAGAAACAACAGAAAGTCTCTTTTTCATCAACAACAACCGAGTAAAAAACCATGGCTACAACCACCATGGAAGTAGTGTGGTTAAGGCGACTGCTTCAAGATATGGGTGTTGAGAGCACAGAAGCATCAGAGTTATATTGTGACAATAAAAGTTTCATTTACATTGTCAGCAATCAGACATTTCACGAACGGACAAAGTATATTGAAATAGAAAGCCACTACGTGCGTGAGGAATTTCTACAAGGCACCATTGAGCTTCCATATGTTTCCTCTGAATATCAACTGACATACTTCTTTACCAAACCTCTTGCTGCTCCACGATTTTACTTTTTTTTGGACAAACTTTCGGTTGTTCAACCGTAAGTTTGAGAGAGTGTTAAAAGTTGTAATCTCATAGACAATCTCATATGTAAATATCCTATCATATGTAATTTTTTATTTGTTTTCTATTTTAGTTACATTAGGACAACTAGTTAGTTTTATTTTTTTGGTTTTTGGACTAGTGTAAGCTTATGCTTTTTAACAAGTCAAAAAGCAAAAAGCAAATAACTTTGGACATCCTTTAGACTTTTGCTTTTTTACTAAGTCAAAAAGCAAAAGCATGTAAGAGCTGTTGGACTCTCCAACGACACTAATAGAACTGTTAGAGGGTCCAACAACTCTTTCTAGCCCCTTCTTTATGTATAAATATGGGGTCATACCCCATGCATTATGTATTCTTTTTGGAGTGGGTTTTCCCCACATGAGTGATATATTTATCCTCTTTTCCTTCTTGGTGTATATACTCTTTTGAGTGTTTTTTGTGGTTCTTGTGAGTATATTGAATGAACTCTTGTGTTCATTAAGAGATCTTTTGTGAGCTTGTCTTCGAAGTTGCTTTTGAAGTTCTATTTCCTTACAAGTACAAAACGAAATAAAATGTCAGCCCTTAATGGGCTGACGCCTATTCAATGAAAAGTTCGAAATACCCCTAATGGGTATTTCAGTTTATATATATATATATATATATATATATATATATATATATATATATATATATATATATATTAACACCCCTCCTCAAACTCATGGTGGGACAACTGAGAGTTTGCTAAGTAAGAACTAAAAGCGAGGTGACGGAAGCGGTTTAGTGAAGAAGTCTGCTAGTTGATATGCCGAGGGAACATAAGGCAATGTGATGATCTTCTTCAGAAATTCTTCACGGACATAGTTGCAATCCATTTCAATATGTTTTGTCCTCTCATGAAATGTATGATTGCTTGCAATGTAAACTGCGCTCTTGTTGTCACAACATAGTTTGGAGGGTTCTGCAATGTGAATTCCCATGTCCTCTAGTAGTTGTCGCAACCATACTAACTTTGATGTGGTTGTTGCCATGGCACGATACTCAGCTTCAGTGGAGGAATTCCCCTGCCACAACACACTCCAAAGGATGCCAACTATAAGTATTTTCTGCTTCTTTCGTGACTATGTCACATGGGTGCGGGGATGCGGCACTTTAAAAAAACATGGGTGCGGGGGTGCGGCAAAAAAAAAAATCAGACCCGGATCGGATTCGGATCCGACCTGGTTCCAAACCCGATAAAACATACTCGTGCTTATTTAAAGCACGCAGGGTAGGGTTTCTCATTCGAGAAACCCTACCCCACTCTGCTCACTCTCTCGCCTTCTCCCTCTGACACAGGCTCCCTCTCTCTCGTTCGTTTTTCAGCCACCCGACGCCGGCAAGCCCCAAGTCCGGCGAGCCTTGGTTTTTCGGCCACCCGACGCCGGTCCTTCCTATGCCAGCGATGCGCCCTCCGGCCTCCTTTCAGGTGAGCTCCATCTCGCCTCTCTCTTTCCTTGTTGTCTTCTTCTTCTTCTTCTTTTCTTCTTCTTTAGGCGAGCCTCCATCGACATGTTTTTCTTTTTTTGTTTACATAAATGACCCTGAGTGCTGTCACGCACCTAGGGTCGGGTTGACCGCACTGGTTAGCCAAATCCCTGTGACATAGCTTCATGAATATTAGCTTCCCACTATTATGAAAACCTCATATTTGATGCTTTTGGAAACAAAAACTAAGATAATTTTTTTTAATATCATCAGGCATTCTTAAAATCTGAATATTGTTTTTGTCTGTGCAAGTCTGTTGTATGTTTTTATATATTGATGAATGTGCATTAATTAATCTCTACTAAAATGTGGCAGTTATGGCTTGCATTATGTGTTGCTACAAATAGTAGTGCTTGGTTTGGCACTGCTGTACTTGTGACCAACATGCGGAACTTTCCTCTTAGTAGGGGTACAGTAGCTGGCATCCTCAAGGGTTATGCTGGGCTCAGTGCTGCTGTATATACAGAAATTTACACAGGGGTACTTGATAATTCCTCTGAAAAGCTCTTGCTCTTTCTTACTTTAGGGCTTCCTGTTCTGTGTCTTGCACTGATGTATTTTATCAGGCCTTGCACACCTGCATCAGGAGAAGACTCAGCTGAGCATGGTCATTTCTTGTTCACCATAGCAGCCAGCATTTTTTTAGGCATTTATCTTCTAGTAACTACCATTCTGAACGATGTTATGTCTATTGGTTATGCTATTTCCGTGTCATTTGTGGCATTGATGGTAATCTTCCTTTTGGCACCACTGGCTATTCCCATAAAGATGACAATTTTTCAAGATAAATCCAGAATCCAAAGTGTATCTGATCTAAGAGGTTCTGCTACAGAACCTTTAATTGCCGGGTCTGAAAGAGGGAAAGAACAGACAAACAATACAGCAGGTGATTCGGTTGATCCAAATTCTGAAAACCAGGAGCCCTATTTGCATGTTTCTTTGTCAACCAGAAACCTTGGGGGCCTTGAGGAGGATGAGGATTGTATTGATGTGAGCATTCTTCTGGCTGAGGGGGAGGGTGCTGTAAAGAAGAAACGTCGACCCAAGAGGGGGGAGGATTTTAAATTCAATGAGGCCATAGTCAAGGCTGATTTTTGGCTTCTTTTTCTGGTTTACTTCCTTGGTGTTGGTTCTGGCATCACAGTTCTCAACAATCTAGCACAAATCGGAACTGCTCTTGGGGTTAATGATACCACTATGCTTCTGTCCATCTTCAGTTTCTGCAATTTCATTGGTCGTCTTGGTGGGGGTGCAGTGTCTGAATACTTTGTGAGGTAAATTCAATTTTCTTCTGGGCTACACTTGTAAGTTTTTTTTTGGCATTTACTCGATGAACATGTAAATCACTTGTATCTTGCAGGTTGAAAGCAATTCCTCGAAGTATTTGGATGTCAGTGACACAGCTAATCATGTTGGCAGCACACCTTCTCTTTGCATCAGCTCTTCAAAGCACACTGTATGCTGCAACTGCGTTGCTTGGTATCTGTTATGGCGTCCAGTTCTCTATCATGGTCCCAACTGCTTCTGAGCTGTTTGGACTGAAGCACTTTGGTGTAATTTACAACTTCATGGGCATAGGGAACCCGCTTGGTGCTCTAATCTTCTCTGCAGGACTCGCTGGTTATATTTATGATAAAGAAGCAGCAAAACAGTTTGGAGAAGGATTGGTTGGTTCCAGTGAGACATGTTTGGGTCCCAACTGCTTCAGGCTCACATTTTTTGTTCTAGCTGGTGTTTGTGCCTTCGGCTCCCTACTGGGTCTCATTCTTACGATAAGAATACGACCTGTATACCACATGCTCTACTCAGGGGGCTCTTTTCGTATTTCTAGCACTTCACAACATTAATATGGCTATGATAAATTGATAAGGAAAATAGAGAAACACAGTTTGGCAATTCCAAGCTAGTGGCTTTTGAATTTTGCACGGGCAAATTTGGATGGTGTAGATGTTCGTCTTGCATGCTAAATCTAGTTTCGGGGGCATTTGCTGTCGAGAAATTTTGATTTGGTTCATATCCTGTAATTGGTACTAAGGTATTCATGGTTTGCTTAGCTGCAAGAGGGGTTTCTTATGTCCAAACTGTTTTGTGTTGTATGGTACTAAGTTATTGTGAGTTTTTCTTTTCTTTTCTTTTCCTTGGATCACCCTCTATTCCTGTAAAGGTCATCGGCTCTAATTTTGTGGTGAGATCTAGTATGTTGTATGAGTGATTTTCTTTATACAATTAGAGGGGAATTATGTAATAAAAGGGCCTTGTTCCCTCGAGTAACCTCCTTGAAAAAAAGACTTGTAATTTTTTTCGTGATTATCATGTATACCTTTAATCTTTTCATTTATCAAAGATGGACATTAATCATGACTCATGCATGCCACAACTTGGGGGTTTAATTAAATAAAAAATGGAACAATTTTCCGTACTTTGATGTGTCTGAGTTTTCTACCGTCATTCTTCCTCTGGTTTGCAGGACGGGGCAGTGGAGTTAGCAGAGGTGATTTTGTAAATTTCGATACAAGTCTGTCAATTTCACAAGTGTGACGGTTGACTGAGATGTCTTAGACCCGAGCCACCAACTTAGTTGTTGAACTGTAAGCCTTTAATGGGGCACCACAAGTAACCTTCTATAAGTAAAAGCTTTTGTTCATACATTTTATTATAGTGTAAACTTAGGAAAAGAAAAAGGAAATGGCTGCATGCTTCCCTCTTTTCACCGTGGAAAAACGTACTCTGGCGTCTAACTGAAAATTATAATCTTATAAAGTAAATATCAAACAACTTACAGATGGCAAAACAGTTGATTATCAGTGCCTAACATACAAAGCTTTTCAGGCACCATTATCATATACTTCATGTAGGCAAGATATTCATCATGTGTTTTGGTTTAACATGATTCATAATACTACCAAACATGGTTCCCCCAACCCCAGAATGAGGGGGTTCAGGACTTGTTGTAGATAAGCAAGGGAGGCAGTGACAATGAATATGCACTGCACTCACAAGCCATGACAGAAAAAAACGCCCCATGGTATCCAAATTGACAATAAGATCTCATCATTCATGTGGGTTTCAAATCCTGAAACATCGAAGCCCACCGGGTTTCTTCCTTCGCATTTGGAAAACTTGGATCAGTGTCAACACAATCACCTTTAAAACTAAAAGCCAGGGGGCTTCCACCAGGAGTTGCAGTTGCAGGGCCAACCTTTATGGAATTCGACCTGTTGTTGGTGCTGCCATTGCCGAGAAGCAATCTGCCAGATTTTTGAAGCACCAACTTCCTAGCCTTTTTAACCTTCCAACTCCTAGTATGGTTAGACTTCGGCACGATGGCTAGTGAAGAATTCTTATGGTCAATCCAGGCCTGTAAATACTTAGCAACATACCTCTTAGTCTTCTTAATTGCTGCAAGAAGCCTAGATAATGGCTGTGGCCTTCCTCCACGCTCTTTCTTCGCAAGCTTCAGTATCTCTAGCCTGTGTTTAGCTATGGTGATGCCCATGCTTTGGAGAAAATCATGGTTGAAGTATGCGATGTCTTCTTCCTCAATCTCATTATGCGCGATCACGAGACCATATTCATAAACCAATGAAGGCTCAAGACCAGTCTTAGACAACCATGAAAACCAATCCATGGTCGAGAATTATGGGGTGATGATATTCTGATATGTGGTCTTTATAGAGAGGGGATACAACAAGCTTAGGTGAGCAAATGGAAGAGGATAACCAAGGAAAAGAGATACTGGAGACCAGACTTATTAGGCCTGACCTCTTTGTCTTTTGGTGGTTATTTCTTACTTTTCAAAAGTTGGGTGGTTGAGGTGGTGGACCAATTGGACAGAAAATGGACTCAAGACCAAGATACAAAAAAGTTGGTTTGAGAGATTCCATTCAAGGGCACCATCTTCAGTCACGGCATGGGAAAGGTTAAAGTGGGTCATCTCTTTCTTGGAAATATGCTATTAGAGCAGTAAAAAACTAACTTCAAGAGTTCACACAGTCTTTTGGAACAAGGCCATGAGAGGGTAAAATTGGTCGTTAGAGCAGTAAAACTAACCTCAAGAGTTCACACAGTCTTTTGGAACAAGGCCATGAGAGGGTAAAATTGGTCGCCAATCAATCTCAATTATCAGTCCAGCATTCGCGGGGCCCACCACTCATGGAACTAGTGCCGGTCCTTAATTGAGGGGGGTCCCACCTTTGTGATAAGACTCGTTAGGAGCTCTTGGGTCAATGATCACCCTCATATTTATGTTCAACAACGTGGTGGGGTCATGCTTATAAAAAAAAAAACATTATGGTCATGGTTGTAGGACTCCTGCCGGATTTCAAGTCCTGGCTTTCACTCGGGGGCATTTTGCATGTCTGTTTTGTTGCGGTGTCACTAGGGAAAGCGGTCTAGACATGACAGCCAGCGGTGCCATTTCCCTCGTACGTCACATGGTGCACCAGATCGGTTCCACTCATTCTTAATGTCATTTGTATCTTTATACCCCTAAGATTTCATTGATGCAACTTGTTTTGATCAAATTGGATTCTATAGTTGCGATCTACATCATTCATTTAGCTAAGATCAACATTTGAATTGCCTATCAACGGGTTCTCATAGGAGCAATTAGTGTACGTCACCTTGTGTTTGGACATTGCAGGTTCAAATCCCAATGGTATAATTGTATAACTGGTAGGGTCTGCCTTACCCCAGCTTGCCTATAAAGATAAAAAACCATTTAAATTGCCGGAATCTGACTTGTGTGCAAGATTTTTTGGTGATATAAAAATCAATGGTTGACAATACCCAAAATTTTGTGATTTGAAAATTCATAATTTTTTTGTTTGTTGAAAAACTACAATCTAAGGGTTGATTTGTATTAAACAGACAGTGTTGAATCCATCTATAGGTTCAGATTTGATCTGAACAACTTGCATCAAAAGAATTAAGGAGGGTATGAAGATGGGGAATGACATAGGGGATGAGTGGAACCGAACTGCAAGGTGCACAACCAAGTGCAACAGCAGTTTAATGTCCATATCCGAGCTCAACTGAGCAACAGATCAGGTTAGTCTCAGTCCCAAACTAACCAGGTTTAGGGCAAAAAAGAAACAGCCCAGCCCAGCCCATCGCCGGTCAGGTAACTAACCCAGTATCCACCACTATATATATATATATATATATAAAACCCGAAAAAACCATCGTGCTGGGCATGAAGACCTGGTCGTGCTGGCTCAGCCTGCCTTACCTACAGTCATTGTGCCAAGGCTAGGATCCCTGCCCCCAGGGCCTATGCTACACATTAGCTTGCTCCGAGGGGTGTCCGCCACTATATGGAACTCCTTTAGACGTGAGCCAGTATAAAAAATATGATACATAGTTTTATGTTTTTAACAATCTAAAGTCACTAAATATGCCCTGAAATATTACTAGGTGACTTTTCTAGAATGATCATTAAAAGACAAGACATAAGGTGTCTTAATAAATATGCTGGGTTTAAATCATTTAATAAAAACATTGGTAGTGGGGGGACATACATCACGTTACTTTTAATTTTCAGGTCAATACAATTATTTTTTTTTTAAAAAAAAAGAGCAAAGAAAATAATATATAATGACATTTCATGAAAAAAGAAAAAAGGGTCATGATCTCCAACTCTTTCTCATGATCATTTCATACAAAATCGGTGTGTCGACAAATGGGATGACTCCAACTTGAGCTGGGACCCGATATGGTCTCGGGTCTAAAATGGAGCCATTATGTTGCATACGTCGTGAAAACCACGGCACAAGTTGACATGGAAGTCCAGAAAAGGGTTGAGCCTCATAACCTGATCAAGTCTATCCAAGACTGGATGAGGTCCAGGCCAATCCTAGACTCGTGTGGACTAGACTAGATCGTTCCATCTTGCAAGGACAAGATGAATTTTACAACTAAACGCTACCCCCGAAAGAAGTGGTCGCCAACATGATGCGGACACTAGGAGGCGTTTGATTGGTGAGACACAACACTCTGTGACCGTTTTGTGATAGCCTGACGGTGACCATCAAATACATAACGCAACTGTCCTGCCAAAATGGGACGCAAGGGTATCCTTCATCCTACTTTGGCAGGACAAAAGGGCCACGCTCAAGGGAGTCCAAAACTTTTGCCTTGGTGCGGACATACGACATTAGGGAGCATTTGATTGATGGGGCACAACCGTCTATTGGACGATTGCTTCCCATCTCATGTAAGGATGGCAGTGGACAGGGGCGGGGGCGGGGGACAAGGTCTCCACCGCGACCCCGTCTCAAAATCCTGCCCTCCATCCTTGCACGGGTTTTCATTTTGACCTCTATCTCCGTTTCATGTCTTTCATCCCCGGTCAAAGTGGAGTGAGGCGGGGTGGGGCCCGTTTCCCTTCGGTCAATTGCCATCCCTGAAGAAAGATTGGGGACGGGGCCAGGGAAAGCGTAAGTCTATCCCCGCCTTCACCCCTGCATGGGTTTTGACTTTAACCTCCATGCCGGTTTCATGTCCTCTATCCCCAGTTCAAACGGGGCAAGAAGGGGGCGGGGCCCCATTTCCCCCGGTCCACTACCATCCCTAAATTCCCATGTGGAACCCAAGTCCCTCATCAAATTTAGGACCGTATTTTTCCTGCCAACTTGCACCCCGCTTTGGCAGGATAAAAATGTTAGACCGCCACCTACCCCTCAACACTTTTGTCCTGGACGCACTTGTCCCGCCTATAAATACCCTTTAAAGAGTGCGTTTGAGTCCTTGGAATTTCAGATATAACTTATGAGAATCTTAGGGTATTGGAGCTTTGATATCCGAAATATCTCAAATCCATTCATCTCTTGTCTAACCCACCTGCTCTAGGGCAAAAAATCTGTGGATTTTAGGTTATTTTGGGGATCTCTTATCCTCAAATCTGACATCCTTTATTTGCAAGGAAGTCGTAACTAATGTGACCTCCATATCAAATTTGACCTTGATCAGTGGCAGCTCTAATGGTAATCTGTCAGAACTGCTTATGATGCCGTTCATCTGTATTGTATACTCTCACTGTAAGAAATCTGACCTTTACCGGCGTTAAATTAGCATTAGTAAAAAGCCTACTGAAGGCCAGTAGTTCTGTCAGTAAAAGTGCTGTCGGCAATGCATTTACTGAGATTAATGCATAGTGCCACAAAAGACGTTTTTAATAGTGCTAAAATAACACAAAAAGTGTATAGTTTTTTTATACCAAAATAACGTCAGACAAATCTCTT
Source organism: Nuphar pumila (assembly GCF_984573655.1). NCBI lineage: Eukaryota > Viridiplantae > Streptophyta > Magnoliopsida > Nymphaeales > Nymphaeaceae > Nuphar > Nuphar pumila. The sequence continues at coordinate 14,049,667 of NC_143251.1, read as the reverse complement.
TTCTGATGCTAAAATAACATAAAACAACACCTTTTCTAGCGCTAAAATAATGTCAGAAAAAAAGCCGTTTCTGACGCTAAAACAGCGCAAGAAAACAGATCTAGATGCTTATAGGACCGTCTAAGATAAAGAGAACACAGTTGTAGTGCCTGGGAGGCATTGGATGAAGAGGGAGGTCAGATGGATTACTGTTAGATCTGTTTCTGACCTGATTCACCCTCAAAGTGTAATTCTAATTCGGTAAGATCAGCATCTCAAGGATAAAATTCCAAGCCCTACAATACAAATAACCGACGAGCAACGATTTTGGAATTAATCCATGCCAGCCAGCTTCTGCCACGTGTAATATAGTAAACGCTTTTCTCTAAAAAGTGCTCCAACCTTTTTGTTAATTTCAAAAGAGCGCCTCATCAGGTTGTAGACCGGACATGACGGATTGAGCAAATGAATCGAACATGGGGAGAGATTTTTCCTCATGGGTGCCAAGTTTATTCCATTGGCTAACTACCACAGTTTTCTATCCTCTGAAAGTGTGGAAAACGGCCAAACGGCTGCTTTCTTTGGGATATGTATATTACAGATGATTACAAGTTCGCCCACGAGGGCTCCTCTCATTTTGTCTGGACCACCGTGGACATCACCAAACCGAAGAGGCATCTCAGGACTGAGGAGTTTGTCTTTTGCCACGAGGCCGAAGCTGAGTGTACTCCTGGTGGGTAAGGGGGGGCTAAGGTTAGCCCCAAGGGGTTTGGCATAGCGAAGGAGGGCTCAGCCACTAGACCGGTGGTCAAAGTTTCATTCTCATGATGTCAAACTCATTGATTAGCGAGGGCAAGGGATAAGCCCTTATTCAGCCCGAGTTAGGTGACTCAGGGGTGCACACAGGTTTATACCATTGGATCAAGGCAACCTAAGCAGATCAGGTTGAGCCGGTGTAACAACCCTATATTGACCCTCAGGAAAAATTGTTTTTTTTAAAATAAATAAGTTATTTTAAAATATTATAAAAAGATATCTCAAGGATTCGAGACACATTACATATTTCATATCCACAAACCAACATACATTCCAAACATAGAATACTATCAGAAAAACGTTAATTAGTGACGGAAATTTACGACGGATTATTTTTATCGCAAATTTGAGACGGATTAACTAGAGAAAACTAGTCACCCCTAAAATTAGAATTAGTTATAGAAGGACCAAAAATTTATGTCTCAAAATTCATCGCTAATTAGCGACGAAAACATTCTATATCAAACGCCGTCGCAACTTTGCGAGGGATGAGCGACAAAATTTTTACGTCGCTACTCCATCGCTAATTAGCGATGAATTTTGAGACAGAATTTTTTTGTCGCTAATTTGTTGTTACTTTTTTATATAAAATGGCTCATCTAGAGTGTGAAATTCTCCTTCCCTCGCTCTCTCTTTCCCCTCTTCCGTCGATCACCCCCGTGTTGCTCGCCTTCTCCGCCCCTGCTCTCCGACGACTCACCATCCGACAGCTCCCTCCCCCCTCCCTCCGTGATTGCTCCCCACCTGTCCGGCTTGCAGCTCGTCGGAGACCTCATCGGCCATCTCCCTTTCTCTTCCCCTCCTCCTTTCTCCTTCTTTTCTTCTCTGTTCAGGCGTTGATCGAAGGTCACCATTGTAAAGATCTCCTTTTGCCACCGACAATAGAAGCCGCCATCCTCCTCGGTCTTCTCTTATTAGCCGGAAGCAACATCTGCTTCTCCATAGACGACGCCATTGGTGCCATCGTCGAGACTTGCGCAATTACCTCGTCATTCCAGCGACCCCCTTTCTTCTGAAACCCTCCACTACCGACGCCAAAATTTTTGGTGAGTCGCTACACCTTTGATTTTTTTTCTCTCCTTTGTTAAGCAAAGCACGCCCATATGCGTAGCTTTCTTTTTGCTTTGGGGTTTGATTTCCCTGTTTCGGCTAGAGTCAGACCACCGTAAGTGGCTGAACCCCAATACTGTCGGGAAGCAACCCCCAACCGTGAAGGGGGGGGGGGGGTCGCTAGTTTAAAATCACATGAGTTTCCTCTATTTTTTTTTCTTCTTCCCTGTTTTTCCTTGTCGCACAACCCAATCGAGGATTTACAAGCGTGGATGTGCGAATGCACATTTTGCCAAATCAACTAATCACTATTAGTTGTTAGTTGTTCTTTCATTGTTGGCATTGCTAATGCCAAATTTCATGTATGCATTAGAGTAAAGTTGTTATTGTTGAGTTTTTTTTATGACAATCGACTTTTCTATTATGCTTCATGATTTGGATTGTGCACCGATTCTCAACTTTGGAAATTGTGCAGGACTACCGTTACACGACAACAAGTATATTTCTAGTTTTATCGACATTCCTGTTTTGTCCCTTCGGTTTGGTTTGGTTTTGGTTCCAATGAGTATATCTTTATATTTCATTGAATTTGAATATCTCAGTGTTTATGCCATTACTGGGGTGATGCACTGGGCAGCATGCAGCTCGTAGAGCTGCACCACATGGTTATCCAAATCTGTTTTGGACTTGTTAGTGTGTCGCTTCGAGACTTTTGCCAATTGATTTACCGATTTGTGTTTTGATTCTTATCGCTCACGAGTGAAGGCGTATTTAGAATTTATCATTATGTGTGCAGTTGTAGCGCTCTCTCTTTGTGAGATGAACGAGTAGACTGTGTCGTGTGTGACGATTGCATTGGACTTCTAGAGTCTTGAGTTTCCCTTTACCTTCGATCGCGTTGAAAATGTAAGATTCCTAAACTAAAGTTTTAGAGTGTGATTCATGTTGTATGATAGGAATCTAAATGTTAGAATTGTATTGTATTGCCTATATAAATGTGCATTGCAGGTGCGTAGTAAAGCAAAATGTGCGATGCTTAATGCTAAGCATCACATGCGACTTAAAATGTCATGTGAAAAGATATAAGAATAATGCAAATGCTAAAGCATGCAAATCAGGTAAATACCCATGGTGAGTAAGCGATGCAAGCGCATCACATGTTATTTACTTTCTTGGATGCAATACTTTTATGCTCACACACTCACTTAGTTGTGGATATCTAAGACTGTTTTGCTGGAGTTTGGAGATCATGTTGAGCATGATTTGAATGTATGGGAATAAAAGTGCTCTTATTTTTTTAGTTCGGAGACCATGCTAGTCATGGTTGTAGTTAGCGGGATATTGGAGTGTGTTTGCTGCAAGTACATGTTTGACATTATTGTGATATGAATGATTGAATATATTGCAATGTTTGACATGACCATCCATGCTTGCATGAAGTTATTTTCGATTTGATTATGCATTTCATGTGAAATTGTATCATGAAAACATGCTTAAAATGAATGTATCATGTTTGTGAATATGATTTTATCTTTCTAAATATCCTTGTGATGTGTATAAATATGATGTAATGGTGTTACACACGAAAATATTGAATTATCAATGCATGCATAATAATTCATGAAATTGCATTTTATGTTAAGCATGTTTGTGGTAGAGAGGGGGAGAAAATTTATGTATTAACTAAAACAAAAAAATTGCTCATGAGCAATCACCAAACAAGAATTTCTAACAGATTTGTAAACCACAATAAAGTGTTAACCAACTCAACACAAGCAACAAGCAAAATGAGGACTTTATGACCTACAATATGCAAATTATAGCAAACCAACAAGGAGAAATCAATCATTTCATTCTCATTAACTTGGAAAATGGAACCTACTTTATAATTTCATTTGAATGTATAGAAAACTACTTTTGCTTGACAGTAGTTTTCTTGGAGATGAATAACATCATATATATATATATATATATATATATATATATATATATATATATATATATATATATATATATATATATCAAATCATTATATCCACCATCAATGCATGATAAATTAGATATTTTCTTCATCATAGCATTATTATGATTCTCTTTTAACTGGTTAAGATAATATCCGTAACATCATAGGACAAAATGGCTACAAACCGTGAATGGATGTACCGTAGGATAGTTGATAATGAGGTATCGCTTGAATATATAGATGGTGTTGACAGTTTTATTAAATTTGCAATGGCAAGTATCAGTATAGTGGATCCCATCGATCAGATCAGGTGCTCCTGCATGATGTATAAGAACAATCAATTTATAGAACCTTATGACGTTAGACATCACCTATACAGAAAGAATTTTGTTAGTGGTTATCAGAATTGAACGCTTTATGGTGAATAATTTTGACGCACGGGTTGATGTGGTGTACGATAATCCATATGTAGATTTGATATTTGATGTCGCAGGATCAGAACTGGGTTCTACTATGAGTCCTAGTGATGTACCAATTGGGGTAGAGGAAGAAGCATCAAACGATGCAGCTAGTAGATTTTATGACTTAGAGATGCTGATGAGCCACTGTGGAATAGTTGCTAGAGTCACACTATCTTTTCTGCAGTTCTTCAACTACTAAATTTTAAGTCAGAGTATAATTTGAGTCAATCATATTTTGACCGTATGTGCTCTATTATGAAGTGTATGTTGCCGAAAGATGAGAAATTGCCATAAAATTTCTACCGTGCGAAGGTTATGGTCAACGCTCTAGGTATGGGGTATCAAAAGATAGATGCATATCCAAATCACTGCATGTTATATTTTAAAGATCAAGAAAATAGCAGATCATGTCTGTCATGTGGGCATCCTCGGTTCAAGCTAAAGACAAGAGAAAATGCTAGCACAAGGTCAAAAAAAGTATCATACAAGTCACTCTGCTACTTTTCTCTCACCCTTAGATTGCAACGACTGTATATGTCTTCGTGGACAGCTAAACACATGAGATGACATGCAAATAAAGTTTGACATGATGAAGACAAGATCACACATCTTGTTGATGCGAAAGCTTGAAAGCACTTTGATCGTACTCATCAGACCTTCACAATTGAAGTGAGAAATGTTAGACTCGGTTTATGTACAGATAGATTTAATTCATTTGGGGGTAGATCAACCCCATACTCGTGTTGGCTGATATTTTTCATCCCATACAACCTTCCTCCAAGCTTGTGTATGAAGCATCAAAAATTTTTCTTGTCTCTATTGATCCTTGGTCCAACGTCTTCAGGCCAAAATCTTGATGTATATTTAAGGCCATTGATTGATGAACTGAAAATACTATGGGATGACGGTGTTTTCACGTACGATTCCCACAAAAAATAAAACTTTAATATGAAGGTTGTTGTTCTATGGACAATTAGTGACTTCCCTGCATATGATATGTTATCTGGTTGGAGCACACATGGGAGGTTGGCATGTACGTACTACATGGAGGATACAAAATCTTTTAGATTGATGCATGAAAGAAAGTCATGTTGGTTTGATTATCACCATCGATTTATACCCATCGACCATCCGTTTTGACGACAAAGAAATGTGTTTTGAGCATGTACAACTGAAAGAAAAGGTCCACCTATACGATTGTCTGACATAGAGATTTTAAGATGATTATGATACTTTCCATATGGACTGACAGATGCCCGTAGTGCGATGCCCTTTCTTGGATTTGGAAAGGTTCGCAATTGGACAAAAAAATCTATATTTTTGGAACTACCATATTGATCGACCTTATTGATATGATATAATTTGGATGTGATGCATGTGGAGAAAAATGTGTTTGATAATGTGTTCAATACGGTAATGAATGTCAAAGGAAAAATGAAGGATAATCTGAAGGCTTATATGAATTTAAAAATAATATGTAAAAGACCAGAATTGGAACTCTAAGAGTACAATGGCAAAGTACTAAAACCAAAGGCAATGTACGTTCTTGGACCAGATCAAGTAAAACATGTATGTTAGTGGTTGAGACAGTTGAGATTTCTAGATGGATATGTCTCTAACATTGCTCGGGCTGTGAAGATAGATGAAGAACAATTGTATGGGTTGACAATCTATGATTGTCATGTCATCATGCAATGGTTGATTCTCCTAGCATTCCATGATATGTTAGACAAATCTATATAGGGGGTATTATCCGATTTGAGTCAAATTTTTAGAACATTATGTGCATCGAAAGTTGTAGTAACTGAGGTAAAGAATCTCGAGGATTCTGTCGTCACTACTATTTGTCAACTAGAGAAGATATTTCCGCCAACATTTTTCAACATTATGAAACATATGATCATACACTTGCCATATGAACTTAGGGTTGGTGGTCCTGTGCAATATTGATGGATGTACCCATTTAAAAGGTATATTTTTATTTATATTTTTCTCTCTAATTTTATTAAGAATTTATTATATTATGAGATGTATATTATTGACAGATACATGTTTGACCTAAAAAAAATGTTCAAAATAAAACAAGAGTGGAGGGTTCAATTTATGAGGCGTATACTTTAGAAGAGATTTCAAATTTCTCATCTATGTACTTAGAGCCTCACATTCTAACATGTTATACTTGCCCACCTCGTAATGATGATGGAGAACAAGTTACTGTGACTGACAAACTATCGATATTTAAACCACTTGGGCATGCCTTTGGCAGTTGCCGGTCAAGACTCTTGGAAGATTGAGAGCAAGATGCAACACAAATCTATATCATTTTTAATTTCTCAGAGATCGACCCCTACATCGAGTAAGTATACATAATATGTTACACTAAGTTCTCTACATACATGGTTCAGTAATATAATGAGTTGTTAAGTGCAGACAATTTGATCTGGAGTTGCTAAAAGAACTTTCATATCTCACTGATTCAGAAGTACAGAAAGAACGTGAAAATAAGTTTGGGGCATGGTTGAAAGAGTTGGTAAGGACTATGACATGCATTCTTTCCGTGTAAATAACAATATGTTACTTAATTGGTCGTATTTACAGTCATTGTTTATGCTTGTAGGTTCGCCATGGTGATGTTAATGACCAAGGAATATATGATTTACAAAATGGTCTGACTAAAGTTCTGCAATGTTACAATGGGTACATCGTAAATGGTTATCGATTCTATACAAAAGACTATGGTGTAAACAAGTTAATGATGAATAGTGGCGTGTGTGTTAAGTGTAGCAGTTATGGTGAAATTGAACTTGACTATTTTGGTGTTATTGCAGAAATAATGGAGTGTACTTAGGGATAAATAACATGGTAACTTTATTCAAGTGTCATTGGTTTGATCTCATAGCAACAAGAGTTGACAAAGCCTCAGGCATTGTGGAGGTGAATCATAAATCAAGGTTTGGAACATATGAACCATTCATATTAGCATCGCAAGCTCAACAACTTTACTATACTTCATATCCGAATATAAGGAAGTCAAATAAAAATGAATGATAGGTGGTTTGCAAGGTGAAGTCTAAACTATACCCCGAGTATGATCAGTTATAGAAAAATGAGATTATTGAAGATGGTGATTACTATCAATCAGATGATATGTATGATCAATTACATGATGTCACACATGGTCTGCATGTCATATCTCCATTGTTCGATGACACACGTATGAAAGAATGTGATCCAAATGATATACCAAGTGGATGGCCACTCAATGAAGAAGAAGACAAAGAGGACGAAGAGGAGGAAAAAGAAAAAGAATATGAAAGTCAAACAAGTGATGAGGAAGCATACTCGAGCTAGTGAAATACATCTTGTAATACATACCACATCACTTTCTCATATGCACCATCTATTTTAACATTATATCTTGTATATCATGTTACATTCCATGCATACTTAGCATGTACATGCACAGTTTATGCATAGTTATAAAACTGATTCATGTAGGACCTCTAAATCTTTACATTTCATGCATATGTCATGTTCATGCTAAGATCAAGAGTTATGTAATTGATCCAAATAACATTTTTATTTGTTAGAATATGGTTTGTGGATGTCACAGTGGTCGAGCACCAAGTGGTCGAGGACCAAGTGAAGGTCGTGGGACAACATTAGGTAGATGTCTTTGTGTTATATTTAAATATGGGCATTCATTATGTTTTTTATTATATGTTGATGCAAAAATTGTTACTTGTTAATCGTCTTTATAGGATCTCAGCTCAGTGATAGTTAGTCTAAGCCTTTGTCTTCACGTAATGCTTTGATAGGTATATCATTTAAATAATTATATACTTGATTAGTTTAAATATGCATTGTGTGAATTTCTAACTCATTGTTATATAAATGATGTTTCGTCTGCACATGACCCACCTACACCAGCTACTCACACACATCACGAGTCAACGTCGGTTGGTATGTATAGTTCCATAACGGTTAAAGTTATTTACTCAACATGTAGATAGAATGCGTGCATAGATTTTCTTATTTTTGTACAACAGTCTAAGAGAGTCATACGGATGTTGGGTCTTCTCAGTTTGACACACGATGACTCATTGAAATAGTGTATATTGATAGTCGACCGTAAGTATTTCATTGTCATTTGTCCAATACTTATCTTATAAATAGTGTATATTGATAATTGGTTGTTAATGTGTACCAATTCATATGCAGCGTGAGGTTCGAGCCACAAGAAGTGATTTGAGAAATTAGGAAGTCACTAGTTCAGCATCTTCCAAGACCAATCGCTCAATGAAAAGAGTACCTGAAGGAGGTGTTGGACAGATTATGATCCTCATTCATGATATACAATTATTTATCATAGCTAATCTGTTTCATATTTAATTTTTTGTTATAGTCATGTGTACTAATTTTTTGAAATTATTTTTAGACTTCAAATCACTTTGTGACTGCGAAGGAGGAGCAGGATGCGAGGCTAGTGTGGCTGCCAGTCGATTTACCGACATGCTTCACAATATAAAGATGCAGCAATAAAAGCAGCTGGTGGGATAGATGATCCACTACAGTGAAAGGGCCATGACCCTTCTACTATCATGACAGATTATTGGGATACAATGTGTGACAAGTGGGCGAGCCATGAATTTCAAAACCGCTCAGCAAAGGCTGCATAAAATCGAGCAAAAATGTCTGATGCCCATCTACACACAAGTGGTTCTAAAACTTTTGGGAGCCACTAGAAGAAAATGATAACTCATCAATATATATATATATATTGTCAAATTTATAAGTATTTCTACATACTTTCTAATTAATTTTTTTATCATTTAACCTTGCAGAAAGCCAAAAAAGGAGGTCATGTGCCTTACAAGGATATGTTTATTGAAACACATAAACGTAAGAACACGAGAGAGTTCGTATCAGAGAAGGCGAGAACGACAATGGTATGTATTTATTATATTAATAAACATTGTAATATACAAGTTACCATGAATTACATTATCATAAATATTATAATTCTTAATTATTAATTCATATTGTAATCATTACTTTGCAGGAGTCATACGAGCAGCAGATGGTAGAGCGATATGACGATGACTCTACTCATCATCCATCTTTTGATCTTGTAGCATGGGTGACTGCAACCGGTGAACCCAAAAAAGGTCGTGTGTTCGGGTTCGAGAGTAATATGAACACCACAATAGTCGTTGCCTCCTCCAGCCAAGGCTCTTAGAGTTCTTCCGCCAGCATCAACTCTCAACATCCGTTTGACCTTGCTATTTCTTGGGATGGTGTATGCCAGCTTCTTCAGAATACAATGCATGACTTTTTACATGAAGTCATTCACAACCTTGTCTATAATGAGTTGTACAACTTTTTTGGAGACAGGAGAACTTCGTCTGCCTTCAACATGAGCTCTGGTGCCCATCAGGTACGTATAACATTTATTTCAATACATGTCATTAGTTTCATGTCGCTAGATTTCAATATGTATATGCCTATCAACTTAGAACCTCAACACATATATGCATTATTGAATCACTATTAAATTTATTTGACAGCCTTAGAACACATTTATGCATGATTGAATCACTATATATTTTTTTTTGACAATGTTGGAATATATATATGCATGATTGAATCACTATGAAATTTTATTGATAGCATTAGAACACATGTATGCATGATTGAATCACTATAAAATTTTTTTGACAATATTGGAATACATATATGCATGATTAAATCACTATGAAATTTTATTGATAGCATTAGAACACATGTATGCATGATTGAATCACTATGATTTTTTTTGACAGCCTTAGAACACATATATAAATGATTGAATCAGTATAATTTTTTTTTTGACAGCCTTAGAATACATATATGCATGATTGAATCACTATGAAATTTTTTAACTGCCTTATAATACATATATACACGATTGAATCACTATGAAAGTTTTTTGACAACCTTAGAACACATATAAGCATGATTTCATCACTATAATTTTTTTTTGACAACCTTAGAACACATATATGCATGATTGAATCACTACAATTTTTTTTTGACAGCATTAGAACATATATATGCATGATTGAATCACTATAAATTTTTTTTGATAACCTTAGAACACATATATGCATGATTGAATCACTATGAAATTTATTTGACAACCATAGACTACATATATGTATGATTGAATCACTATAAATTTTATTTGACAACCTTAGAACATATATATGCATGATTGAATCACTATAAAATTTATTTGACAGCCTTAGAACACATATATGCATGATTGAATCACTATATTTTTTTTTTTGACAATGTTGGAATACATATATGCATGATTGAATCACTATAAAATTTCATTGATAGCATTAGAACACATATATGCATGATTGAATCACAATAATTTTTTTTTGACAATCTTAGAACACATATATGCATGATTGAATCGCTATGAAATTTTTTGATAGCCTTAGAACACTATATAAATAATTGAATCAGTATGCATTTTTTTTGACAACCTTAGAACACATATATGCATGATTGAATCACTATGAAATATATTTGACAACCTTATAATATATATATGCATGATTGAATCACTATGAAAGTTTTTTGACAACCTTAGAACATATATAAGCATGTTTTCATCACTATGAAACTTTTTTGACAACCTTACAACACATATCTGCATGATTAAATCACTATAATTTTTTTTTACGACATTAGAACATATATATGCATGATTGAATCACTATAAAAAAAAATTGATAACCTTAGAACACATATGCATGATTGAATCACTATAAAAAAAAATTGATAACCTTAGAACACATATGCATGATTGAATCAATATAAAAATTTTTGACAACCTTAGACCACATATATGTATGATTGAGCCACTATAAATTTTGTTTGACAACCTTAGAACACATATATGCATGACTGAATCAGTATACTTTTTTTTGACAGCTTTAGAACACATATATGCATGATTGAATCACTATAAATTTTTTTTGACAACCTTAGAACACATATATGCATGATCGAATCACTATGAACTTTTATTGACAACCTTAGAACACATATATGCATGATTGAATCACTATGAAATTTATTTGACAGCCTTAAAAAACATATATGCATGCTTGAATCACTATGACATTTTTTTTGACAACCTTAGAACATATATCTGCATTATTGAATCACTATGAATTTTTTTTGTCAACCTTAGAACAGATATATAAATGATTGAATCAATATGAAATTTTTTTGACAGCCTTAGAACACATATATCCATGATTGAATCAATATAAATTTTTTTTGACAACCTTAGAACACATATATGCATGATTGAATCACTATGATTTTTTTTTGACTGCTTTGTTACACATATATGCATGATTGAATCACTATGAAAGTTTTTTGACAACCTTAGAACACATATAAGCATGATTTCATCACTATGAATTTTTTTTGACAACCTCTGAATTCTGTTAATGTCCTTCACTTTATTGCTAGTCTATGTGTCATTCAACCATGTTACTTTGATTGCTTTAGATTAGGTGTATTGCATATAATTTATTTCATTATATTTTGTTTATCAATACTAACATTTTGGTTCTCTTATAGGATGATGTAGATGATCAGCGTAGAGGTGTTGATGGAGGCATAGATGGAGGGACAAATTGAGACAATGAAGAGGATGATGCTCCAAATCTTGGCAAGGAGTAGCTTCATGTGTTGAATTTGTTTCACATACTTGTTGTTTCAAACAAAACTCTTTTTATATGTTCACTTGAAACTAATTAGAACTTGGCAAGGATTATACTGGGTTGTTAAATTTGTTTCACTTATAACTTGTGTTAAATTTGTTTCACCTACTTTGTATATGTATTTTTATGTGTACTTTGTTTTTTATACATAGGTTATATAAATTGTATAACGAGAATTTTTTTCTTGATATTTATATTTCAAACAAAAATATTTTATTTTTTAAAAATTTTGTGATGGATATTATCCGTCGCTAATTTTCAATGATGGATTTTCTGAAGAAATTCAGTGGCAAAATGGCAACAATATTTGGCAATGAATAATATCCATCGCAAATTTAGCGAAGGATTAGGGATGGATATTTATCTATCTCAAAAACTAAATCAGTCGATGTTTTGCGGTGGAATGTAATCGGACGCTAATCCGTCTCTAAATTGGTGATAGAATTTAGAGACAAATATGTATTTGTCGTTAAATTTTTGAGATGAATTAGCAACGAATATATATCTATCGCAAAACCAAATGAGTGTTTATTTAGCGACAGACTCGCGACGGGTCATGGCATTCACTAATCCATTGCAAATTAGCGACGAAAGTAGCGAGAGATTAGTTATGTCGCTAATTAGCGACCAAGGAATTGTGACGGACGCTATCCGACGCTAAGCCATCACCAATCCATCGCTAAACAGTTTAATGACAGATTTGTGATGGATTAGCATCAGATAACGTCCGTCACTAATTCGCAGATTTCTTGTAGTGGAATTTTTCAAGCCATAAATTTAAATTAAATTTAATAATTCTCAATTCGGGTTCAACAAGTTCCCCAAAAACAATAACTTCAAAAATGGTCAGAATCTAGTCCACCGAATCACAAAGTCATTCTCTCCAGCAAGTCAGTCCCGCCATTAATGAGCCTCATTACCTAGAAAAGTTTTTTTTTTTTAAATTGGGTAAGAACCAAAGTTTTCGTACAATACTCTCTCAAAATTTAATAGTAAGAAAGATAGCATAAATCAAATTAAACATATGGTTAATAGGATCTTAATATTCAATTCACACTTAAAACAGGCTTGAAGTTTAATTAAGGCAATCAAAAGCCACATGCTTTATAAACCTTTAGGGATGCATGAATCAATGCAATTTTCATGAATAACTTTTTAATTTAATTATCAAGTATTGCTTTTGAATGTATATCCCTACTTTATACAACTATAAGTTTCATCTTGCATAAAACCTGCAGATGCTAAAAACAAGTTATATCTCAAGGTTTAAGCCAGTCCCTAGTGGTGTCTTATCACACAATTATATTTTATTAATTGGATCACACACATGTCCCTTGACTAACATCGAGAATCATCACCCTAAATCAGAATATTAGGAATTATCACCTAATGTTGGGACGACAAGGGCATCATCACCCTTCAACGCCACTTTTTTTGGTATACCAATAACTACAGTGAGTCAAACAAGACTACTCTCAGGCAAAGTGGTGAAAGTTTCCTGCAACCATGACTATGAACACAAAACACTCATCGGGTTCTTGAAAAAAGCAATGCACATGGTGTTTAGTGTCCTCACGGTCTTCCATGACCGTCATCTAAGGATCCAACCATTTCATAGGGCAACCAAGGAAGAACAATTATTACACTGTTTATTCTTTTTTGACATTCTTAATTCATTAAAAGTTCTTCACAAGTACAATTATGCAAATCAAAATGCATTATCTATTTGGGTCATTGCCATGTTAATTTCAACAGTGTAATACATATGCTACAATTAACTTAGAAGCATAATGAAATAATATTGCAATGCATTCAAAACTTGTCATTTCAAGAACACAAGCATGCATCTGGTCTCCAAAGGCCTACTAGCGGTTTATACATAACCACTACACAGTTTAATATAATTAAATGACATTGCAAAAGTTAAGTAAATAATAATCATACATAAATAGAGGAACACCAATTCATATTCATGATACTTTCAATTGAGACATAACATCGATGCATATTCATGGCTAAAATTGCATGCACATCATAACCAAAATCAGATTTATAATGCCAACCGAAAATCTACTTAATAAGTTAACTAAAATCGAACTTCTATGACTGACCAAAATCAGATTTTTACTTTAATTAAATTCAAATTTAATTAAATAACCAAAACAAACCAGATTTAACAATTTCAAATAAGACTCAAATTTAATCAAACTAAATAAATTCTGATTCTAATCAAATTCCAAAAAAACCAAATTTTGAACGCAAAATTTGTAGCTTAGTTGATTAAGTTTGAGCAAAAACAGTTTTGGATTTGTCATAAAATAAAGGGTTTTATTTCTTCAAAAATTCTAGATTTCAATGCACACTAATAGGTTCAGATTCACATGTTAAACTTCAAGTCAAATCACTTTTACAAGAAACTCATGTTCTTTTTCTTCAAATTACAGATTTAATTCGATTAGACAAACTTAGATTTAGTTAAAATCCTCAAATCAAATTTTAAAGCTTAAGTTTAAACTTAGTTTTAATAAAAATCCAGGTTTGTTCAATTCTATCAAAATTCCATATTTAACGAGTATTAAAAATCTTCTTGTATTCATAAATCCAAAGCTTTGTTTTGTTTAATTAAATTCAAATTTCATTGTGAACCAAAACTACCAAATTTAACTGAAACCAAATTAGCCATTCAACATCAACCTCAAGTACTGATTATTGAATCAACACTGTTATTCCAAAATACAGACTATTAAATCAAAACACATACATGTGAGTTACACAATTTTGACTCACATGCATTCATATGATTTATAAAATCTGATTAACATTGTTAAAAGTATAGGAATCGGGTCCATATGAAAAGAAACACATATACCTAATCTCATATTCACGACATAACCAAAGAAATCCGACCAAGAACTAAATTGGAAAAAAATCGGGTTCACGGTCCTTACTATAGAAATAGAATTTAGTAATAGAGAACAAAAGAAAAATAAGTCTTTAAATGACAAGCTAATTTTTTTTCCAGGTTTAACTTCTTAAATAAAACTTCAGACTAACAGGTTTTTGGATTCAGACCAATGAATTAAATTATGGACCCTCCAAAGTATTGACCCATGTTAAATTGACATTGTACATGCACTTGACAATAAGAACCGTTGTACTAACCAGTCAAAATCAAAATTTGAGTATGCCATTAATCAGAACATACAATTAATTTAAATGAGTTAATATGAACTTGCTTATCACTAGAATTTAAATCAACTGGAAAGAAACTATACATGTCATTTAAAACCCAAGACGCATAAACCTTTTCAAGGTAATAAAACCCCAAACTACATAAATATGTTCCTGCTACACCATGCATAATCAGATAGACAAAACCTCTAATGCATAATATTATGATCTAGTTCACCTATTGCACCCAAACCTCTGTACACGGTAATAAATCCTCCAAAAATCTTGAATAGAACATGTTTTACCCTATTTTTCAAGCATGTAACTAGGAAAATATCGGCTAACAAATTTTTTTCTTTTCTTTAACCTTTTGCTTGGGTTGATTCATGCTATTTTCCTAGCATATCAAATCAAGAAGGGGGGCCCATACCTTATTTGCTATGGACTGAACCTTGAAGAAAAAGAAGATGATGATGTTGAAGAAGAACCTATACCGCCCTCTTCTATCTTTCACTTGATGCTCTCTCTCTCTCTCTCTCTCTCTCTCTCTCAAGGCCGTGACTTGAGAGAGGGAGGTCATGTCTCTTATAAAAAAAATAAGAGTCCTCATTAAGGAGGGGACACCCTTTCTCTGAAGTAGAAAGACTTCTATTTCATTAAGGAAGGAACATCCCTTCAAATCTAAACTCTAAAATATTATATATATAATATATATATTATTTTATTATATAGTTATTATTATTATTGTAATAACTTGTTTTTCTTACTTATTTATCTTAACATAGATGGACCATGGATCTCATCCAATGAGTCCATGATCCATATCGGGATCCAAAGTTATGTCAGCCCCTATTATAAATATTATATATTATTTCAACTCAAACAACTAAAAATATATTTATTTGAGTAAAAAATATATTTATAAAATTTTTAAACCTATATTTTTTATGAGATATTACATCCCTACCCCTTGCCCACAAAATTATAACGTACCGAATAAATGTGGGTAATGCTTGTGCATATCGTTCTCAGGCTCCCTGGTATATTCGTCCAATCCATGATGTTGCCACCTCACTTTCACTAACGGAATCATCTTGCTTCAAAGCACCTTTTTCTAGCGATCCACAATTTTCATCGGTCTCTCTTCTATCATCAAGTCTGGTTGTACTTCAATTGCCTCATACTGAATAACATGTGAGGGGTCTAGTATGTACTTTCTCAACATCAAGACATGAAAAACATTATAGATCTGAGAAAACTGAGGCAAATGTACCACTCGATACAATGACTCACCAACTTGCTTAAGGATCTCAAAAGGTCGCATGTACTGTGGACTAAGCTTCTCCTCCTTCTTAAACCTAAAAACACTCTTCATCGGTGATATCTAAACAAAAAATATGCTCTTCCACTGCAAAACTGAGCTCCCTGCACCACTGATTGGCATAGCTTTTATGTCAGCTTTGAGCTGCGATCAATCGCTGGCAAATCAATCTCACCTGATTCAAATAATATTGGATCACCTCTGGCGATTCACTGTTCTAACACTGACCTCATCCCAATACACCCAAGATATGCAAGGCCTACCATATAGAAATTCATATGGGGACATACCAATACTAGCGTTATAGCTATTGTTGTATAAAAACTCTACAAGTTTCACATGCTTATCCCAATCTCCTGCCCAATTCAGTGTGCATGCTTTCAGCATGTCCTCAAAAGTCTGAATCGTTCTCTTGAATTGTCCATCGGTCTGTGGATGGAAAGCAATGTTGAACTTCAATCTGGTGCATGAAGCCTTCTGCAACTGTCACCAGAAATGTGATATAAAACGAAGATCTCGATCATACATGATCAAAAGTGGTACACTATGTAACCTGACTGTCTCATCGGTATACAAGTCTGCCAAGCTTTCTAGAGTCTAACTCACCTTGATAGGTAGAAAGTGTGAGCGCTTTGTTAGTCGGTCGACTATGACCCATATGGCATCAAGTTGACGATGGGTACTCGGTAATCCCACTATGAAATCCATCAAAATATCATTTCATTTTCACTCTAGCATGTCCAATGGTTGTAGCAACCCATCAGGCCTCTGGTGCTCGATCTTAACTTGCTGGCAAGTAAGACAATGAGACACATATTCTGTCACATTATGTTTTCTCTTGTTCCACCAAAAAGTCCTTTGCAAGTCTTTGAACATCTTGGTGCTACCAAGATGAACTAACTACTTTGATATGTGGGCTTCACTTATCAGCTCTTCTTTGAGAGCCTTCGGAACCCACCATCTATCCTCAAACATAATGGTCTCATCTTCCTCACGGTAGAACTACGCCTTTGACTTCTGAGTGCTTTCACACATCTTCTTGAAGTTCAAATCATCCGACTGTAATGCCTTAATACAATCTAGGATATCAAGTCGTGCTCTCATCCCTGCATAATGCATACACTCGGCTTCATCCGCAAATGACTGTCACTTGACGAATTCCTCAAGTAAATTTCAACTTTGTTCAATTAGACTGTCGACCGAAACCAAAGTCTTTCTACTAAGTTCATCTACCACGACATTCACTTTACTCGAATGGTAAGCGATGGAGAACTCATAATCCTTAAAGAATTCTTACAACTTGTGATGTCTCAAGTTCAAATCCTTCTACGTGAATATATACTTGAGGCTCTTGTGATTAGAAAGAACCTCAAATTGCTTTTCATACAAGTAATGGTGCCAAATATTCAGTGCAAAAATAATGACTATCAACTCTAAGTCATGCATTGGGTAATTCTTCTCATGCACTTTTAGCTGTCTAGAAGCATAAACAATCACCTTTCCATACTGCATCAAGACACAATCGAGTCTGGTTATTGAGGTATTGTTGTACACTATAAAACATCATAATCCTGATGGCAGAGTTAACACCGTAGCTGAGGTCAAACTCTTCTTCAAATTTTGGAAGCTCTCCTCATGATGAGGCTTCCACACAAACTTTACTCATTTCTTTAACAACTTTGTCACCGGAACAACTATACAAGAAAAATCCTGGATAAATCTACTATACGAGAGAAATCCTAGATAAATCTACGATAATATCCAGTCAAGCCCAAGAAACTCTTGATCTCTATGATCATCTTCAGTTGCTCCTAAGATAACACTGCTTTCACCTTCATTGTATCCACCTCAACACTATTTTCTAAGATGACATGACCGAGGAACATAACCATGTCTAGCCATAATTCACACTTTGAGAACTTAGTATATAACTTGTATTTTCTTAGTATTTTCAACACGATCCTTAAATGCTCTTTGTGCTCCTCTTCACTCTCTGAATAAATCATGATATCATCAATGAACACTATCACAAATTGATCCAACTATAACCAAAAGACTCGATTCATCAAGTCCGTAAAAGCTGCTAGGGCATTTGTGAGTCTAAAAGACATTACCAAAAACTCATAATGCCCATATCTGGACCGAAAAGCAATCTTCAAGATGTTCTCTACCTTAATTTGCAACTGGTGATATCTTGATTGAAGGTCAATCTTCGAGAACAGTTTTGTTGTGCGCAACTAATCGAACAGGTCATCTATTCTGGGCAAAGGGTATTTATTCTTCACTGTTACCTGATTCAACATTTGATAATCAATATAAAGCCTTATGGATTTATTTTTCTTCTTGACAAACAAGACTGATGCATCTCAAAGTGACACATTCGATCTGATAAACCCCTTATTAAGAAGCTCTTGCAACTGCTTCTTCAGCTCCACAAGCTCAATAAATGTCATAAGATAGAGCACTCTTCATACCGGTGTCATTTATGGCATCAACTCGATCAAAAACTCGATCTCACAATGAGGCAGTAATGCTGAAAAATCCTCTTAAAATACATCAAGAAACACCCGGTCAACGTCCAATTGCTAAAATGACAACTTTTGGCTATCAGTTGCAGACACACTAACCAAAAACATAGTACACCCCTACTTGCAGTACTTTGAGATCTTTAATATTGATATGATCTTCACCTTGCCAACAAGCCTTGTCGCCTGAAGTACCATCGTTGATAGGTCAGGTCACTCTAGGCTCACCTTCTTGCCCCAGCACTGAAGAGTCACATTATGTAGAGATAGTCAATCCATACCCAAAATGATATCGTAAAATGTCATCTTAAGTAAAATCAGATCGACAGACAACTCATGTCCCTCACATTGAGTGGATACCCCCAAAGGAGACATGACTTCAAACACAGTCTCTAAGCTACACGGTGAAATGTCAAGCAATCCAGCAAAAAAAGAAGAAATAAAAGAATAGGTTGCACCTGAATTAAATATAACATGTGCAAGGTGATCAGCAACAACTATAATACCTTCGATCAGACCGCTTTGAGTGATCCGCTCTGTAGCTGTAGCAGCGTACACACGCCCGTTGATCTTTCTCTGCACCTGCTACTGTGGAGGCCTCTGCTGCTGCTGCAACTGCTGCTGGTTGCTCTGAGCTCTCGGATTGTTTGGGCAATACTGTGCAATGTACCCTGACTGCTTGCACTAATAGCAAATGTCGGTAAAAAGATGGCATGCACCAAAAGGATGACTCTTATTGCATTGTCGACAAGGTTGTTGAGTCTTCGCCTACTAATAGTGATTCTAGTGGTTCTCCTACTGGGTCTTCTGCTTCTTGATATGCACCCCCTATGCCTTACCACCAATGGGTGGATGCTTTCAAGCTCCACCATTGTTGTTGCCACTGCTACTGCCACACATCTTCTTGGACTAGCCTCCCTTGAACCGCTCCCATTCTTTATTTAGGATTGAAGTTGCCTCAATTGCATCGCTGAATGTAGTAGGATGACTAGTCATCACACGAACCCGCAACTCATCCTTAAGTCCTCGCATATACTTTGACGCCCTTGCCTTGTCATCAGCAAAAAGGTTGGGGCAGTAATGCTCAAGACTCTAAAATTTGGTGGTTTAATCCACCAGATTCATGCTTCTCTGAGTCAACTCGAGGAACTCCTGTTGCATCCTTTTCCTAGCAAACGACGGAAAGTAACCCTACAAGAATGCTTCTTAAAAAGTCTTTTAGGATATGGACTCCACCTCAGTGAACTTAACTTTTTAAACTGTGTCCCACCACTTCTTGTCATCACCCTTCAGACGATAGGTGCTAAAGTCAATCTGCCTCTCTTCTAGCATAAGCAGGACGCGAAAGACACTCTCAATTTTTTGACCCAGCTCTTGGTGGCTTCAAGGCCGGCCTTCAAAGAAAAAGTTGGTAGGTCCAACTTCAGAAACTTCTCATACATTACCATACCAGGGTTAGGGGTTGTGACTAGTGCGGGCTAAATAGTCTGGGCTTGAATATGGATTGTGATTGTCTTGGTCAGGCTGTTGAGGGCATTTGTCAAGAAGTCCCTCTCTCCCTACTAGTTTTCAAGAGCGTTTGCTCAGGCACAAGTATACATTTAAAAATTAATTTAAATAAAAAATTATCATTAAACTATGTCCATAGATCAAACCTACACCCTTAGGCTTGATCCTGATATCGAGGACAATAGTCATATCAACCATACAATTTAGTCATCATACACCGGTTTGATTTTAACAATCTATATTGCATTCAACACAATAACAATTTTCATAATTGTAGACAAAATAAAGAAATAAAAATCGCAAAATAGATATTACCAGTGATAAAGAGACTACTTTTGGAGTGCGAGTTTATGATTTATGGTGTTGATTCTAACCTACTCTGATACCAACTCTATAACAACCACAAATTGACCCACAAAAAATTTGGATTTTTTTTAATGAATAAATTATTTTAAAATATTACATAAAGATATCCTAAGGATTTAGGGCATATTAGAGATTTCATATCCACAAACCAACATACATTCCAAACATTGAATTATTCAAACCATAAATTTAAATTCAATTTAATTTAATTGAATAGTTCTCATTTCGGGTTCAAAAAGTTTCCAAAAAATAATAGCTCCTAAAATGGTCAGAATCTGGTCTACCAAATAATAAACGATCAGTCCCTCCAACAAGCCAGTTCTGCCATCATTGAGCCTCAATACTTGAAAAAAGGATTTTTTTTAAATAGAGTAAAAATTGAAGTTATCTTACGAAACCCTCTCAAAATCCAATAGTAAGAAAGATAGCATAAATCAAATAAAAAATAAAGAGGGCCTTAACATTCAATTCACACTTAAAACAGGCTTGCAATATAAATCAGTTTAATTAAGGCAATAAAAAACCACATGCTTCATAAACCTTTAGGGATGCATGAATCAATGCAACTTTAATTATCAAATATTGCTTTTGAATGCATATCCCTACTTAATACAATACGTCTTTTATCTTGCATAAAATCTGTGAATACTAAAAATGGGTCAAATCCTAAGGTCCCAGGTAGTCCCCAGTGGTGTCTTATCACACAATTATATTTTATTAACTAGACCCCACACATGTTTATCGACCGACATCGAAAATCATCACCCTAAATCAAAATATTAGTAATCATTACATGTCGAAATAACAAGGGCATCATCACCCTTCAACGCTAATTTTTTTGGTATACCAATAACTGCAGTGAGTCAAACAACACTACCCCTAGGTAAAGTGGTGGAAGTTCCCTACAACCGTGGCTGGGAACATGAACTACTTATCGGGTTCTTGAGAAAAATAATATGCACGACATTCAATATCTTCACGGTCCTCCATGATCGCCATCCAAGGATCCTACCATTTAAGAGGGCAACCAAGGAAGAACAATTATTACAATGTTTGTTCTCTTTTACTATTCTTAATTCATTAAAGGTTCTTCACAAGAACAATTATGCAAATCAACATGCATTATCTAATTGGGTCATTGCCCTGTTAATTTCAACAGTGTAATACATATGCTACAATTAACCCAGAAGCATAATGAAAAAATATTGCAATGTATTCAAAACTTGTCTTTTTAAGAACACAAGCATCCGGCATTCAAAGGCCTACTAGTGGTTCATACATAACCACTATATAGTTTAATATAATTAAATGACTTTGAAAAAGTTAAGTGAACAACAATCAAACATAAAGAGAGGAACACCAATTCATATTCATGGTACTTTCACCTGAGACATAACATCGATGCACATTCATAGCTAAAATTACATGCACATCGTAACCAAAATCAGATTTATAATGCCAGTCAAAAATCCAGTTAATAAGTTAATTAAAACCAAATTGCTATAACCAACCAAAATACGCTTTTTACTTTAATTAAATTCAAATTTAATTAAATAACCAAAATAAATCATATTTAACAATTTCAAATAAGACTCAGATTTAGTCAAACTAAATAAATTCATATTCTAATCAAATTTAAAAAAAAACAGATTTTGAACGCAAAATTTGCAGCTTAGTTGATTAAGTTTGAGCAAAAATAGTTTTAGATTTGACATAAAATAAAAGGTTTTATTTCTTCAAAAATTCTAAATTTCAAGTTACACTAATAGGTTCAGATTCACATGTTAAACTTAAAGTCAAATCACTTTTACATGAAACTCAGGTTCTTTTTCTTCAAACTGTAGATTTAATTCGATTAGACAAACTTAGATTTAGTTAAAATCATGAAATCGAATTTTATAGTTAAGTTTCAACTCAGTTTTAATAAAAAATCAGGTTTGTTCAATTCTAACAAAATTCCAAATTTAAAGAGTATTAAAAAACTTCTTGTATTCATAAATCCAAAGCCCTGTTTTGTTTAGTTAAAGTCAAATTTTATCGTGAACCAAAACTACCAAATTTAACCGAAATCAAATTACCGGTTCAACATCAACCTAAAGTATTGATTCTTGAATCAACACTTTTATTCCAAAATAATGACTTTTGAATCAAAACACATACATGTAAGTTATACAATTATGACTCACATATATTCATATCATTTATAAAATCTGATTAACATGGTTAAAAGTATATGAATCAAATCCATATGAAAAGAAACACATATTAACACATATGGCTAATCCCATATGAATGACATAGCCAAAGAAATTTGATTAAGAAATAAATTGAAAAAAAAATCCGGTTCATGGTCCTTACTATAGAAATAGGATTTAGTAATAGAGAACAAAAGAAAAATAAGTCTTTAAATGATAGGCTGGTTTTTTTTTTGAGGTTTAGGTTCTTAAATAAAACTTCAGACTAACATGTTTTTGGATACAAACCACCAAATTAAATTATGGACCCTCCAAAGTATCGATCCATGCTAAATCGACATTGTACATGCACTTGACAATAAGAACCATTGTATTAACAAGTCAAAATCAAAATCTGAGCATGCCATTAATCAAAACATACAACTAATTTAAATGAGTTAATTTGAACATGCTTATCACCACAATTTAAATCAACTGAAAAGAAACTATACATGCCATTTAAAACACAAGACGCATAAACCTTTTCAAGCTAATAAAACCTTAGGCCACATAAATATGTTCTTGCAACAAGCATAATCAAATAGACAAAACCTGTAATGCATAATATTAAGATCTAATTCACTTATTGCACCCAAACCTTTGTTCACGGTAATAAATCCTCCAAAAACCCTAAACATAACATGTTTATTCCTATTTTTTAAGCATGCAACTAGGAAAATATTGACTAATAGATTTTATTCTTTTTTTTAACCTTTTGCTTGGGTCGATTCATGCTACTTTCCTAGCATATCAAATCAAGAAGGGGGGCTCGTACCTTATTTGCTACGGACTGAACCTCGAAGAAGAAGAAGAAGGCGATGATGACATTGAAGAAGAACATGTATCACTCTCTCTCTCTCTCTCTCTCTCTCATGACTTGAGAGAGGGAGGTTACGCTTCTTATAAAGAAAATAAGAGTCCCCACTAAGGAGGGGACAACCTTTCTATGAAATAGACAAGACTTCTATTTCATTAAGGAAAGAACATCCCTTCCTATCTAAACTCTAAAACATTATATATAATATGTATATATTATTTTATTATTATAGTTATTATTATTGTTATAATAACTTTTCTTTTGACTTATTTATCTTCACATAGATGGACTATGTATCTCGGCCAACGAGTCCATGATTCATATCAGGATCCAAAGTTGTGTTAGCCCCTATTATATATAGTATATATTATTTTAACCCAAACAACTAAAAATATATTTATTTGAGTAAAACTTATATTTATAAAATTTTAAAACCCATAATTTTTATGAGATATTACACAAGGTCTCTGGTCTGAAGGGTGGTTTCCCTAGCCTTCGTGAAAAGAAAGGCAAGACTTAAGGTTATTACATCAATTAGCTCACAAGTGAGTAAGGTGGTTTTTTCTAGTTACTCTAAGAAAAAGAATTACAAGTTTATGTAGGTATGACCCTATAAATAGGAGAAGGATAGGGGATGATGACTCCCTTTACAAGCTTTAAGAGTATATTTGAAAGTGAGAAAGATGCAATAAAAAGCGAAGGTATGAAGAAAAAATACACAAAATTTTCAACCATTCCACACAAGAGAGAATATTTCTTTGAGAGAGTTTTTCTAAAAAGCATATTTTTTTATAGAAAACATTCCTCTATCTGAAGGGGTGGAGGAATGTTTCCTACCAAGAGAAAATATTGATTTACACTCTCCACCACCCATCTCACAACCACCCACCATCTCACAATCACCACCACCACCACCACCATCTACCACAAGATGATGTGTGGCTGGCCTACGGTTAGGATTTTTCGGTTGAAGTATGCTCGGTTATGTCAAGGACTAGGTCAAAGGTCAACTCTAATAGATAAGGGTTCATTTTTTTTATAGAGTTCGGTAGAAAAATCAAAATATCCAAACAATGTCATAGAAAATTCTCAAACTTTGAGAAATTAATCTAAACACCTAATACTATCTTTTGGCCAAAATTGAAGGTCAGAGGACTAATATCCAAAGAAAATGACTTTGGGAAGTGACTAGTTTTTTAGGGTTTTATCAGGGTGGACTGAGTTTGGATCTGATAAACCTAAATAAAAATATAGAGATCTCAGTGTCGGGATCTCTATTGTAATACCTGAGATTTTTTTATAATTTTTTAAAAATAAAGATGAAATTTATGTCTCAAATTTGGTTTGAATTTAATTTCATTTAGAGTTGAATTTTCATTTGATTTTGAATCTCAAGTTGGTTTGAATTTCAATTTGAATTTAAATTTGGGATTTAATTGCAATTTGGATTTGAATTAGATTTGAAATTAATTTGAGAATTAATTTGGGTTTGGAATTTTCATTTTCAAAATTATTAATTTTGAACCATAGGGTGGGACCCCCCTATGTGGGCCCCTCCTAAATTTTAGAAGGATTCAATGTAGTTAATTAAATTTCTAATTAGTATTAAGTCAAACTAGTTATTAGTTTCCTTATTCTATTAAGAAATCTAGTTAGCTAATATGTCAATAGTTCTCTATTTCATGTAAGAATCCTAAGTAGTTAGGATTTATGAAATTCAAATAAAGTTTGGGTAAAATTCAAATTAACTAAGATGATTTAGAAGGTTTCCTTATGCAATTAGGAAATCTCAGAGAGAAACTATAAAAAAGGGGAGCTTCTTCCCTCCTCCCACATGCCCCCTAGTTCTTCTCTCTCTCACTCTCTCCTTCTTCCTTCTTCCTTCTTCATCCCATACAACCTACCTTGAAGAAAAAAACAGTGAAGGTGCTGGTGTGGTTACTCCATTGGTGGTGCCTACGTAAGAAAGAGCCATGGCAGATACGATTTTGGAAGCTTTTACGAATTTGAGGTAAACACACTCTAACCTTGCATTGTGTATAAGACTAAAAACATGAGCATGTTGTGGAAAGATCTCCAGATGTGCATCAGCATGGGTATCAGCCTAGAACCGCTAGCAACTGATATGATTTTAAGTAGGAAGGTTTTAATAAGCTAAAATCATTTTTTGAAAATTTATTTTTTTGAAAAACATATTCTTTACGGGATTGTGTGTGATTTTGGATGTAGATCCATGTTATGAATTATGTTTATGTGATTACAACATGATTTAATGTGTGCAAGCATAAATATAATGTATTCTTGATGGGTCAAAATCATTGAATATATATTTATGATGTTTTCTTTATGAAAATTATGAAGTTCTTGTTGTTTCTTGAAAATTGCATGTCATTTTTATACATTTTGATCATGATCAGTTATAAAAATAAATTTGGTTCTCCAAAACGATGAACCCATAAATCTTATAAAATTGTGAAGATGTTTCAGACATATGAAAGCAATTTCAATAAAAATTTCAGGCTTAGAATAACTGTAGTATGTGAGATATGCTCTCTGCAAATCGACACAAAATTTTTGTCCTGACAGAAAATGTGTGTAGGATGCACACTTTTGTAAAAATCATACCTCCTAAAATATTGAAGATTTGCAGCTGAAATTTTTATTTATATTAGTTTGTATATAGAAGAACTACGATAAAAATCTTGAAGGTTGATTCTTCATGGTTTGAGAATTAAAAATTATAAAAGATTGGTCTAGAACTTGTAATTTCTGGAAAACAATCTGTTAAATAACATAAATAACTTGTATTACATGATTTTTAATTCTTTGTTGAAAATAAATTTAAGTTTGGGTTTTTGGGGACTTGTGTTAGACATATGTGAGAAATTACAGTAAAAAATTTAGCATTTAAATTGTTTTGTATAATTATAGACTAATTTTACATTAAAAAGACTGAATTGATCAAAATTGTTCTAGAGACAGAAAAATAGTCAGTGTTTCCAAAATTTTTATTTTCTTATTCGAATAAGTTTAGGCCTAGGTTATTTTATGTATACAGGTAACATATGTGAGAAACTATAGTAAAAATCTCATAGCCAAAACCATCTTATATAAATTATGACAGAATTTCTAATTACTAAGAAATTCTATCATAACAGTTCTGAATTGAGAACTTGTGTTTGAATGCATGTCATGATTTAAAAAATGAACCAAATGAACATGACTTGGTTTTAGAGGTAAACCAGATGGACGCCAGACCTGTTGAGATACAGTAAGTGGGTCTATTTAGGCTAGATAATTGTGTCATCACTAAATATAATTTGAGTGCTATGCTATAATTTATGTCATAAAAATATAATGTGCATCATGATATTATGATATGTAGCATGATGTTTTGATATACAACATGATGTTATATGATGTTGTGATGTGTTATAAGACTTAAAAAATATGCATAAACATGTGGATGCTCATGAATGAGCAAGTGGTTTAAAAGAACCAATGTAATGTCATAAGTGCACGAGTATGATATGTAGCATGTTGGTGAGCAATATGTGAACATATTGAGGCTATATGCTAGTGCATTATTTTTGTAAAAATCATGTGATTGCATTGTTTAAATTATTTTTATGATGCATGTGATTAATTACAAAATTGACACACGATGAGTATACTGTTATGTCCGAGCGAGGTGATTGACCAATCTGATGATGCATATATAATGATATGCATGTTTGAACTAGATAATGATGCATGATCATGTCCATGTTAGAACTAGATAATGATGCATGGTGATGTGTATGTTTGAGTAGTGCCATTAGAGTGGTGATTCTCTAATGATATTGTTAGAGTGGTGATTCATTAACGATGGCCGTTTAGAGTGGTGATTCTCTAATGGTTGCCATCTAGGGTGATGATTCTCTCATGGTAAACATCCAATGTGGTGACTAGGGATGGTGGGGTAATGATGCCTTTGATTGATTTATGTAATGATGCCCTTGGCCGACTAGGGTGATGATGATCAATGTCGCTCCGAGTAACATGTGCATACCAGGTTAATAAAATACAAATTTTGTGTAGGTAAAAAAAACCTTGATATTGCCTTGTACTTCAATGTTTACCTATGATAGTGCTCACAAGGAGTTTCAAGAGAAAACTTAAATTAATTAGAAGTAACATGTTCATGCATTCAAAAGTAAAATGTAATATGAAAGATAAAAACTACCTCATGCATTATGCATTGGCTCATATATCATGTGTGTTTTCAAGATATCTAAATTGGTTTATGTATCTTGACATTCTCTAAGGTAGATGCTTATTTGATTTATAACCCTAATAATGCAAGTGATTAACCATAAATATGTTTATGATTTATATGCATGTTCTATAGCATGTTGTACAAATTTAAATGTTATAGTTGGCCCTTTGATTTTATAATGATTGTGATTTGCATTGTATATGTTCTGAAAAGATATTTGTTTTGTGTATGCTTATCTTTGTACATACATGCATTGTTATTGTGTTCTTACTGAGACTTGACAAGTCTAACCCCTATATTACAAATATTCAGGTAATAAATGAATTAGTCAGCATGATGGCAGGATGTTGCGAGTGGTATCAAGAACCAACATTTTTTTATCCAGGATTATATTTTAGTGAAAGTCTATGATTTACCAAGACTTGTTAAATTGTTTGACAATTATTCACAAATCAATTGATGAATGCTTTAAAAATGGTTCATGAATTGTATTGTTACTTTTATATTTCAAATTCAGATTTCCTGTATTGGAACCGATTCATGGGTTGGACCTGGAACCGATTCCAATATGAGAATTGGATCCAGTCCCATGCTGAGTTATCCAACTGGTAACCCACCCAAAAATTCTAATTCTAAGCAGAACCAAAATGATTGTTTCTGTCGTATTTCTATTTTTCTTTGATAAATGATTCATATCTTGGGTTATCTCTTTCTCGAACTTAGTTCTAGTCAGCTAATATATACTAGCGTTGGCACACAAGTGGGCCCTCTAGTGTTTAGTTTGATTGGAGCAATGTCGTCGATAAGACCTTGCATAAAAAAAATTGGTATTTTTGGTTAAAATTTTTAAGCATTACATCTATAAATCCTGACATTCAAGAGCTTGAAACTAGATATCCTAAAGTAAACTAGGTTCAAATTTCTGACTCAGATATCATATGAATTGAGTTGGGCGAAGACACGAAGTCAGATAAAAATTAGGGTTTATCAAAAAACACATTTTGGGCAGAATTTAGTTCGATGGGCTCTAAGCTAAGCTTGGGTCAATGGGAAGGGGTTGGATGACTTACTGAGCCTTGGCTCTGCTACAGAGGTTGGTTCAGCTGAAAACGATCAAGGGCTTCATGGTTTGGCTTGAAAAGGTTGAGACCGTTAGTAAGTTGGTGTTGACTATACCATATGGAGGTGGACCTTGGTTGCAGCCTTGGTCTACTTAGTGAAATAGATCCACAAGAGATCACCACTCCCAAATGAGAGAAAGAACTAGCCATTGAGAGAGAGAGAGAGAGGCAAGTTCAATTCATTCATTTAATCACTCATTTTAAAAAATAAGGCCTTTATATATAGGTCAAAGAGGAGCTCTTAAAAGCTTCACAAGTTACAAAATGAGATTTAATTTAAATCTAGTTAGACCCTTGAAGTTCCTTGGGCTACTCTTGGTTACCAAACCAAAAATATGGTCTTCTTCTCCAAAATTAGTCCACTAATTGGACTTCCATTTGCCTTTTTTAAATAGGAACTTAAGGCCCCTTGCATGACTTTTGTGGAGCTCTAAATATAGGTGAGTGCTAATGAGGTGGGTCCCACTATGTCTCCTTGCCCTATTTTTGGAGGGACGTCCCATGGGTGGGTCTCACTAAGTCAACCACCTCATAATTAGGAGAGGGTCTCCCTTGCATGAGTCACACTTGGTCTTCAATACCACAATTAGGAGGTGGTACCTTATGGTTGGGTCCCACAGCCCAAGTACTTGGGGCATAAAATTTGGATATGGGTTTTCAACAATTGGGTCTGCATCAACCACCCACCATCTCAACATCACCACCACCCATCTCATACGAGCAACAGAAAATTTACTCCCCCCTTTCATTTTTCCCACCCAGACCCAAGAAGCTTTTGTCTCTTTTTCCCCAACCCTTCCACTTTGTTAATGACAATGCAGAGTTGTGTTTAGTTGGAGTTAAGGCTGGGATTTTCGGCATCCTGCATGTGTTCATGGCAAGATCAATGCTCTGGAACATAGATTTGGGGCTGCTCGACTTTCTTCTAATTCTGCTCATAATCCCGGTCGTCACCTTCATCATCCAGCACAAATGGAGGCTCGCCCAGTCCTGCAGTGCTAAGATTAGGAGGCTTCTGATCCTCGCCTCCAAAGAGTTCGCCTCGAGTACAATGCATCCTCCTCTTCATCCTACGCCATTGCCACCACATCCCCCCCCCCCCCCCCCCATGATCTGCTTCCACAGTTCACAGGCTGTGTCAAAGATATGGATGGTGAAGGGGTGCAGCAGCTGGGGGTGTCAAACCTTATAGGGTCCGGGTTGAATATGTTGAATCCATGAGAAGCATGGTCCACTCATGACTTTGAAAAACATTTCATGCTAATTTGGACGAAAATGTACCAGGGAGAAAGCTTCCAAATAGTGCTGCAAACGGGATATGATCCGATATCTGATCCAAGTTCAACATGTTTTTCAAGACATGGATCCTTTAAGTAAGATGCAGATTTACATTCAAAATGGATTCGGACGTGCTCAATCAGATAACTTTCATATATATTCAGGTCAGATTCGGATCAACATTTTAAGTCAGATCTAGAATTAAACTTAAACCTAAGTGGGATCTAAAATTTTCAGCATAAAAAAATAATTCGGATCTAGAATTGATCCAATTCAAACTTTGACCCAATTACATTTTTTACATGGGCTTGTTTTTGTTCAATTTTTTCCCGATCCTATGACGTATTTCAGATTTACATTTCAACCTTACCTCCTCATATCTTAATCAGTTTCAGACTCAGATTTAAGTTTACCTCCTCGGATCCAGATTCAGATTTTGGATATGCTATTTACATGAATTTTGTATTCAGATTCCGGACAAAATCCGACCCAATTCTGACACGTTTGCACCCCTACTTACAGATCATCTGTCCTCCCCTTAAAATAAATTAACGTTTGGAACTAAGGGAGTGAGTGGGTCAGAATCGGATCAGATACCGGACCCAACTGAAGGCAAATCGAATTAATACGGTTCGTAGAACAATGTCCAGTTTATAATAGTGCGTTGAATTCAGAAGAAATAATGTCAGGTTTGGTCATATCCATCTTGAAATCAGATAAATAAATAGGTCCAGGACCTGGTTAGAACAGGGTCTGACCAAACTCATTTTATCTATTTTACATGAAAACCAACATACTTTTCTGCATATCCAATATCAGAGTGGGTCAGATCATATCCAAATCTGGAATTCTGCTTTGTAGTTCAAATTGGATCCGGATATGAAACTGAATCCAGCCATTGAACGTCAGATATAATCTCGGGTCAACCCTGGCCGACCCATATCTGATCCGTTTGGAACCCTACTTGAAAGTTGGACCTCACATAATTTTATATCCCTAGAAGGTCTAGGGAGAGAGAATCTTAAACTTTGGGGTATTCCTAAAATTTAAAAAAATTTCTTAAGATCCTAAGAAATTAGTCAAAAAAATCTTTAAAAGACTTATTTCTAAAACCTTTTTGGAAATAATACAGATGATTCTCAGATTAACAGATTAACTTTTATTCATCCAAAAATGAAAGGTTCCAAAATAATGAAAGAACTGTTAATGCTAGGCCATGGGGATCGAAGGAACATGACCTTCATGAAGCAAAAGCAAGATTTGATTTACTCTGTTGCTTTCCTCCTCATGTACTCTGTTATTTATTTCTTCTTTGAAGGGTGAACCTTCGTCACCCATCTGAATAAATTCATGTTCTTCAAAAGAAAGATTTGATTTACTAATGCAGTGGCTAAGAGCAACTAGTGTAATGGACATGTATATATCTGAAAAAGTTATTGGCGGTTTAAAGATTTAATTTCAATGGTTTCAGGAACACGATTTCTTTTCTGTTAGTTCAAATCAAGTTGGCATAATAGCTCAGTGTTTCTAATTTTGCACAAGCCGAAGCGTGGCGACTCTCTGGGGGCAAGCCGAACAGTAGTTTTCTTTATCAATTCATTTATCCACAGTTGATTCAACATAGAGAAAAATCATTCATCTACAGCAAGCCGAACAACAGTTTCAGCATTCGAAGCTTTTGTTCGAGCATTTCAAGGGTATTTCCTTCACATGATATTTCAGAATTTGATACCGACATGGAGCACTACCAACTATACTGTGATACCAAGAAGCAACAAAACGACGAACAGGTAAATGAATGGCCTACGGTTGGCACTAGTAATGAACTGACATACCTCGGGAGAGCACTTTTCATGTAGATACATATTTACACATTGTGGTCATAAACCAGAACTTCATATCATAGTATTCCACTGGATCTATGCTTCTTTTGTTGAATCAAGAAGTTCCATGTACTCCCTTATGGTATCCCCTTCACGTGCGAACTCGAGATCTAATATTGGACATGCACTGAGACACCTGTAGAACTCATTTTCCATCTCTGCATCCCTATCAACGATACACCCATAACCTTCAGATGTGTTGTTCTCACTGTTCTTGGAAGAACTGACACCTTCTGTGGCGGTTCTAACATCCTGGTCACCTGAAGACTTGGGTAGAGCTGAAGTACCTTCCCATGTTTGAGGCACAACTGCAATATAACAGAATTAAAAAAAAAAACACAAACTTCTCATGTCTTAAGTTAATTATAAGCTGTTGGATCCTGAAAGAAAGGAAACAATGGATTAAACTACAGAAAATTGATCATGCTACCACTGAAAATAATATTATTTCAGTGTATCCGTAAGATATCACAATATTCCTCTCATACCCACGTACCTGATTCCATCAAATTTTGACAATTGTAACCTTTCTATAAAAAGGTGATCTATTGAAACTCAATTTTTTTTGCCAAACTCGACTTTTGCCAACAAATTTGAGATTCACCTAAACATTGAAATACCGAAACTCAGTTTGTGAAACTTTTTTTTTGTTACTACTTTTCTTCAACTCCACCCCCGTTATCCCTATCACCAACACCACTTTTCCTCCATCATCATCACCACTACCACCACCACTGTCATCCTCACCAGGGACAGTCAGAAATTTAAGCTAGGGTGGGTACAAGTGTATAGTAAAAAATAAATTTAGCAACTTAAAATATGGAAGAACGGATGGCCCTGCTACCTGGATGAGGGGTTTGCCATGACAACCAAACATATAATCTTTAAGTATGTGAATCAAATGAGAAAGAAGTTGAATTCAATTGAAGCACAAACTAGAAACTACCAAGGCCAACTGTAACTGTTAAAGGGGTAGAATCCAATCACACCATTAAGTATTGAACCCAAATACATTCCAAACTAAATTATACAATTAAGCCCCATTCAAGGGAAATTCTCAAAAAGAGATCAGGGGAAAAAGAAAAATGGGTTCCCAATGATAATTTTTACACTAGGAAACACCAACTTCAATATGAATCAGGCCCGTAAAACTAAAATATGTATCCCTAACATGGGCACACAGAACTATCCACAGATGCCAACCAAATGAGGCTGAATGTAAATGAATGCCCAAATAGTATCCAACCCAAATATTGATTATTGTGTGCCACATAAATCGGAGAAAACAAAAGATCCTAATGAATCTATAGACAACAACCAAAATGACGCTTAATATAAACGGAATGCCGAAATAAAAAGTAACCCAAATATTGATTATTTGCATGCCACATAAATCAGAAAAAAGAAACAAAGGCAAAAGATCCCAATGAAGAGAGAGAGAGAGAGAGAAAACTTGCATGAGTATGTAGAGAGCTTGGTGAGAAGCCATGATTGCCACCTGAAGCCATGATTGTGGGTTGAGGGCATGGAGTTGGGGTTCTCTACATGAATCTGAAAAAGAAGGCTTTCTCATATCACCAAACAGGAAACCTTCTTGCATGCCCCGACTCTCCAAAATTTCACTGGATCCCATACAAGAAGTCTAGACCCCCCACCCTCCCGCAACAAATCTCTAGAATCTTCGCACCAACGAAAAAATGAAAGCTCACGAAAGATACCAATATACCCACAACCCCAAACAAAATCTCTAGAAACTTTTACACCGACAAAGACAAAAAGTAAAAAAAACACCCTCTTTGATTTCTAAAACTACCACCTACCAGAGAAGATCAACCAAAGAGAGAAAATTAAAAGAGAAAAGACCCTCTATGTTAACCCAAAAAATATGCCTATAGGGGGGGAAAGGATTTAAAGAAAAAAAAAAGGACAAAACCACGCAAACTATACCCGCAAAAAAGTAAAACTAATACCACTATTGGAAAATAGAACTGTTATACAGAAAAACAATTGGGTAGCAGAGAAAAAAAAACCTTGGCCGTCTCCAAACGGCTCTATTTATGACTATGTTTTCATAAGAAACATGAAAATTCCTTGAGAGAAAGAGGAGGTGGGATCGCACAGCTTCGCGGGGAGAGCGGAGGGGTGTAGAGAGAGAGGAGATGGGGTCGCACATCCTTACAAGGAGGGCAGACAGAGAGACTAGGGCATAATTGGGGAGGGAGCATTTGGGTCAGGCCACCACTTTCATCCGCTGTCACCAATCATCACCATTGCCACCATCTCCATCTACCATCACCATGCTCACCATTGCCACCGCCTTACATCGAAATAGTGATTGTGATGGTGGTGGTGGTGGTGGTAGTAGTGATAGTGATGGTGGAGAAGTGTGGTGATGATGGAGATAACAGGGTGGAGGGAAAGAAAAAAAGCAGTAAAAGAAAGCTGTCACAAACTGGGTCTCGCTATTTCGATGTATACGTGAATTTCAGTTTCGTTGGCATAAGCCGAGTTTGGCTAAAACTTTTAAGCTTCCCTATTTCGATGTAAAGCTAATCTCAATTTCGCTGCAAAGTCGAGTTTCACTGAAACTTTTGAGTTTCGCTAGATACGAAAAAGTAAAAATGTCAGAATTTGCTTGAAATCGGGTGGTTAAATATGAGAGGAATATTGCGATATCTTGCTGCTATGCTGTAAAATACCATTATTTTCAAAGGTAGTACAGTCATTTTCTGATTAAACTAAATTGTTGAAGCACCATTCTTACTTCCAAGGGCCATCAATTCAAGCACCATGTTCATCTGATCTATTGACAGGAGTCGAGGCATTTCAGTGTCTATTGAATCAACTAAAGCCTCATCAAGATCATTTTTGTTTTCGTAGAGGGCTTCACATGCGATCCATGGATTTATTCTGCCATAACAGATGATTAATGGGTGGCAAGCAGTAAAGGAAAATGTCTAGTCTATCAAGAATGAAGAATCCAGCCGTCAAAACGCTCGTAATAAAAATCACATTCTTTTGAATATAGTTACATGCCATGGTTTTTGCCAAAGAATGTCTAGAAACTACAAATGAATGAACAAAACACATCAATTTTCGTAGAAATGCTTACCAGTAGAAAACAAGGGTATGTTCATGCATGGTTATATCTTTGAAGAAAAAATTCCTCACCTTAGCAAAAGCAAAGAGTATGAATAACCTGCTATATGGTAGACTGTAATCCATGCCCACTAGAAATATCCAAAATCAATGATGTTCTAAAGAATAAGAGAATTTTATTTCCAAGTATATGCAAAAATGATTCGGATGGTGTTATCCAAAGAGAGAAGAAAATGTTATGCAAGGAAAGAATATTTATTCCAAATTTTATCAATCATAACATTGCTAATATATTGCTTACCCAAGGGAAGTGAGCACAGTCAACTTGTCTGCATTGATTATCTCTTTGGAAGACAAATCATAGATCATTTGTTCCCTAAAAACGTGATTCAATCTGAGATCAGAGGAACACACAAAAAAACAAAGAGCATTGCCAATAAAACAGAAAAAAAGGAAAATGGTTATGATGGCCTTGCCTTGAGTGTTCACTTAGCTTCATACTTGTCCCCAGTCTGATGTGTTCCCTCATTTGCTGTGTAAACAAAAGATCGACTGCACTGTCAACGTCTTCACCAGCAATTATTAGAGCTCTTTTTGCTGCTTGTGCTTCAAAACCCGCCATATTTATGACATATGTCAGTGTCTTGTCACTCACTTGCAGCTGAAGAAAGCATGCATAAGAAAAATCAGAAACAGTGATAGTTAGAACAGTAAGTTTTGATGAGATCAATCGAACTTTTAATGAAGAAAGTGCACCAAGTACTGAATTGTTAAAAGTTAAAACTCAATGTCAAAAAGATAGACTAGAACACACTAAAATGATAACATCTATGGCTTTATATTTAGAAGAAAATAATATGATTACTTTTAGGTAAGGTAAGTTCATGAATCAACAGGTTATAATTTGGCATTTCTAGATAATGTCAGCAGACGCCTTCTGTTACAACTCTTGCTGCCATCCGATGAAATTTCTCAATAGCACGTACATCGCTTAGCCTATTTGGTGGAAATGAATTCTTTCATAAAAATCCAACTATCTATGATGCTGAAATTCTGATTTTTTGTTCATGAAAAAAAAGCTTGTATATCTCTCCTCAGTTCGACGGAATAAATATTCTTAGCTAGTCCACATGTCAAAAACTGGTTAGAATTAGTAGTAGAGTGATCTGATCAAGGTAACAGTACCTGAAAATATCTTTTTTGGGCAGATACCAAAGCTTTGCGAGATTCTCCAAAATGATCCCTGTGATAAGCCACAACTCCTTCCAAGAGCTCTAACCTCAAGTATCTGCATACATAAGATACGGGCGCTAAATTGGAGTATCCTTGTGATATAGTGCTAGATATGCATTGTGATAAGTAATCATTAAGATACCAACCATGTTAAAAATGTACAAATATGAAATTGTGACCCAGCGTGTCTTACTTGATGTGTTTTAGGTATCGACTGGAGATGGAGGAATTTCCCGATTTGAGCGTTCCATTGTAATAGTTCTCGATCGCTTTTCGAGCGTCTCTCAGTTGAATTGCTGCGTTAAAGGGCCATAAGATGTCCCGAAGCATAAAATTACACCATGAAGCGTCTATCCAGAGTACTGATTTATTGTCCATTCTCTAGAGATGAAGAAAAAGAGGTCCAAGTTTAGCAAAGAGGAAAAGGACTCAACTGACCAGAAACTTTTGAAGTTCTTCATGGCAGTTCAACTCACATAATCATTTTGAGTCTGTAAAGGAAAGGTCAACTGCAAGAAACAATTGCCCAAGCATTTAGTAGCAGAAAAATTTTGTGCAGCAGAATAGTTATTTAATGGACGGATTCCTGCATCTCTTACATGAACCTTCATATGCTCTGAAAGCATGACAACATATTTTAGGCATTTTCTTGATCAACTGATCATAGGAGAGCGTCTTATACGTAACTGAACGTCCAATCTAGGCAAACTAAAAAAATATGCATGAAACAAAGTAATAAGATATTAATTAATCAAAACTTACCGCTGCTTTAAACAGTGCTTCCTGAGCTTCCTTGTATTTGCCTGCCTTCATTAGACACTTACCATAGTGGTGAAGCATCAGACCAGTGAAAATCTTTCTGTCAATTGATTGTTTGGAACTCTCATTGAGTAAATTACTATAGTAACACCCGTAATCAAATGTACAGATGCGAGGTTGACGCACCTCTTTCCAGCAATTGACCTCATTTTCACCAGCGCTTCATAATTAAAGCTTTCACCCTCAGTAGTGGAGTTACGCGTAGAAGCATCGATTGCCCTCATAGCTTTAAATCTGCACTTACATGAGAGTTATGAGGCCTTTCCAATTCAAGCTGACTGAAGAAAAGGATCAATCAACATGAAAAATAGTCATAATGATGAATGTTATATATATATATATATAGAGAGAGAGAGAGAGAGAGAGAAGAAAGATACATATACATATGTCAATAATACAATAATATATAATAAACATATCAGGAAAACGATACTTGGGATACAAGAGATCATATTCCAAGTCAACCAATGCTAGGTCAAGTCTTGATTCATTGTGTTTTAAAACGATGCGGTTACATGCAAGGATATCATATTCCAGAAAATGCAGCAGCAAAAAGTAGTTGGTGGGACTAACAAATTTGAGTACTCATTACTGAAAGATATATATACTTTCTAAATGTCCCAATTTAAAGGAATTGCTGTAATACGAGCGTAGGGTGTTGAGATGAAGGCATCATCAAACCCAACTGGCGTATGGGTATTCCGTAGTTTTTAAAGGTGGACCATGGAAGAGAGGGTGGTCGTGAGGCCCACCCAGGTTTTACTCTCTTCTGCAAGGGAATAATAAGAGTGGCCCATATGGTCAAAGCTTAATGTTTGTACTTAATTTGTTCTAGCAATGTTTTTATGGTAAAAGAGCTCACTTGTGAAAAAACTTTCCCCGGTAACGGTTTTCAATTTTTATCAATAGCTTCATACGCACAGTCCAAGGAACCAAGAACAAAAGTAAATTATAAAAAAAAAAAAAACAGGCGGTGGCACGCATGGTTGTACATTCTTCCCGTCTATGACCATCTTTGCGTATATAACATCAAGAGATTAGCAGCTTTGTGTCCATTTTCGCATGAAATTAAATAACTCAGATTTTCTTGGCACTTGAATCACTTCATGTTTGCATGAAAAATTCCAACAAAGAAATTATGAACACGCAATCCGAGCAAACACACACACACACACACCACAAAAAGGCAACGAAAAAATCAAGAACCACAAAGAGTGAGAATTACATCATGGAGTCGAGCCACTCTTTGTGCTGCAGGTTCTGGGCCTTTTCCGTGGCCTTGACGGCCTTGATTTCCTCCAACTGAA
This sequence comes from Nuphar pumila, assembly GCF_984573655.1. NCBI lineage: Eukaryota > Viridiplantae > Streptophyta > Magnoliopsida > Nymphaeales > Nymphaeaceae > Nuphar > Nuphar pumila. The sequence goes on along the minus strand of NC_143251.1, from coordinate 14,010,667 downwards.
TCTTGATGGCCAAGATCTTGTTCTTGAACCCCAACTTGCTAAGAGCCTTCTCCCCTTCTCCTCCTTCCTCGTCTTTGAGAAGCTTGCCGGCACTGATCATCTTGATGGCGTCCGGCGTGCAATCGCATCGTGTGGCGATCTCTTGCCTGACCATGGCAATAGTTCCCACATCCAACTCTCCACGCCAACACCCGATGATCGTCAGCCTCGATGGTGCCGCCTCCTTGCCGCCGTTGCTGCATGTAGGCTCACCACCATGACCACTACTTGAACCTTCCATCGTGATATGTAACAAGGAAGGAGGGTGATTGATATCAAAGGCAGGACAAGAAGAGGTATCAGAATGATATAATATCAAACAGTGGTTTCTGTAATGAGCGAAACAGACGGTAGTGGGGAAATCAGATGGGAAGAGGAGGGAGAGAAGAATGGGATTCAGAGATGCCAAAATGGTAGAAACAGAGATCTTTGGTTGGGCGGGAGAGAGAGAGGGAGAGAGAAGTGGAGGGTCTCTTTTATCCTGTTCTTTAAGATGCATTTCATTTTCTTGCTGGCTTTGTTACCGTTGGAAACTATGAGAGAGAGAGGAACCAAGCAACTAACAATTCTTTTCAAAGAAATGCATATTTATTTCTTCTTGTTTCTTTTAAGTGAAGTCTTAGTTAATGGCCCATATTGAATACCTGCAGCGGATTTTAGAACCAGGGAGAGTGAAAGAGGGAGTGTGTTTTTGGTTGATGGCTTGCTTCGGAGAGGTTTTTCACTATGATACCAACTTCTAGCTCTGGTAGAGACCTTGGGACTTATTGGATTTCAACTGCAGCCGATGTTGCCATCATTCGAGATAACCCAAGGGATTTACCACAAATTATGGATAGCTTACTCCACTCTCCAATAACCACCTCCACTATTACTGCACAGTAAGGGTCCACTATCTTGATGGTTATTGTGTAATATCTCATGATTTTTTTTAATTATAAATTTAATAAATATATTTTTATTTAATAAATATATTTTTTTCGCTGCTTCAAGTGATATATATATATATGTGTGTGTGTGGGGCTGACGTCAATTTGGATTCGAAAATGGGTCATGGATCTACATCCATGATAGGATAAATACATTTTTTATAATAAATTATGGCTATATTAATAAGATAATGTATTTATTATAGATATTTTAAAGAGTTTGGAAGGAATGCACCTTCCTTAATGAAGTAGAAGTATTTCTATTTTAGTAAAGAGGGGACGTCTCCTCCTTTTCTCATACCATAAGACGAGAGAGAGCTCTCTCTCTCTCTCTCAACATCGGTTTTGAGAGAGAGGGAGAGAGCTGAACAAAGGGAAAAACAAGGAGGGGTTTTACCGTGGAGAGAGAAAAAAAACTCTCTCCAATGTCTCCTCTTTCACTACAAGAAAATTGTTAATTAGCGACGGAAATTAGCGACAGATTTTTTCCGTCGCTACTTAGCGACAGATTAGCTAGAGATAGAATCTGTCGCTAATTCGCGACGGATTAGCGAGGAAACGACTTTTATCGCTAATCTGTCGCTACTTAGCGACGGATTAGCGACTGCATGTTTTTGTCGCTACTTTTTATTACAAGAACACCATTTTAGCGACGGATTTAGAGAGGGAACTCTGTCGTCGCTAATCCATCGCTAATTAGCGACGGCGTAGCGACAGAATATATTCCGTTGGTATTTTGGTTTAGCGACGGCTTAGCGACGGAATGTTTTCGTCGCTAAGCCGTCGCTAAATGTCGCGTAAATCCCTAATCCCATCCCTCTTTCTCTTTTCCATGTTTCGCTGTATTGCTCCCTCCCGCCGCCCGTCGGCTCTCGCCACCGTCCGGCCGCCGCTGCTCGCCAGCCGCCGCTCCCCGTCCACCGCTCGCCAGCCGGTGCTCGCCAGCTGCCGCTCCCCGTCAACCTCGCTCCACCGTCCGGCGACGCGCAGGTAATCTTCTTCTTCTTCTTCTTCTTCTTCTTCTTCTTCTTCTTCTTCTTCTTCTTCTTCTTCTTCTTCTTCTTCTTCTTCTTCTTCTTCTTCTAAACGCAGGGGGTACGCCCCTTCCCTGCCGGAAACGCAGGGGGTTTAACCCCCTGCCGTGCTTTCCGGCAGGGGGGGTCGACCCCCTGCCGGAAACGCAGGGGGTCGACCCCCCCTGCCGTAAAGGCACGGCAGGGGGTCAACCCCCCATGCCGGAACTGCCTTTCCGGCAGGGGGTTTAACCCCCTTCCCTGCCGGAAAGGCAGGGGGTTTAACCCTCTGCCGTGCTTTCCGGCAGGGGGGGTCGACCCCCTGCGTTTCCGGCAGGGGGGGTCGACCCCCTGCGTTTAGCTGCCTATGTGGCTTGTCAAAAAAAAAGTTTTCTGTAATTCAGGCTATGCGGCCTATGTGACTTGTCAAAAAAAAAAACTGTAATGAAGCTATGCTGCCTATGTGACTTGTCAAAAAAAATATATGCAATGAAGCTATGCTGCCTATGTGACTTGTCAAAAAAAAATCTGTAATGAAGTTATGCTGCCTAAGTGACTTGTCAAAAAAAAAAAGTTTTCTGTTTTTGAATGCCTATGCTGCCTATATGAATCGTTCGAAAAATAAAATCTGTAGTAGGAATAACATGTTGCCGATGTGTATTGCTTTTGAAAAAAACAATCTGTTATGAGATATATTATGCTGTCTATGTGAATTGGTTTCAAAAAAAACTGTTTTTTAATGCATATGCTGCCTATGTAAATCAGTTTGAAAAAAAAATCTTTAGTAGGAATACTATGTTGCCTATGTGTTTTGTTTGAAGAAAAAAAATTTGTTATGAGATACCTACATTGCCTATGTGATCTGTTTTGAAAAGAATTTTTGTTATGGATACCTATGCTGCCCATGTGATCTCTTTTTTAAAAAAAAAAAGTTATTATGTGATCCCTATGTTGTCCATGTGATTAGCTTGAAAAAAAATTTGTAATATGTGTATATAAGATGTCCATATGGTTTTAAGTGTAGTTTGCATATATGTTGTCCATATGGATTTTAAGTTGAAATTTTTTTTGTAATGTATATATACAAGTTGTCCATGTTGTTCAATTTGTTAGTTTGTTAATGTCTACTGGTAGTTAGTTTTACTTCAATTTGTTTTCTTGAAATCTGGTTAGTTAGAGTATTTCAATCTATTAGTCTTTTATAATTATATTTTTCTTAGATAGATTGGTATTTAATGTTCTCACAATCAGTTAGTTAGATTAGGGCTATTTGAATTCTTTATGATAGTGGTGGTTAAACGGAGTTCACATCTTTTCTAGTAAACTAATTGATTGATTTACTATTCCTTTACTAAGTAGTTCAGATTAGAAATTGTCTATGACTTTATGTTAGTCGACTGGTTCAACATGTTATAGTTGTTTGTTAAATTAGCATCTTCTAGTTAGATTTGGCTTAACATATATACTATTTTTCTTTTCTCTTATTTCAATTAGTTAGAGTTGTTTTAATTTGTTTTAATTTGTTTTAATTTTTTTAGTTAGTGTTTCATCTTGTTTCATGATTAGTTAGTTTGTTACTTAATTTGTTTTGTTTTTTTGCAGATTTTTCAACGGAACCAACTCGTGCTCGGCCACCTGTGGTAAGTAAATGACAAAAACAATGCAAATCGGGTAAATACCCGTGGTGAGTAAGTGATGCAAACGTATCACATGTTATTTAATTTATTGAATGCAGCACTTTATTGTTCACACACTCACTTAGTTGTTGATATCTAGGACTGCTTTGTTGGAGTTCGGAGATCATGCTAAGCATGATTTTAATGTAGAAATATGGAAGTGTTCTTATTTTTGGAGTACGGAGTCCATGCTAAGCATGGTAGTAGTTAGTGAGATATTGAAGTGTGTTTGCTGCAGGTACATGTTTGCCATTTATTTGATATGAATGATTATGATGTATTGCAATGTTTGATGTAATTGTATCCATGCTTGCATGTAGTTACTTTCAATTTGATTTTGACTTCCATGTGAAATTTTATAATAAAAGCATGCTTCAAATGATTGTATCGTGTCATTAATAGTTTGCACATGAAAATATTAAGTTATCAATGCATGCATCAAAATTCTTGTTATTGTTTGACATAGTATATTGCATGATAAATTTGATATTTTCTTCATCGTAGCATTCTGATTGTTTTTTTCTTAATTCGTTAGGATACTATTCGTAACATCATACGACAGAATGACTGCAAACCGTGAATGGATGTACCGTAGGATAGTGGACAATGAGTTATCGCATGAATATATGGATGGTGTCGATAGTTTTATTGAATTTTCAACGGCGAGTGTCAGTACGGTAGACTCGGTCTATGTACAGATGGATTTAATCCATTTGGGGGTAGATCAACTCCATACTCATGCTGGCCAGTATTTGTAACTTCATACAACCTTCCACCAAGCTTGTGTATGAAACGTCTGAATCTTTTCTTGTCTCTGTTGATCCCTGGTCCGACCTCACCTGGCCAAAATCTTAATGTATATCTAAGGCCATTGATTGATGAATTAAAAGTACTGTGGGATGACGGTGTTACCACGTATGATGCCCACAAAAAACAAAATTTCAACATGAAGGCCGTTGTTCTATGGACAATCAGTGACTTCTCTGCATATGGTATGTTATCTGGTTGGAGCACACATGGGAGGTTGGCTTGTCCGTACTGCATGGAGGATTCCAAAACTTTTAGATTGAGGCATGGAAGGAAGCCTTGCTGGTTTGATTGCCATCGTCGATTTCTACCCAGCGATCATCCGTTCCGACGTCAAAAGAATGCATTTACAGCAGGCACAACTGAAACGGAAGGTCCATCCTCAAGATTGTCTGGCATAGAGATTTTAAGAAGATTGCGATACTTTCCAGATGTATTAACAGATGTCCGCAGTCCTACACTTTTCCGTGGATTTGGGAAGGAACACAATTGGACGAAAAAATCTATTTTTTGGGAACTACCGTATTGGCCGACCCTATTGATACGACATAATTTGGATGTGATGTATGTAGAGAAAAATGTGTTTGATAATGTGTTCAATACAGTAATGAATATTAAAGGAAAAACGAAGGATAATCCGAAAGCCCGTATGGATTTAAAATTAATATGTAAAAGACCAGAATTGGAACTCAAAGAGTATAATGGCAAAGTACTGAAACCAAAGGCGAAGTACGTGCTCGGACCTGATCAAATAAAACATGTATGTCAATGGTTGAGACAACTGAGATTTCCAGATGGATATGTCTCTAACATTGCTCGGGCTGTGAAGATTGACGATGGACAATTATATGGGTTGAAGAGCCATGATTGTCATATCTTTATGCAACGATTGATACCCCTAGCATTCCATGATATGTTAGACAAACCTATATGGGGGGTATTGTCTGAGTTGAGCGGATTTTTCAGAACATTGTGCGCATCGGAGGTCATTGTATCAGATGTAAAGAATCTCGAGGACTCTGTCATCACCACTGTTTGTCTGTTAGAAAAGATATTTCCGCCAGCATTTTTCGATGTTATGGAACATTTGATCATACATCTGCCATATGAACTAAGGGTTGGTGGCCCTGTGCAATATCGATGGATGTACCCATTTGAAAGGTATATGTTTTTTTATATTTGTCTCTTTAATGACAGATATTTAAAATTTGAAATATATATTCTTGTCAGATGCATGTTCGACCTAAAAAAAAAGGTTCGTAATAAAGCAAGAGTAGAAAGCTCTATTTGTGAGGCGTACACTTTAGAAGAGATTTCAAATTTCTCATCTATGTACTTCGAACCTCATATTCCAACACGTTACACATGTCCGCCCCGTAACGATGATGGAGAACAAGTAACTGTAGCTGACAAGCTGTCGATATTTCAACCACTTGGGCATGCATTTGGTAGTTGCCGATCAAGGCTATTGACAGATCGAGAGCAAGATGCAGCACACATCTATATTCTTTTTAATTGCTCAGCGATCAACCCATACATCGAGTAAGTATATATATATGCAACTCAATTATAAATCCTTTTATGTTCTATATGTGGATACATGACTCGGTAATATAAGTATTTATGGTTTGCAGACGATTTGATCTAGAGTTGCGAAACGAAGTTTCACATCTCACTGATGCAGAAGTACAAAAAGAACGTGAAACTAAGTTTGTGGAGTGGTTGAAACAGTTGGTAAAGAAGCTAACATAAATTTTGTACTTATAAACAACACTAAGTTACTTAATTGATCGTGATCACAATCATTGTTTATGTTTGTGCGTAGGTTCGCAATGGTGATGTTAAAGATCAAGGAATATGTGATTTAGAAAATGGCCCGACCAAAGTTGTGCAATGCTACAACGGGTATATCGTAAATGGTTATCGATTTCATACAAAAGACTACGGTATAAACAAATCAACGATAAATAGTGGCGTGTGTGTCAAGGGTAGCAGCTACGGTGAAAATGAACATGATTATTACGGTGTTATAGAGGAAATAATGAAGTTGACTTACTTAGGCATGAATAACAGGGTTACGGTATTCAAGTGTCATTGATTTGATCCAACTGCAACAAGACTCGACAAAGCTTCAGGCATTGTGGAGGTGAATCATAAATCCAGGTTTGAAACATATGAACCATTCATATTAGCCTCGCAAGCTGAACAAGTTTATTATACTTCATATTCGAGTATAAAAAAGTCAGATAGAAATGAATGGTGGGCAGTTTGCAAGGTGAAATCCAAACTATACCCCGAGTATGATCAGTTACAGGAAGATGAGTTAGCTGAAGACAGTGATTACTATCAATCAGATGATGTCTGTGACTTCGCTTATGGTCACGATGTTGCGCATGATATGCATGTCATATCTCCATTGGCTGATGAAACATTTATAGAGGAATGTGATCCAAATGATGTACCAAGTGGATGGGCAAACAATGAAGAAGAAGAAGAAGAAGAAGAAAGTCAAACTAGTGACGAGGAAGAATTCTCAAGCTAGTGAGCAAAATCTTATACTACAAACCTCTATTTAAATGCATTGTAATACTTGATGTGAGTTGTATTGCAATACTTGGTGTGAATGATTAAAAATTTTATTTGAATGTATTGTAATACTTGATACGAATGATTCGAATGCATTGTAATACTTGATGTGAATGATTTCAATTATCGGAATGTATTATAATTTATGCAATTAACGAATGATTTGAATTAATGCAATACTTGATGTCAATGATTTGAATTATTTGAATGCATTGCAATGCTTGATGTGAATGACTTGAATGCATTGTAATACTTGATGTTAATTATTTGAATGTATTGTATGACATATGTTATTTGTTAGAATATGGTTCGTGGAGGTTATAGTGGTCGCCCATCCAGTAGTAGTCAGGCTCAACCTTCATCTTCACGGGCTCTTGTGATAGGTATATCATATAACTAATTAGATGCTTGATTAGTTCAAATGCACATTCTGAGAATTTCTAATGTATTTTTTTACAGATGATGTTGCGCCTGTACACGACCCACCTACACCAGTTGATCGCACAAGTCAACAGCCAACACAGGAAACAGGGTCTTCTCAGGCTGGCACAAGAAGACTCATTCGAATAGTGTATATCGATAATCGACCGTAAGTATTTTGTTTTCAATTATTGCATATCTTTTAAATATTTTATATTGATATTTACTGTGTAACAATTCATGTGCAGCACGAGGTTTGAGCCACAAGAAGTAGTACGGGAGATTAGGAATTCACTTCTTCAACATCTACCAGGACCAGTTGCTCAATGGAAAGAGTACCCAAAGGAGGTGTTAGACAGATTGTGGTCCTCATTCATGGTATACAGTTGTTCCTCATAGTTAATGTGTTTCATATTTAATTTATTTAAGCAATGTCTACTAACTTTCTGAAAATATTTATAGGCTTCGAATCGCTTTGCAACTACGGTGGAAGAAAATGATGCAAGGAAGGTGTGGCAGAAGGTGGCTGCCAATCGATTTGCAGACATGCTGCACACTATGAAGACTGCAGCAAAAAAAGCATCTGGCGTAGTAGATGATCCATTACTGTGGAAGGGCCATGGTCCTATTACTATCAGGAGAGATTACTGGGATGAAATGTGCGATAAGTGGGCGGGAGATGCATTTAAAAATCGCTCTGCGAAGGCTTCACAAAATCGATCGAAGATGCCCGAAGCCCATCTACACACAGGTGGATCTAAGACATTTGGGAGCCACCTAAAGAAAATGGTAACTCATCAATATATAATATTAATTTTATAAGTATTGTTGCAAACTTGTGTACTAAATCTTTTGTCATTTAACTTCGCAGGAAGCAGAAAAAGGAGGCAGTGTACCATATAAGGATGTGTTTGTAGAAACACATAAACGAAAGACCACGAGAGTCTTCGTATCAGAGAAGGCGAGAACGACAACGGTATGTATTAATTCTATTAATAATCATTGCAATATATATGCAAGTTATCATAATGTTATCATTAATTATTAATGAATACTTTAAACATTATTTTGTAGGAGGCATATGAGCAACAGATGGTAGAGCGATATGGCGAAGACGCTACTCAGCATCCATCATTTGATCCTACAGCATGGGTGACTGCAGTAGGTGAACCCAAAAAAGGTCGCGTGTTCGGGTTTGGGAGTAATATGAACACTTCACCAGTTATTGGTTCTTCCAGTTACGGCTCACTGACTTCTTGCGCCGACATAAGCTCCAAGCAGCCGACTATTCTTTCCGGTGATGATGTACGCGAGATCATTAATGAATCACTGAATAACTACTTTCAATACACCGTCGCCCCCTTTCTCCGAAATGAGATCAAGGCCGTTGTTCAGGATAGGGGATCTTCGATTCCAGGTCCCTCTCAGGTATAATCACATATATAGTTTTTTTGACTATCTTAAAGCACATCTGAGTATGGTAGAATCACATATAGAGTTTTTCTAGATGCCTTAGAACACATATGAACATGCTATAATCACATATTCAATTTTTTTACTGCCTTAGCACACATATGAGCATGATAGAATCACATATAAAGTTGTTTTGCCTGCCTTAGAGCACATATGAGCATGCTATATTCACATATTCAATTTTTTTACTGCCTTAGCACACATACGAGCATGATCGAATCACATATATAGTTTTTTGCCTGCCTTAAAGCATATCTGAGCATGGTAGAATCACATATAGAGTTTTTTTATATGCCTTAGAACACATATGAACATGCTATAATCACATATTCAATTTTTTGACTGCCTTAGCACACATATGAGCATGATAGAATCACATATATATATATATATATATATATATATATATATATATATATATATATATATATATATATATATAACTTTTTGTCTGTCTTAGAGCACATATGAGCATGATAGAATCACATATAAAGTTTTTTTGATTGCATTAGAACACATATGAGCATGCTATAATCACATATTCAGTTTTTTGACTGCCTAAGAACACATATGAGCATATTATAATCACATATTCTGTTTTTTGACTGCCTTAGCACACATATGAGCATGCTATAATAACATATAGAGTTTTTTAACTGCCTTAGAACACATATGAACATGTTATATATCATTTATGATAGAATCACATATAAAATTTTTGGCTTTGCCTGCCTTAGAGCACATATGAGCATGCTATATTCACATATTCAATTTTTTTACTGCCTTAGCACACATACGAGCATGATCGAATCACATATATAGTTTTTTGCCTGCCTTAAAGCACATCTGAGCATGGTAGAATCACATATAGAGTTTTTTTATATGCCTTAGAACACATATGAACATGCTATAATCACATATTCAATTTTTTGACTGCCTTAGCACACATATGAGCATGATAGAATCACATATAGAGTTTTTTTATTGCCTTAGATCACACATGAGCACATGATAGAATCACATATAGTGTGTAATTTATTTCATTATATTTTGTTTATCAATACTGACTGTTCTTTTCTTGTGTAGGCTGCTAGCGATAATCAGGGTAGTGGAGCTGAAGGGACAGATAAAGACAATGAACAAGAAGACGCACAAAATCTTGGCGATGATTAGAGGACTGTGTTGAAGAAGTTCTATTTTTTTTATTTTTCCTAATTGTAATTGTTGAATTGTAAATAATTAAACTTCTTAATTTTAAGGTGGAACGATTAATTATTATAGATACTTGTTATATGAATTTTTTTGTGTGGTTTGTTTTTTATTTACAGGAAATAGAAATTGTACAGGAAATAGAAATTGTACAGTTCTCGGTAATTAATTTTTAAATAATTTTTTTTTATTTTTTTTCGTTTTTGCGACGGATTAGCGACGGATGATTCTGTCGCTATTCATATTAATCTAGCGAAGGAACCATCCGTCGCTATTCATATTAATCTAGCGACGGCATAGCGACGGAATTAAATCCGTCGCCAAGCCGTGGTCGCCGTTTAGTACCGGCGGATTGGCGACGAAATATAGCGCTCGTTATTCCGTCGCAATTAGCGACGGACCTGGCGACGAAATTATTCTGTCGCCAGTTAGCGTCGAAATATTTGCGACGTAAGCATACTGTCGCCGCGTTGTCGCTAATCCGTCGCTAACATGGATTAGCGATGGAATGTGATCGTCGCTAATCTACTGCTTTGTTGTAGTGTTTCTTCCTCTACGTTTTCGTCAATCTACAAGCAAAAGGTACCGGATTTTCTAAGTCCAGCTTGGTGGGACTTAGAATAGATCTATTCAAGTATAGGTTAGAGTTAAAACAAGGTTTGGTTTCCGATGTTTATACATGTTTTTTTTGGCAGATTGTAGATCGAAAGAATCTGTATTATTTTCTGTAAACTCAGTTTTTTTTTAAATCTACATTTTGGATTAGATTTAGATTGAATATAAATTCTGTACGAATGCTTATTTCTGAAAAATCGTATGTCTAGGATTGAACTGTATATATATATATATATATATATATATATATATATATATATATATATATATATGGATTAGATCTATATTGATTTTTTTTCTGTTTCAAGATAGAACTGAATTTATAAACTCTAAAATCGTGTTTTTGATTTAGTGAAGTCGATTATGTCTGTTTCATTTGTTAAAAACATTAAAACTAATTTGAATAGGGTTGGTTATTGAGACTGATCCAGGGTGAATTATTTAGTAAACAGGGCAAAAGATCATATTCACGTTTTGGGTAAATCGGCACCTGTGTTTTTCTTTCTTGATAAATCTCAGATTTTATTTGTGCTGCAAACTATCTGTGTTGAATATTGGCAAGGGTCTGCGTTTCTTTTCTATATGATTTAGATTGAAAGAATATATATATATATATATATATATATATATATATATATATATATATATATATATATATATATATATATATATATGCGGAATCGGTAGGACTTGTGTGTGTCGGGTGTTCGTTTGGAGTAACATCTGAAGCAGTTTGAAGGCTCAGGTTGGACTGAACCTTGGAACAGTTGGAAGATTTCAGGTCAGCTTGAACCAAAAAATTTGTTTGGATTGATCTTGAACAAGAAAAGTAAGTAGATTCTTAGATTTTAACCAAGAATTGGTCTTGTGGATTCAAGACAGATTCTTGGGCTGACAGAATGATTCTTGTATCAGCCAGTATATATATATATATATATATATATATATATATATATATATATATATATATATATATATATATATATATATATATATATATATATATATATTCTTTTATCTTCAAAACCATGGCTGGATTTGCATTTTTGCCGACCCAAGAACATAAAAAATAGTAGAATTATTTAAATGGTGAAAAATGTGACAAACTACAAGTGAGACATACATGTAACTAAAGATAATTAGGCCATGGGTTGTACCATGTATGTGTTGGTTATACATAACCAAGGTCAGCCATGTTTCACACATGGGTTCAAGCGTTGAGGAGAGAGGTGGGCCCACTCTCTCTCCAATGCATGAAACCGCCTAGTAGCGGGCCTTATCCAAATGAAGCACATTTGAACGCGCTTTATTTGGATAAGCATAAAGTGAAACTTGTTATCATTTTTTTCTCTTTAGAGAGAAAATTGGTAGGCCCAGTAAAGCTAGGTAACCACTACCCTTGAGGTGAAACCACCAGCATACTCTCTTTTATAAGTGAGAGGATCTCACACAACGTAACATATAGAGAAATATCAAAAATGAGACCCCCCACTCCCCACTCCCCTCCCCCCAACCCCCCCCCCCCCCCCCCGCCCCGAAGAAGGCCTGTTACATTACCTTATGTTTTGTTTATTTGTGCACATCATGTTTGTCGAATCCTATCAGTGGTATCAGAGCGTTGGTTTGTGGTGTGCGCAGTTATGTCTTCAAATCATTGTTTGGAGTCGAAAATTGCAGCTTGGAGTCGCAAACACCTATCATCGATCACCAAAAAACAAATACAAGAAAGATCACATACCTTTTCCTTTTAGTGTAAGAGTTGTTTTTGAAGGAGCCTAACCAAGTCCAAATAAATGACCCCTCATCCCTTGTCACTGGATTTCCAACCTCAATCGGTGGAAATCCAGCCACCAGATAATACATATAAAAAAAAACATAAAATAAAGGTGCTTCCATTTTAACCGGATCGTTCCTTTTTACAAAGGAGTAATATATAGGTCGCCAGATTTCGGTGACCTACCTCGTTGAAAGCTAAACAAAAATCAAAACAAAAAAAAAGAAGGGAAAAACCGGAAAGAAGAGGAGGCAAAACCCCCTCTAAAGAACAAAAAGGGGGAACCCTCTTTCATTTTTTTTTAGGATTCCATTTTTCGAAAAAAAAAGAAAGAGACCCTGAATCGGGTCCATTCGAAACAAAAAAAGAAAAAAAAATTATGTGAATTTTTTTTGGGGGAAACCCATGCAAGGAAACCCTCTTTGTTACTAGGGTTCATTTGTTTAAAAAATAAATAAAATAGACCCTAAATCGGGGTTTGTGTCCAGCCACTCAAGGGTCACCGGAAAAGAAAAGACCGATGACCTCTAATCTTTAAAAAAAAACTTCTATATTTTTTTTGTCACCTAAAAAAAAACATATTTTTTTTTAGAAGCAGAGGGTTTGCTCAGTCTTCAATCGCCGACACCAGACATCTCTGATCGCTACCCCGAGTCACCAGCGATGAACGACATTTTGAAAGAGAGTGAAAGTTTTTTTTTTCATATGTAACAAAAAAACACAAACACAAAAAAGGGGGAATCACGGTGGCTCGCCAGTATCTGGCGACCCCTATTCACTAACTAAAAAAAACAAAAATCAAGGGGAAGCATACTTGTTTTTTTTTTCAATGTTGCCTCACCATCCACCGTCTGTGTCTCCCACCATGTTGTCGTTGTTGCTAAAGTTTTTCGATGATCCAACCAGTGTTGCTAAAATTTTTTTGCAGAAGGAAATGAAAGGTTTTTACAGAAGAGCTTCGATCTGCAGAACGAAAAAAAATTGCTTCTTTTGCAAAAAAAACACCGCCCTGAGAGTAAAAAAATGGAGTCTCTAGGTTTCTCGAAAGTTTGGCTCCTTTTATATGATTGATCTAACAAAATTACTAAAATACCCCTAGTCTTTTCTAATAATACTAATCAAGTCCCTATCTGGTTCATTTACTTTTTTGTCCCTATCCTTTTCTGCTAATACCGTTTATATCCTGCTATAATAAAGTTACGTCTCTGCCTCTTGTTATTTTAGATTTGACGCTTGTATCCTCTCTTTACAAAATAGGACCTTATTTTCTAGCAAATTCCAAAAAATGGCATGCTTTAGAATATATCCAAAACAGACTCCTATCTTTCTGAGATTTTGTAGAAAACCCCTTGGTTTTTTCTGAAAGTTTTATTTTGGGGGTTCTATTTTTTTTCTATCAATACTCACCTCTGACTTTTCTAAAATTACAGAAAAATGCACAGAGTTTGCAGTTTGCCTCATTGATCTTTGTTTTTAGTTGAAATGAGTTAGAAATTGATTGTCTTCTATTTTTTTGATATTTGCATGACAAAATATGTTTAATATCATGAATTTATAGATTATGAACATGATATTTTGTGAGTTCATGGCTAATGTTGTTATATTTATCTTCTTGTTGAATGTTGGACATGTCTTTATCATGCTTTGCCAACATAAAATACTTAAATCAAGAAAAATGTCTAGTAAGATTTGTGCTACTGAATTGGCCAAAATTGATAAATTAAATAAAATCAATTTTCATATTTGGAAGAGGAGGATTCCTCTCATTTTGACATTAGAGAGCATCGAGAATGCCTTGACAACTTAGATGAGAGACCCTGGTGACAAAGCTACAGAAACAAAAAAAAACTGTTTATCTTAAATATAAAAAGGATAACATGTTAGCTAGAACCATCATGTTTACCTACATGGATGATGATCTCATTAGGGTGTTCGAAGATTACCCTACAACAAAGTCAATGTTTGATGCTATTTCGAAGAAATATGATACAACCTTTGAAACTCACATTTAATTGCTCTTAGAATAATATAATTCATGTAGGATGCAAGAAAATAACAATGTAGTTGATCACATGAATAAAATATTAGTAATGGCAAAGGACTTGGCAACTATTGAAAATGTGGTTCTTGATCGTATACAGATATCCATCATTCTGCATAGTCTCCCATCTTCATGGAAGATGGTGCAAACTGGTCTAAGACTAAACTCAAAAAACCTAACACAAAAAGAACTGCATGCTCAACTTAAAATTGAGCAGCAACATATGCAACAAGATAAGAAAAGTGAATTACACTTCGCTAAAGATACTCCAACAACAGTCATAGCCATTCCAAACGCCTACATTTTAAAAAAAAAGTTTTTAAAGGTAATGACAAATTTGATAAGAGAAAAAGTTCAACATTCTGCAAGCTGCAGGCAGCCGCTTCTTAGGTAAAGTTTTTTAAATGTGAAAAAATTGAACACTTCAAGAAAGATTGTTGGAGTCGGACGAACAACAACAATAGCAGGAACAACAAAAATGGCAAGCAAAAGGAGAGGTGTGATATAATCTGCGTGATATCGGAATGCTTATATGCAGACCAGGCACTTTCTGCATGGTGGGTGGACTCTGGGGCCACAAGTCATACAACCATGAGCAAGGAAAGAATGGTGGATATAATCAAGTGCAAACCCGGAGAACATCGGATGTATATGGGGAACAACACCTACTCTGATGTTTTGGATGTTGGGACTTATCATATTGAAAAATCTATGAACAATGTTCTGTTATCAAATGTTTTGTTTGTACCGTCCATAAGACGAAATCTAGTGTATGTTCTGGCATTGGTTGCTAAGGGTTTTGAAGTTAGGTTTTCATCGAAAAATTTTATTATGGGAAAATATGGTCGGGTTCTGCTTGATGGAGTCTTTGATAAACAACATGGTCTATTCAAAATTTCTGATTTTGAGATGAATAAAATTTCATCTATTTATGCTTATATTGACAATGTCTTTAATGTGGATGTGAATGTGAATATCTAGCACCAAAGACTTAGACATATTCATTTAAAAAAAAATAAAGAAACTCGTTAAATTAAATCTAATACCTGACTTTGATGAATCTTCTTTTCACAGACATGAACCTTGTATTTATGGTAAAATGACAAGAAAACTATTTTTACATCATATAATTAGAGCATCTAAATTATTAAAAATCATTCACATTGACATTTGTGGTCCCTTTAAAACTTAAACTCATAAAAGAATGTAATATTTTATATCTTTTATTGATGACTTTTCAAGATATAGATATATATATCTTATAACATATAAGTATGAATCATTAGAAAAATTTAAAGAATATCATCAAGAAGTCAAAAACCAACTTAATAGAAAGATTAAAGTTTTACGGTTCGATCGAGAAGGAGAATATACTTCAAACAAATTTTATGAATATTTTAAGGCTAATAGGATCATACCTCAAACTATGACTTTCAACACTCCTCAACAAAATGGTGTGGCTGAAAAATTTAATAGGACCCTTCTTGACATGGTTAGATGCATATTATCTAATGCTTCATTACCCAAAGTATTTTGAGAAAAAGCAATACATACAACAATATATATTTTAAATAGGGTTCCTTATAAGGTTATTGTCTCGACACCTTATGAATTATAGACTGAAAGAAAACCTAACCTAAGTCACCTTCGTAGATGGGGTTCAGTAGCTCATATAAAGGTTATAGAGTGGTCAAGAGATAAACTTGATACAAGATTTATACGATGTATCTTTATTGGATATCCTAAAAGATCCAAAGGTTATAAATTTTATCATTCAGATAAGGGTTTAATCGAAAGTAGAGATGTTATATTCTTAGAATATCAAAACATGAAACAAATTATTCCTAGAATAAATAGCGATAATCTTTATTTATATTATGACTCTGATGACTCACAAGAATGTTTATGTAATGATGAACCATCTATTAGTTCTTTGTCTTCTTCATATCAGACTCAGGTTGGTCACAAGAGGTCTAGAGCTCCCCCGTCATATTTGGATGACTATTATGTCTACCTGTCAGAGGAACTGTGTTATACCTTAGATCTGGATGACATAAAAGATAACATGTCATATGATGAGGCAATAAAATCATGTGAGTCAATAGACTGGTAAAAGCCACGAACAAGGAAATTGAGTCTATTGAGAAAAACCAAGTTTGAGAATTGACTGATTTACCTAAGAAAAGAAAAGTCATTCGGTATAAATAAATTTTTTAAAAAAAATTCAAGTCCGATGGTAGTATTGATAAATTTAAAGCAAGATTGGTAGCTAAAGGATTTTCTCAAAAAGAAGGGTTAGACTATGTTGATACATATTCACCTGTTACAAAATTTACCTCAATAAGAATAATTCTCACTATTGTAGCTCACTACAACCTAAATCTACATCAGATGGATGTTAAAACCGCATTCCTAAATGGTGAGATTAAGAAAACTATTTTCGTGGAACAACCTAAAGGCTATATAATTAAAGGCAAAAAGGATAAAGTATATAGGTTAAAAAAATCCTATACTGACACAAGCAATCACCACGTCAGTAGTACTTAAAGTTTCATAAGGCAATTACATCATTAGGGTTTGTGGCAAATAAATTTGACCAATGTGTCTATGTCTAGAAAAGTGAGAGAAAATTTGTTATTCTCTCATTATATGTGGATGACATTCTTTTGAGTGAAAACAATAATGATATGATTGTCAAAACCAAGTTATGGTTAAATTATCAATTCGAGATGAAAGACATAGGAGAGGCATCCTATGTTTTTTAAATTAAAATCACTCAAGATAGAAATTCTAAACTTTTAAGCTTGATTCAAAAAACATATATAAATTATATACTCAAAAACATTTAAATGAGTGATTGTGAGTCTCTTAAAACACATGTGGTAAAAGGTGTCAAATTGAGTAAGAATGATAGTCCTGGTGATGGACAAGAAAGACTAAATGTCCCTTATGCTCAAGTCATTGGTAGCTTAATATATGGTATGCTATGCACAAGGCCTAATATCAGCTTTGTTGTTAGCCTCGTTAGTTACTACCAAAGTAATCCTAGTTGACCTCACTAGCAAGCAGTAAAAAGAATATTTTAATATTTAAAAGAGACTATAAACTTGAAACTATGTTTTTAAGATGATGCTTTAGAATTAACTAGATATTCTTATTCTGACTTTGCAGGCAGCAGAGATGATAGTAAATTTACTTCTGGATATATTTTTCTCCTCGAAAGAAGAACAGTTTTCTGGTCTTTTAAGAAACAAGGTTGCGTAGCTCAGCATACTTAGGAAGCAGAACAGTTTTCTGATCTTTTAAGAAACAAGGTTGTGTAGCGCAGCATACTCAGAAAGCAGAATATATTATATGCAATACAGCTACCACATTTGTTGTTTAGATAAAACGCTTCATTAATGATTTGAAGCAAGATATAACTAAAGGGTCAGTTCAAATTTATTTTGATAACCAAGCTGTCATCTTTCTTATGAAGAGTGAAGCGAACAATTCTAAAAGTAAATATATAATGGTAAAATATCATTATATTAATAACATGATTAAAATGAATGAAATCAAAGTCAGTTACTTACCTACATCTGATATGATTGTTGATCCCTTAACAAATGGCATATCAGAGAAAATGTTCTCGAAACATGTATCCTATATGAGATTAAGATATGTCTGATAGAACATATGGTTGGATAAGTAACCAAAGTATATAACCCATTTCAAAAACATTGATGCAAGTGAAATACTCCAATAGTAGGAGGCAAAATTCTGCATCGTAATTATTTTTACATGGCCAAGTGGGAGATATTGGTCATTCATGACCAAGGTTGGTCATGTTTCACGCATGGGTTCATACATCGAGGAGAGAGGTGGGCCCACTCTCCCTTCAATGCACAAAACCGCCCAGTAATGGGCCTTATCCAAATGACGCACATTTGAACGCGCTTCATTTGGATAAGCATAAAGTGAAACTTGTTACTGATTTTCTTTCTTTAGAGAGAAAATTGGTAGGTCCCGTAAAGCTAAGTAACAACTACCCAGGGAAGTGAAACCACCAGTGTACTCTCCCTTATAAGGAAGAGGATCTCACACAACGTAACATATAGAGAAATATCAAAAGTGAGAAACCCCTCCCTAAAGAAGGCCTGTTATAATGCTTTATTTTTGTTTATTTGTGCACATGGTGTTCGTCGAATCCTATCAGTATGAGACTTGGCAGTAGCTTGTAACGTTTAGTAAATAAGAAGGTGCTGCTAGAACATTCACTAGTGGGATTATTGAATAATACATTGGTATTTAGTAAAAATAAGCTTGAACAGTTGAAATATATGGATATATTAATGATAAGAGTAGACATTTCATGTGTTGGATGATCTCTCTTTTTTGCTGCCTATGCTTTTCTCAGTTCTAAGCCACTGTTCAAGTGGATTTCTGCGAGATGACCCAAGGGCTTGGCCTAATACTAAAGGCTAAATGTCTTTACAAGGATCTCAAATGGCTTATGCCTATAGACTGTCCTTATGAACACCATGAATTAGATCCCATACATCTACTATTCTTGTCATATTCGTTTATATATTTGCAACCTTGTTCAGGTGTTTAAAACACAATTTTCTAATGCTCATAATTTGATTTTAGGAATATCAACTAGATGGAAACTAGGCAATGGTTTCAAGCCACCCTAAAACAGACCAACTATATATGCTCATAATTTGTGCCAATCGATGTGACCTGGGGCATGGTAAAAATATATATGCAAGTCCAAGCATAACCTTGGAAAAACAAACATAATAATAGCTAATCAAGCTACAACAAGATCTTGATTCCGCCTGCAACTTTACATGCATTTGAATCCTTTTCGTCAGCTTGATTCTATGGGTTAGACCCGACTCACTACTCGAACCTTAAGACTACACATTTAATTCATTATGATGAACAGTGTATACACTTTCAGAAGACACGATGAGATTGCAATTGACAAGCTTCTATTTTCTGTAACATACTATAATGCTTCTGGGGAAAACAAATGAGTCTTCTGTACTCATCATTACCTACTATATCATGCAAGAACATGTTCTTGATTCTTATTACCAGAAGTTTGTAACAAAGATAAAAAAATGTGAGCATTCAGGCAAGGTGGAATCATATTACTGGTTTTTATAACGGCATTCACCACATCACCCAAAACATTACAATCATCATTCTCAAACATGCCCTGGAGGTTCCTGTTCCTCAATAGATGATTCTGTAACTTCGCTAGACCATTCTGTTGTCTGCGCAGTCTCATATTGCTGCACAGAGAATGTCCTTCGACCTCTCATATCCAAGTTTAACTTTTCATCCAAAATACCATTGATCTGCACTGGATATTGATCAACATTATCTATAAGGTGGAGATTTTGAAAGCCAGGGTATACAGAAGAACACAAAGGAATATATGTGGCATTGGCACAGACAGGTTTTTGTGTATCCAAGTCTTGTTTAACAACAGGATTCGTATACTGTGATTCTGTGATGTTACTGCCAGCTGATCTTAACAAGAACTTTGAAGAATCATCATTGTCTGCTGATAAGTGCCTCATATTTACATTGCTTGCAGTGGCTTGTGGAAAAATTGATTTGCTCCCAATTGCTGATTCATGTGAAGTTGTTGTCAGTAGATTGCAAGCTGACAAATCAAGTGCACCGGGATCCATAGATAAGGGTTTCAACAAAATGTTTGTTCTTGACCCAGTTGTAGAAAGATCATCACTGTTCAGAGGATAAGCTGTAGGCAGAGTAGTTGAACATCCTGTTAACGGGACAGCATTCTGCCAGGTTTCATTATATCTATCAAGATTAGGCATGTGAGAGGAGGCCGCAGAATTAACCTCAAAGCTTTCCAGATTTACTGTCAACTGACCATCCAATCCCCTATACTGTCCCCCTTGCTGTTGCTGCTGCTGTATAAGCTGCAAAATTAGGGGGTCATCTGGAACATTATTAAGGAATGGCCTATTCAAATTTAAATTAGCTACCCCACTGCCAATGAA
The DNA here is from genome assembly GCF_984573655.1 of Nuphar pumila. Taxonomy (NCBI): domain Eukaryota; kingdom Viridiplantae; phylum Streptophyta; class Magnoliopsida; order Nymphaeales; family Nymphaeaceae; genus Nuphar; species Nuphar pumila. Next base: position 13,990,059 of record NC_143251.1, on the reverse strand, counting down.
ACTAGAGGCATCTGTCTGTTGATATTGGGAATCTGAAAAGGATAAAGTATCATCAATCATCATAGATGAGCCACCAAATCCAGAGAGGGCTTGTTTATTCTTTAGGAGGTCATTTTGCAATGATGTTGGCAGACCTTGAAACAAATCCCCATGCTGATTTCCTGGAAGAGGAACATGAGTTTTCTCCAGATCACTTAATGAACTTTTTGAGCTGCGGGTATGATTCCACCGAATCACTCCAGAGGAAGTAGGTTCGTTCATTGCCAAGCTACCAGTGGAGTTTAAATAGCCTAGAGGTCTGGCTTCTACTTGAAAAGATGCAGGTCCATTCTTTGCAAGGTGATCAGTCACACCAAAAGCATACATTGAAGACATGGGGACAAAAGAAGAATCCCCGACTCCTAAAGCAGGAGTCATACTTTGCTGCTCACTCCTCTTCAAGTAAAGCCGATATTTCTGCAGTAACAACCATTGATCATAAGGAACAAAAGAAAGTAGCTATTATATAGGCAATCAGCTAGTACGTGGTAAACCACTAGTACATTTAAAACCATTTGAATATATAGATAGACTAGGAAAAACAAGAAGGTATCTTTCCTGAAGATGGCTTGCAACATTCTCCCTTGTAAGCTTTTCAACATTCATAATCTCAAGTATCCTCTTTGGATAAGCCTCTGATTTCATGAACAACAAAAGCAAGAGTCAAGGCTTAAAAGCATTAATGTTCTATGCTTTAAGAGTATCATTGCAAAAGTGAATAGCACATTTTGTGAAGGCACTCACTATCAACACCCAATTGATTTACAGCATTGATAAACTTCTCATGAAGTTCCTTAGACCAAACAACCCTAGGCTTTTTATGCGTCCTCTGCTCTCCGCTTTGATTGCCATTTTCCTCATCCTCATCCTCATTGTCTTCATCACTTCGATCGTGCCTTTTCTTATCTAATTTGCAGTTATTATCAGCCTGCCCAGCTGCATTGCATCCTTGTACGCCTCCATCAGTGCCATGGGCAAGCTTGCCATGATTATTTCTGTAACCGTTTTTCTTGCAATCCATTGCACCCACTTTTTTTCTTCTAAATACATGTTGCCAAAGGTTTTGAAGCTCCTCTGTGCGGATTGGTTTCAGTAAATAACCACAAGCTCCAGAAGTAATGCCTTTCATCACAGTGCTAGTTTCACTATGCCCAGACATCACTGCATGCAGAAATATGTACAAGTCAACACACTTTCACCAAAACAAGCCATCCAAATAAGTTGGCAGCACAGATGCAGCAAAATCTTTGAATCCCAAAAGAAAAAAATTACTAAGTGAAATTTCATATAGCCATGGATTGAAAAAAAGATGAATAATTTATCTTCCATTTTCTTGAAAGGGGGAGGAAAGGAAGCAAAAACAAAAAATGCCTTGGGAAACAGAATATATATAAGCCTAAACTCTGAAGTACCATACTCTCTGGCTTAAACTCATAAATGAAAGCTTTATTTGATCAATTTGACCCCACGGATGCATTCAACATGGTCCATTACTAGGAAATGCACTATGGACTGAGTGGTTTGGACATAAAAACATGATTCCTACATTCATGAAATTTTGATACATTGTGGACTGTTGAAATTAGAAGACCTTAAAAACTCTACGTATATATCACAATCGGACAATCTAAAACATTTTTTTGACTAAACAAACCATATAGATCATACCCATATGGCTTGATTCATCCAAAAAAATCCTGAGAATGCGAATTGGAAATATTTCCTTCAGTTTTCAGTATTGTTCTCCAAACTTCGTGAAAACGTTGAGTTTCACCATTCAGAAATGGCTTCCTCGGAAACGTGCTTCCCACACATAATGTGTTGTTTACAGCCATAGGCCAAACTGCTGGGCAGCAGAAAAGTTGGTAGACACTTGATACATTTGGAATGCAGAAGAGTCCATCTGATCGCTGTAATACGAAACCAAGTGTCATAGGTTAAATATGGAGGAGCCTATAGACCTATTTTCTGATACTAAAAGATGAAATAAGGTATTGACATGCAAGTTTACCACTAAAAGGGAGACAAATCTAAATTTTTAACCTCAATTTGCATATATTGATAAACACAAGTACTAACACATTAAACTGGTGAGATCTAAACCATCTGACAAGAAATGAACAAAATTCACAAGAAAAAAAAAAGGTTCTTTACGAAGAATCATAAAGGACTCGAGGAACAGTCATTTACATACGACAGGCAGGTCCATTTCTAGGAGAACGAGCTCCAAAAGTTTGAAACCATCCATATCAGGCATTTGCACATCGCTTAAAACAATATCAAAACTGTCTTTGTTCTCCCTCAACAACTTCAAAGCCCCTATCCCCTTTGAAGTCGTAGTAACTGCACAGAAATATGGTTCATACTATAATCAGATGCACAACATATAGTCCAGAAATCTCCCATGAAAGAAAAAACCCATGTTTTGAAAGCAAACCAACCCCAAGAAACGCGCCACAAATGTTATTAGCAACGAAGCACTAAAGGAAAAGTGTCTGAATTCTTTAATATACTACTATTCATTAAAAAAGTTCGGTGGATCGTGACAAAATAACAACTGATGCTAATAAAAAAGAAGCCATATGAGAGAGAGAGAGAGAGAGAGAGAGAGACGATCACACCAATAAAGTAAAGCTTCAAACAGGGCACACGGAGAAGCAAGAGAAGGAAGGACAACCTTGATACTGGCACTGTTGTAGTTGACTCTGCAGCAGTTTCAGGCATAAGGGATCATCATCGACGGCAAGAACACGCATACCCACCGGAAAACCATCGTCCTTTGCTCTCTCCTCGGCAGCCATTCTGCTCTCTCTCTCTCTCTCTCTCTCTCTCTCTCTGAACTACCGCACCAAAACAAGGAGGTCAATAACCTGCTGCCAATCACTTATCACAGAAAGCAAATAGCAGAGAGATATAAGGAAAACGGAAGCCTGAAATCTAGGAAGTAGCTATGAGAAGGAGTCTTTACTTCATTCAAAAAAGGAGTCTCGCTTGCATGAGCCATCAGTTATTAACGTTTCTATATCAAATTCGGGTTTTAAAATAGAAGGCAACAGAATACTGCTAATCAATGTCAAAATAAAAGGAGCCTACTAGCCTTTTTTGGATTTACCAATCTTCTTATTCCTTGCATGGGCTCGGACTCTGTTTCTGCACCGAATAGGAGGTAATTACTCATTTGACGTAGAGTTGAATTGAGAAGCATATTCACAAACCTCGTTCCCTATATTTTTGATGTTTGGGTTTTTCTTGAAAATTATATATATATATATATATATATATATATATATATATATATATATATATATATATATATATAGAGAGAGAGAGAGAGAGAGAGAGAGAGAGAGAGAGAGTAGGGCGTAGCTGCTGAATGAATAGATGCTTAGTCCGTCCACCATGCGTGTTGATGGATGGTCAGCGCACAAAAAAAAACAGATAAAACACTCCAAAAAGCGTAAAATGGAGATTTAGCATACTTTTGAAGCGCCGCTAATAGCCTTTTTGTCCCTTTTTTGCACATTTTTTCTAGTTTTGCTTTACAAAAATGATGTGCGTCCATCGTGTGCACTATAAACGCTCAGCAACATCAAGTGTTCAAACACCTGTTGATTCAATAGCTATATATATATATACATGAGTTAATTTGCTACGTATAGTAAAAACCGTAATATTACTCATTTGACGTAGAGTTGAATTGAGAAGCATAGTCACAAACCTCGTTCCCTATGTTTTTGATATTTGGGTTTTTCTTGAAAAAATCTTATATATATATATATAGAGAGAGAGAGAGAGAAGGGTGTAGCTGCTGAATCAATAGCTGCTTAATCGCAATGACTGTCCATCACACGCGTTGATGGATGGTCAGCATGCAAAAAAAAATGCTGAAACACTCCAAAACACTTAAAATGGGGATTTTTTTAAGCACCGCAAATAGCCTTTTTGGCCCTTTTTTGCACATTTTTTCCCGTTTTTGCTTTAAAAATATGCTGTGCATCCATCGTGCGCACGATCAACACTCAGCAATATCAAGTAGGTGTTCAAACACCTAGATTCAGCAGCTACGCTCTACTATATATATATATATATATGAGTTCATTTCCTAGCTATAGGAAAAACCGTAATATTTTTTATTTTTTGGTGTTTTTGTACATCAAACCCTCCAGATTTGATCTATATGTTTAGGTTAGCATAGCAGAAATCAGTGCTTGGATCATGTTAGTCCAAAGTGTACGCCAGAGTTTGCAGAGGTTAAAAAATTAACAGCCTATAACATACCACATTTTCAACTCACAAAATTATATTTTTATGTCGAAAAAGTACATCTCATGAGTCGATTCTTACTATTTTGACCATGTTAAACACATCTATGGGATTAGATTTTGTCAATTTATCCCACTATATGTTCAAACCCGGGGGAAGGGAAGATTCCTCACCTGAGAGAGATGCATGGATTTATCCATGAACATCAGGTGCACTAAATTTCTCATCGTTTCATTTTTTTTTTTTTTCCGACTGTACAGACGTGTTCTACAGGCGGGATCGGCTTATGAAACAACGAATTCCGATAAGTCGGTTTTTAAAAATTGAAAATTTAACTTCCAACACTTTTTTCAATTTCAAGCAAATGGAACAGACGAACATATCGGTAAGGTCAAATCTTTTTTTTTATGAAAAAGTTTTCTGCCAAAGCGAGTAATCTCCGGGTGGGGTCACCGACTAGCCAAGCGATCCCACCAGGAATAGACACTCACACCTAGTGGGAATCAAACTTGACACTAAGGGGTCAGCACCTTCTTCCCAGGCCTGCTACCACTCCGGTGACCCAGATCAAAGACCTAGTCGCGGCTCGGCCTGCTGTACTTTATGATCATTGTCCTCGCGGCGTAAAACTCAGTGCCCTTGCTCCATACCCACCACTTTTTTTTATATATCATAAAATACTGAAATACATGAATGAAAAGACAGGAGCAATGGGTGCTAAAATTTGATTATTTATCACCTTTTTAAGTGACATATATACCATGCCTTTTTTTTTAAGTATTGCTTACATGGCAATTCCTTAATTTTTGAAAACTAAACAGTTGTCATTTAGCAATGTAACCGTTCAAACGGATTAGCACAATCCTCTCTCTACTTTAGTAGAAAAAAAAAAGTTACCATTTCTCACTCTCAATGAAAAAAAAAAGGAAAGTTGTGATTTGGGATGAAAAAATATAAAATCCAATTGGATCCGACTTAATCTATTCGAGTGGGATCTGGAAGAAGATAAAACTGAATCCTGATCTGATTAGTCTAAAATCCAATATTTACACGGCTTCCAATCTTAGTCGAATTTGGATTTGGATTTGGATTTCAACACAAAATTAATACTAAATCCGAATCTGATTTCTTATCGGATCCAGATTTGGCTACCGAATCTGACTAATTGGATTCAGATTTTTGGTCGGATATCGGGTTATATCCGACCTGTTGGCGTTCCTAGGTGTGATATGCATGGGTTAGCTAGAAAATTTTTAGGTTGCTTCCGTAGTTCACTTTAATCCTCATCCACATCATTCTAAGATGAAGCAATGTGGTTATGGCTAGGTGAACTCATATCCAGTTACATCGTCCATATCCTACCCACTTTTTTGACATTTATGTAGTCATACGTGAGAATAAGTGTTACAGTGAACCAAGTTTGCATACAAGGTAAAAACATTTTAAATTAATTAAATAATTCAAATTTTACATGTCCCCCTATCTTCAAAATTTATGCAAATTCATGACACACACTTGATATCCAATCACAATTCATGTTCATGCCCAGTTGCACATATGATGCATGGATTGTCTTTCTACCATTGCCGATGAATAAACATGTGCTCAAGAAGTAGAGGAAGAATGTCTTTAACTCAGCCATACCTTTAACGCAGGGTATCGTCCCCTTCATTCTCCTAGCATGTTGTTGTCATGTCTTCCTCAATCATCACAATTTCAACCTTTCACCTTTGAATGCATCTTTGGGTGCTCCCAATAAAACTTCACATTAGTGATTCAAATCTCCAAAATGAGGTGCATTCACTGGCTCCTCGTGGCACTTTAGTCTGGTAATATGTGCCACGTCTTCCAAGATAATGGGCATCTCAAAATCGAAGATCTTAAATGTGTTAGTTGTTTGGTTTTATAACTGCACCATGAAATCCACAAGACTATGACAAATTTGTCATAGTGTGACCTTCAAGAATTTTTAAAAATGTATTAGATCTAGCCAATCATTTGCTTTCTTTGCTAGTGTTAAGAACTAGGAATGTGTTTGGAACCAGTAGAACATACATAAGAGGTATTGGATCCTCTGACTCTTGAGTCTGCGAATCCTATAATTATAATAAAATTTACATAAAATCAATCAAATATTACAATTCATAGGAAAACATATAACTTAAAATTAAAATTTTGATATAATATCATATTTCAAATTCAAAAACCAAGCACACATATATATGACAATTTAATGAATGATTGAATGTGTTGAAGTTGGGCTCAGATTAATTTTTAGAAAGAAAAAAAGAGAGAGAGAGATAGGGAGGACCAAAATCAAATGTATCTGAGAGTTAGGATCAGGTGATATTGAAAATCACCATCAGTGGTGATTTTTTCATTAATCACCACACATGGGCTGGAGTTCCGTGGCAGATGTGTTCTTTGGGAGCAGGAGGAGGAGGAGAGACTGTCGTACACTTGTTCCTTACTTGCTCATGGACCAAGAAACTCTGGACCAATGTTGTCACTATCAACCTGAATCGACCTGTATCGGCCGATACTTAGTGTATCGGTAGAAAATTGATACGCTATTTTTTAATAAATGTAAAAAAATGCTTAAAATTTATTTTTTAATATTATTTAATATAAATCCAGTTGAACCCAAATTCAGTTTGGCATTGGACAGAACGGAGCATGAAGGAACCGGATCTCATTAAGAAGGACCCAGATCCAAGTATGCCATTAAGGACCAGCCAGCCTGGTGGAGCCCACCTAGGGAGGTCGACCTCTCCTATTGAAGGCCTAGATGGACGTATTGTGGTTGTTATGAGGAGGCTTTGGTGATATTTAAGTCTTTTGTAGGTTTTATCTAAGTATCTCTTAGAATTTTGTCTTTCAAGTCGTGAGGCGAGTTAATAACCTCATATATATATATATATAGGCTTGTAAAACCCATTGAAAGGTATCTGAAGTTTTCCCTCTCAAGTTCATCCCCTTCTTCCTCTCTCTCTCTCTCTTCTCTCTTGACCTTTAGGCTCTTTCTCTCCTGCTCTAAGGTTCTAAGCCATTAGAGGTTACTCACCCAAAGGACTTAGTTGCAGCCTAAGTTCAAGTTCGAGTAGCACGCTCAAGCAAATCAACAGTTGAGACTTTGCCTTGGCAACTCAACCTTCAGTGGATCTTCCCAAGTTGTGGACCTGTAGTAGACCTTCTCACCTACATAACTGAAACCGGGTAAGTCGACAAAGCCCAGACCTTAACCCCCTCTCTCATCTTAGACGTTGAACTTAGCCAAAAGTGCTTATTGTAAATTGTAGAATCTAACCCGACTTGTCTTAATCATATCTCTCCAACTAGACCTAGTTTAAGCCTAAAAATTAAACCTTAAGTCAACCCCCATGTCCTTAACTAACCCATCAAAAATCAAGGTTTTCTTCTATCTCTGAGAAGAGAAATAGATCTGAAATTCGAACATGTTTTTATCAAATCTCAGTCCAAACCCAGTTCAGATCCAAACTTGTCTCCTTGTTTCTGTATTTTTATCTCTCTAACCCAGTTGAGTCTAACCCTCAAATTTTATAAGTGTCCCTAGATTTTTTTCTAAAATTTTATAATTTTTTTATCAGTATTTTTGAGATATATAAATTTTCTCCCAAAGTCAGAAACCAGTCTACAAACCTGCACCCAGGATATCCTGAAACTTGAATTGTTTGTATCCCCAAGAATACCAATCCTAAAATCAAAAAATTTTAACCCAAGTTGTATAAAAACTACTACTAAATTTTCAACATTTTATTTACTGAAATTTGGGAGATCCAAATTTTCTTATGAATCCTACCCGAACCTCTAATAGAACCACCTATTTCTCACCTAGCTAACCAACCTAAACCTAGGTTTGAACCCAGACCTATCCCGTGGGCCCAAGCATACAACATTATTTTAAAGGTTTTGACATGTGTCATGTTCTAAATGACATAATATTTTTTAATTATTTTTTAGTCGATTAAGAACGATTCACTTGAGAATGATTTACCTGAATCGTTGGCCAAACGATTTAGGGCATGCTGACAACATTGCTCGGGCCAGTCACGGCCTATATGTTATGCGAGCACGGATGTCTCACATGTGAATTAAGCCACCATTGGCGTTTTGGATTCTGTTGGAGATGAACCAATTGGTTACAAAGTGTGTGTGGGTGTGTGTTGGGGGGTCAATGGATCGGCTGACACACACACACAGAGAGAGAGAGGGGGGGTCAACAAACCTTGAGTCCGTGAGCAAACAAATAGCAGACTCAAACCAGGGGCCGAAAACACGAAAGCAAAAATAGAAAAACATAAGGACAGAAGGCCCAAAAAAATCAAAAATTTGACAAATTCAGCCAAGGTCAGGAGGAAGAGAGGGCAGCTGAAGGCAATGGAGACCAGGGCAGCAGAGGCGCAAAATTGCGTACACATCAGCCAAGATGCAATGCACGAGCTTATTGAAAACAACCGGAGTTATGACGAAATATCGCATTGTTGCGAGTCATCCAAACAGCCCACCAGGTAGTGAGGAGCCAAGTTCTCCAGATTAGCCGCCATCTCTTGCAACTACGGACCTGCGATAGGCCCCACAAAAGATCGAGCGCGAAAGAGTCTTGTCGCACGTTGACATCAGGTTGATTATTATTAGAACGCTCAGACCATCATGTGCCCAGGCAAGAAAAGACCAGCCCTTCAAGTCCATCTGCATATGAGTCCAAACAAGTACTAACAAGTACTAATCAGAAAGCTCTTTAATTGAAAATAACCAGAAGTTCTCATAATCTATGAACACCGCCACCTAAGATAAATTAAGTTGTTGTACATAGACCAAGGTTACCAGGCTAAGAAGCGAAAGTAGGAAACGAAACGAGAAGCGGGAGCGAGAAGCAAGGTATTTTAAAATTTATAAGAAGCGAGGAGAGAAATCAATTTAAAAGAAAAAATAGGAATAAAAAAGGCAATGATGAGATTGAATGAGAAGTGAAATACTAATAGATGGGAAGGGAATAAACATGACAATTCTTAAATTTGATGATTTTGAAGTGTACAAATTAAATTTTTTTCAAAATCTAAAATTATGATTGCCAAGTTAGAGAAAGTACATGGCAAGTGGGTGAAAAGGGTGAAATGAAGCACATGGAAAACATGAAAAGTATGACAAGTGCATAGGAAGCATGTGGGGAAGCATGAGAAAAACATGTGAGAAGCATGGGAGAATAGAGATTCCCATCAAGTTTCGGAAGCGAGGAGTTTCGCGCTTCCGAAGCGAGTTTCTGGGAAGCATGCTTTCCGCCTATCTATGAAGCTTCCGGTAACACTGACATAGACTATATCAACAGCTTAAAAGCAATTTTTTGGTTGCTGCTTGCCTTTCTCAAGCATCCAAAATATTCCAAGCATGAGAAGCAAGAAGCACAATTCCATCGCAATGTATGAAAAGATGTGAAAATTGTGTCCAACTCCTCAAAAAAATGATTAATGGGCTCATGTAGAATATCCTCTCTTCTTCAAATTTTCAGTAGTCATTGTCAATGATTGCACACAGTTTCCATGGGACAGAGCAATAAGTAAATTGGCACTATGGTCAAGAAGAGAAACTTAAAAAGAACATTATAGAAAAGAAGATTGGTATCATGATATCATCAAACTTGAAATAAAAAAGGAATAACACAATTCCCTTTCCATAAGCATTTCCAATTCCTTGGTCCTGCATATTTCTCCATATTAAATAAAATCACAAACCACATGACATGGGGGTTCTGCTTCCCATGAAATAGGAATTTCATTTCCACATTTCACGTGACAGATTCCAGCTAAACTTTGGAAAAGCTTATTTTCCTAGTTAAGGAGCCCTTTATGGATGCCTGTGCCCTTTCTGTAACCAGACATGCACACATGCACAGGTAACAAGAACCCAAAAGAAGTATGGGTGCATACAACTTTCGTTGTTCCTTTTTCTTTAACTTTCCTTTTATGCAAGCATAACGCACAAATCGTTACAGCTGCAAGCAAAAGACCAAGTATCCCATGTGTTAGAAAGTGACTTGGAATACCTTGGGTTCAATAATGAACCCATATTTATGCACGTAAAGTGCAAATATACCCATTAAAGGGAAACAACACACGCACATAATGTGCCAATACATAAAAACCCATAAAAAGGGAAAAATATGACTTAAAGTCATAAGTTACATATCATTGAAGAATAATGGAGAAGGGGTGAAAACCCCATTACAATGGAGCATAAGCTCCCCCAAGAATACAAAATACAAAGGGGAAATCCCCTATTTATAAGCATGAAAAGGGACCACCTTGGGGGCTCCCAAAGGGGACGTTGGAGAGCCCCCAACGGTCACATTTGTGACCGTTGGGGGCTCCCAACGTCACTTTTGGGAGGCCCCCAATGTGGTACGAAATCCAAAAATATAAAAAACAAAAAAATAAAAATAAAACAAAAATTACAATGCATATTCCAATTGGAATATGCGTAAAATGCTAATTTACAAGAATACCCTTGAGGGTATTTTAGGAAGATAATATATATATATATATATATATATATATAAATAAATAGAGATATGTATACATATATATATATATGTATACGTATCTTTATATATATATATAAATATATATATATATATATATGTATATTTTATCTTCCTAAAATACCCTCAAGGGTATTCTTGTAAATTAGCATTTTACGCATATTCCAATTGGAATATGCATTGTAATTTTTGTTTTATTTTTATTTTTTTGTTTTTTATATTTTTGGATTTCGTACCACATTGGGGGCCTCCCAAAAGTGACGTTGGGAGCCCCCAACGGTCACAAATGTGACCGTTGGGGGCTCTCCAACGTCCCCTTTGGGAGCCCCCAAGGTGGTCCCTTTTCATGCTTATAAATAGGGGATTTCCCCTTTGTATTTTGTATTCTTGGGGGAGCTTATGCTCCATTGTAATGGGGTTTTCACCCCTTCTCCATTATTCTTCAATGATATGTAACTTATGACTTTAAGTCATATTTTTCCCTTTTTATGGGTTTTTATGTATTGGCACATTATGTGCGTGTGTTGTTTCCCTTTAATGGGTATATTTGCACTTTACGTGCATAAATATGGGTTCATTATTGAACCCAAGGTATTCCAAGTCACTTTCTAACATGGTATCAGAGCAAGGTCACGATGGGGTTGTCTCTTGGTGCAACGGAAAGCGTGTCGCTCAAGAAATGGTGAAGTATTCATTGCTCTTCCTAAAGTATTATGCTTTTGAAGTTATTCGGTATGTATCCCTTTTCTCAAAAAGTATTATGCATTTGAAAGTATGTTTCTTGCATATAGTTTGTTCGTTTTGATGGTCATGATAGTTGAATTATTTCTTTTCACATTTCGTGTGCTCATATATTTTGAAAATATCTCCTTCTAAATTTGGTGAAATCGTTTGTTGTCCAAATATAAAATTCGTGTCTATTTATCGAACTACTCATAGCATATAATAGTAATTTATGTTTTTAAAAATTACCTTCAATTATGTGAGATTTATAGTTCTTAAATAAGTATTTCATGATTGACCTATAAGTTAACTTTTAAAATTATATATGATCTCTTGCTAAAATAATGATCTTTGCTTAAAATTTCTTAATTATCATATGAACCCTAATTTGATTTGAGTTCCTCTATTGATTATGGATTTTAGTGCATTTTTTGAAAAATTTGATATAATCATTATATGAGAATCTCTCACATCTAAAATCTTTGTTGAATCCTAAAGTAGTTCTTGTTAATGATAACTTATAAGAACTCCTAAAAAGTTTTTCAATGTTTCTTTTTTGAAAAATTATTTATGATAAACCATTAGGAAAGATTGTTTTTAAAAAAGGAATTTCCCACATAGAATGCATAGTTCATCTATTGCATCCTTTTTTGGTATAAATGATTTCATTTTTCATCCTTATAAACTTGTTGGTTTGTATTTTTCATAAGGTTTCGAAATCTCTTAATAATATCTTTAAAAATGCCTACATTGGCCATAATATAGTTTTAGTTGTCCTCAATTGCACTTGTCAAGCATGTAATTACATAATTAAAACTTGAGAATTTCAAGCATTGCTCTTTTTATAAAGTGCTTACTTGCTCACTTTTGTGTATTTTTGTATTTTGTGCACATTTGCTTCTCAAAATATTTGCGCTTGTATGCATTCCCTCTTTTTTATGATATACATGCCTTAGTGCATGTTTGTTTACACCTTGGTGTGTATTTGTTCAAGTATTGTATGAATGCTTTCGTGCACATCTTTTATAAAGCCTTGTGTGCTTACATGTGTATTGTCTCTTCGTAGACATTTTTGCATTATGGAGCCTTTATGCACATTTCTTATTGTGAAAAACATAATGAATTTAGATATTGAGTCCTTTTTAAATCATTGTAAGTGCTTATAGCACTTTGTACGTTTTCGCATATCTCATCTCAATCAAAGAATATTTAAAACTTGTTGTATGGGATTTAATCCCAAATCTATAAATTTTCAAGTACTTTTTCCTTGAGTATTGTGTTAAAGCCTTCTTTGTGAACCATTACGGTTCTTATGATTTCTTTGATTAAAAGCTTCTTGTGAAACATTCTATGAAGTGAAATATATTTTTTATCTCTTTTTTGTGCTTGACCACTTTTGTGGTTTATTTTGCCCTTTAGTGGCCTCTTGTGTATGTGCGTGCTTCCGTGCTTTCGCTTGGAGACGTTGCTCTTTTAAAGATTAGGCATAATTCATGTTTATGCAAAATTGTTTTTGATGGATTATATTGGACCTTTGATTCAATTTGTTAATCGTCCTCTTTGTAAAAACTTTTTGGAAAATGATTCCTTATGTGTTTATTGCCCTTTTGTGGCATTTATATTTGTCCATCACATGTTATTTAATGCATCATTTATTTGGCCTTATTATTGTCATATTAGAGATATTTGTCGAGGTGAGTTATGGGCACCTCGTGTTGTATCATTTTAGATTGTCCACCTTCCATATTATAGATGGTTGTTGAGGTGAGTTATGGGCACCTTGGGACTCTAAAATGAGTTGTTATTTGATCTCTAATTATGAGTGTGTCACTCATTTTTTCTCTTGTGGCCATTGATATTATGGATGCTTCTATGTAAATGTGATGGACATATGGTGTTTGAAACCTTAAATGCTTTAAGGTATATTTAAAATCAAGGTGTTTTGGGATTATAGCCCAACCTTTTATTTATGAATCTTATGAGTGCATTTGCACATTTGTGATTCTGAATGTTGTGCTTATTGTGCACATGTGTTCTTGTGTTTTTTCACAAGTGTTCTTGGTGTGTGTATGTTCACACATTTGTTCTAAAGAAAATTATTTTATCATCTTGTTGAAGATACTTTTACATGCATTTATTCCAAAATGTTATTGTTATGAGTATTCATGTTTTAAAAGGAATATTGTTTCATTCGAGGTTTATTTTCATTACAAATTTATTGCCTCAAAAGTCTTTTCCTTTTATGCCCATTATCTAAGTGTCATCATATGTAGACAAGAATTTTATTACACCTTCGTGTGTTTTTAACCCTTTGTTGGCTTTTGCTCTCTTGGTCTAGTAGCTGAACACACTTGTCTTGAGTGTTTTTATATGTAGACAAGGCACGTTGATTCACACCATGGTGTGTGATTTTTAGCCTATGTTGGCGTTTGTGTCCTTGTTCTAGTCGCTTAAGATGTATGCCCATGGTTGGCTTATTTCACTCATTTCAAGTGCTATCATATGTAGACAAGAGATGTATTATGTTTTAGCCCATGGTTGGCTTATTACTCTTGTTCTAGTAGCTGAACATACTTGGTTTTAAGTGTATTTTTTACGTAGACAAAAGATACTTTTTAGTCCATGTTGGCATGTATTCTCTTGTTCTTGTCGTAGATGCACTTATTTCAAGTATTATTATATGTAGACAAGAGGTTCTTTTACACACCTTTGTGTGTGTCTTTGGCCTTTAATGGCTTTATATTTTTGATCTAGTAGCTTATACACTTGATTTATGGTTTTTGGAGGACTAATGAGGAAGATGTTTGTAATGGATAAACTATTGTTGAAATTTGCAAAATTTCATTCATGACTTGTGTTTTTCAAGCAAATCATATTTTTGATATGCATATCAAGTTGATTTCTTAGCATTTAATCTATATATTAAGTGCTTATGGTTTTTGCCACCCTTATATGCAAAATGAGTATTATGTATGTCTTTCATAAATGATTTTAAAACCTTGTGAACTCTTGGGTTTATTTTGCCTAAAGTATGCTTGGAGACTTTGTTTCTCTTGTTTGGCACTTCATTACATGTTTGAAGCATGTTCATTAATGAGTTCTTTGAGTATTAATTCTTTTCATGATAAGTATATGCATATGCTCTTTATGGCCTTTTTGGGCCCTCATTCAATAATGTTTATGTATATCATTAATCTTCGTAGGCTTATTGTGGTGTCCCTTAGTGGACCATTTTATTATTCCCCAATATGGGGTTATATTTGTCCAACGTTGGACCTTATGAATGCATTATGTATTCTTGCAATTTATTTCTGCATAATTTGATTCCGCTCATTTTGTTTTAAACATGATATATGATTTTGAAACTTTGGTATCATTTTTGCATAATGTGCATCTCTTCTAACCTGTGCTAGTTAGAAATGTTCCATTTGAATAATAGTACAAAGATTTGTTTTACTTGTTTCTTTGTTGTTATTTCACAGGATCTTGGAGATAGGACAAAGAGAAGTACCCCCGATAGTTCGGGAAATTTGAAGACAATAGGAGGAAGGCCTTTTCAAGTTCCATTGCATCCTTGCCGGAGCCTCTTGGAGTCTTGCCCTTTGTTCAATCTTTTCGTTTCCCCGTAAAGATTGAGGGGGGTGTTAAAATATGTTGATCCTTAAATGTACATATATATATTTATATATATATATAAAGATACATATATATATATATATATGTATACGTATCTTTATATATATATATATAAATATATATATGTACATTTAAGGATCAACATATTTTAACACCATGCCCATTATAGATGTTTCCACCCGACAGAGGACTAATAGATGCAAGTTTCTCAAAGAAACGTGAATAAGCTACAGCACAAGGATGCCACTGCCTGCCTTTCATTATCGGGCATCTCTCCTTATTTCTCCTAAGAACTGTTTGCAGATACATTCAAACGTCTCACAGTGTATCTCATTTTAATGTGTTCCCTACAAGGAATTAAGGTTCTCTCCAAGCATCTTATGGAAGGCGTGCAACTAGCTGTATCTGCATTTTGTATAAACCACGATGGTGTATGCATTATATGCACTTATTGTACTCTTGTCTTTTGTAGTGTTAGAATCTTGAAAGTGAGAGTAATTTGGTCTTCTGGACATTAAATGTTATGTTAGTGATTTACATGAAGTGTTCTATGCATACTTGGCATGTACCCAAACCTCTCTCTTCACAATGCTTCATATGAGGCAATGGCAATGCTCCCTATCAAGGACTTTTCCATTTTCTCACTGAAAATCTACCTCTAGGTTGACATAAAAACAAAGACAATGATAAGGACCAAATAAGCTAAAAATATGAATATTTAACTGAAATTCATATCATCGTAAGATTCAAAAGACATTAGAGATATCATGTGGAGAAACAGCTGCTTAGGTAATACCTCAAAACTAATCCCCCATGTTGCACAAGCCGATGAAATGGAAACTAGTTGCATTTTTCCATATCAAAGAAAGGAAAAGACAATCACCACTCAGCATTTCTTTGCAAAATCAGAAACTTCTGCTAATATGTCCATGGAAATGATTTCCGAAGAAATTCTCTCAAGTTACTTCCAGTTCCTTCGATGTCTTTCCTCCAAATCAATCTGAAGCCAGAACTACCTCCCCTTCCATACACAGAAGGCATGCTACCCACCAACCAAAAATTTTACAGTAGAAGCTCCCAGTTTTGCTAAAACAATTGCAGCGCACAGACAACCATAAAAATTTCCGGTTGCTCGTTGGGCAAAATAAGACCAAATAAGAAAGATGATTTCAAACATGTTATCGCCCAATTCAACTTCTAATTGTACTCCAAACCAAATCAACACATCCAGAGAGCAACCCTTATTTCTATTCTTGGGAAAACGCATAACTTAAACACAAGATCAATGGATCACCTTTTAGAACTCCACAACTATGTACGAAACCAAAAGTAGTTCCCTCAATTCTCTCGAAGGAATGAAGTTAGCCATAGTCAGAAGCTCTCCATTGCTATCGAAGACTGAAATTTAGCAGCCAAACAACAAAACGAGTAATAGAATCGACTTGCTCATCGATCACTAGGTAACTTGCTTCGAGTCCATAATATGGGAAGCAAGTGCATCTCGAGCTCTCTCTGCACCCTCATCTCCCCCGTGAAATTCAGGGAACTTCTTGTCAAGAAAATCCACAACCTCTCGAGGCATGGGTTCGCCACATATCATCAGAAAATTGTGCAGAATGCAGGCCGCAGCGACAACAACCGGCAACGACTCCAAAATACGCGGTTTCGGCCTCACCAGAAGAAGCTTCCACACACACTGGAGCCTCCCGAACGCCGCCTCCACCACCTTCATACCTCGCCCGTGAGCCGAATTATACGCCATCTGCTTCTGTTTCTCCCCCGACGCCGAATCGGGATAGGGGGTCATGAGCCACGGCAAAATGGGGCAACAAGAATCGCCCAACACATACACCGGCATGGGGAATCCATTGACGAGCTCGAAAACAGGACCCTGGATCGACTCCTTCCCCTCGGAAAATAAATGGGTGTTGGGAAAAATCTCTGCCGGCGACATCGAAGGCGGCCACCCCACCGAAACGCTCATAAACCTCCCTTCCGAATCAACCAAGCCCATCATCGTCACACTATTCTCTCCGTCCAACTCGGACAGAGACGGATCCTTCTCCACCACGAACCGCCGAAACCCCAGAACCCCGCAGCAATTGGGGAGCCCGATCGCAGAGAACCCGCGGATCACGTCCGAGAGGGAGGACGGCGATAGCTCGAAGAGGTGGCCAAACCGATCGCGCAGGGCCTTGCAGACCTGGTAGAACGAGGCGCAGGCGGTCTCCGGGTCGAAGCCGAAGAGCTTCGCCACGGCGGCGAAGGGGGAGGCGTGGGCGAGGCGGTAGAGCGCGGCGCCGAGCTTGTAATCGGGGGGCACGGAGACGGCGGTGGAGACGGAGGGGAGGGGGAGGCGGAGGGCGGGGTCGAGGGTGAGGAGGAGGTGGTCGAAGGCGGGCTTGGTCATGCGGAAGAAGTCGGGCCAGCGGGAGTCGGCGGAGGAGGAGGCGGAGAAGGAGAAGCGGTGGAACCAGCAGGTGCGCTTGGGGTTGGGGCTGGGGAGGCGGGGGACGGAGAGGCGGTCGGGGAGGGAGAAGAGGCGATGGAGGGTGGCGACGAGGACGACGGAGGAGCGGAGGGAGGAGTGGAGGGAGGCCGCCTGAGACGGCAGCAGGTGGAGGTCGTTCTCTGAGAGAAACCGGTGGACGGAGACGATGGAGTTGGCGGCGGAGGAGAGCAGCGACGCCGCCTCCTCCTGCTTCAGCTTCGGCTTCGGCTTCGGCTTCCGCCTCGGCTTCGGCTTCTGTTTCTGGGCCGTGGCCTTCTTCTTCGTCGCCATTGTTGGGGGCGAGTGGAGGGGTTTTGGTTGGGGGTTTGAGTCTTTTAGAGAGAGAGAGAATGAGAGGTGAAACGGCCTTTCACATTGCTTTGTGCAACGGTGTTTTACATTGGTTTGTGCTTGCGTCTCTTGTGTAAGTAATGCAATGACGGCAACAAATAGACTCAGCACGTCCCCTGTCATCCCTGTTTTTATGCCTTTCTTGGGATTTCATTGATGCAACTTGTTTTTTATTAAATTTTCATAGAAAAAGAAAGTATGAGAAGTTTTTTAAAAGAAAATTTTTCCCTTGTTTGTGTAGCTGGAAAAAAAATAGCTTCTTCGTTTGTTATTGTAAAAACTATGAGATAAATCAAAGACACACCATTTAATGTGGTTCGACTCTTTTAGAGTCTACATCCACAACCAGAAATCTCTTTCTCTCACACTGCACTATATCGTGAAGTGAGAGGTTCCTTTAAAAGATCAATCTGTTGCTGTTTAGATACACAAGATTTTTCTGTTACATGCATTTCAATATCTTGCCTATTCTTATCATGTTTGATTACAGCAAGAGTGTCACACGATCTTCCAAGTTTGGTACATTCTGTTTTGTGATTGAGATTGCCATCTTTGGTTTTGGGATTGTCATCATCAGATAAATCTGTTGATTCATCCTTATCATAATTGATTTGATCTTCCTTATGGATAGGCATCAATTCTGGTTTGATAGGTGTGACCGAACCACCTTCCTTAACAGTTATTAAAACAAAATTTCACATAAAGCAGTTTGTCATTCACATTGTGGAGAGTTGGGGCCTCAGTAACAACAACTGAACAAATGGATCGGCTTTCCAGATTAAGACAGAACCAGAAGACCATGGAGTTAAAATGGCACTACTGCCAGCTTTCCAGATTAACAAAAATAAAAAACTAAAATAAAGATCGCAAAGTTCTTCAGAATGGATGTTGAATTGTATTTGGATCTAAAATGGCACTAATGCCAGCTTTCCATACTTACAAACTCAGCCACAGAACTCCAACACACGTCTTAATCACCCACCTCCACCAAAAAATGATAATAAGATGATGCTGGTATTCACTCAAACCAAAGATCTCAACATGACAAATGAAACCAAAAACTTTTGTTTTCTTTTTGGATAAAATGAATTATCTCAAAGTTTTTTTTTAAGAGAGATTTTGTACAATCATAAAGTGAACATGCAAATAAACAACAAACAAAATCAATGGCATCAGTAATAACTAAATGCCAAAACTTTCAAAAAGAACAAATTAATCACTAAGAAACCCCACGATCCATCAAGAATTGGTCAATCAAACTGAATCAACCACACAAAACCATAAAACCAATAGTCCCCAAACTTCAACAACCGCGACCAAATAGTCGAGAGAGAGAGAAACGAACAGATCATTATCATTGATATCAAAATTTCGACCGACAATCGCATACAGTTGCAATATGATGAGCTTCTTCAGGTTGTCGATGGTGTCGTCCATATTGCACTTCACCCTTATCTTCTTCCCCAACCGATCGTTCAGCAGCACCACGATCATCTTCGCCCCCAAGCATGACTCGAGAAGGAGAAAGTAGAGGAGGCAAGAAACAGAATCGCCAACCAATTTCAGGAAAGCAGTCTTTGGGAACATGTGTTGGAGAGATTTAACTTCAAAGAAAATGGATTTCAAAAGAGTTGTAAATTCCTTCTATTGATTGGAAGCGTGAGTAACTCTTACAAGGATCAAAGGTTCTCAACTTTTGCTGCTTATTCACCATGTTTAATTGTAAGTGAGTGTGGTTACAAGTCTCAGTAGTTTGGTTTTAAGGAGAGAGGGAGGCGTGGTAGATAGGAGATTTATTGAGGTAAATTCTATAAAAATTTGAACCATCTAAAATTGAAAGACTTACTAAATCTTTGTGATTCAAAGAGTTGTAACTGCATCATTTTTTAGAGGAGTTGAAATTTAAAGTTTCTAGGATTTGAAGTTTGTTGTTTCTCGGCCAATATTCAGGCCTTCCTCGACTCCTTTCTCCAAATACAGTCTCCTCGGCTCCCTGCTACCAAACAAAGCCTAATAACTTTTTATTTATTATAATTAAGATGCTTATTCTTGCCTTGCATAACATTCTTTGCTATATTCGAGTAACACCATTTGGATTATTCTCTCTCGTATACATGGAAATAACTTTTTTCTTTTTCACAAGAACATCATATTGATTTTGGACATTTTCTAGTGGGCGTGGATTTCACTGTGCAATAGGTCAGGGTTTCTTTATTCATACTCTGTTTTTACTTAATTCTTTTCAAATATATAACCATGAACATACCTTTATTTTCTATTGGTAAGTATTTTCTATTAAAACTAACTTGTTCTATTCATTTGGGCTCAGATTCTGAACATTCTTATACAAAATACATATGGAATTATGTAAGGCTGAACCACCGAGGTGGTATCCCATGTGGTAAGCGGGGTCCTGTGCCAAGATGAAGGCCCAGGTTTGAATCCCTCTGACACATGGGGCTTAAGAGATATCTGATTGGGGGTCAGACTAACCCCAGCTGGAATTTCAAAATCAAAATTTATGTAAGGCTGTCAGCAGGTCCGGTTAGGGCTGACCCGGACCTGCTCATATAATTAGTACTCGGGTTCGGGTTTTGTTGGGTTACGAAAATAAAATCCCAAACTCAAACTTGTATAATTTTAAAAAATTATTTTTATTAAAATTATATAATTCTTAGGTCAGGTTGAGTACTCGATAAACATAGCCCGCTAATAATCAACCAAGAGCAGGATGAACTAAGTTTTCACTAAGAAATAAAAGAAACAATAAGAAAGAAAGTGGCATTTCCTTGAAAATAATGGTTAGTTGCTCGCTCTCTTGCTCTCTCTATAAAAAACAGAATTTCCAACTATAACAAAGAGAGCACTAATATAAAATGCATCTCAAGGAATAGGACACGTAAAAAGGTGAAAAGATCAGGTGCAACATGATTGCATAAATATTTGTGGAGTAAGCACCTGATCACCCTCCATCTTGGGGACAGGCACTGTAGACCACTCTATCTCTTTCTCTCTCTCTAGACTATTGTCATGGTTAGGCAAGAGGTCCCTACAAGATGCGATGGCATATCAATCTGAATTCTTTCATTTTAAGTGACATATATATATAGAGAGAGAGAGAGGCAAAATAGCTAATCTCTTGTTGTTATGTGTACACAAAAAGTTCGTCACAGACAGGAAAGAATATGCAGCCATATCAGTTTAGTTGAGGAATGGCGGTCAAGTTTCAAGATGCATGCATCCCTCCTTTTTCTTTTTCTTTTTTCTTTTTTTGCATTTCCTATTCTTTTTTTTTTCTCTTATTTTCTTCCGGCCTTGGTTCCTTTGGTCTATGTTTATAAAGCCATTGATTCAAAGAACCGTTACCAATAGAAAGAAATATTCTTGATGAAATCAAGAGTTCTTTTATTAGAAGACTCTGAATGTTCGGGATCACCAAGTTTTTCACTTTATTTACTTGATCTAATACCTCTTCTCTCTTTCCAAGTGTTGTAAATGAGATTTGCTCTAAGATCTTTCCTCTGTGAAGAGATATGGTACCCCTTTATGCATGTTTTTTTTTACTAAAGGTTTTTGTACTCCTGCTCTATGTTGTTATCTGCCTTCTCTCTCTTTATGTGATTGTATGCCCATGTGCTTGTGTTGTTGTGCCCCCACACCCTCTTAGCAATTGTTTGTGTGCATTCGTGATGCACTTGAGATGCCAGCCTTTGGTGTTGGAGAGCATTGGGGAGAATTGTTAGGTGTAAGAAGGAAGGGAAGAGAGAATTCAAATATGAAACATGGGTTGTTTGGAAAAAGTGGTTTTGATGACGTGGAATAGTCTCATATTGATTGTGTTTGAGTTTGTTGTGGGCTTTATAAGCCACATGTAAACTCTTACACTTGTTCCTGAGAACAAGATGGTGGGATGACTACCACACACATGTGTCTGCCTGTCGTGTCGCGTCAGGCCGGGCTCGGGCTCGGGTAATTGGCCCATATCCAATCAAGACCAAAGTATCTTTTTGCCCAAAGTTTCTGTGAATATTTGGATTCTTCAACGGGTTATGAGAAATGATAACAGGTCACGACTCCTCATAGTCTGTGCCCGTTATGGCTCTTCGGATTCCTTTAACGGATCTCGACTCTTCGATTTCCGTTAACGGGTCACGTCTCTTCGGATTCCGTAATGGGTTCCTTCCACGCTTTGTAATCGTTCGTGGGTTATAAAAGCGTGGTTAGGGCTGGGGTTACAACAGATCTGAGACAGACTAATCTCTGAAGAAAAGCCGCGATTTTCCATTTCCCTGTTGCTCTCTCTCTCTCTCCTGAGTTATCCCGAAAGGGGTTTTCTGCAACTTCGGTTCGTAGAGGTTGTTTTCGAAGAATGATCTGTCGGAGTGCACCGTTCTAATCATCGAGGCTATTGTATCCTAGGAGAAGGACGCTGGACCCTGTTTTGCAGTGTATGTGGGAGCAAATCTTCTCTAAGGGGAGTACTTTCGTATGCCTTAGCCTTTTACACAGTATTAACATGCTTCTCTTGTGTTTATTGTGTTTTGTGCATCTGCTTGTTCATATGCAGATTTCTGGATTTTGGTATATGGTGGAACCTGACATGCCTGCTCCTTGTTTATGTTTCGATCTGCTTAAAATCATGATTTGTATTCTGTTGCATATTATGATTTATATCATGTTTTATATCATGATTATGATTGTGAAACTGTGTGATCCGAAATACGATCCAACAAGAATAATGGGAGCTTTTGCTTTTAAGCCCGTAACAAAGTGGTGCCAGAGCCTTATCGAAGCTGAGAAAAGGATTTGATAGCCCCTGTTGAGAGAGTCAATGACAATCATTGATTATGTCTAAAGACGACTGAATCACCTTTAAAGGAAACTCACAATTATAAGCATAAAGATACTGCTTTCAGGAGTCAGGTTTCTCTCAAAGAAGAATTTATGGTGAATGACCGTGTGACAATTCTGGTGAATGATGTTGTCAAGCTGACAAATTTTGTGACCAACGTGGAGCAGTTAGTTAATGATGCAAGTAATGCTTTTTTTACGCTTGATCACAAGATCAAGTCCACAAATAAAAGAGTGGTAGACTCTATAGACAATCTTACCACCAAATTTGATGATTTGCATGAAAGATTTAACACTATGGTTGAAGTTCACAGGAAGAATGACTAGCTAGAGCGACCGTTGTAATTGTCTTAGCTAAAGTATGGCACATAAAGATAGGCCACGTATCAAGTTGCCTGAATTTGTACAAGAGTATTCGCAATTTGAAAGACTTGAACTTTATTTCCCTAATGGATTAGCACCTCAATGTTGTTGGAGTTGAGGAAGATGCACACAAATTACACACCATAATAATGTATCTTGTGGATGATGTGGTGTTGTGGTGGAGACATTGCCTAAGTGATGTTGGATGTGGTCTCATTATGGCTAATTCATTAGAGGATCTAAAGCGAGAATTGCATAATTATTTCTTGCCAAAGAATAAGGAAAGAATGGCTTGTAAAACAAGTTGATGACATTGAAGCAAACTAAGTTAGTTCATGACTATTTAAAGGCTTTCACCTCGTTGATGTTGGACATTGAGGATATAACAAAATTACTTATATAAATGTATGAGTTGAGAAATTAAATAAATTGAAAAGTAAAAAGCGAAAGAGAGAGAGGATGTAAGAGTTTTTCTCCATGGATGTAGGTCTTTGGTCGAGCTAGAATTGTCAGTCCAGGAAACAGGAGTGCAAAGCGATTCAGGAAGCAAAAGCAAGAAGTGAAGCACTTCTAAACTTTTATGAAGTGGGAATCGTAAAACGACTTAGAAGCAAACATGTAATCATCTCAAAAAAGAAAAGAAAAACTACCTAAGAATCAAACCGGAAGTGAACCAACATTCGAAGGGAAAACAAAGAGAAAAGTAACCTAGGATTAAAGTGGGAAGCGAATAAGAATCGAAAGAAAAACAAAAATATAATTATATTTTTTCTAATTTATCAAAATATAAGATTTATTTTATCATTGACAAAATAAAACATGAGTAAATAATATTAAAGTTGATCTATTAATCTCAAAATTGAATCATATATGCAAGTGCAACCATTTAACATATTTTATCTTATTGCAAACATTTAATAAATAATACATAAAAAAGCATAATTCATATTCTTGTTGCAACAATTTAACAAATGCACGTTGTTTGCAAGCATTTAATAAATAATACATCAAGAAAAATTCATAATTCATATTCTTGTTGTAACCATTTAATAAATGCATCATGTTGAAAGAATTTAATAAATAAAACATTAAGAAAAAATCATAATTCATATTTTAGTTGCAAGTTGCAACTATTTAAAAGATGCATCATGTTGCAAGCATTTAATAAATAATACATCAAGAAAATTCATAATTTATATTCTTGTTGCAACTATTTAACAAATGCATCTTGTTGTAAGCATATAATAAATAATACATCAAGAAAATATCATAATTCATATTTATATTGCAACCATTTAACAAATGCATTCAATCATTTAATAAATAATACATTAAGTAAACTAATAAGTTTGATTAAGAAGTGTACCTTTTTTAAGAAATGAATCAAATGATTTGTTATTTGAGGTTGTGATAGAAAAATCTTCGAGCATGTAGAATTTCATAAAGAAAGAGCGCAAAGCTCGTTGCAATAGACAATGAGCAAAAATCTTAAGCAACAAATATGCAAAAAATCATCATAAAAAGGTTTCGGTGGTACTAAGAACAAACTATCATAGAGCGATAACTGCAGTAGACCACAATAAACAAATATGATTTATAAAAAGTGAAAATGCTTGGTAAAATATACAAACAACATTCAATTACTCAAACACAATATCTAAGCATGATATTCAGTTATAGTAACAACACTCGAAACCAACTTGCATTCATGAGAAAATAAAACAACTACTCAGTACAAAGGAAGTTGTTCAAAAAACAAAGCAATTGAGAGTAACAACTAATAAAAATTTGGAACAACATTCAAGGATAATACAACCCAAAATCAAAACATAAAATTCCATCAATTGGCAAGAAATGAGCTATCATAATGAAAAAGCAAGCATTCAACAAGAAAAAGGGATGAAAGGTCCAAAAAATGGGACAGAGGGAGAGAGAGGGTGAGGAGAGTCTGAGAGAAAGAGAGCGAGAGAGTGGGAGGAGAGTCAAAGTAGGAAAGAGTGAGAGGTAGAGAAAGAGGGAGAGAGAGTGTGTGATTGACAAAGATAGAGATAGAGGGAGAGAGTATGAGAGACCAAGAAAGAGAAAAAGACCGGAAAGGAGTGAGAGACAACGAGAGTGAGAGACAGAGAAAGAGTGAGTGAGAGACAAAGACAAAGACAAAGACAAAGACAAAGACAAAATGAGAGTGAAACAGAGCAAGAGACGGAGAAAGAGGGAGGAGAGTGTGTGAGAGAGAGAGAGAGAGACAAAGATAGCGAGAGAGAAAGTGAGTGAGTGAGAGACAAAGATAGCGATATATATATATATATATATATATAGAGAGAGAGAGAGAGAGAGCATATCTAAGGGTATGTTTGATGGCTTGCCTAGGATTGGATGAAATGAACAAAAAAGATGAAACGACATACTAGTTTTGTTCGTTCTGTAATAATTGTACCAAGTTCAATGTTTGTTTGGATTGTACTTGGATGTTGTGTTTCAAATGTTTGTTGTTTGATGACGATGTGCAAACAACTTGGACAATCATGAAAAATGGGTCGAATTACTTCGTTTTCGATCATATGACCCAATCCACCCACCATTTTACATAAAAAAATGTTTAAAATATAAAAGCTCAGATTGAATCTAAAAACAAAAGAATGGTTAAAATGGTTAAAAATGTTCAAAAAATATATATTCAAAATCACATTTTATGTTCAAAAACATAAAATGATTTCTGGTAAGAATTTTAACTTTTTTATTTTTTTAGGTCCTTATTGGCAAAATTTTGGGAAAATAAAAATTAAAAAATTTATCAACAAAATCTTAGAAATTTTTAGAACAAAAAATAAAATAAACTATAAAACCAAGAGAAAAAACCACAGATTTTAACCTTAATCTAACACCATAAACCCTAAAATTTGACATATTCCATTCACAATAATAAAACCCTAATTTTTTTATAAAAACAAATCAAACTCTAAATTTAACCATACTTTTAAACAAAAACCTTAATTCTACCCAAAAATGTGGTTGATGAATTATCTAGAAATATTTACCTAAAAAAGAAAAACACAATGCATTGAGGTACACCATGTTTCCCAAAAAGACCACGGGGAATGCACAAATCGACATGTGAAAATTGCTATCTTTGCTATGAAATAGGAAAGAAAAAGCAAAGAAAATCCAAAAATTTTACTTCATTAACATTAACTATGTTCCACAATGATGAAGAACAACGAAAACTAATGATCAAATATTCAAGAACATCCAAAAAGATCAAACAAGAATTGTATCTTACATGAAAATAATGAAAAAATGAGCCTAAAAATGGCATCTGCTATTCAAAAAATCCTTCTTGCATCTTTTGTTCACCCGTTCTAATCATCGCCTATGGCGACTATCAAAAACCACCAGAAACTGCAAGGAGGATGAAGATCATATGATCCTCACATGAGCCGCCAGAAATCTATTTGATCGCCTCCCTCCAACTCTTTTGGCTTATAAAAAGCCTTTCTCTGAGCGAGCCTTGTTGTTGGTGACCATTCGGCATCGATGTCGGTGACCCTCCGTCGGCTTCATCGTCAACCCTCCATCGGTCACTCCTTCGCCCCTTTGCTACATATATATATATATATATATATATATATATATATAGAGAGAGAGAGAGAGAGAGAGAGAGAGAGAGAGAGAGAGAGTCAAGTGCTTTCATTGAGGCATATTTTTTTTGTTCCCCCAATCCTGTTATTTTCGTAACAGGGGGTGGAATGAAAATGATGCATTTTTTTGGATGCGGTGAATGGCGTTCCACGTATCTGTTATGTCCAACATTTGAAAAAAAGAGCATCTTTTTCATCATGTGCAATGCGTGGGATGGACCATACGTGCCCTAAAGGTCCTGAACACACTCATGCCACTGAAGCCCATTGAAAGTCGCTCATGGTCGTCGAAAGTGCTAGAAATTGTTGGAGGGTCGTCGATCGCTGGAAGTCAAGAATGACAGTGAGAGATTTGAGAAAGTCAAAACCTTATTGGACTTTTTTTTATAGTGGCATAATAACCATTATACCCTTTAAAAAGGGGCATTTCACTATTATTTTTATTTTTTGGGTAAAAAATTTATTGTTAAGGGCTAAAAGTGACCACTACTAGAAAGTGAGCTTCTCATTATTGGGAAGCTCGCTTCCATGAAATCAGGAAACTCTCTTCTTATTTAGGAGAAGCTTGAAGTGCATCATTTTGCGCTTTCCCATTTATATGGGCGCTTTTGGTAACCCTGAATCGAACCACGTATATGCATATTATTTCTCTATTTCTACTCCCTAATCTCTTATTTAATTTGTATTCAATTTGTTCTTTATTAACATGGTATTAGATACAGACTAGATCCGTTTTCACCAACTTGAAGTCTGCATTCTTTTTTTTATTGGCAAGATCGTACTACAATCTTCATGATACATCTTCAAGCAACTTTGGTTCAAAATGTAGCTTGTCTGATGCTTCATTATTATGTTATCATCATTGAAATATTGATGAGTTCAATCATCTTTATCAATTCCAGCATATATTTGTCCATTTTCAAGTTGTAAGTTATCTTAGTTCGCCCTCCAGCTTGAAGGAGTGTGTTAGAATCTATAATGATACGAAAGAATATTGTTTATCATATATAGTAGTATTCAAGATAATTGCTTATCTCAAAGAGCGATTACAATCTCAAAAATTATCACTTATAAAGTATGGTGATAATCTACAGATTTTAAAATTATCATTTATCCTTATATCA
Organism: Nuphar pumila; assembly: GCF_984573655.1. Classification (NCBI taxonomy): domain Eukaryota; kingdom Viridiplantae; phylum Streptophyta; class Magnoliopsida; order Nymphaeales; family Nymphaeaceae; genus Nuphar; species Nuphar pumila. The sequence continues at coordinate 13,962,024 of NC_143251.1, read as the reverse complement.
TGTTAATTATTTCTCATATTAATTGTAGATAAAAATTTTTTTATCTAGATCATGTACTTGTATAAATGTGTAAGTTGAGTCAACAACAACTACGCCTTCGTCCCAAAACAATTGGGATCGGCGATATGAACCAACAAAGAAAATCATTCTGGGTCTTCCACATGAATCCTTCTCCTCCAATCATTTCTATCCAATAAAATTGGAAAAGTAAAAAGCCAAAGAGAGAGGATGTGAGAGTTTTTTTTTTTTCCTTAGATGTAAGCATTTTGCCAAACCACCTATTCTTGTTATTTCTTCATTTCTCTTTCCTAATCTCTTATTTAATTTTTATTCAATCAGTTTCTTTATTTTTTAAATCAAATTTTGAAATGTCACGTGAAAGAATTTTCAAATGGCTTGATCAAATGCTTCAGCTGCAGAAATCATTGTTTTTGCTGTGGATAAATGACTTTTCCTTTTAATCGAATGAACTTTGGATAAATGAATTGACACAGAAAACTAAAAAACTAGGTACAACTTTCAGTTTCTCTTACTCTTTTAAAAAGATATTGTCTTAATTATGATCGAGGTATCAATCCCAACGTAGATCACACTGATCAACATAGTTCCAATTAATCTTTTAATATGAGAATCACTTTTACTCTTTGCAAAAAAGGTTTAGAAATAGGTTTTTTAAATAATTTTTACTAACTTCTTACAAAATCTTTAAAATTTTAGGAATACCACAAAGTTTAAAATTTATTTATTTTTTTTAAAACTCTCAGACTAGTTTGGAAAAATTGTTTAGATATTATTGGAATTCTAGAAATTTTATAAAAATGTAGTAATCTTGCCCAAGCCTAAATCCATTTTCAGATTCAACAAAGTGTAGGCAGATAGAAGTTGCTCACCATGACTACGGCTGGTATATATACGAGCTTTACCTGACGATTTTGAAGTGTTCAAGCTTGGTTCATTCTTGTGGCAAGCCAAGTTGAGTTCGAACTCATAAGCAGCCCAAGTCAAACAAGCCGAGTTCAAGCCAGCTTGCTTCTAAAAAAGAAAATACTATTTTTTAGCTGAAGAAATAGGATTGTAAGAAGATACATGCAAAATATATCTAAAATATATTTATTACTTCCTAACAAATTTATACGAGTCCAGCCTATCTGAGTACCCATGGTTCATATTTAGCTTGCCAAGCCTATTGTACAAGTTTGTACGATCCCTTTAATCAAGTATAATAGTACATGATCCATTTAGTAAAGATTGGCCTCTGAATCCAGTTTTTTTTTTTGGTAAATGGAAATCAATAAATAATAAGGCATTAAAATTTTATGATAAAAAAACATGTTTTTCATCTATAAAAAAAACCATGATCCAGGTGTCAATTGTGATCAGATCAACCAATGTGAATCAAATTGAATGTCATTCACCGATTTTCTTGAAAATAAACCATATATATTGGTTCTTTTTAATGTTCTTATGATATATATAAAATTTTATTCTCTACTTCATTGTTTAGGCATTAATTCCATATTTTAGAACGGAGTGGACCCTATAAGTCATCATTTACTTTGTATAAGACTTAACTAAGAAATAAAAGAAACAAGAAAGAAAACGGCATTTATTTGAAAAGAATTGTTAGTTGCTTGGTTACCAACGGGGGATCCGCTTGTGTGACAGGAGCAGTTAGTGCAAGTCACCTTCTGTTGGAACGTTGCAAGTTCGAACCCCAAATGGTATGATTGTATAACTGGTAGGGGTCTGCCTAACCCCAGCTTTCTATGTCTAAAAATATTGTTAGTCGCTTGGTTAACCAATCTCTCTCTCTCACTCTCAAATTTCAAACGGTAACAAAGGGAGCAAAAATATAAAATCTCTCTCTCTCTCTCTCTCTCTCTCTCTCGATCAAAAATCAAAAATCAAAGATCAAAGATCTCTAATTAATTCTACCCATTTTGGCATCTCTGAATCCCATTCTTCTTCTCTCCCTCCTCTTCCCATCCGACTCCCCCACTACTCTCGCTTCCACTCATTCACAGAAACCACAGTTTGATATTTATCATTTTCTGATATTATATATGATGGAAGGTTCAAGTAGTGGCCATGGTGGTGAGCCTATTTGCAGCAGCAGTAAGGAGGCGACACCATCGATGCTGCAAATCGGAGGGTGTTGGTATGGAGAGTTGCACGTGAATTTGGGGGCTTGGACGGTCACCATGCTCAGGAAAGTGATCGCCAGGCAATGCGGTTGCGGGACGCTCTACATCAAGATGTTCAGTGCCGGCAATGTTCTCAGAGACGGAGGAAAGAGTCTTCTGGAGTTGGGGTTGCAGAACAACTCCAAGATTGGGGCATTCAAGATTACGCTGCAGAAGTTCAAGGCCTTCAGCCGGGCCAGCGACAAGTACCAAGAATGGTTGCACGGAAGCTGGCTCTCTCAGATGAGGCAACTCTCCTTAATTCTTTGTGCTTCTTTGGATCTTTCGTTTCCTTTTTGTGGTGTGTTTACTAGATCAGGTCGACTGTTAATTGTTTGTGCTCTCCTTCTGAACATTTCCATGCAAACCATGAGAGTGATCGCAATGCCAACTTTTCTTCTTCTTCTTCTGCGTTTTATTTTTATTTTCTTGAGTTTTTTTTTTTCATCTTCTTCTTCTTTCGAAAGAATTATTTGCTCGAGTTCTTGGTTCCTTGGGGCCATGTTTATGATGTTATTGATAGAAATTGAGAACCGTTACAAACACGAACAAAGATTCTTCGGTAGAAGGGTGTGAGTTCCTTTATCATGAAAATTAGATTGCTGGTGCAAAAGTTCAGATGAGGAAAACGTTCGTCATGATCGATATCGTATAGAGTAAGAAGCTTGCACATGCACAACTTTTTGACGTGTTGGGTGTGAATCCATACAGTGATCAGGTGCAACGCAATTGCACCAAAAATGTATGCTGCACCATCTCCTTCCATGACACCTTTCTATTCAGTCCAATAACCGGACAACTTTGTGGGGCCCACACCGAAATGGACAGTTGTCATTGAAGGAGATGGAGTGGCATATGTTTTGTGCAATTGCGTTGTATTTGATCTAGGGTTGTCAACGGGTCAGGTTTGGCTCAGACCCAGGTGAGACCAAACGCAGACTGATTTGTGAAGCTGGTACCGGTTGGATCCGATCGAATCCACCTTAAGAGAAACCATATCAAGTTCCTATAAGGATTACATGAACCATTCTGAACAATACCCGGTAAATAATATTTTTTGTGTTTTTTATATTAAAAAATTTACAGATCTTAGTTGGAACTGAGGTTAGAACCGGGCCATGAAATTTCACAAATTATACCCAGCTCCATATATTAATTGGACCCTTTGAGTTTGACCTGGATTCTAATGGGAACTCTTTTTTTATAACCAAACCCTGACCATATAGGGTTTGGGTAGAGGTTGTGTCCGGGTCAAACCCGACCCATTGACATCCCTGTGGAATGGTTTTTACGAAGACCATTGCAAGGTGCAATGTGATTGACAAAAAAGAAAGAAAGAGTGACTACCCATTTGTTGAATGACAATTTTTTGCCCTTTAACTATTTTTTAATTGACAATTACTTTTTCTGCTGCATATTCATAACCTTAACATATCGTTGGTGTATACGATAATAGAGTTGTAAGAGTTGTTAAATAGTAAGAATATGAGTTATTGAGTATTATTTTGTTTGGGCACCAAATGCATACTTTGGAGCTTGATTGCACCATATAAGTCACCATTTACATTATTTTTGTTTTCATAGTTTTTCCTGAATTTTTTATTTTTATGATTTTTTGAATTTATTAAAAAAACATTTTGAAGGCCGATTCAAAACCATTTTATTCAGGTTCTCTTCATTTTGAAAACAAAAATTGATTGAAAAACTGGTTTTGACAAACGTTGGTTAGTTTGATCCTCTCTGAAAAAAAAATGTGGTAGTCGTATTAAATACAAACTTGAATTGATACTAAAACAAAAAGGTGTTGAGATTGAGATTCAAATTGGTTCCGCTTATCCCTAAAGACATCTCTATCTTCGTACCCCTCTTTGGGATTTCATTGATGCAAGTTGTTTTTTATCAAATGAGACTCCATAGATGTGATCTACATCATTCATTTAGTTAAAATCTACATTTAAACCACCAAAATCCGGCTTGTATGCAATTGGTGATTAAAAAACAACGGTTGAGAAAATACAAAATTGTGCGATTTAAAAAACATTTTCATAAAAAATAAGATCTAAGGTTCAAACTTGTTAAATCGACCATGCTGAATCCATTTATAGGATCAGAAACAAACAACTTGCATGCTTCATAAGATTTAAGCGGATTATGAAGATAGGGGATCAGTGGAACCACCGAACTCGTTGAGATTAAATGCAAGAGTAGTGATATAACTAGTCCTCAAACAGCACTGAAGGAAAAAAAATTATGTTACCATTTTAACAAACAGATAAGAATAAATGGAGAATAACGTACTTGTCATAAAGTTAAACAAGTAAGCAGTAACAAAATAAAAGTATTTTTCCAGGACAAATATTTCCTACCATTTGGTAGTTATGTAAATATTTCTCTAGCACATTGTAGCTTTACTGTTGATTGGACAACATGGCATAAAATAAATGAAGAAAAAGTAGGATCATCTTGGTTTAAGTACCCCACAAAGGCAGAGTCCGGACTGGGTGCAATATGATTGCACAAAAAATTGTGCATTAAGCACCTCATCACCGTCCATCAGATCTTGGGTCCCACACCAGACAAGCCCATCGGCAAAATGGAGGGTGATCAGGTGCTTAATGCACAAATATTTATGCAATCATATTGCACCTTATCTTTTCACCACAAAGGCTCCCCACATGGCCATTGGCTATGTTGGGAAGAATATGTATGTGTGATCATTGCTTCATAAAGATGACTTATATATAGTTGGTTTTTTATTGTAATTGGCATTCTTATCAATGAATTATGGTGGATGGTGGAGGTCTGCCTTACCCCCATCTTGCCTTTATATATATATATATATATATATATATATATATATATATATATATATATATATATATATATATATATATATGTGTGTGTGTGTGTGCAAGCCTAAGTGTGATGACTCCTTTGAGACAAAGGTAAGCCCACAAAGTTTTATGCTGTCAGAGGACAGTAATCATAAATACAGTAGGCTAAGCCAGCACGGCTAGGTCTCTGATTCAGAAAACGGTTTGTTTGTGTAAATAACCCAAAAAAAAAACAAAAAAGAAAGGAAGGAGTTTTAACCACTTGAGAGTGGATCATTGTTGTCACTGTGGTTGCAAATCGGCTTCCTATCTTGTTGGCACAAAACCTATACTAAACGAGTTGATTCGGTTTATTTTTAATATTATTTTAATACTTGACTGACGTGTCATTTGCTGGTGAAGAATTGGCCGACCCAGTTCAGATCCGTATTGAAAATCGATTCAAGGTTGCAATACGATAATGATAGCATTGGGTCATAAACAAAACATCAGTCTATCCTGATCCCCACCACCTGAACTGGGGTTTTCCCTCGATATACATATACCAAAAAAAAAACTTGCCTTAAGTGAAAAAACTTCCAAGTTGAAGAATATCAAATAAAATAATAAAAATAATTCGCTTCAGGGATTTTGAAGTACTGTATATATGCAGCTGCCGTGTCTCAGATGTGATCTGTGTACTTGATTTTATAGGAATATAAGGGTCAGCTGAAGTGTTCGATTTTTCTCAATGGTTCAAAATCTTTGTAAATTTTAGAGGCTCCAAATATCATTTTTTTCATCGAAAACACATATCCAGGTGTGGATTCCTAGTAAATAGACCATGCCCAACACATTTATGAGGTTGGAACTGTGAAAAAAATACCAGAAAAACAGAAAAAGCCATCAAACATGTATCGCAATTCGCAAGCACCTACGCTCTACTCTCTCTCTCTCTCTTTATATATATATATATATATATATATATATATATATATATATATATATATATATATATATATATATATATATATTCTTGATTGATTTCTTTAGTTCCTAACACCAAGACATAAGCAGGAAAACCATCGTCGCACTGGCTGAGAAGCACGCACAAGAACCTTTAGATGCAAGAGCTGAGGTCGAAATTGAAAGCTTGAGTGGCACAACTTTAACGGTGAATATCGCCTCCGATGCTGAGAAGAGGTATGCCAAACATTGCATTTGTGCATTTGATTGTGGTGGTAATCACAACATCAATAACATGTGAGAGTTTCCAAAAATCGGCAGAATAATTTTGATGGGTCTGATGCTTCACCATTATGGCAAGTGTTTAATAATGAAAGGCAAATACAAGGAAGCTCTGGATGCACTGGCAGTATCAGAGGCAAGTGTTAGTTCTCTCATTTATTTGTTTCATGCATGTTTTCATTAGTTGTGTAGAATACTTTCAGTTAAACATAAAAAAACTCCTTCATGAGACATAATGCCCTTGCCATTGCCGCATGACCAACTCATAGAGGAGTTTCACAAAAACATCAGAGGTTACGTTTTTGTGAAACTCTTCAGTCCTCGTGATTTTTTCTGAAGTATGTTGTCATGCTTTTCAGAGAACTCATGCATGATGGTTCATGAGATGCTCTATTTTGGCCCCTGCATCATTCCTTGATATACTGCTCATATTGAAAACTTCATCCCGTATCCTCAGCCGTATCTAAGTGACATAGGCAGGAAGTCATCCATTAGAGGACCATTCTGATGCACAAATATTTCTGCCACTAACAGCTTGGGAAATTTTTGTTTGCAGGGGGCCTTTTGCTTTTTTGGTCCTCATTTTACTTATGTGAGTTGGTTCCCACCATATAAGAGCTTCCAGTGTTTCTGGCTGGCTTACTCCTTTTCTCTTTGCTAAACTTGGACCTTTTTTCTTCATCTTCAGGGAATGCACAATATACCACTACTCCATCTAGACATTGTATGGTGTCATCTTCAGGGAATGCACAATCCAGACATCATGTGCCTCTCAAAAGCTGTGGCTCGATTGAAAGATGCTCGGAACGTGATTAAGAACTATTACAACAGAACCCCCGAATGGGCAAATTCTGTCATGGTTGGTCGATACCTAGAACACATCAAGTAAGCCACTCTGGTTCTTAAGTGCATGTTTGTTTGTTTTTAACGCGCTTGGTATCTTATCATTACTTAGTGCACTGTAGACAAATCTGTACCAGCACAACCCGGGCTGACCATGCATGCATGCAAAGCTTGGTGATCCCCTTGCATGATCATGCAAGCATGCATGTGCACACCTATACACTGTTTCCATTCTTGTGACTATCTTGACTTAGAGATGGAAGTTGAACCCTCATCATGCTTAAGAGACATCTTTGAAATATATATATATGTATGCAGATATTTGAGACTAGAGCTCTTGGAAGGTATTGCAGCCTATCACCTAAAGCGCTCCAAAAAAACGCGCAATTCTTTGGATTCTGCCAAAATAAGATATGAGCAGGTACTGTTTTCCTTGGTCAGATCATTCTGTTGATAGTTCTATGATCCGAGTGTAATCCAAGTAGGCCTAGTTTCAGATAATGCAATAAGCTTCAGCATTTGGAGTAACCGACATAACTTATTACATCAAACAGATAATTAGAAGCCTCTGGCTTCTTTTTTTACAGCAAAACCAGGATTTCGGCATTATAAAAGGTTGGGTTCTATGATGGATAAGTTAGTTTCAACAAAGAGACTAAGGAATGCGTATGCCATTAGGAACTTGATCTGGCAGCAGCAAGAGTTTTAACAGAGGGCTTCTGCTGCCATTTATCAAGAAAACCAAATTATTTGCTTTGAAGTATAACCATCAAGAACTTCATGCCTTGCCTTACCTAAAAGTGATAAAATTATATGCTTCTAGATGTAAACCTATAGATTTTATGAGTTTAGGATGCTGTTATCTGTCCCGACACTAAGAGTTTTGATTGTTGTTGTACTTGGTGCACTTTCTTCTGTAAAAAATCAGTTGATCTCATCAAAACTTACTGGTCTGCTATCTGTTGCTGTTTCTGCTTTTTCTTATGCATTCTTTTTTCAGCTTCGAGTGCGTTATGGGACACTGTCACAAATCAAAAGGATGGGCTTTGAAGCACAAGCAGCAAAAAGAGCTCTAATGGTTGCTGGTCAAGATACTGAGAGTATAGTCAATTTTTTGGAAGAACAGAAAGAAAGGAGGCTCCTCAGAGTTGAGGCAAGCATGAAGCAATGTGAAGAATCAAGGCAAGGCCCGCATGCCTACTTTCGTTTTTTCCCTTCATAGGTATGTTTATTTTATGTTCCTCTGATCTCAGATTGAATCACGTCTTTAGGGAACAAATGATCCACAGATTGAATCCCAAAGGGGTAGTCAGTGTAGAAAAGTTGTCTGTGCTCACCTCTCTTGGGTAAGCAATACAATGACAATTTTATAACAGTTGGAATACGTATGTTTGCCTTGCATTACATTTTTCCTCTCTTTAGTAACACCATCCAAGTCATTTTTTGCATATACTCACAAATGAATTTCTCCCTTTCTCTAGAAATCATTGATTTTGAAAATTTCTAGAGGGCATGGATTACAGTCGTATAGAAGGTTACTCATAATTTCATAACTCTTGGCTTTTGCTAAGATAAGCAACTGTCCCTTCAAAGATATAACCATGAACATACCCTTATTTTCTACTGAAAGCGTTTTTATTCATTTGTTTGTAGGTTCTGCACATCCTTATACAGAAACGATAACATGGAATTACATTTAAAAAGAATGTGATTTTTATTATGAAGGAGCAATCAGATTGCCGAATTCTTCATTTTTTATACACCAAACTTTTTCTTGTACTTTTTAACACCAATTAATCACTTGTTGCTAGCAGAATACATCCATGGATTGCATGGGAATCCCTCTACGGAAACGGAAATAATCTTGAGCAAGCTTTATATGATTCAACAGACATAGAAATGCCTCGCCTGCTACTAGTGGATCAGAGGAAGGCAGTGCTTGAATATATGGGCTTTAAAAGTGAGAATGTTACACCAACAGCTTAGTTTACTCATTGTTTTATTTCTTTCAATTTTAAAAAGCTTATAATTAGCTTAAGGCATAAGAAGATTGTGTTTTTTTTAATTATGTTATATTGCAGTTGTGTCTCAAACAAGAGAAGGTGCCTTGACTCTACCCAGCTCTGCAGAGACAATTCAAGGCCACCAAGATGTTAGAACTTTCAAAGAAGGTGTCAGTTTACTCATTATTTTATTTCTTTCATTTTTCAACAGCTCATAATTAACTTAATACACAAGAAGATTGTGTTGTTTTTATTCTGTTATATTGCAGTTGTGTCTCAAACAAGAGACGGTGCCTTGACTCTACCCAAGTCTGCAGAGACAATTCAAGGTTACCAAGATGTTAGAACTTTCAAAGAAGGTGCCAATTCCTCCAAGAGCAGAGAGAACAGTACATCTCAAGATCATGAATACATGGTTGAGGACAAAAATAGGGACGCTAAGGTGGAAAGTGAGATTTATGAGTGTCTCAGTATATGTTCACTGTTGGATCTTGAATTTGCACCAGAAAGGGATGCCATGGAGGAGCATAACTTTCTGTTCAATCTCCAGTCACGAAAAAGGAATGCCAAAAGAAAGGATAAGCTTCTTGGTTCAATGAATGGAGTGTCGATCCAGTGAAACAATTTGATACAAAGTACTGGTTTATCACTGAGATGTGTGCGTCTGTGTCGACATGCAAAGGGGTGTCTTTCTCTGGAGCTATGCCAATTGGATCATCTGATGAAATGTCAAATAAAAACAAAGAATCACAAATTTAACCTGGTTCGGATCATATGATCCTACGTCCACGACCAGGCAAACACGCACTCCCTTGAGATTTTATTGAATGTCATTTACAGGTTACAGGCCTCACATATAGATAGCATAATAACATCCAGACAGGAAAGGGATAACTACAAAAATAACAATGGAAAGGAAGGATATCGATAAGAAGGAAATTGTTAATGATAAAAACAAATCACACCAGCTTAACTGATTCCTCCGTGATGCCCTGTGAGCCAGCTTGCATTCCATCACTCCCCATCAAGTGGGGCGTATACATCGTAGCAGCTGCACTTGCTAAGAGCAATAGCGAGTTGTTGTTTAGTCAAACTTTTTGTTAGCCCGTCTGCCAATTGGTTTGAACTCCGAGTATATGGAGTTTGAATTTCTCCATTCTGAACTTTTTCTCTTACAAAAATGGCAATCTATCTCTATATGTTTCATTCTATCATGAAACACTGGATTTGCGGCAATATAAATGGCAGCTTGATTGTCGCAATACATTGGAATGGGCAATGAGAATACGAGTCCCATTTTAGTCAGTAGTTTTTTTATCCATATAATCTTGCTAGCTGTAGCGGTCATGCCCCGATATTCTGCTTCAACACTGGATCTTGAAACTACTTTTTGCCTTTGACTGCTCCAAGATACAAGATTATCTCTTATATAACACAATATCCCGTACTTCCTGCCCAGTCTGCATCTGAATAACCTCTGATTTCCACATGATTGTTTCCTTTGTACCATAAACCTTGACCGAGAGATTTTTTTCAAATATCTCAAAATATGATCCACCATATTTAAGTGAGATTCCATAGACTGTGCATATGCTGACTGACTAGACTAACTGCATGAGTGATGTCTGGTCTGGTCATAGTTAAATAAATAAGTTTCCCTACAAGTTGTTGATATTGGGCAATATCAGAGATGGGCTCATCACCTTCACTTTGGTTTCTGAAATTACTTTCAAGAGGAGTATTCTTAGGACGACTACCCATTTTTCCCGTTTTCTTTAGCAAGTCTAGAGTATATTTTCTCTAGGACATAAGAATTCCCTTATTTGAATGGGCAAACTCAATCCCTAGGAAATATCTTAGTCTGCCAGGTCTTTAATGTCAAATTCTTTTTGAAGCATTTCCTTGGTAATTTGAATGCGGCTAAAATTGTTTTCTGTGATTATCAGGTCATCAACATATATGAGAATGAGAACCAAATGGTCTTCATCCCTACGAATAAACAATGAATTGTCTGCCTTGCATCTGACAAATTTATTCTCTTACAACGCCTTACTTAACTTGAAGTACCATGCTCATGGAGACTGTTTTAACCCGTAAATGAATTTTCTCAATCTTCAAACAAGATTTGACCGCTCTTAGGGACGGCCCTGTGGTATCTTCATATAAACTTCTTCTTGCAATTCTCCTTATAAAAATACATTTTTTACATCCATTTGAAATAATGGCCAATTGAAATTACATGCAACCTAAAGTAATACCCGAATCGTGTTCATTTTTGCTACGGGAGCAAACGTCTCCTCGTAGTCTAGACCCTGAGTTTGCGTGTAGCCTTTGGCCACAAGCCTTGCTTTATGCCTTTCTATTGTCCCATCGTGATTATATTTTATCTTGAATATCCATGTACACCCTACACTTTTCTTCTCCTTTGGGAGAGTAGTTAAATTCTAGGTATGGTTCTTGTGTAGAGATTCGAGTTCTTCTTTCATCGCCTTACACCAGACCGAACTCTTCTTTGCTTCTTTATATGTAGATGGTTTCTGCTGCAGAACACTCAGAAAAACATGATATTTGCCTGAAATATTTTTATATGATAACTATTTTTCTATAGGATTAGTAACAGCTTTATACGTAACATAATCATTCAAGTATTTTGGTGTATGACTAGTATGTTGAGACCTCCTTAGTTCAATATTGTTATGCTCAATTTCACTTTCATCAAGCACTAAGGGTTGATTACCAGATGGAGACTAAGAATTAGTTTCTGAGTGTTCCCTATTTTGATGAATTTCAGTCATGACGACCAGATCATCATAATAATTCACATTTGGAAGAACTATCTCCCCCTATCTAGCATTTTTCTCATCAAAATTTTTGAAGAAAGGAGTAAATTCATCAAATTTGACATCTCTTGAAATATATAGTTTTTTTTCTTTCGAACTATAGCACCTATAACCCTTTTTATCTGTAGCATCAGTAAACACACATTTGCGAGCTTTAGGGCTAAGCTTATCATGTCCAATCTTGTCAATCATAAAAAAGTCAGTACATCCAAATATTCTAAGATGTTCAATACCAATTTTGTGCCCTTTAAGAATTTGAAGGGAAGATTTCTCGTTCAATCGGCTACTAGGTAGCCGATTTATGAGATAACAGGCAGTCATAATGGCTTCGCTCCAAAACAATTTTGGCATATGAGCTTGGAAAAGCAGAGATGTGGTGGTTTCAAGAAGATGACGATTTTTTCTTTCAGAATGCTATTTTGCTGAGGAGTTTTGATGCAAGTATATTAATGTTCCATTCTACTATTGTTTTCAAAATTATCAAAGGATCTATTTTTGAATTTAGTCTCATTATCTATACTCAAGCATTTGATGCGGGTATCATATTGTGTTCTAATCATATTGTAAAAGACCTCAAATTTTTTAAAAACTTGGTCTTTGGTTTTCAGTAGATATAGCCAAGTTGTCTTTGAAAAATCATCAATAATCGACAAATAAAACTTGAATCCATTATATGACTCTATGGGTGCAGGCCCCCACACATCAACATGCACTAAATCAAACAGTTTATTGGCCACGCTTTGAAACAAACTAAATAATGGATGCGACATTTTAGAGTACTGGCATACATCACACATACTTTGATCAATAGTAACATTAGGCATTAATTAAGGTTGACAAAGACCTACTAGATGGATGTTCCAACCGCATATGCCATAGTTGACCATCTCTGGAGCAAAACGTCATCATAGCTGCCAATTTAAGTTGATCTATCACATATAGCTCATGCTCCATTTTTCTCTCACCAACCTTCAAATTCGTCATCCTATTCTGAAAGAATACATCATGCAAAGTAAAAACGACATTGCAATTAAGATCCTGAGTCAATCTTGACATGGATAGGAGATTTGACGCAAGGTAAGGCATGTAGAGGGTTTTAAAACTTTTTCCAAAAAACTTGGTTTCACATATCCCCTTAACAGATATTTCAAATCTGTTGGCTATAGTGATGGTTCTTGGATTATGAACGTCTTCTACCTTTTTAACCTTGTTGCATGACATATGTTCTAAAGCTCCTGAATCCACAATCCATACATTACGAGTAATATGAAATGGGGATGAGACCATACCTGAACTTTAACATGTTGTAACGGTCGAGGCAGCGATGGCGGATTCAGAACTTTGCTTGCCAAGATTCTTGATCATGTATGCAATAGTAGCCAACGTGATTTCTTGAGATTTTTCTTTAACACAAGCAACTTGAGCTTTTGCAGGCTCCTTATCTCTCTCACTACTCCCTGGCTTCCCATGAATTTTTCGACATCTTTTCTTCACGTGACTTTCTTTTTTACAATAGGTATACACAGATCTTTTTCCTTTCCTGTTATACTTTTCATATTTATGATGGGTGGTGAAAGCATTGAAAACCACTTTTTTACTTTGATCCTCCCTATGCTGGGATTCTAGTTTCATGTTCATCACTTTTTTATGGGATTCTTCTCTCATTATCATCAAACAAACATTAGATAAAGATGAAAATTCTGAGGCCATAAGAATTTGACTACGAAGGTGCTCATAATCTGGCCCTAGACCAGCAAGAACCTGAAACATTTTCTCATGTTCTTTCAATTTTTTAAGATCCACAAAGTCACTATAAGAGCTTGTTAGAGAGTCAAGCTCGTCCCACATACTTTTTAACTTGCTGAGGACATATCATTTTTCTTGTATTCATGTATGCTTTGAGTAAGTTGATACATTTAGGCTATCTCATTCCTTTCACTATATAGGTCACGGGCTGCGTTTCAAATTTTTTGAGTTGTATTTAGAAATAAAAATTCTTTGACAATAGAGGTTTTCATGGAATTTAATAACCGTGACATCACCAAATCATTGAAACTTTGTCATTCCTCAAGTTGAGGGCTGGCTTCCTCAGGACGTAAACTCTTTCCAGTGATGAATCCTAGTTTAGATTTTTCACAGAGATAAAGTCTAACAGACTTGGCCCTCGATAAATAATTTGAGCCATTTAGTAAGATAGATGTGATCTTGAGATTTGGTGTTACTTGCTCATGAATCAAAACTTTTTCAACATTACTCCTGCTTGGTGCATCAGTGGTGCTGCCACCACTTTGGATCAGTCGATCATTGTCTGCCATGAGGAGTGTAAAAAATTAGAAACCAGGAACACCCGATCAGTACACCTCCTGCTTTGATACCATGATGAAATGTGAAATAAAAACAAAGAATCACAAATTTAACATGGTTCGGATCATATGATCCTACGTCCACGACCAGGCAAACATGCACTCCCTTGAGATTTTGTAGAATGTCATTTACAGGTTACAGGCCTCACGTATATATAGCAGAATAACATCCAAAAGGGATAACTACAAAAATAACAATGGAAAGGAAGGATATCGATAAGAAGGAAATTGTTAATGATAGAAACAAAACACACCAACTTAACTTATTCCTCCGTGATGCCCGGTGAACCAGCTTGCATTCCATTATCATCACTAGTTTGCACCAGAAAGGGATGCCATGGAGGAGCATAACTTTTTGTTCTATCTCCAATCACGAAAAAAGGATGCCAAAAAGAAGGGATAAGCTTCTTGGTTCAATGAATGGAGTGTCGTTCTAGTGAAACAATTTGATACAAAGTACTGGTTTATTACTGAGATGTGTGCGTCTGTGTTGCAACGCAAAGGGGCTCTTTCTCTGGAGCTATGCCAATTGGATCATCACTATTTCCAACCTGTTAAAATGGAAGTTCGACTAAAGGCAAATCAGTTATACAATTCAAATTCAAATCTAAGATTTGAATTTGAATTTTTCCATATCATCATCCGGATAAACCAAGAGCTACCTTCCTATTATTTTTCATTCACAGCATTGAATGAGAAATGATAGCTGTAACGTTACCTTATGTAAATAAATATCATACGTAGGCAGTTACCCATATGTAAAAAAATAAATTGAATGGTTCAGCGTGGTTACGCACCACAGTTTTCACCATCTTAGTTCAGTGTTGATCCTCTTGGTTTTAACATGGTATCAAAGCCAAACTGAACCAAGATGGCTGAGATGATATCTGAAGGCGTGGCCAAGGAGACGACCAACCCAAATATGGATGTGGACAATCCATTCTACGTGCATCATTCCGACAGTCCGGGCACCACACTGGTCTCACAACCGTTGAACGGCGACAACTATGTTGCTTGGTGTCGTGTCATGACCATGGCGCTCACTGCAAAGAATAAGATGGGATTCGTAGATGGGACTATTCTGAAGCCATTTGAGCCACCATCCCTTGTTGTGTCATGGACGCGATGCGATAATATGGTGCAGTCATGGATACTTAACGCCCTCCACAAAGATCTGGCCTCTACAGTGCTATATGCAGAATCCGCGGCTGAGGTATGGTCTGAACTAAAGCAACGTTTTTATCAGACTAATGCCCCTCGTATATATCAAATCCAGCAGCAAATTATAAGTTGCAAGCAGATGCAGTCATCTGTGGCAGCATACTTCACAAAATTGAAGGGATTGTGGGACGAGCTTGCATCATACGTCACCCTTCCACAATGTTCCTGTGGAGGAATGAAAGCTGTTTTTGAATTACAGCAAAGGGATCAGCTGATTCAATTCTTGATGGGTTTAAATGAAAGTTACAATGGTATACGAAGTCAAATTCTTTTAATGGACCCAATTCCTACTGTCTCGAAAGCCTACAATCTCATTATTCAAGAAGAAAGACAGAGGGAAATTAATACTATACCGGTTGGTTCAGAATCCATTGCAGCGGTTGCTTTACAAAGGCATGATCAAGAAAGAGAGTTTTCAATTAGAGGAAGAAACAAAAACCGGATGAGATGCGATCACTGTTAAAACCAAGAGGATCAACACTGAACTAAGATGGTGAAAACTGTGGTGCGTAACCACGCTGAACCATTCAATTTATTTTTTACATATGGGTAACTGCCTACGTATGGTATTTATTTACATAAGGTAACATTACAGCTATCATTTCTCATTCAATGCTGTGAATGAAAAATAATAGGAAGGTAGCTCTTGGTTTATCCGGATGATGATATGGAAAAATTCAAATTCAAATCTTAGATTTGAATTTGAATTGTATAACTGATTTGCCTTTAGTCGAACTTCCATTTTAACACAACCATAGGCCATTCACTTGCTTGTTTGTTGCTTATTGTCAACTCGGTACAGTTGATAGTGTTCCATATATTGGTATCAGATTCTGAAATATCATGTGAAGGAAATAACATTCAAATGCTCGATCAGACGCTTCAGTTGCTGAAACTATTGTTTGGCTTGCTCTGGACAAGTGATTTTTCTTTTTGTTGAATGAACTGTGGATAAATGAATTGGTACAGCAAACTAAAAGCTGTGTATGAATTTCTGTTTCTCTTACTCTTTGGAAAAGATAACAAATCCTACTGATCAACACAATTCTTACAAGTCTTTGCACAATAAAAAGCTCTGAAAACCTTAGTGCCATCCCAAGTTTTTTATAGTTGTAACTGTCCGCTTTTTTATATTATATGTATTACATTTTCAGTGTTTCACCAATGTGGGGAATCTGTCACACAAGATTTGCTTGGCAACTTCATCAAGTCCAATTAATCAATCTGTTGTTTTAGGTTTTTTCTTGTAGATGGGATCAGCTTATCTGCTCCTGCATAAAACTCACCTTTACTATCATTTTCACTAAGGTTGTCTCTGATCCTTGGCGTGTATTTGCCAACTGCTGATGTCACTTTTCATCAGCATGTTAGTTGGAGTCCACAATAAAAAAACACTAATCTATTATGCCATATATATTATTTAATATATATAGAGAAAATATAATTTGCTAAGCTATTGCCCCCTCACATATATTCTTCAATATATAGAGAGAAATATATTTACTAAAATCATTTGTAAGTGCAATCTAGTTGAGATGTCATTTTGCAAGTTGTTTTGACTTAAAATCAGCAACTGAGACACGTTATTGGGAAGGTGGGCACATGCCCACCTTGACCCACAGAAGCCCCCCTGCATAAAAGGTGGGCAGTGTCCATCCTGACCCGGTCAGAGTGGGCACTGATACCTGACCCAAAGGGGGGCGATGGGCGAGCTCTCACCCTGGTGTGCAAACTCCCCCCCCCCCCCCCACCAAATCTGAATTAAGTTGGATCCTAGGCAGAAAGTTTGTCAGCTTTTGATGTTGAATTGTACAATCGGAATGCTTGGATCTATATTGGTTGCTTGGCTGGAGCTTCCTATAAACAATTTTATGTTGCTTTATTGATGATCTTGCTCGGTTCTTTGGCAGAAGGGTTTATCATTGTATTATCTTGATAGGTGTACTCCTCAACATTGACATGTTTACAACACTTTTTTTGTTCTTTTTAATTTCTCAGTTTCACCACTTCATTTCTCTCAAATCTAAATCATATCATGATTGCCAATGTGACGGGCTGTTTTCTAGTTTAACGTAATGTGGAATTGTGCCCTTTGCAGTGTTGGGATCAGGTGCAATCACATTGCACAATTAGAGTGTGCTGCTGCACCTGATCACCATCCACCTGCTGTTGGGGCCCACTCTGACAGGTTGTACAATAGGAAATTGTGGGTGATCAGGTACAGCGGCCCATTGCATCCATGCACAACCAAGTCTCTTAGTCTCGGAGTGGTTTCTCTGTTTCTCATTAAAAAAAATCATGCTGCCATTATACCATTCAGTTATGTGTATACATAGCTTACTGAGTCTACCAACTGGACCCCGCTTAGTTGGTAGGAGCTGTCAGCGGCACATTCCATCCATGCAATGTGATTGCAGCTGATCCTATCCAGCACGACCAAGTTTCTTACTCTTGGAGTGGTTTCTCTATTTCTCATTAAAAAAAAATCATGCTGCCATATTTCTCATTACAGTTGTGTATACATAGCTTACTGTGTCTACCAACTGGACTCTGCTTAATTGGTAGGAGCTAGGTAGGTTGTAGGGATGGCAGTGGACCAGGGCGGGGGATAAGGTCTCTATCATCGCCCTATTTCAAAATTTTGCCCTCTGTCCTCACCTTCATCCCTACATGGGTTTTGATTTTAACTTTTATTTTTGGTTCATTCTTCGTTTCATGTCCATCCTCAGTCTAAACAGAGCGAGGAAGGTCGTAGAGGAAGGAGATGAGATAAATGAAAGCTCACGGGGCTAGTTAAAGGAAAGAGAGGAAGGAGAGATAGAGAGATTCAAGAAAGGGTTTTATGTTAAGGTTAATAATATATATATATATATATGATTTTATAGTATGTACAAGAGTATAATAGTAATTTTTTTAATGGTGACTCAAGATGGGGCGGAGGCAAGAATAAGTCCCTCCACCTCCATTCCTGCACAGGATTTGATCTCAACCTCCATCCCCAGTTCATTCCTTGTTTTATGTCTTCCACCGGGGGTCCAAATGAGGCCAGGCCCGTTTTCCTCCGGTCCATTATCATCCCTGGTAGGGTGAATAATAATTGGTGGGGTCTGCCTAACCCCAACTCGCCTTTAAAAAAAAAGCTTATTGTGTCTGCTAACGAGGCAGGGGACACCTTCACCCACACGTGGACATGCCCAAAGAACACACGGCACACCCTCATTTGTTGCAGTTTTTCATTTAGAATTTGTGCATTAAACACCTAATTGCCCTCCATCAGGCCTTGGCCCCACAACTGACAGGCCTGTCCCATGGAAGGTGATCAGTTTCTTAATACTCAAATATTTGTGCAATCATATTGCACCTGATCTTTTCACCCCCCAAAACAAGGATGAGATAGCGTGAAAAAAAAAACATTAAAAAAAATTTTTTTTTTGAGGGTACTGGACAGGGCAGGACAACACGTCCTATCCTGTAATGTCCTCTCTCGTTAAGAATTGTTAGCTTTCCTTACAGTGACTGTTAAAGAGCAAACAAAATTGATGATTTGACCCTTAAAAAAAGACCAATTTGCAAATCGCGGATAAGGTAGTGGCTAATTTGCAAAAGGTTAATACACTAACAACTATTTGACCTAGGGCACCTTGGTGACCAGTTAACCATCGTGAGTGTTTGACCATAGTCAAACTAACAACTATTGAAAGAAGGACATGCTTGAGTTTAAAGTGTTCAACCTTGGCTCATTCTTGTTGTGAGCCAAGCCGAGCTCGAGTTGATAATCAGCATGAGTCAAGTTAAAGCTGGCTTGTTTAGAGAAAAAAATACATTGTTCTATTGTTGAAAGAAAGAAATAATATTACAAAAGAATACATGTAAAATATAACTAAAGTATATTTCTTACCGCCTAATGAGCTTATACAAGTCCAGCCGAGCCGAGTTGGTGAGAAAGGCTAGGACTGATTTGCGAAATGAAATAAGACAGGTATCATTTTGCAAATTGGCTACAAAGTGAGGATCAATGTGCAAAAAGAGAAACTTTAGAATGATATATAAAAGGACACGACACGGGATTAAATTGAAGAATCCCTGTGACATGTACAGGGAAGCCTTGACTTATACGCGTGTATCTTTTGGTGGGAAAAAGGAAAAGGATGGTCGGCGGGGAGGCAGATTTCTGAGGAGTGTAGAGGAGGCCGAGAAAAGATAGAGACGAAAGTAGGGGGATAAGAAAAGAGCTGGAGGAGGCCAGGAAGCAGCAGAAGCAATAGAGGATCTGCCTCTCCGACTGTGGGAATCTGATTTCCCATCCGTGACTCCTTTGATTCCCAAATCATCGTTTTCACAACACTTTTCCTGCAAACCGAAGATCGATTCATCGCCCAAATTGTAAAAGATCGTCGTTTGAGCAGCAGATCGTAGTTGATCGTCGATTTTTCTTCCCGATTAATCCCGGTGGTTAGCTACACTGCACGCGCCTTCAGTTATATGATTCCCCAATCCCTAAATCTTTGAAGAACTTCCTCAATCTTCGGAGCTCCTTTTCCTTCTGAAAATCGGAGCTAGGGTTTTCTTTGGTTCTTCTCTTTCTCGTTTTCTCCTTATTTATCCGGGAAGCAATTACTATCCTTTTCCTGCTCCATTATGGAGAGGGTCAGAAGAGCGTCTCACGCTGGGTCGTGGTATACCGACAACGGTGATCTCCTTGATCATGAGCCTTTTCTAATCTTGACCTTTTGTTAGGTCCCGTTATTCGCTGTTGCGTGTTGAAGATCGCAAGAGAGTTGATTGCAATTGAAAATCGCGAGAAATTGAAAAATTGCATTCACGTTTTCGTTTTGATTATGTAGTTTCTTACGGGAAAATCTTTGTTTGGTGTATCTGTTTGGATATGCTCTGCGTTCATTGCTTTTAGTTGTTAAGCATGCACATCATTTGTAGTTGTTGTATCGGATAATCGTGATCGGATTTGTATCTTCTGGATACTAAATCATTCCAAACAGCTTCCAATTGTCTTTAGATGTAGTCAATGTAGAACAATTTAAGAGTGGCTAAAAAACAGCAGACGAATGCTGAAATAAAAATGTAATTAATAGATAGAAAGAGGTGTAGGAAGAACATTTGTGAAGTGTTATTTGCATTGAACAACGTCAGGCATTATGGCGGTGGTGATTCATCTCCATAATCCTCGAGGAAAAGTAGATCTTAAATGGAGTGTGTATGTTCTTAATCAATTCAAGCACATTATCGTGTATAGCAAGAAGTACTAGTCCTAATTCCCGCACTTGATGATTTCAAAAATTAAAAGCAGGAGTATTGAAAATTAGGAATCGAACACTTTGAGATAGAGCACCCTTAGATAATCGAAATCCATAATGTATAATGCTTGTGGCTTTCAAACCATATAAAGCTTGTGGTCAATGCATTACCTTGTCATAGTTCATCTCATGGTATGAAGAAATTCCTTACCTAGTTGCCAACTCACAGCAGAATTCTAATATTAAAACATTCTTCCTTATTTTAGATTCTTCCAGTTAGGGCACGAGACGGCTAAAAGCTCTCCAAATAGTGGTGTTTAATATGAAAATCAACTTCATCAGGGAATGGCTTGAGTTGGTCCACCCTTGAGATATTTGGCAACCTCACTTGTTGTTGAGTTATTGAATAGGTAGTGATCGATCATAGCATCATCTGAAATGTTCTGTGGATGTAATCACTTATTTTTTTACTTTAATTTTACTTCTATAAGGGTTTCTTCGACATCTGTACGAGGACTTGACCGATGTTTTTTTCATGTAATATCCAAATAGCAAGTCACCATACGATTGGATCTTCCTTTTTGTGTACCCCCAAGAGCATTTAAAAAAACTAGTTGGAAATTTGAACTTCCTTTTTCATTTACACTTGCTGTTTGTGTCATCTGTTGAGCTTGACCTTCACTGTGTGATGGCCTACAATGTTGAAGGATGAAATTTCCTGATTTAGTTTCATTTGAAAGAAAGTAGACAAATTGAAGCAAGTGTAGAAAGGGAAGCTGGTGGGACTGGGAACGCTGTGGCTGTTTGTGTCGACTGTTGAGCTCAATTTGCACTGGGAAGCTATAGTTGATTATGTAGGCATGTGCATGCAGATTTACATTCATGCATACCCACATATGCATTGTAAATTTGAACATATGTTCAATGATCCACACTATTCTTTCTATTGCAATGAAATGTTTATTGGTCTGTTATATGGTACATTTAAACAGTGCATCATTTGTCCCTTGAAATTCTGATGTCTTCAACATTCCGTACAACGCAATTCTGAATAACATGCTGGAAGTATGTGTGTTGATTGAGAGCTTTGAAAACACTTTTGAAAGCTGATCTGGCTGTTTGTGTTTGGTAACCTCTAACTTGTTCTGTTTCTTGTACTTATATACTATATTTAGCTATCAAACTGGACGAAGAGCTTGATGGATGGCTTAGGGCATCTGGGGTTGCAAAGTCCGCTGGTGTTCGAGGTGTAATTGCTCCGTAAGTATTAATTTAATCCTCTAAGAAAGTTACATGCTGTGATGCTTAGATCATGTTATGCCTTACATGTTTTTACTGGTAACCTCCAACTCTAGGCATGCTGGTTACTCATATTCAGGGCGTTGTGCGGCTTATGCATTTGCAAACATAGATCCAGAGAATGTGTACGTTGTTTGTTTTACTTTTCACCTATTTTCCTATTGTCTAAGTATTGCTTAACATATTTATTTTTGGATGTATTATTTCTTTTTCCACAGCCAGCAAGCACTAAATGCTAACGAAGCACATACATGATGAGTTAATATGCATGGAAACAAACTCTAAAGGGTGCATTTGTCTGAAAAAAGCAAAATTGTGGACAGTGTTGACACTTGAATAGGATGTACTAACTTAACCTGACATCTTCTCAAAGTTATGTCTATATGAGTTTGTGGGACTCTGAATAGGTGGCGATTGTTCGGGATGTTGATTCAATAATAGGAAAAAGGTGTTCTTGTTGAATAAGGCTGAGATGATGATTCTTTGAGGGCAGTAGTAACTGATTTTGACATGCCTACTTTGCATAATTGTGAGCTCTCTAGACACATAGATCCTCTCCTTTTTTTCTTTTTTACAATATAATACACTTTCTTTCTTCTTTCTCTATTGGGCAATTGATAATGACTTTTAAGATGCACATAATGTGGTAGTGGACATTGATAGAGATTATCTCAAAGTGACAGATTTCATTGCCATAACTCAATAAAAGGATGCATCAAGGCTGTGCATGTCCCAATGCTATATAAAGAGGTAGGTAATCAAATGCTTTAATAAGTTCAACAAATACAATGAGTGCAAAAATAGTGGCCAAAGGCTAAAGTAATTTGAGAACAATCTACCAAGCCTCAAGCCTGTGGGTGGTTAGAAACTAAATTGAGCAATGACTTCATGAAGAAGTCTACAAAGCTTAGAGGAGACATGGTGAAGTGATGAGTTTTTTCTTTGCCAAAGTGACATTGATGCTTTTTGTGCTCGTGAAAAATTTGTATGTTGTACTATTACAATAATTAAATATAGATCAAACTTGATAAGTGGATCGTTGTTGAATTGGACCCTCTTATTTCATTTTGTGTTGCATCCCTTCCTTGTGCATTACACCCCTCAACAAGGCTCTTCGAAAAACATTGATAGATGTACAGACAGGGGCAGAGGCAGGTAGTGGCTAGGGTGGGCACGTGCCCACCCTGGTCTGAAAAACCTCAACAGGGAGCTAGGTCTCATAGTGGTTACTGCCTACCCTGGCCCGAAATTGTGCCCACCTTCCATGTTGAGTGCCCAAAATTGTGCCTTTTACATGCATAAAACAGGTGGAGCTCTCTCATTTTATAAGCAAAAGAGGGTTTTCACTTTTTTCTCTCCTCCATATGGGATTATTCTCCCGTAAACTACTTTCTTTGTGCATGGGTTTTTGTGGGAAATGCAAAATTTTGCTTCATAAATGCATTCCTATGAATGCTCTATCTCTATCTCAAATGCATTCTTATTATCGTGCTCTCTCTTTCTCTCTTAAATGCATGTCTTTTTTATGACAAATAACCCTTGCACCCTCGTCGAAGCAAGAAAAACCCTGGGTGGGGCCCCACGATCACCCTGCCTTATGTGGCCCACCTTTGAAAGCTATGTGCTAGTGGGGTTTGATCCGGTGCCTTCATCTCAACACCTTCACAACTACCCTGCTGGCCATGCAAGCAACTCCTGCAGTGGTGAAATGCACGTCTCTTTTATCTTTCTCAGAATAAAACACTCATAAAAACGTTAAAAGTGGCATGGATTAGTCCTATATTGATCAGTTCAGAGGGGCAAGGCCCTCCCAAAGCTTATAAAAAGAGGCTCTTTTATTTTTTATGTAGCAAATCATTTGGTCGTTGACTCGTGTGGGGCTTGCCCTGACCTGATCCAAAATGAATTGGTAGTATCGGGTAAAGAATTAATACAATTTCCAGCTGAGCTCAACTCAATAATTATTGGATCAGCTTTTTATGAATTAGATGCATTTTAGAGGTTATGTTTTTTTTTTCCTCAATTAACATAAAATAGTATGATGTTTGTTAAGGTTTAGGGTTTTGATATATTTTTTTAATAACATGAATGCTTAATTAAGGATTTAAGGTTTTTGTGTTTTTTTTTCAATTAGCATTATGCATGAACCTATGAATAATGAGTGGTTGATTTTAGTTAGAATATTAAGGGTTTTGTTTTATTGTTTTTTAAACATATTGTTAGTATAATTATTAGTAATTATTTTTCCCTTTTATTGTGTTTTTGTGCTTAAGGGTGTCAACGGGTTGGATCTAGTTTGGACCTAGATGGGTCTGAATTCGGATTTGATTTCGAGGTGTTGGTAGTGGGTTCAGACCTGAGTCCGATGGGTCCACTATAAGAAAAACCATACCCAGGTCCCATAAGGATTATATCAACGGGTAAAATAATACTTTTTATCTTTTTTACATTGAAAACTCATGGATCTGAACTTCTGTCAGATCTAGGTCTGATATGAAATTTCACAAACTACACCCACCTCGATATACTAATCGGATCCTTAAGATCCAATCTCAATTCTAAACGGACCTTCTTTGTCACCAACCTTGACTCTATAAGGTTTGGTAATATCACACCTATTTGTGCCCACCCAAATTTAGATTTCAGGCTCCGCCCCTATGTACAGATTGTCTTTCTATTTCATTTTTTAGAAAATTAAATGTCATATTTTGCACCAATCTACATACACTTCAACTTTAACAAATTTTTACCCTGAAGGGCAACCTCAATAGGTTAGATTAAAGTAATTCTACATTGCTTGTGTTCCACCTTAAACATTACACCCCCCTCAAGAAGGCTCTTCTGATAGAATGATGCATCAACTGAATTGTCTTTCTATATCATTTTTGCATTAGTCTACATGCTTGTCAACCTTAATAGGTGTTAGATTCTACCAAAAATTCTATCCAAGTTCCATCATGTGATTGCCTGAAGATGTAAACAAAATCCTGGTCTAGACACTGTCATGATGATACGGATTCCAATGCACTCCATGATGAACTCTAAGAATCAAAACATGATACATTTGGACACATGTGAATGAATAACTCTATTCATAATGGACATTAAAAATGCAAAAGGAAAATTACATTGGTGAATAAATAACACCATCCATAATGAACACTAAAAATACAAAAAGAAAATTACATTTAATCCTCACTACAAATACACTCAACACATAAGCTTAATACTACCCATCACTCTCTTAACCCTTACACATTTACACACACCTTTATTTATAGTGGAGAAAGAGAGAAAAGAAGTAGAGGAGAGAAGAGAAGGAGTGAAAATGAGAGGGAAGTCCTCTCTCATTAAGGAATGAGAGAAAGCTCCCAACGGCTAGAATTCTAGACGTTGGGAGTCAAAGCAAGTCAAACTAGCTTTGACTCAACTCCCAAAATATAATATATATATATATACTTATATAAAATGTTATATTAATCTTTAACACCCCCCTCAAACTTACAGTGATTCACTGTAAGTTTGGAAATACAAGATAAGAACCCATTACATTTGACTTCAACAGGTACTTTCATTCGTTGTTTCCTTGAAAGGTGCTCTTGATCTTCAAATATATGCTCTAAGCCGGTCTCTAAGATTTTCAATATCATCAAAGCTTGAGAACTTGAAAAAAAGAGCTCACAAAATATCCTAATTACATACATATATGTATCATAAAAAGATTTTAAAAAGATTATTAATTATATATTATGGAGAGAGTATGGCCAAACACACCAAAAGTACAATATATAGACAACATTTACTAAGACAATTTACCATTTTTCAAAAAATTATTTGAAAAAACTCATTAATTTTTGAGTAATCATAGTTCTTAATAAGAGAACATAAGTGCATAATATCAAAATGAGAGATGCATGCATAAAATATCTAAAATATATATTTATAAATCATTAATCACTTTAAACATCATGAAAACATGCATTCTGCATTCTTTAAAGTCAGTACACATATTTATCCCATTAAAAGATATGATCATTAAATAAATAACCAAGGTTTGAAAACTTGTCGGGTCAACACGTTGACTCGGCCCGAAAATGATTTGGTGCTTGAGAAAGTAGGATCATGTAGCCTTTTCAAAAGTGGGTTTATTCATATAATGCATATTATATATAATATATTGGTAAAATACTATAAAATATACATAGTATATACATATATTTATATATTTTATATAAAATATAAAGTTAACATGACCCGGCCGAGTCACCGAGTTGACCCGGTCAAGTCACAAGTCACTCAAGGACGAGCTGAGTGACGAGTCATTGGGTTTTACAACCATTTAAATAACTTACAAAAGAGTTTAAATCACAAAACATTTTTACACAGTGGAAGACAAGAAATAATTTCAATTACTCAACAAAGACAAATTTCAAATCAAATCCAATAAAGTTAGGTCAAAATAAACTTTAGCATAAACATTAGTGCAATCATATGCAATACATGATGTCTTAAGACAAATTTTCACAAACTTAAATAATCAAATAACGAGTCATGCACAATATAAGCACTCTACATAGAGGTGATGAAATTATGAAGTTTGAGAATCCTTCAAAAGATCATAAATCTATCAATGAGAAACAAGTGTATTAAGCACATCAAATACAAAGCCACTAGTGGGTGCAATACAAAGAGCCAACCAAGGGCTTCATACAATCCTTACAAAGAGGAACAAGAGACATAAAAACAATATAGATGTTTTTTGATAAAATACTCCCAAAGAGCCATAAAGATCTACATATATAACATTCTTCAATATGCATGATGTAAAATATCAATACGCAAGAGAGAAATCACAAAAGATAAACACATTTTTTATACGATAACAAGTCATGCTCATGCCATTCAATATAATCTTCTTAAGGCATATACCAAAAAGAAAAATCTCAATCCAACACGTGTCATTTGAAAATAATCTTCACTTAATAGAGCAATATTGCTCAAATATATATGAAATAACATATTAAAAAAGACCTCATTAGAAATAGATCACTATAAAAGATCATGCTTGATCACATCATAATATATTAAAATTTTTAAAGATCACACATTCAACTTGAGTGGATAACTACAAAAGTGCTCTCTATGGAACACACTCACAATACCCACAATGGAAACCAAATAGTGGTGTTCTAAAAGAACACAATAACAAATCCTACAAAGAGGATAAATAATAAGGCACAATATAAAAAATATTTTTATTAAAATGAAATGAGTGTACAAAAGCATATATATCTTTGCAAAATATAGTTTTTCACTACATATATCCATAATCTAAGACATATCAAACTACAACAATTTTCTCATACTTCAAAAAAAAATATTTTTAACAAAACTCCTTTTAAAACTTACCATAATATGAAAAACAAGAAGTTAAAAGATATATACCGGAATGTGAAATCCTTGAATCCATTTCATTCATTAATATGAATCTAAGTCACACGGACTTGGCTAAAAGGTCGACGCACCCGCGTCGACACGCCCCAACACAGGTGCAGACACGAGTGCGGCTTCGAACACGGGGCAGACACAGTCAACTAAGTGTCGGACTCGGTCAACGTACCAAGGCCGAGTCTGTCCATATTTTGGACTCGGTCAACTTTGATCGAGTCTATTTTTATCCATTTATTTTGGTAAGTTTGTGTTGTTACTTCAATAGAATTACTTTTTTATTTTTGCTTTAAAATTTATAATCTTATTATTGTTATATATATATATATAGTCGTGTCCCCGTGTCCAAAATTTTTGAAATTGCTCTGCACCCGTGTCGCACCCGTACCCGCACCCATATGACATAGATATGAATCCTTTCCAAGACCCCAATGCATTCCAAGAATCAAAACATTATACATTTGAATACATATATGAATGAATAACTCTATTCATAATGGACATTAAAAATACAAAAGAAAAATTACATTGGTGAATGAATAACACTATCCATAATGGACACTAAAAATACAAAAAGAACATTATATTTAATTCTCACTACAAATACACTCAAGTACTCAACACACAAGCCTAATACTACCCATCACTCGCTCAACCCTTACACAGTCACACACACCCTTATTTATAGAGGAGAAAGAGAGAAAAGAAGTAGAGGAGAGAAGAGTGAAAATGAGAGGGAAAATCCTCTCTCATTAAGGAATGAGAGAGAGCTCCCATCCGCTAGAATCCTAGCCATTGGGAGCAAGTCAAACTAGCTTTGACTTGACTTCCAATATATTATATATAAAATGTTACATTAATCTTACGAGATACCATAGATGACAATTTGCTAAAGAATTTTTGTGTCTGATTTCATTTGCTTTGTAGATGCAATAGAAAAGTTGGGAAAACTTAATCACATCATCTTCAGTAAATATTAATGTTTCTTATATCTTTGGTTTGGACCAACCCGCAAGAAATAGTTTGCAGTTCTTACATGCTTGACTGCTTTTGCTTGATTTAACCACATCAGCATCACAATTTTATTTTTTATGTCATTTATCTTATTGAATATTCAAATTTGCAGTGCTCGGGTGTTTCTACTTGGCCCTTCTCACCATTATTATACTCCAAAATGTGCTCTTACAAGAGCTACAAACTACAAGACTCCTCTTGGTGACCTGCCAATTGATTTGGAAGGTATGAACATATTGAATGCTTTCTTTTGTATTTGTTTTATATCATTTGGCAATGACTTTTTGAACTTTGAAGTCTTAGTTGGGTCAGAAATCAATTTAGAGGCTTACCTTTCACTTGAAATTCCAAATACTGGTCATCTTTTTCAGAAGAGCATTTTGATATGTTAATTGTTACTTTAGAATGGGTACAATACTTGTGTCAAGGGAGGGAAAAAAAACTCCTGTCCACAGGGTGCAACAAGGGTGAACAGTGAGCTCAGCTCTCTCAAGAAGCTTGTGCACTCGTGCTTTATTCAAGCTCAATCATTTAAATGAAAGAGCTGAAATGGAGCTCAATTTGAAGGTTTTTTTAGTTAAACGAGCTGAACTCTAGCTCAAGCCTAAGCTTGTGGAGAGCTTGTTAAAGTTTGTTTAAGAACATTCAGTAAAAAATAAGATGGTGATACTGTAATGAAGTATGCGGAAAAGTAACGAATGCTAAGAGCATTCACACTGTCCAACAATGGACAAAAATAAAAGAGATAATAGCCGAGTCCACTATGGGACAATACACACACAAGCTTTAAGAAAAGCACAAACTAAAATATAAAATCTCATTGAGAGAGAGGACACTAAAGCTTAAAAGATACAAAGGGGTTCACCCCTATTTATACAAAAAGAATAGCCTCAATAGAGGAACCAAAAAGGGGGCTCCCATAGTGTCGTTGGGGCGCCCAACAACTCTATGGTGGGGCCCCTTTTTGGCATGTGTTGAATAAAATAAAAAGAAAAACATGAAAAATAAAAATAAAGAAAAACCTAATCTAATAAAATAGTTGTTTATTAAAATAACTATGTAAAAAGACATAAATACCCCTATCAGGTATATATATATATCAGTGTTGTGAAAAGCATTGAGGCGTAGCGAGGCGCTCCATCAAAAACCGAGGCAAGGTGTAAAGCGTAAGCCTCAAAAAAAATTAACTTTTAAAAAATTATAAAAAAATATATAAAAATACAAATAAATAAAGAAATGCTTTATTGATGAAATAACAACCAATAAGAAATAGAAAATCTCAAATAAGTACTAAAAATATGAGATTAACATATAAAAGTAACTAAAAACTGATTATATAATTGGAAAATATATGAGATTAACCAAAAAAAGTTAAAATATACTAAGAAACTTATTACATAACTGAAATAACTGGAAAATATATGAGATTAACCTACAAAAGTTAAAATATATGAGATTATTCTAAAAAATATGAGATTAACATATAAAAGTAACTAAAAAATGATTACATAACTGGAAAACATATGAGATTAACCAATAAAAGAAAAAATATACTAAGAAACCGTCTACATAACTGAAAAATATATGAGATTAACCAACAAAAGTTAAAATATATGAGATTATTCTAAAAAATATGAGATTAACATATAAAAGTAACTAAAAAACTGATTACATAACTGGAAAATATATGAGATTAACCAACAAAAGTTAAAATATACTGAGAAACTGATTACATAACTGAAATAACTAGAAAATATATGAGATTAACCTACAAAAGTTAAAATATATGAGATTATTCTAAAAAATATGAGATTAACATATAAAAGTAACTAAAAACTGATTACATAACTGGAAAATATATGAGATTAACCAGCAAAAGTTAAAATATACTAAGAAACTAATTACATAACTGAAATAACTGAAAAATATATGAGATTAACCTACAAAAGTTAAAATATATGAGATTATTCTAAAAAATATGAGATTAACATATAAAAGTAACTAAAAAACTGATTACATAACTGAAAAATATATGAAATTAACCAACAAAAGTTAAAATATATTAAGAAACTAATTACATGACTGAAATAACTGAAAAACATACGAGATTAACCAACAAAAGTTAAAATATAGTAATATACTAAGAAACTTATTACATAACTGAAATAACTGGAAAATATTTGAGATTAACCTACAAAAATCTTTTTTATTATGTCTCAGAAGTCTTGTTGTAAAAAAAAAAAAATTTGTTTTTGCGCCTCAAGGCGCATTTTTTATAACACTGATATATATACATATGTATGGATACATATTTTAACAGATACAGTGGTAAGGATGTTCTCTCTCAAACAGTTGGTGATGGGTCCAAACCAATTTCCTTCAAGACTCTCTCTCTCTCTCTCTCTCTCTCTCTCTCTCTCTCTCTATATATATATATATATATATATATATATATATATATATATATATATATATATAATGTATGTGTGTGTATTAAGTTGGCTAAGCTTGTGCTGAACTGAGTTCAAACTTACTCGAGCTTGCGCCTGGTATTTTATGTAATAGGTTGAGCCTGAACAGCCCATGCTAGAGCTTGGCTTGAGTCATGTGTGGCCCCAGGTGTAACATAGATACGAGCATGGAACATGACTTGTTGTGGGTGAACAAGGAGATGAGTGTGACAACTTGACAATTTTCTCCAATTTAGGGACTCAAGTCAACATTGACTTGACCACTTTTTGAAATTTTAGGCTCGGTCAATGTTGACTTTTGCCGATCCTTTCCCTGTTTTATTTTGAACCTTGGATTTTAGGGTTTAATTATAAACACAGGCTCCTCTATTTCATTGTCTATGGCTGAATGTTTAGGAGGTTACCTTCTTTGTTGAATTAGTTCATTTCATATTTAGATGTAGAGTAGCATATCAACACAAAACAACCAACCTCTCACCCACCCAAAAAATAAAGGAAAAATGAATACAGCACACATACTTGCCACACACGTGCTACTTTTGTAGAAGGGTAAACCTCATGCCCATGTGACAGATATTTGGTACCTAAAGTTTTGTAAAAATGGTCAAAGCCAAACCTTCGGTTAACTACCATCTCTGTTGTTAATAAAAATGTTAGTGGGATATGTAAAAATATCAATTTGTTCTATATGCCTAGAGCTATGTCACATAGGTGCGGGTGCGGGTGCGGGTGTGGGTACGGGTGCGGCACTTTAAAAAAACTTGGGTGTGAGGGTGCGGGGAGGATATAGATAAAAATGGACTTGATTAGGGTTAACTGAATCTACTTTTGGATGGAAATGGATCTTAGTGTGGTTGACTTCACCTAACACAAAGGAAGCTGTATCCAAGTGTCGCACCCTCCTGGGTGCAGGTGCGACGAGGGTGCTGTGCCCTGTTAGAAGAGTCCATGTTACATAGTTCTAGATAATCTAGTTGCCTCCTATTTTATGATTTGTATAATCTAAAATTATTGTGCATATGTCTATGCATGATGAGATGAAAATAATATAGTCTATAGTTGATGGGGTGAATCTAATGGTAGTTTTTTCCCTCTGTCGGTTTCTGAAAGCCTGACGCTTTAACATGTCCTTTTTGAGAGGGCTGCCTGTTTTTGGAATTTCATGTAAAAGTTGAGTCCTTAGATGGAAGCTTTCCTTACTTTTTGATATGATATTTCTGTCAATAGGAAAGCATAGCAGGTTCATTTTACTGAAGTTGATTGAAGAAGTGTAAGACTGAAGTATGGCACATGCTTTTTTTTTGTCCTTTTCTTTTTTTCCTGACAGTTTGTATGTTAAGTAGTAAATGTTTTTAAAGAAAATGTAAGTTGGTGTATCTGTAAGTTTTCATCTGTCACAAATTTGAATCTTATTTTGTTGTATATTGGCTCTATTTTTCTATGTAAACTTCAGTCATTGAGGAACTGAAGGCAACGGGGAAATTTGAATTTATGAATCTCCAAGTAGATGAAGCAGAACACAGCATGGAGATGCATTTGCCCTACTTGGCCAAAATTTTCCACGGGTAATCTCATGTCATTTTACAGTACAGAGAATTTTCCTTTGTTTTGTTTTATGGAAACAAAGTTCTTTTTCTTGCTTGTGCAGTTGGCCAGTGAAAATTGTACCCATTCTGGTTGGTGCTCTTAATGCAGAAAATGAAGCAATGTATGGGAGGTTGCTGGCTAAATATGTAGATGATCCTAATAATTTCTTTTCTATATCATCAGACTTTTGCCATTGGGGTTCACGGTCTGTTCCTCTAAAAAAATTACCTTATACTTTGTTATCAACTTACCATTATTTATCTTCACGCAGTTTGGTTTTCTCTCTCCTAATCTTCTATATTTTTGTTTGATCGCTAAGTTTACTTGCAAAACAGTACTCGCGACAAATGATAATTTTTTGAGTGGATCATCACTTTTGAATGATTGTTTTTTTAGGAGAATAATTACATATACAACCTAACTGCATTGCTGTCTATAAACATTACAAACAAGGTGGCAATCATGTTTCATAATGTTTTTCTTCTCGTTGTGGCACTATAACAGAACTCATGAAACTTTACTCGCACGCCAAGAGACATGCCCACTTTTTATGGAAATTTTGTTCGTGTTATTGAAGGGAAACAATTCTGAGAACGATCCTTTTGTTTGTTTTTATCTTCTGAACTCATGGATGGAACCCAACTTGGTTAAAAGAGAAAAGACTATAGAGGGTGGTAGCAACTACATAGACAATTTTGAGGCTATCCTTTTCTGGTAACTGCAGTTAATGTCCTATAAGTACAACTTTTGGTCGATTAGAGACAGATGATTTTGAACTGTGTTGCCAGTAAACTAGATATAGTGAAGGTGCTTAGTGTCATCATCAGAAGACTTTCAGTTGCCTTTTCCCTTCAAATGCTACTTTTAAGGTCTTCCTTGAACACTTCAGGAAGATCTCGAAGTCCTTTTTAACTCCCACTCTGGGCTTTCTTTCCACCCCCTTTTTTTGTCTCAGTTTGTTCTTTTAAATAAATGATTCAACATTAAGATTTCCTGACAATTTCTGGCTGTTTTTCTGTAGGTTTAACTACATGCACTATGATCAGAAACATGGGGCCATCTACAAGTCTATTGAGGCGCTAGACAGAATGGGCATGGATATAGTAGAGACCGGAGACCCTGATGCATTTAAGGAATACTTACTGGAATTTGAGAATACGATCTGTGGTCGGCACCCAATTAGTGTTTTTCTTCATGTAAGTGACTGCAGCCTAACATTCAGGCTTAGCTTAAAATTGATCATTTCCTGTATTGTGTTTTCTCCAGATGTTGAAACACAGCACAACAGCGATCAAAATTAGTTTCCTCCGCTATGAGCAATCTAGCCAATGTAGAAGCACGAGGGACAGCAGTGTAAGCTATGCTTCTGCAGCAGCAAGGGTAGATGATTGAAAGCTTATATTCATGGTTCAATGTGTGTCTTGATTGTATACCCAACTTTGCTGTTTTTTATCTTGCTGTTTAGACCATCTCATCGCATCTTCCATAAAATTTAACTGAATTCACTTATATGCATTTCTACTGATGTGTGTGTGTGAGGGAGAAAGGGGTTTGATAGGTAATAATAGTGGATATGGTAGCTCGGAGACCTGTAGAATTGAATGCACCTTCGGAGGTGCGTCTGTGTGGGAGGCTGGTGTTGCTATCCCAGCGATGGTAGTTGGTTTGAGGAACTGGAGTCGCCGGTTCCTACCGTAATGCCTTGAATCCTTGTTTTGCACTCTCCCAAGCAGATTTTGACTCGGGAAATTTTCCAGTTTCTCTTCAACACAACATCTGACATATGTTCCCAACCAGAGCCTAAAGATTGTGATCTTGTTCAGGGGAATTGGTGATCTACTAAAATCTCTCATGCACCAGTATTTCAAAACATCCTAGAGATAACCAATTATAGAGAAAACTATGCACGCTTCTTCTGTATACCTGTCAATAATCATAAAACACAAATTGTGAATAGGCTATGTTTGGGAGACTTGAATCAGCGGTGTGTTGTGGTTTCTGCCATGTTCTCATACTCCCCTGTTTGGGATCTGTGGCATTGCTGAAACAATGTGTTGGGACTGGTGTTGGCAGGCCTGAAACCAGATTTCACACCTTTCACAAGATGTTTTTTGACAACTCCATCTCTCAACATCAAACATTGACAAAACGATATTTTGGCAACACTGAAACCGTGTTTCCATCCCATTGCGAGGCTTCCAAACATGGCTTAAAAGATGAAGGCAACACAAGAACCAAGCCAGAAATAATGGCATGCCGAAGCCACAGCTTTGACACCAATGAGGCTCTGTTTGGGAGCCCAAATATGCAGGAGTTGGAGGAGATGCAGAATCCCCATTTCCCTCGTTTGAGATCTTGGATATGCCAATAACATGGAAGTGAGATGGGTGATCTCCTCGCATCTTCCCATTTCAACAACTTCCAAGAGGTTGTAGGTGCCATCTTAAACGTCCAACACTCAACCCATCTTTCTTGATAAGGTCTGCTTGAAAACCTATCTTTTGGAGATGCAACTGTGAAATCCATAACAGCATGGGGAGCTGGTGGATTTGGCAGCTCCCACTAGTTTGTTTGGAAGCGCGGAGAACGATTTCCATCTGATGTTGTTTGGAATGGAGATCATTCACCTCATACATTATTTGTGAAAGTTCATACGTTAAGTGGATAGAGTTGCCAGAAATTAGAAAGTGTGTTGGTGGAGCAGTTGGCACAATATTTGACAACTACCTCCTCACGGACCACGTTAGTAGTTTGTGTGAGGAACTGGCGTTGGCAATTGCTATGCCAGTTCCTATTTCTCCCATTTTCCCTCTCTCCCAAACAAGGAGGAAGCCGTGGATTCCATAAAAGCTCTTTGGCGCCCTCCCACAGCGAGTTTCCAAAGAGAGCCTTAATGCATTTCATTACTGCCTCTTACTTTTTTCCAAGAGGCAGAAATGCATTAAGGATCTTACTTGACTGATCATACAAGGAAAGGATATGGCTTCTCCCAAGGCTCCAAAACCTTAGATTTGGCATATCCAAGATTTGACATTTCATTGCCATTCCTAGACTCCCAAGCAAAGCTTGGGCATTCTGTCATACTCAAGAAGGCTGAGAGCCTATTAGGGCCTCTTTGGAATCTGGGCGCTGGGATAGTTGTTTATGCATGTGGTGGTCCCAAGGTAAAATCTTGGTCAAACTACCTTGGTGGTCTTATTTGGAATCTTGGTGTTGGGATGGGCGTTTATGCATTTGGGATGGGAAGTGAGTAGGGTGTCAACGGGTCGAGTTTACCCGCACCCACCCTCACCAAACCCTATAGGGTTTGGGTATGGTGATAAATAAGACCACCCGATTAAGACCCGAGTCCAAATCGAAGGTCCAATTAATACATGGAGTTGGGTATAGTTTATGAAATTATATACCAGACCTAGGCCCGACCCAAGTTCCGATTAAGACCTGCAATTTTTCAATGTAAAATGATAAAAAATATTATTTTTACCAGGTATGGTCTAGGTCTGGTTCATGTAGTTATTATCGGGTCCGGGTATGATTTCTCATAGTGAACTCGATTAGACCCAGGTTCGGACCTGATACCATACCCAAAAATCGGGTCCAAACCTGGTTCCGTCTGGGTCCGAACCAAATCGGACCTGTTGACACCCCTAGAAGTGACGCCATTTTTCCTTTGTATTTACACTAAATCAAGGATTTGGCAGTTGCCACCTCTTCAAATGCATAAACTTCATAAACGCCCATCCCAGCTACAGATTCCAAACAGATCCTTAAGCATAGTAAAGAGATTATGCTTAATTGGGGTCTACTTGGATACATGGATCTTATTGGGTTCTGACACCAATCAGGTTCGATTCATTATAGGACTCATTACAGTTGTGCCGATAAACCACCAGATTGGTTTTTTCAGTATGTTGATTTGAATAGGTTCTTCCCTTGTAACGGGTAAAGGTATACCTAACCCCAGCTTGCCTATCCAAAAACAATTGAGCTTGGAAGGGCTCGCTCAAAACAAGTTTACACTAGCCCTTCAACTATGGTTTTAAAACCCAATGACTCGGCCGGGTCATATTTACTTTATATTTTATATAAAAGATATAAATATATGTATATACTATGTATATTTTATAGTATTTTACCAATATATTATATATAATATGCATTATATAATATTTTTATAATATATTTAATATATAATTTTATTAATACATGTATAACCATATACATAATATTTATATTATATTTTATATAATATATGTAATTATATATAAAATATATTATATATGTATATATATGCATAACTGGTTCATGACTCAACTGAGTTTTGTACAAAATGAGTTTGTATATGGTTTTGAATAAAGAACAATCTATATGGTTGACTGTCAGTAGGTGTATGGATGACTATGACCCTTAGGTCAATTTTGTCTCTAAATTATTTTGAAATTATTGTTTGGACCTTGGTTGACCCGACGAGTTTTCAAACTATGGCCTTAACATAATTTGCACATGGAGGTGACCTTAAGCTCAAGTCAATCACAACTTGGCCCCAACTAATCCCAAGTAAAGTTTTTTTCTTTTTGATATTTACACAGAGAAACCACCTCAGGGATCAATGTAATGTCCCTAAAAAATCCAACATTTTAAGACTTTTCTTAAAACCCAAAATTTTGAAAAAAATTAAAAATTTTCATTTGTTATAAAGTTTTACATGACTCCTGAGAATAATGTGTTAATGAGTTTATCTACGGTCACGTTTCAACCGTTTTAAATATTGGATGGCCCCCCTCAGCACAAGCATTAGTATATACTAGCCTCCTAGTATCAAATACAGTACATAACCAATCTTAGACACAACCCAATTGAGGTTATTACTTTAGAAAAAATCACATATAAAAATGTGGAAGACAAAATTTATTTAAGGGTTAAGACAGTTGAGGAGTTACATAAAGTTGAGATTTGCATTCATATCTTAATTATTACATAAAAGAAAGGACAACATCCACGAGTATCACTCATTCCAAAAATTTACAAGTCATTAAAATAAAAATGATTCATAACAAAAGTTAATGTTTACAAGCCTGAAAAGAAAATTTAAGACTGGATTCCCCAGGAATCATAATGAGTAAGAGAGTCTCTTTGAGTGTACAATAACCCGTCCTTCACTCTAATCTTTCAAGATGATATATGTAATGTGGTAGGACATTAACATCGTGCTTGTAAGAAACCCAAAACTAAACTTGAAGAATATAAATCAAGTTTGTAATTGTACAACAAAAGTATGATTTTCATCATTTATAAAATGAGGTTCAAGAGTGCACATCAACATTCATTTATTCATTCACATCTATGATATTCATTCATTCACATTCATGACCAACACCTTAGTAGCACTTTTTAGGGACTTAAACAGTTTATTCACGAAATGACCTCAAGTACAAAGTTGTAGATAATCGTCTTAGCCTTCTGGGAAGCTAAAGAACACCAAAAATTGACCAGTATCGAGGCCGGTACGATTATTTCTTTAAAGTCATTTCTGACAACTCGAAATTCGAGAATCTGAGTTTTGACAGGAAACCGAATTATGCAATAGTAATCTGAACTGAATATTTTGCGAATAGAAAAAAAACACTTGATAACAAAAATATTTCAAACATTTATTCTAATAATCAGCCAATAGTTGTTTGTAATTTTTCAAACAGTAATATTCAAGAGAAAAAGGAAAAAAATACAGGAAATATCAATAGAGAATAAGAAAATGGAACCAGCTATGTATTCAGAAGATGACAATAACAGAGAGTTGCTGGGAAGCAGCAATGTCAATTGGAGAACCACGAACAGCAGGGTGAACACCCTCTTTAAAGCTCAACACTCACTAACAAAATGCATACACAATCACACGCCAAGAGTGATCTTCTCAAGAGCACCTTTTACGCCAAAATGAAATTTGATTCTTCTTTCACCCAAGGAGTTTTTTTTCTCTCACCAGCCACACAGTAAAAAGAATTTCAAATGAGAAGCAACCCCCCTCCCCTTGGTCGACCTCCCTTCATTAATAGGCTTGGGGCTTGGGAAAGAGCCACAATAAAGAGCAAAATGGCCTTCCCAAGCCTTGCTCCAAAAAATGAGTTTGACTAAGTTATATTTAGCCAATGGTTATTAAATGGACCAGCAACCATATTGACTTGGAAAAGTCAAAGCTATATTTTGAATGAGGACCAAGATGGTCCACTCCCAAATGGTGTCAATTAGGGCTCCCTTAGAAACAGATCTTAATCCAGATCCAAAACATGCAACAAACTGGATCCTGCACAAAAATGCATTAGAAAATAGAATTACAAAAAAATAAAAACTACTTGTGTTCCCCATGCACCCTCTAGTACCACAAAAGAATCTTATAGAGCACCAAAATTATCCGGATCCGTAGAATTTGGCTCCTAAAAAAATAAAAAAATTATTACATGAAATAAATATTGTCGTTACAATATCCAAAAATATGATTTCATGAAGATGCAATGAAATCAAAACAGTTAAAAAAGAAGCACATCGAGCATCGACTAAATGGAAGATCCACTAGGACAAGGAACATCCTGCAAGTGTGTGGATCGCCTTAGGTAGCGATGCTCGGATCTGGTCTCGAGAGTTGGATTGGGATCCAACTCTGCTTCTGCACTTTGAATCTCCGGATGCTCTTCATCAATAACCCTCCCATGCCCTTATGCATGATTCATGTCATATTTAATTTATGCTCTCATGCATGATACATGACTCTTTCAATGTGTTTTGAGGCATGATACATGCCATGATTCAATCATGGCCGTATGCATAAATCATTAAATTCAAATTTATATGCATGATATATTCATTGCATACATGACATGCTTCACATGCAAACATTATACAAACATTCAATTCATTTGTGCATTAATATTAAACATGCAACATTCTTTTCAATCATGCATATGCACACATGTACCTATAAAAGTACTCCATATTTTGCTATATAAAATCATGTCAAAGCATGATCTTCTTAACCATGATAAAAGAACACTTCTATTCTCATACATTCAAATTATGCTCAACATGATCTTCAAACTTTAATTAATGTATTGCATGATGCTTTGCATCATTTTCACTTACCACGGGTAATTACTCGATTTTCATAAACTATTGTATTTTTATCACGCTTTAGCTTTTAGCCACTTGTGATATTTTGCATTAAGTATCTTTTTATTTGCGATACCTGCATGAAAATTTATATACTCGCAAGGTACATATATTTAAGCATTCATACAATTTTAAACTAAATTGACTTGTGCTTCTATGCACTTTCAATTGCGAACATAAATAATACATTAGCACATGCACAAAATTGCATTGGTGATATGCATGATAATATAGTTAACTATGCACATTTGCGGTTGCTCACATGCATTTTTATTACACATTTCATATATAATCGTAACCAATATGCAATTATATGTAAAAGATCTTCAACATTGAGTTTTAAATACACATAATTTATATTTGAAAACTGGTTTTAAATCACGTTTAAAACCGCTACCAATTTTGAAAATTTTGCTCTCTTAGGCATTACACCAAACACTTAGTATACAACACAATTTTCAAGGTATAAACTAAATTTTCAGAATAATAAACATGTATTACAAAATTAAATAAACTAATTTAATCATTGTAATTACATGCTTACTACACTAAACAATTAGATTATAGCATAATCACTTAATTAGGTATTTTAAAAACCTAATTTGCTAACACGATACTACGCTACACGAATCAATCAACATAACGCTAAAACACATTAGATTGCGATCAAACAACCTAATTAAGCATTCAATAAGTTCAGTTTAGAGATCCTATCTTCATAGATCTGAAAATGTAACGTTGTGAAACCCACAATGAATTGTCGCTTTGGTAATTTATCGAACACTTGGTCTGCGCATGAAACACCAAGGAAAATTAATAATATGCATTTAGTTGGGGCACTCCACCGTTGACGGGAAGTGTGACAGTGCTTCACGCAATCCAAGGTAGTGTCAAAATATATCTTCACACAAAAAATAACCTGAATCAGAGATGGGGTAGGGTGATTTCTGCCAAATCGACCCAAAAAGAAATCCAAAATTTACAGGGCTGTGTTGGTCGACTATGGCTAGTGTACTCCATAGTCTGCACACATTCCCATGTGAAATCATCGTTGTTGCACCGTTCCCAAGGTGAAATCTATTTTCCCAAGGAAATCAAACCAAAAAAATAGAAGAAATAGAAGAGGAAGATGAAGAGGATACCGTAGATGATGAAGCTGATGAAAAAATAGGCATCAATCTGCTGGGACACGATTCACAAGGTTGAAAATCACACAAATCCTAAGAAAAACTGTTTAGGGAAAACCATCAAGGAAAAAACCCAACAAAAAGAGAGAAAAGGTGAAGAAAAAGAAAATAAGAGAGAGAAAAACTCACTTAGGCCTCTTGTTGGTGGCACAAATCCCAAAAAATGACTAGCATGAATCCCAATGCTAGTCGGCTTGGGTGAGAGAAGAAGGAGAAAAAGGTTTTTCTCAAAACCACAAGAGGAAGAAGAGGGGAATAGTGGGCTCCACCTAGCTTATCTTTAAGGCTCATCTACACCTATTCAAACTGGGTCCAAAGCAGATCCGGTTTGAATCTATTTCGACACAAAACCCTAAATCGGGTTATGTGTTGAAATAAATACAAAAAATAAAATAAAAAATTACATATATTATTTTTAGATTAAAAATAAAATAATTTAATTCTCTTTAGTTATTAAAATCCCATAAAAGCCTAATTTGGGTCCAAGCCCATATGGACTTGGGGCCCATATTAAAAATCTATTTCTTTTCCAAAAACTAAATCTTATATTTTTCTAAAACAAAATAACTATTCTAAATTTAAATAGTCCATTGTTTAGTACTTTTAAATTAATAAATAATATTTACTTAAAATATTCTACTTAAGTTATTTATAACCAAAATACCCTCTTTATAAAATTTCTTTCACAAACTTCTAAAATACATCTAGTTAAGTTCAAAACACTGGTAAAACACCTTCACAAATCATAACTCACTAAAACATCTAGTTTTATATTATAAATTAAATATTTTTAATTAGTTATTTATAAAAAATAATTCTAAAAATTCAAATTATTCATAATTAAATGAACATGTGAAATATCCATAATTGTAATTTAAAAACTAAAAACACATTAATAACTTAAGAATAAAATGTTTTCTTTTTCTTTTATTTATAATCCTACAAAATTTACAAGTTTTACAATCACCCGCTCTGGCTCTGCCAGACGTACTTACTATCCTTAATTTTCCTGGCCCCAGGAAAATCCTGGTTATGGATTTAAACCCCAATTTTCCACCACTTGGTGACAGGGAATCTCATCTACAATTCAAGAGGACTGAAATGATAAGGCTTGGTGTTTGTGGGAGATAGCTTTCGATGACCATAAAATTAGTACAAAATAAATGGTTGAAATACAAAAGGGTTTAGTGGTTGCAGTTATTGCGGAGTGATTCCTTGACAGAAAATGGAATCCCAAAATCAAATTCCATCATGGCAGCTGTCCTTAAGTCAGGACTATTTATGGATTTTATGAAACGTTGAAGGATCTCTTATACGAAATAAAGACTTTCTGAATTTGACATTTAGGCACAAAAAGTTGGAATGACCCGATTGTCTGGTAGGAGCAGCTAGTGCACGTCACCTTGTGTTGGGAGGTTGTAGGTTCAAAACCCAATACTATAGTTTTTTTCAAAAGGAATGCTATGGTTATATAACTGGTAGAGAGGGTCTGCCTAACCCCCAGCTTGCCTTTAAAAAAAAAAAAAAAAAAATTGTTGTAATGACTTTTGGAACTTTTACAAATGGGTAAAGATAAGCTTTTTCTCTACTTATCAAGTCTGCATCGAGCGACCTTTGACAGTAATTCGTTAGAGGTCACCTGGATGCTATTCATCCATGTTCCCAAACACAATGGTTGAATTTTATATTTTCAGTCCTTCATTTTTACAAACTCTAGATGCCGTTCATTCATAATAACATCAGGCGGATTTCTTCCCTTCTCCTGCTCTTGATCGTTGAAAACGGTGGATTGCAAGTCGGTCTCGATTCTAGAACAAAAAAAGTGAGACCCATCTAAGAGATGCAAAGTTCAAACATGGTGTTTGGGATGTCGTTCATCGCATCAGGGTGTTCTTACTGTCAGCGGTCGCTCTGACCTGATACGTGCTCCTCGGGCTTATAACCAGTGCGCTTCAGTGGGCCCCACTGAAGCCACACTAACGATGGAGATTGCTTTCCTAACCGAAAACCTTGTCTGCAATCAACTTTCCCATGTTGGGTGGGTGTAGTGGGGCGAAAATCTGAAGATCTTTTTCATGGAAATGAGCATCGTTTCTGTGGGCCCTACCATGCAGTGCAAACATGGTGTTGGCTTTCTTTTCATAAATCCACCTCAAATCTTAGTGACAAAAGTTAAAAACATTTAAATCTAACAGGCAAAAAACTCGAGATTTTGAAAGCTTTCATAAATCTCGCATTTTTTTCAGCAACAACAACAACAACTACTACTATGCCTTCGTCCTAAAACAATTGGGGTCGGCGATATGAACCAATAAAGAAAATCATTCTGAGTCTTCCACATGAATCCTTCTCCTCCAATCATTTCTATCCAATGCCATGTCCTCCGTGATGTTCAAAGCATTCATATCCTTTCCTATCATCTTCATCCAAGTCTTCCTAGGCCTACCCCGACCTCTTTTAACTAATATATTTTCTCATTTCTCTATCCTTCTAACTGGAGCATCATTAGGCCTTCGCCGAATATGTCCAAACCACCGTAAATGATTCTCTTATCTTATTTTCAATGAATGCAATGCTTACCTTCTTACGTATCTCCTCGTTCTGAATCTTATTTTTTATTGTATTTTCACACATCCATCTAAGCATACGC
This sequence comes from Nuphar pumila, assembly GCF_984573655.1. NCBI lineage: Eukaryota > Viridiplantae > Streptophyta > Magnoliopsida > Nymphaeales > Nymphaeaceae > Nuphar > Nuphar pumila. Next base: position 13,918,441 of record NC_143251.1, on the reverse strand, counting down.
ATCTCAGCTACACTCATTTTTTTAATATGATGTCTCTTGGCAGCCCAACATTCTGTACCATATAGTAAAGCGAGCTTAATAGTCATCCTATAAAACTTTCTCTTCAACCGCAATAACATTTTATGATCGCACAACACTCCAGTTGCACTTTTCGATTTCATCCACCCAACCTTTATCCTATGATTTACATCTCCATCAATTTCTTCATACTTTTGAATAATAGATCTCAAATATTTGAAACAATCATCCATCGGTATTTCTTGCTCACCAAGCTTCACTAGACTCTCATCACTACTTCGTTGCTTACTAAACCGACATTTCATATATTTTGTCTTACTCTTACTCATACTCAACTTAAAACCTCTTGCTTCTAATGTCTGTCTCCATAATTCTAACTTAGCATTAACCCTAACTCTAGACTTATCGATCAAAACAATATCATCAGCAAACAATATACACCACGACACATTTTCTTGAATTGATCTTAAAGAGAGTGCAACACAAGGACTTCTCAGGAGGTCACCCATCCTAGTACTACTCTCGCCCAAACACGCTTAACTTTATAGTTCTGATGAGATCTGATGCTTTAGTGCTGGTATGATCACACTAAAAATAAAAAAATAAAAATCTTGAAAATAAAAAATAAATTCAAAAAATAAAAACATATTTTTTATAAAAAATATAAATAAAACACATTTAAAAATAAAAATCTCAGGGGTTTTCATGATAAATATCTTTTAAAAATATAAATATTGTGATATTTGTCACGGTTTGAAAATCTCACGAGAAATTACAGTTTTAAACTTTCAGGTAATTTCTAGCGATATATTGGTGAAATTTTATAAATTTCCCAATATTTATCACAAAGCCTCAAATCAAGGAAACCCCACCACATCCCTGGAGGTTGTGTGTGTGTCTTGGGGTGGGTTGTGTAACTTTTCATTAGGCACAGTACAGAAAGGGACACGACACGGCGGTAAGGGACAAAAAGGTTGTCCATCACATGCAATGATGCAGTCCCACTACAAAAGTCCGTGAGTACCGACGCTTGGGGCGGGGGTCATGTCCCGCTGTCTCAGACTCTCAAACTCTCTCCTAAACGAGGTACGTTCCACGCGTGGTGTTTAATGATTGTATTTAGGGAACAAAGAAGGTCAATTAAGTAACAACGCCTTCTGCATACAAAATCACTAGTTACAACGGCGGTCACCTTCCTAAAAATGTTATGTTAATAAGGGTATTAACGGGTCACATCTAGGTGGGACTCATGTGAGTCCGAACCCGGATTTGTTTTGACGTGCGGGAACCCGTCTGGATCCGGATTCTATCGAGTTTGCTATAAGAAAATCCATACTCAGACCCTATAAGTATGGTTGAGCATTGGGTTGGCCCAGGCATGTTTAGAGCTGGGCCCATTGGGTTTTAAGTGTGACCCAGCTCGGAGATGACTCGATCTATTTATAAATGGGTCGGATTTTGGCCCGTTTCTTAATGGGCTCGGGTTTGAAGAGCAGCCCATGACTTGGCCCATTGGCTAAATGGGCTAATGTTCAATGACCCCGGCCCAAACTCATTTGTAAGTTATTTTCGAATGAATTAATTCCTATAATACAAAAAGTAATGAATTAAATAAATGATTAATGCACCCATCAAAATGACTTGACCCACCACGGGTCAGGTTTGGGTCAAGGTTTTCAGCCCTAACCCATTAGCTACAGAGCTGAAACCCAGCCTGTTATATACATGGATGAGGCTCGGGCTGACCTGATGAGCCTAAGATACTTAATTAAATTTTTTGTAATATAAAAAATAAAGAAATTAATTAGTTGCATTGTAACCTGATAATTATTATTGTTTACCTAATTAGTTATATTGATTTTATGAAAACTAGAAACATAATTAGTTGGGTACATGGGTAATTGTTTATTATTACTATTTACCTAATTAGTTGCATCAATTTTATGGAAAATAGAAAGATCATTGGCTGGGTACATGAGACTATTGGTTTATTTAAAAATTAAGATTGTTGGCATTTGAAAATAACTTACAAAAGAGTTTGGGCTGGGCTGGGCTGGAATGGCCCGTTAAACATTGAACCAATGGGTCGGGTCATGAGCTGCGCTTCAAACCTGAGTCCATTAAGAATCATGTCAAAACTTAACCCATTAGTAAATGGACCAGGCCATCTACGGGCCAGACCACACTTAAAACCCTATGGACCAAGATCTTAATGGGCTTGGGCTGGGTGAGGCCAAACTGATGCCCACCCTTAAATTCAACCAATTAGGTAAATAGAAATATTTACCAAATTATTATGCAACCAACCACTAAAAACTTAACTAGGTAGCTAAAGCCGATCAAGTATATAACAGGTCAGGTTTCAAACCGATGGCTAACAGGTCAAGGCCTAAAACTTTGATCCAAATTCATCTCATGATGGGTTGCGTCAACTTGGCCCATCGAGCGGCCGAGCCCATTACCCACCCCACCTATAAAGATTATACGAACCATATTTGCTAAACATAATATTTTTTCTGAAAATGATCGTACTGTGCAGAAATTTGACACGTTTTTTGAAATATGTTATAATTTTTGATATTTTTTTTCATGTCTAAAATCGCAAATAGCCAGCTTTGGAATGTTTTTTTTTCCTTTGCATGCGTAAAACTCAAGAAGTTACACGAAATGTTACTCTCTTCGTCGGGTACTGCATACTCTTACATAAAATGAGGTTCACACATTTTTTTTTTCAGACTTCACTAAGTTCATGTAATAATATTTGCAAATATCTGCTAAAACTCAAACAAAATGAGGAAGTTTGTATATATTTTATGCGAACTTCCTCAAATCCTCATATATTTTATGTGGCTTGAAGAAGTCCGCATATATTTTATGCGGACTTCATTAAGTCTGCCTATATTTTAGGCGGACTATCTCATCCTTATCAATATTCGTTGTTTGTGTGTTTAGGAAGAATAATCTATCTTCCGAATGACGTTTCTTCTCAACCGTTCTCTGATCAAGGTGGTATTAGTGATAGTGAAAAACTAATTGATATATATATATATATTTATTTTTCAATGCAGGTGGTTATAAAATAGAATAGAACAAACAAAAAAATGCCCAACCCTATAGGGTGCAGACTATGCTTCTTTTTCGATTTTGAAATTTAGAAACGAAAACTTAAAGAGATTTTCTATTCTGACTCAAAACATGAAAGTTGTAGGCTTGTGTTTTAGCTTTTAAACAATTATAAAAACATAAGTTTTTAACATCTAGTCGGAGAGATACAAATATGAGGATAGTGATTGTTTTGCAAAAAAAGTAATTACAAATTTAAGAGAAAATTCACATATATAGAAGAAGTTTGCATGTGCGAAAGGTAAAAAGATTTTTTTAAATTCAAATATTTGTGAATTTGAACATGAGAAAAATATCTAAAATTATAAGTTTTTTAGGAAGACATGCTAAATTACTCATACAATAAGATCATTTTTTGATATTTTTTTATATTAAAAACTATTGGTTTTAATCGGAACTCAGTTCAAACCTGAGTCTAGTATAAAATTTTACAAACCATACCTGGCTCCATATACTAATCCGATCTTTTGGGTTTGACCGAGATTTTAATCGGACCTCATTTTTTTTATAACCAAACCTTGACCCTATAGGTTTGATATGGGCCAGGTCAAAATAAGACCAGTTGACACTCCTACATGTGAAGCTTCCTATCAAGAGAGAGAGAAATATTACCCTGTTAAGACCATTACCTCAAGAATTGCATATGGCCATATTGGCCAAATTCCGGAGCCTATTAAAAGCATATTGGATCTAAGGTCCCACCTTTATTACCAGGGCACATGAATACTGATGTTTGAAGTAGGTCTCATATGGGTGTAGGGATGCAAATGGTTCGGTTCTGGAACAACTAAATACATGGAGATTTAGATTGACATAGGATCCGAAACAGCTAAAAATTGCAAAATCTCCATCCTAGTCCGATCCATTTGCATCCCTATATAGGTGTCTAGTTGTCCAATCATCTTAGTTGCACTTAGAGGTTGTCAACGTGGTTGGATCTTCATTGGACTCGTGTGGATCAGGACCAGGATCCAAATATAAGGTGCTGGTACTGACTTGATCTACTAAAGACAAAACCATACCTGGATCTTATAAGGGTAAGATAAACCAAAGCTAGTAAAATACTCATTTTATACATTTTATATTTAAAAAATGTGGATCTTAATTCTGAATCCGGTCGAACCTGGGGCATGGGTCTAAACTGGATAGTTAATCAGATCTCTCCTTTTTACTAAGCAAAGATCCTACCGGATCTGTTATGGGTCAGGATCAAGTTATACCCGGCCCATTGACACCCCTTAATTGCATTTGAGAGCGACTTAGAATTAAACCACTGACAGCCCCTAGTGACATATCATGAATTTGGATACGAGATGTGAGTTTGGGTGTCAACGGGTCGGGTTTGGTTCGGACCCAGTGGAACCAGAACTGCCCTCAATTTTCGGGTATGGTATCAGGTTTGGACTTGAGTTTAATTGGATCCACCGTAAGAAAAATCATACCCAGACACGATAAGAACTAATATGAACCGTACTCAAGCCATACCCCATAAAATAATATTTTCTATCATTTTTACATTGAAAAAATTGCGGGTCTTAATCCAAACTTGGGTCAGGCCCGAGTCTGGTATAAAAATTCACAAACTATACTTGGATCCATGTATTAATCTGGATATTCGGGTCCAAACCCTGGTCTTAATCCGGTCTTCTTATTTATCACCATACTCAGACCCTGGGTCAGAACCCAACCCATTGACACCCCCTGGATCTCATATTTACTTATCTCCAAACTCGATACCCAATCTCATATTCACGTGCCTCATTGGATATGATTGGATCCATGATTTGAGTATGTTATCTGTATTCTGGGTTCAAATTTGGAGTTATCATGATCTGGGAGGTATCCAGTCTAGTCGCACCTTGTTGTGAGCTATGTCACAGCGGCAAGCCATTTTGGTCCCCATGTCCCTGGTGACTTGCACGAGCACATTTGGACACGGCTATTATTTTTAAATAAATTTTAATAATATTTAGGTAAAAAGCTAAGCTTACGAAGGAGGCAAGGGTGGTTTCTCGTAGAAAAAAAAAGTAAAACATAAAAAAAAAAATTGTTATTGATTAAAAATTTAAAAAGTTCCGTGTCATTGTGTCTCGCCTTTGAACAAATTTTCCAACTTGCGAGTAGACACCATCCCGTATCCTCTGGCCACGAATCTTTGTGACGTACGTCTTGAGGCATCGACTGGAGAGTAAAGACGATGACACCTGCGCAAGGACACGAGCCGTTTTGCTCCTCCACAATTTCTGCCACGTGGCCTATCCTATCTTGCCCGTTTTGGTATTTTTTAGAAATATTTTAGGAAAAACAAAAAAGATCGGATTAATTTGCCGCAAACATTTGACTTTGTGTTTTATATTTAATGCACAAAAAAGGATTCTCAATCACGAGGCATAAGGGCATTCTAGTCATTTTATCGAAGGGAATCTGCATTGGAAAAGCAGATCGCACGTAAGCGGTACCCGCGCACGCCGTAATGCATGCAGTTGCTGATCCGTCGGCTTACTTTGAGAAATCGACGGCCGTCATTCATCTCGTTTCGTCGTTGCGCGCAAGTCGAACCGAGCTCATCCGAGTTACCTGTGTGACGCACTCACCCGATCACTTTTCGATACCGCCTGCAGGTCATTTATCAAAAAGAAAATCTGCGTCGTGCTTCGACCAAGTCAAGCGGGGCCCACAGTGTCTTTGAAGTCTTTTGATGCTCTCGTAGGGATATTTAAGGAATGATGTCCATAAATACAGGGGTGTTTTCGTAAATTTGTTAGAAGATTTCAGAGTCATACGCAATTTGACCGAAACAACCTCCTTTCTTTTCGGCACGAAAAGTTTAACAGCCTCACTTTCCAAAATGGACAAAAGTTGTCATCTGTCGTAAATATATCTCTCCGATCAGGATATTTCCGTCATTTACAACAGCTGGGGCGAAAAAGTTACGGACGGTAAAAAAAAGCTATGATTTACGTACGAAGTACAAAATAAAATCCGTATAAAGATACGAACGGTAGGCTCCAGTGTCAATGGGTAGGGTTTGTCCCGAACCCGATTCGTACCAAACCCTATAGGGTCAGGGTTTGGTAATAAATGAGAAGGTCCGATTAGAATCCGGGTCGGATCTGAAGGGTTCGATTAATATATGGAGCCGGTATGGTTTGTGAAATTTCATACCACACTCATGCCCGACCCGAGTTCCAATTAAGAACCATAATTTTCAATGTAAAACAGATAAAAAATATTATTTTACCTGGTATAGTTCGGGTCTGGTTCATGTAATCGATCTGGGTATGATTTTTCTTATAGTGGGTTTGATTTTACCTGAATCCGAATCAAACCCGACCCGTTGACAGCCCTTGGTCTACTTTCAAGACCGGTCTCCCCACAAATGCACGGATCTCAAAACTAAACGTTAAATTCGATTTTGTTCCCGATTTTCAAGTCCGGATCACCCTCATCCCCTACCGGCAACTGTCGGTTGTGCACAACGAAGCCACTGGAGACAGAAGCGGGACTGCTCCGAGTAACGTAGATAAGCAGATTGGCTTATATAGGATCACTCCCTCTCCAAAATAAGCTCAATTGCTTATCACAGCTTGATAAGCACGTTAACGTATATTACGATGTGTTATCGTCTCCCTATAAATACCCCTTTCTTTCTTCAACTGAGATGTTTTTCATTTCCTTTGTGAGAGAGAGAGAAAGGAAGAGGAGGAAGAGAGAAGGAAATCTCGGGCGTTTCTTTCTGCGAGCGAGTGGGCTGTCCGATGGGATCTCCACATGAAGTTTTCGCCGATCCGTCTCTTCGTCCTCCCTCCTGCTAGTCGCTTCCCTCTGTGTGTGTGTGTGTGTGTGAGAGAGAGAGAGAGAGGTGAGTTCCCGAAGAATCTCATTGTTGTTCTCATCTTTTTCGTTCTTTTTCCCTTTTGCTGCATTTTGATTCCTCCTGTTTAAAGGCGTTCGAAATTCTCCCGTTTCCCTTTTTTCCTGTCGTTCTCTTTTTTACCTTCTCAAAACCTAGGTTTTTTAACTGATTTCCGTGCGCTTTTTTTCGTTTGTTTAATTTTATGATGTCCATTTTCCCCTTTTTGATACCCTAATTAGTTTTGTGGTTTCTATGTATATGTTTTTTTGTTTTTTTATTGCTTTGATTTGTGGCCTGAAGCGTGAGAGGATCTGTCTTTATCTCAAGGAAGAAGGGTTTCATCTTTTGGTGTTTTCTTTCTTTTCGTGTTTAGCAAAGGCGACCAGTGTTTGGAATTCGGATTTTTCCATCAAGACAGGGGGTTTTAGCCATGTCGTCGCTTAGTAGAGAGCTAGTGTTCCTCATACTGCAGTTTCTCGATGAAGAGAAGTTCAAAGAGACCGTTCACAAGTATGTGATTGCTACTATGTGTATTTTTTCAGGGTGTTTTAGTTATGGGGCATGGGGTTTGGTTGATTCGTTTGACATGGTGTTCGTTTGTGTAGGCTGGAGCAGGAGTCTGGGTTTTTCTTTAACATGAAGTATTTCGAGGATGCCGTGCACAATGGGGAGTGGGACGAAGTGGAAAAATATCTTTCTGGGTTCACGAAAGTGGATGACAATCGGTATTCCATGAAGATTTTCTTCGAGATTCGGAAGCAGAAATACCTGGAGGCATTGGATAAGTAAGATTAAGATCTTATTATTTCTGTTCTCTCTTCCCTTTCCTTTTTGGGGTGTGAAGGGGTGCGGGTGGGGTAGTGGTTGCACATTGAGTTAGTATGTTCTGTCCATTTTATGCACGTTTGACCACTTTCCTTCCAATTATGTCTGCAATTGGCTGTATCAATGGTAATGGTGCATTGCGTTTGGCTTCCTACAGGCATGACCGTTCAAAGGCGGTAGAGATCCTTGTGAAGGATCTTAAAGTATTCGCCTCGTTTAATGAAGAATTATTCAAGGAAATAACCCAACTTTTAACCCTAGAAAATTTCAGGTATCATTTGGTTACCTGCTTCTCGTTATGATTGCTCTTTTTAATTCATGCTCGTGGCATTGAAATCATTACCATTGTGCTCTTCATGATTGCTAATTCATCAGCAATTTTTCCTCCAGCAAGCAATTTAACTTTTCATTTACCTTTTTGCTTTGTCAATGTAAGGGAAAACGAGCAACTTTCCAAGTATGGGGACACAAAATCTGCCAGAACCATCATGCTGGTTGAGTTGAAAAAGTTGATCGAAGCAAATCCTCTTTTTCGTGATAAACTTCAGTTCCCGAACCTTAAGACTTCACGATTGAGGACCCTCATTAATCAGAGGTAATTTCTGTTACGTTTATAAATGGTGGCTTGGCTGATTCTGCAAACAAAGCGACACCTGTCTTTGTGACTTCAGAAATAGAAATTTTGTTTTCCTTTTTCTGCCCCCAGATGTGATAATTGGAAAAGATTATGCGAGTATTTGGCTACTTTTCAAGAGATTTACTAGTCTGAATTGGTGGTCGCTCATGATTTGAGCCAATGACCTACCCAGGTTGGTCCAGGGGCGAGCATCAATTTGATGAGTAGAATTGGACCTACTTGATGACTTAAAAGTTGGTTTTGCACAAAACTTGTAGTGGATGATGTTGTCTCATCTTATTTCACGTGGACTCCTTGAATTGCTGAAAAGTTGAAGTTTTCATTCTTTTGAGTGAACTACAAAAATAAAAAAATGTAGTGCAACATCTATTTTTACGATTTCCACAAAAATGTGATGATGTTACCTGGATTTTATGCCAGTAGGTTTCCTCCAAACGTTTCTTTCTGTATCATTTCTGGTTCCATCTTTTTCCTATTCTTTTCGTCATTGATATGTTTCTTTTTCTTTTAGAGTTCATATTCTGAATTACTTATGTTTATTTTTTCTGTAGTATATTTCATGGGAAGAAATGTGTGAAATTCACAAGATGAAAAACCTCTGTTAGTGTCATGCATGCGATGTGCTTTAACTTAGTTCCAAGGAATACATTGAGAACCTATCATTTTGCGTTTGCACTCTGGCAGCTTGAATTGGCAGCATCAGCTATGCAAGAATCCTAGGCCTAATCCTGATATAAAGACCCTTTTCGTGGATCATTCTTGTGGGCAACCAAATGGTGCACGAGCCCCATCACCTGCAAACAATCCGCTCTTAGGATCCATGCCCAAAGCTGGAGGCTTCCCCCCATTGGCAGCACATGCAGTAAGAGTTGTTATGCAGAAATGCGCTTTGAGCTAATCACTACTATAACTGATTAATGTTGTTTGTGTTTGCAGTCATTTCAACCAGCATCAGCACCTGTCCCAGCTCCACTTGCAAGCTGGATGTCTAATCCACCTACTGTAACCCATGCTGCAGTTTCTGGTGCAGCCATTGGTCTCAGTGCTCCTACAAATCCAGGTAGTAACAGTTTCTTTTTTTGGGATGAAGGTCATTCCATCACACTCTGCTGTTTCTATTTTTATTAACTTACATTCTGTGTTGGGCATGGTGATAGCTGCACTGCTGAAGCATCCAAGGACTCCTCCAACCAATAATCCTGCTGTTGATTACCACTCAGCAGACTCTGATCATGTCTCCAAAAGAACAAGGCCCATTGGAATGTCTGATGAGGTAAACTGAAAATTTTGCACTGAGATGATTCTTCATGGTACTTTTGAAAGAGTTCGTCTTGAATTTCTTTGCTTTTTCATTTCTGGTATATGATATTTGTGAAAAACTAGCCACAACAAATATATGATGTTTTATCTCTGTTCCCTTGGTGCAGGTTAGCCTTCCTGTGAATATATTGCCAGTCACCTACCCTGGGCAGAGCCATGGTCAGAGCTTGTATACGCTAGATGATTTGCCGAAGAATGTTGCTCGTACACTGAATCAGGGATCCACTGTCATGAGCATGGATTTCCATCCTACTCAGCAGACTATACTTCTTGGTTAGCTTTCTTGAGCTCACCTTTTCTTTTGATCCATAAGGTTAAAACTTACCACATTTCTGATTTGATCCCATTAATGTATCACTTGAATTGATAGATTTCTTATTATTGTTACTATTTTTTAGTTGGTACAAATGTGGGAGATATAGCATTATGGGAAGTTGGCTCCAGAGAAAGACTGGTGGTGAAAAATTTCAAGGTTTGGGAACATGGGACTGTCTCTATGCCATTACAGGTATGTTATACTTCATAGCATAGAAAACCTGCTTGATTGTGTTCTGGCATGTCTTCTAAAAGTTGTTCGTTAATAACTGCATTTGATTTTCCTAATGGTCAGCCTGCTCTTAGTAAGGAACCTGCAGTATCTGTTAATCGCGTCATATGGAGTCCTGATGGTTCACTGTTTGGTGAGGACAATAGAATCATGGAATTTATCCATCTGGATTTTTATATCTGTTGCATTTAAACAAAGTTATGTACTGCAAACCATTTATACCATTTTTTTTCTTTTCTTCAGGGGTTGCATATTCTAGGCATATTGTGCACATATACTCATATCATGGTGCTGATGACATAAGACAACACTTGGCGGTATATCTTGCTTATTACCTGGGATACACTATTGAGCTATGTCACACGGACTCGGCTAGGGGGTCGACGCACTCGCGTCAACACGCCCCAACACGGGTGCGGCTTCGGACACGGGGCGGATTTGGACACGGTCAACCAAATGTCGGACTCGTTCAATGCACCGGGGCCGAGTCTGTCCACATTTTGGACTCGGTCAACTTTGACCGAGTTTATTTTTGTCCATTTTTAGGACAAAAAACTAAAAAAATCAAATATATATATATATTTAAAAAAAAAATACCGAGTCTTATTATTGTTATATATATATATATTGATATATATAGCCGTGTCCCCTAATGGGCACAACTTTGACCGAGTCTTATTATTGTTATATATATATTTTAAAAAATATATATACATATATATAGCCGAGTCCCAAAATTTTTGAAATTGTGCCGCACCTGTACCCGCACCCATGTGACATGGGTATTGAGACAATGGTGCATGTTGTGCTTTGGTTCTGTCATCCCTTCTGTTCTTGTCTCGAGTTAATGGTGTAAGTTGTTCTTGTATGTTATAGATCGATGCCCATGCCCGCGGTGTCAATGACCTTGCTTTCTGTCACCCTAACAAGCAACTGTGTGTTGTAACTTGTGGTGATGACAAGACCATAAAGGTTGGCTTCTTTGGCATTGTACTTATTCTGGTTTGATAGTTTAGATTGCTGTTATTAAATTATAGCTCTGTAGGTGTGGGATGCTGCCACTGGTGCCAAACAGTACTGCTTTGAAGGACATGAAGCACCTGTTTACTCTGTTTGTCCTCATTATAAAGAAAATATTCAGGTAATCACCCATTTTAGATAATATGTGTTAGACTTGCATTCAGTTCACTGCTTATTTTCTATTATTCACTCTAGGAACTTGATCCTTTCTGTTTCCCAGTTCATCTTTTCCACAGCTGTAGATGGAAAAATTAAGGCATGGTTGTATGATAATATGGGTTCTAGAGTTGATTATGATGCTCCAGGTCATTGGTGCACCACAATGGCCTATAGCGCTGATGGCTCAAGGTTTGATTTTACTACTATAGAAGTTAATTACTGAATCCGAAAGTTATTATACTGAAACAAATGTCATCTGGATCTTTTGCAGGCTATTTTCATGCGGTACTAGTAAGGAAGGAGAGTCATACATTGTAGAGTGGAATGAAAGTGAAGGTGCTGTTAAAAGGACGTATCAAGGGTTCAGAAAACGTTCTTTGGATGTTGTCCAATTTGATACAACAAGAAACAGGTTTTTGGCTGCTGGTGATGAATATTTGATCAAATTCTGGGACATGGACAATACTAGCCTTCTAACAACTACTGATGCAGAAGGTGGATTACCGGTATGTCTTTGATGGAAAATATTAATCTGCCTATGTATTCTGTGATGATTTAATATTGCAATCATGCTTCCTAAACATTCCTCTTGTCAGGCGAGCCCACGAATCCGTTTCAACAAGGAGGGGACACTATTGGCTATTTCAACCAGCGATAATGGGTTCAAAATCTTAGCAAATGCTGATGGGCTGCGCTTGTTGCGGACATTTGAGAATCGTTCTTTTGATGCCTCTAGAGTTGCATCTGAGGCTGTAGTTAAGGTGTGTAAACTGGTTTTTCCAACATGGGGTATTTGAATAAATAAGATTTTTTGGCTCAACAAAGTGCTGTCTTGCAGTCACCAGGAATAAATGCAATGATTGTTGCTTCTGCTGGGGGAACGAGTACAACTGCAGATAGGAGTGCCACTGTGGTGGCTATGGTAGTGTTTTGCCGTGCAATCTTTCTATTTAAATTGCTTCAGTATATATTATTCTGTTGATGACAAACAGTCATCAATGATTTGATCAGCCTGCTTTGCTAGCTTTCTACTTCAATTGTTAGAAGGTGTTGCTTTATGTTGAAAAGATTATTTTGATCTTTATATTTTCTGTACTTCAACTGATGGTCTTGTTTACTTCTACAGAATGGTGATGCTCGAAGCTTGGGGGATGTGAAAACCAGAGTTGCTGATGAATCAATGGATAAGTCAAAGATTTGGAAGCTGACTGAAATAAATGAACCAACACAGTGTCGCTCACTCAGGCTCCCTGATAGCCTAAGGACTAGCAAGGTGGGGATTACCTACTATGAAGCCTTTGCTTGCAAGCCTGCAAGATTGGCAGCAGGTTCTTGCAAAAAGAAGCTCTTTTTCTTTGCTTTGTTGCTAGATTGGTTAACATGGCTAATTTTCTGACTTCAGTTTTACTTGTAAATCTGAAAGTAAAAGATTGTGGCTGAGGATAGAACTTGAGTTTCTTCAACATAGACTTTGTATGCAGTCCATGGAGACATGGTGGAATGGCTTTAATTCTTGAATTCTCCTATCTAAAAGTGTCCATCCTTGGGTTAAGGGCAAAGATGTAATTGGTCCCCTATTTGGTTGATCTGGGTCTTTACAATTTTCTCACTCAAAGCTAATTGTTCATTTCCTAGAATGATAGGATCTTGTCTCAACTGTTAGAGGTTCTACAGGTTGATTTTTATCTCTATTATTATCAAATACGCTTTGGGCCAATGAGCACTGATTGTTAGACCAATGCTGTCAGAATCTTATCAGACCCCGAATCAATTTTCAAACGATTCAGGGAATCGTCTGATTTGGATTCTGAAGTCTGAACTGAATTAAGCTTAATTGGCCAATTTTTAACCAGCAGATGGCACATGTCAGTAAAATATTCAAATTATAAAAAAATATTTTAAACCCTTTTTTTAAAAATAAACCGAATCAGCTTGTTTCATATCTATTTTGGGACGATACGATAAGAATCAGCAGATTTGCAATGATACTGACACCAATTAATGACATATACTTACTGATGTTTGGTTGAGTTTCTTTTATTGGAAAATTTTTATAGGCTTTTAGCTTTGGTTCATGACTGTCCCAGTTCATTTACGCATTTATTCAACTACGTGAGTGATAGTGAGATTTCTTAATTTGGTTCTATTTGTTGTAGTACCTGCTACATTGGGTGCATGATGCAGTGTTTGTGTGTTTGTGTCCATATTTATGTATTCTCCTATTTTTGGTTTTCATATTTCTGGACTGATCATAGGCATATTTAGGTAATTCTTTATTCTTTTTATGATTGTTAGGAGTTATGACAGCTAATCATTTGATAATGAGTTCATGTTTCCTCTTGAAAAGAATTTATCTTGATAGTCTCTTGTATGCTAGATATTGCTGGGAATGTAAGGTGCGATTCTTACATGTTTCAATAAAGTTGAAACAAATTGTAACTGTAGTATTGTCCTTGATAAAAGCTTCAAGGCTAAGTTTACATTTCAAGTTAAATAAAAACCAAGTCTGAAGTTCAGATAGAGTCTGCGTAAGCCTCAGCAGGTAGTATTTAATTGAGGCCCACTACATTTTGTTACAAGGAATTGCCTGAGTCTGATCATTAACTTGGAAGATTGGAGAAATTTCTTAAGCTGCAACAGATCAAAATTTATTATGCAAAAGAACTGGAGAAACACTTAGAAACTTTAGCAACTGCAAAATAGCATATGGAATGGATTTGATTTGCATTCTTAAAAGGCATCCCGTGCGTGGTTGCGTTCTAATAATGCCCATTGAGACCAAAATATGTCAGGGAGCATGGGAACCTGTCGGTCATCTTAGTGCAGTGGCCACCTACTTAGGCACCATTTTCATTGTGAAATGCTTTCCTTATTCTGTTCTCAGTAAAATAATTTGTGTTAAGTTACGTATGGAGTAAATTGGATGGAGCCAGCCTCATAGAATTTTGGACATTGTCACAGTATTTACATGTGTTGTTATTGTCTGTGAACCTCTGCTGCTTCTAATGATTCATGCAATCACTACAGATTTCAAGACTGATATATACTAACTCAGGCATCGCCCTTTTGGCATTAGCATCCAATGCCATTCATCTGCTTTGGAAATGGCAGCGAAATGACCGAAACATAAGTGGCAAGGTAAATATCTTATAAAAGCCCAAGGGTCTAGTCAGTTTCTCAAACAGTTTCATATTTTTGGTGTATTTGCTTAGATCCTTTACCTTGTGTAGGCAACGGCGAGTATCGCACCTCAACTATGGCAACCACCAAGTGGCATATTGATGACTAATGATGTAACAGATACAAATCCTGAAGAAGCTGTTCCTTGCTTTGCATTATCCAAAAATGATTCATATGTTATGTCAGCATCAGGTGGCAAAATTTCTCTGTTCAATATGATGACGTTCAAGGTGAAATGGATAGTGATAGTATGTGCCAAGTTTTTTATTTTCAGTTGAAGATATACTGATTATTGTTTCCAATTGCCATATGCAGACAATGACAACATTCATGCCACCGCCACCAGCAGCAACATTTCTAGCATTCCACCCACAGGACAACAACATAATTGCTATTGGCATGGATGACTCCACAATCCAAATTTACAATGTTCGAGTTGACGAGGTAATGTTCTTGTTATGGAAATAGATGTCCCTATTTTTGTTTTACCGATGCAATATTCTGAAAGCACTGTCTTCATGCAGGTAAAAAGCAAGCTTAAAGGACATTCTAAAAGAATCACTGGTCTTGCGTTCTCAAATTCATTGAATGTCTTGGTATCATCAGGAGCTGATGCTCAGGTGAGAGGGTCTTTTCCTGGGGATATGTATGAGCTCTTTCATGAATTGAATAACTTTTTAGAAGTTAGCTCCCCTGGCCAATGGGCATACATATACTCGGGATTTCACTAATGCAATATGTTCTGCA
The DNA here is from genome assembly GCF_984573655.1 of Nuphar pumila. NCBI lineage: Eukaryota > Viridiplantae > Streptophyta > Magnoliopsida > Nymphaeales > Nymphaeaceae > Nuphar > Nuphar pumila. Next base: position 13,903,009 of record NC_143251.1, on the reverse strand, counting down.
TTTATTCACTCTTCCTGCAATCTCTGCTTCCTGTCTTTTGTGTCTTGATAAAGATGTTGCATTGAGGACATCTGGTAGTTATTCTTCTGCTGTCTTCTGCAGTTATGTGTGTGGGGAACAGATGGGTGGGAGAAGCAGAGGAGCAGATTTTTGCAAGTCCCTGCTGGTCGCACACCAACTGCATTAGCAGAGACACGTGTCCAATTTCACCAGGATCAGACACACTTCTTAGTTGTTCATGAGACACAGATCGCTATTTATGAAACAACTAAGCTAGAATGTGTAAAGCAGGTATTCTAATAGTCTTGCACAACTTACTCAATTTACCAACTAGTCAGCCCTGTTAATCATTTCACTTGAATGTGGTTCAGTGGGTTCCACGAGAATCATCTGCTCCAATTTCGCATGCTACATTGTCTTGTGACAGCCAGTTAGTGTATGTTACCTTTCTAGATTCAGTGATATGTGTGTTCATTGCTGCAAGTCTGAGGTTAAGATGTCGAATCAATCCATCAGCCTATCTTACAGCGAATGCAAGGTACTTTTTATTCCATGAAGTTACTATGTGAAAGTTTCAATGTTGCATATTTCAATCAGTTGGGTCTTCTCTCTCTTTTTCTTAATTTATTTTTGGAAATAAAAGAGGCAGGCTTTATTAGTAAATAGAAGTTGAAGGCACACCTATGTCACACCGACACTTCACTTATCTTGTGTATCCCATGTAGACATGACACAACACTCGGGCTCTTCATGTACACGATGTGACACTTTTTTAATACAGTCAAACCGGCTTCAGGCACAGTCAACATTGTGTCATTAACTTTATCTATTTTCTTTTATGATCTTATTTAGTTTACCGTGTTCACTTGAGTTCTTTTTCTTTTAAAATTTGTCATCAATTACATTGCATTTCAATTTCAACTTAGTTTCATTATTTGATGTTCCTAACTATAGCGATTTAGAACTGTTGTTTTATAGACACACATATCTATATGTGTGTACAGCCATGTCCTCGAGTCCTAATTTTTGAAAATTATTGTATCGTATCGAGTGTATCTGCATCTTGTCCTGCTCCCACATCTGTATCAATGTGACATAGAGGCACACACCCAGCTTTGCCCTTGCGGCAAGGAATGCCCCATAGGTTTTTGAACCATGGTCATCCCATGTCAGGGTGACAAACCATAATCATCCCTTGCTAGGAAGGTGGAGCCCTTGTGAGCGGTCACGAGAAGTTACAACAAACAAGCACAAGAAAATATAATGTTGGGGGAGAAACCCATTTTTCCTTGTCAAGATCCAACCTACAAAAGGTGCATCATGGCCACTGTATGTTTGTCATAGAACAGAGCCAACTATTTTTTGAAAGCCTGACTATTTCTTTCCTATTAGACCATCCTCCATGTTGGAGGCCACTATCTCCAAATGCAATATCATCATCTCTATGGCCATGAATTCATCTTCCAAGAAGAAGCTCCCTGCAACTTTTGATGACTGGTATTATGTTTGGTACATTTGGCACCACTAGGATGCAGGATGCATTCAAGCAAATGGTTGCTGTCTTATCATTTTCACTGCAAAGCTCACATTCCAGCATGGTCCCTCCCTCTTGGGAGGATAGGAGCCATATACAGACAATTGTCCTAGGAGAGAGCCATTCCTCCAAATGGCCTTATTGGGAAGGAAGGTTGTTAATTGGTACATTATCCAGTAATGACTTATTTGCCATGTAGTGCATGATTTCTGATGGTTAAAATATCCCAAAAAATCAGCCACCACAACAATAATGTAAAGTGAATAAGATGGTACCAGTGTTGTGAAAAGCGTTGAGGCGTAGCGAGGCGCTCCACCAAAATCTGAGGCGAGGCGTAAGCCTCGAGGCGCAAAGCGTAAGCCTCATTTTTTTTTTAAACTTGAAAAAATATAAAAATTATCTAAAATTATAAATAAATAAGAAATGCATTATTGATGAAGCACCAACCAACATGAAATAAAAAATCTCAAATAAATACGGAAAAAATATGAGATTAACATGTAAAAGTAACAACAAAATGCATATTAGCACTAACAACCTCGGTTTGGAAGAAAGCCTGATCCTTGTAAAAATTAAAATTCATTAGGTAAAAAACCATACTAGTTGGAGCATTGACATGGTAAATGAATTGGATTCTGGACTGAAAAATGGAGTGGATGCCCTGAGACACTTGTTGCGTAGATTGGGTAAGACTAAACGCAGCCCTAGTTGGAGTGATGTTCAGTAAAGGTTTGAAATACTTAGATATCACTATTTTCTTAATCAAGTGCTACTTGGAGAACAATGTGCACAGTCGTGCTTAGTGAAGGTGATGCAGGTACGTATGAAGGTCCTATGAAATGCTAAGAAATGCATACGGCGAATGCATTGTGTAAATAACCATATTAATCAGAGCATTGATAACAGTACTCTGGACTGAACAATGGAGTGGATGCACTTTGTTACTTGTTGCATGAATTCGGTAAGACTAAACCCAGACCTAGTTGGAGCGATCGTCCGATGAAGGTTTGAATATTTAAGAATCACCATTTCCTTCATTCATTGCTACTTGGAGCTATTTGCAGAGCTTAGCGAATGTGTGAAAGCATCATTCTCAATATCGATAACAAAAATTCAAGGGTATATGAAACTCATATGTGGTATTGTAATGTTGTTTGTGCAAGTGGAAATTCGGAGATGCTTCATTTAGTTAAGAATCATTTGCCACATGCCCCATGAACCATATTTCTTGTTGTTTCTAGCAAGGTTCCTACACAGCAGAAGGCCAAACACAATATTTTTTGAACAAAAGGAACTTGATTCAGCTTCCTAAAACACTGTCCAATTTCAATAGAACAGAAATTAAAGAACTGTATCAATCAACAACTGTGACCATGAATTTATCGAACTACATCAATTCTCAAAAATTCAAGCGTGTAGAAGCTCGCCAACGATCAAAGAAGCCGGTACAAATCATAAAATCATTGTTACGTCGATCAACCACTAAAATTCCGAAACGAACCAGTCAATTAGATCAATTCAACCACAGGAAGTTCCTGTCAGGAACTCGTATTTCGATGCGCAATCACGTTGAAATTCAGGATTTATCAAAAAAAAAAATTTGTGAATCTGAAACCACCAAAAACCCCACGAAAAATGAACCAGAATGCGCTACGCACCTTGCCGAGGACGATATCGAAGGTTTTGGGGGAGCGAATGCGACTGCGAGCGGCGTGAAGAATGGCGCTGCCCTTGAGGACGATCTTGGCGAGATAGTGGGCGCGCTTTGCAGGCTGAGGTTGAGTTCCCAATTCTTCCTCAGACACCGCAATATCTCTTCACTCAATGGAATTCATTAACGCCCCAAAAGAAATGAAGGATACTGATTCTGTTTGTGGGAGCGATGAATCTGATGGGAAGATTGGAGAAAAGAAGAAGGTGGTGGTCGGCGATGGGTGGTGGAAAGAAGAAGGTGGAAGAGGCGATGGCCGGCGGCGGGTGGTGGCCGGTGGTGGCGGGGGACGAGAGGGGACGGAGTGGAGAGAGACGGTTCGAGAGAGGCGCCTGTGTCTTTTTTAAAGACACAGGTTCTCTCGAACCTTCGAGCATATGGGTCTGGGT